>NC_088780.1:169573725-170198725 GCF_958450345.1 Calliphora vicina
TTTTTGGCGTAAATAAAATTTAAAGTATTGTGGTAACAGATATGATTTTATTTCTTCATTGAAGTCGTTATTTTTAAAAATAGAAAGCTAAAAAATTTTGTGAATACGTGTGCTTTTATACAATATCCATTAAAAACTTAATTTTGAATTTGTTGGTCGTTACGCCTTTTTGCATTTCAGGTGACGATATTTATTTTTATTAATGTGTTCACAAATTTTAACATTATGTATTATTGTTATTGTAGCTTTTCTTCAATTTATTTCTTTAGCTGCTCCTGCTACTGTTACTATTTTCAAATTAATACAACTTTAACAAATTACAATGAATGAGCAAAAAATTAACAACAGCAGCACCAAAAAACAAAATAACAGTGATAAAGTTACAAATTCACAGTAATTAATTAATTACTACACCAAAAAAAAAAACCAAAAGACTACTTCATATTTATTTTTTACATATAAAAACTCGTGTACGAGTGGTAATAACGACAAAAGCACTTGATTAGGAGAAGATACTTTAACCAATACAACTGCAAAATAATCAGTACTCAGCAAAAATTTTGTGAATTTTTGTAATGACCACTAGTTATTTCATGCATTATTTTGTAATGAGTGGTGGTTACCCAGCACATTATTTTATATACTAGAATAAGTGCTTATTTTTATACAGGTTGGTAATGAACTTTTGCATTTAGCACAGCTATCTAGTGTGTTTGACTGTAAAACGGGAGGTTAGTGGTTCGCCACCTGTCAAAGACATTAATTTTTTTTGTTCATATCATATTCATTTATATGTTGATGTTAAAACTATTGTTAACTTACAATAAAATAACTCGTACATGGAGCAGTGATTGCTGGCTTCCTAAGTAAGTAAGGTTTTTGCTGGGTAAGTATAAATAGCCATGATTTCAAAGAAGAGAACGCCTTCATTTTATCAGACCAAAATTGTTAATTACTTCTTTGGAACAAATTTGAAACATTTAAAAATCAGAAGAGTTGAGTCTTGCAAACTGAAGGATACTGTTCAGATACAATTTCTGAAAGTGGAACTTAAACATCCTTGAAAACAAGTTTGCCCTCTTTATGCCTGATCTTTATTAAATCGTATTTATGGTACTTTACAAATTAAGTATGAAATTCTTTATAAAAGTTTCTGGGAATATGTACAAGAATCAACCAAATATTAATCCAATATTCTTTCAGAATTCAAAACAATGTAAATTTAACGTTTATCAAGAACTTTCTCTAGGCCATCGTATAAATCAGTAGTAAGCAAATGGAGGCATTTAATTAATGTTTTTTATTTTTATGCTCTATTGTTTACATTTGGGTTGTGTACGTGTAAATTGACGAAAATCTTCGTAACCTGAACAATATGAACGCATACCACGGATATAAATAAAACCAGAAATATTTTTAATTTCGCCCACAATGGAGAATCTTTTACGATTGTGCTATTTTTTTGCACTTGGCTTAATGGACGCACTACCTCAACAAGCAAGGTATCATCTTCTGTAAAGCAATCATGTTGTGTGAATTAAAATATATTCTAAAACTAAATAAATGTTTG
Organism: Calliphora vicina; assembly: GCF_958450345.1. Lineage (NCBI taxonomy): Eukaryota > Metazoa > Arthropoda > Insecta > Diptera > Calliphoridae > Calliphora > Calliphora vicina. Next base: position 169,575,296 of record NC_088780.1, read on the forward strand.
ACTTACTTCTATTAGGTCTCTCTTTCCATTCTTTTTACTCTCATCAGCACATACTCTTTCTACTTGGGATACAAAGAATTTTTACTCAAATTACACAAATGAAATAAAAACAAAAGATAACGTGTAACAAGTTTCATATTTTTGTTGTAAGGAGTGCGTGTGAAATCAATGATGTATAATATTAGGGGGTATTCGTTGTTTAAACTTTAAAGTCAAAGGTCATTAACAAATACAAAGAAATTCTAAAGATCCTATCTAAGCATGTATATCAAAAGTATTTTTGTTAACTTAATTTATTTTCTAATAATATAATTATGTAGGTCGGTAACTGAAAAAAAACTGGTCTGTAACTAGATACAGGTGATTAAGGACCGCTTCTTGTTATAACACCTTATATAAATTAAAGGGACTTTTTGTTATACTACACCACCATAGTGGGGAGGATATATTGGGTTTGTGCAGATGTTTGTAACGTGGAAAAATATTGTTCCAACACCCACCTTAAAGTATTCCGATCCACTCAGAATCTCTTTTCGAATCTCCTTCTGTCCGTCCGTCCGTCTGGCTGTCCATGCAAACTTTGTGTTCGAAGTACAGGTAGCAATTTTTAAGATATTAATGTAAAATTTGACGAAGCCTATTGAAACTGGTTCAAATCGGTTCATTATTTCACCTAGCCCCCTTACAATTATCCTCCCGAAATTGGACTTTATAGGTCATAAATATATAGGTATATACACAAATTTCACTTGGTCCATAATTAGTCATAGCTCCCATATAAGACCTGCTTCCGATAATCACTTTAACTATCCGAAATCTCTAACAAATTTTGGTATAGACAAAAAATTCAACTAAAATAACCTAATTTAATGTCAATCGGTCCATAATTAGTCGTAGCTCCCATATAAGGCCCTCATCCGAAAATCATTCACGAAAATAAATTACTGACATTTTAACAGAAAAATATTTTTGCTCATTTACTTAGTGTAGAGTATTATATGGTCGATCTTGACACACCATACTTTCTTACTTATTTTAATCGTTGAAGCTACATCTGTCGAATTGGCTGTCATTTATTCAGTTTGTTTTGCCAAATCACCACGGACGGATATTGCGTTCAACAACATGTGCAAATTATAAAATTGTGTTATCAAAGTAGGATTTCTACTATTTCTATTTTACACGCCCAACGCCCATACAATCCAAATCGATTTTTTCGCATAAAATTTTTCCTATCCAAGTAAAAGTCTAGGAATTTGGTACATATATTTTCTGAAACAAAAGTTTCAATAAAATCGGTCACGCCCACCGCCCATTAAACCCATACATAGATAAGAATTTTTTTGATATTTCGTTTATTATTCGACAAAAAATTTTAAGTTTTCATCCTGTTACGAAAACTTCCGAAAACAATTTTTTTTTTAGTCGAAACAAACACTCCCACATTTCATTTTATTAAAAAACAGCTTGGGGAAAATCAAAAATAAAATAATTTTTAGAGACTTATAAAAATGGCCATATCTTCTTAACGATTTATGATATCTCAATAATTATTTTTTATTTATGAAGAAATGTTATATTTTTCAAATATGTTAAAGATAAATGGTATTATTAGGAAAACTATACATAAATAAACCACTGAATTGCGTGAAAATATAAGTAAATTTTTGCTTAACACCCTTGCATGGACTTTACTTCAATTTTTTAAAAATAAAATTGAATTTTTCTTAAAACTATAAGTGTACATTTCATCTTTAAACATTTCTCTACAAAACTGCATCATTTGTTTTTTGAAATTAAGTGTTTGAAAATTTACTTTTTTACACATCTTATGTATGCTAGATTGGACATTCTGCACGAGCGATTTGAGGTCATGATCATCTCGGTCAAAATTGTCCAAGACAGCAAAGTTGGACATCTAAACTAAGAACAATTTCTGCAATCTATTGGACCAAAACTATTAAAAAAATAATTAACCCCTGAAAACCTGAACTTATCATGGAGAGAAAACTCGAAACTTAAAATAAAATGTGAAATTTGATTTTGTTAAAATGTTTAGCATTTGGTTTTTATAAAGGACACTACCTAAAATGCAAAACAACGTATCATCAAAATTTTCGAAATTGATGTTATTATTGATTTCGACTTTCTACATCATATTAAATATGTGTACAAAACAAGATTTTCTTAAACAAAATAACGTATACATTTTGAGTAATTAATTATTAATGAGTGTTTTAAGTTATTTTAATAAATTTGTTGCAAAAAATGTTCAGACATTTTAGTAACTTTTTAGAAGTAACTTTTTTTAGTTTAAATAAGTAGTTGTTAGTAATTAAAATATAAAAAAAAAACATACAGAATATAAAAATATCTATAACTGCTTTTATTTAAAATAAAAAAAAAACATATGTAATTTTAATTTCATACAAAATTTATATTACTGATACAATAGAGAATTATACATAGAGACGAGACACTCCAATTTGTCAAACAAAAGTACAATAAATACATTGTATTTTGTTGTTACAAGAGTTAGGTTTTTGACAAAAGACTTAGGTTTTTGTCAATTACGTCTCGTCTCTAGTTACCCTATGGCTGATACGTTATTTTGGTTTTAGAAAACAACAATTCAAAACAAACAAAGTAACGTAAGACACATAGCATAAAGTGTGCTTTGAAAAAATGATTTTTTTTATAAAATATATTTCTAGTTTGATTGTAATTCAGATTTGAAAATGTTGTTTCAATATCTTAAGTAGTTTTAATTTTATATCGTTTTTTGTTTCTCCTATAAACTTTTGAAAAGTGATGTTACGTTATTTTGCCTTTTTATGCATATTTTTGCAATTATGTTGATCTTTTTAGCATGTTTATATTTTGAATTGAATTAAAGATTTATGTTTGCACCATTTATTTCACGCACACTACTCACAAAATACGGCTGTGATTGCTCATACGTTTTTGCCATTTTTTTTTACGAAATTCCAAATAAACAACAAACATTTATTTTATTATTGTTGTGTACCTTTCGGATACCCACATCTTTTACTTCTTACTCCATCAACACAAATGGCCAAAAAGTTGTAGGTAAGTTTGTGTGTGCCAAACAGTCACGCATACCACGAAACACACACAACAATTGTTGTGTGATGGTAATGATGACGACGATTTGTTGTTGTTGATGATGAAAATTCAACACAAAACATAATCCCCAAGAAAAGCAACAACTAAACTATTGTTTGACTATCTGTTTGTTGAATTTACTTCTCTTGCATTAAAACTAAACCCACTCCAATAAGAAATTCTCTTATCTTCTTCAAGTTTAAGAGAGCACTCACTCACTCTTGGTTAATTTGTTACTGTTTATTTTGGATTTTCCTCAAAAAGATACAAAAACAAGACAACAACATTGGCAAAAACCATAAACCAGCTGTTTTTCTACAACAAACTTCTCAGTAAAAACCAGTTTTATAAAGTCTTAATACCATACAAAAAAAATATATAAAAATAAACACAACATTAGGTAGGTATTGTTGAAAACTATTCTTGAAAAGCAGAAAACATGCGCAGTCTTGAAGAAATAACAACAACAAAAAATGGAATTTAAAACTGAAAAGAAACGAAGAAAAACTTAATAAAAACTGGTTAAGAATGGGCTTACGAGAGTATTTATTGTTTATAAATAAAAGTTTGAAAAACCAAACATAAATAACATTTAACTATGGCAAAATTACATTTAAAAAATTACAAAATAAATATATATTAATAAAAACAAACTAATAATTCTCTCAAAAAATAATAAAAGTTTTAGTAAATTGTTGTTAATTTATTGAGCAACTTTATGCCACTATCGATTTGGTGGTAATTAATCAATTAGTCAGTAAATAGTCTTTTATTTATTGTTATTGGGGCAAAAAGAGGTATTCCTCTTTTAATTTCAGCAGTTTGTTAGTAATACCTACTGAAATGTCATTAGATTTGTGGTGGTAATAAAAAAACTGGTTGATTATTGGTCCATTATTTTTCCTGGCCCCATACAAATGTCCTCCAGAAATAGGACTTTTTTCATAAAGGTCTAATTTTGAAGGATACATATCTGTCATATAGACCCGCTTCCGAAAATCACTTTAACGTGCATAAATCGCTTAAAAATGTTGGTAAACACACAAAATTGAACATGGTTAACTTTAATATACACATAAATCACACGACCTAATTTCATGGTGATCGGTCCATAATTGGTCATAGCCCCCATATAAGGCCCACTTCCGAAAATCACTCAAAAATATAAATGATTTAAATTTTAAAAGAAAATTTTTTTTTGCTCTTTTACTTAGTGTAGGGTGTTATATGGTCGGGATTGACCGACCATACTTTCTTGTTTAATATAATAAACGATATCAAATTAAAATCAGAAATACAGAATTATTAAATATTTTTGAAATTAATAAATTACACGGAATCTGAAGAACATAAAATGGAATCGATCGGAATAAAAACTATGGAATTGAAACCATATTCCGAACAAAATGTGTGACAGGCCTGTTTGCTTCGAAAATGTCGAATTTTGTGCAAACAAAGCGTCATATGCGGGAAGTTTAGCTTCACTTCTTTAATTTGAAACAAGTATGAAAGTAAAAGAGCAAAAACATTTTTCTTTTAAAATTTAAATAATTTATATTTTTGAGTGATTTTCGGAAGTGGGCCTTATATGGGAGCTATGACCAATTATGGACCGATCACCATGCCATTAGGTCGTGTGATTTATGTCTATATTAAAGTTAACTATGTTGAATTTTGTGTGTATACCAGCTTTTTTAAGCGATTTATGCACGTTAAAGTGATTTTCGGAAGTGGGTCTATATGGGAGCTATGACTAATTATGGACCGATCGTAACAAAATTTGGTGACATGAATTTTGTATATATAAAACTTATTTGGAACGAAATTTGTGTAGATACATATATAAATTAAACATTTATGACTGATAAAGTCCAATTTTGGAAGGATATTTGTATGGGGGCTAGGTGAAATAATGGACCGATTTTAGCCAGTTTCAATAGGCTTCGTCATTGGGCCGAAAAAATAATATGTACCAAATTTAAATTAATTTACTCTGCGCACAAGGTTTCTATGGACAGCCAGCCAGACGGACGGACGGACATCGTTTAATCGACTCAGACAGTGATTCTAAGTCATCGGTATACTTTTTATACCCTCCCCACTATGGTGGTGTAGGGTATAAAAATTACACATGAAGCACGGTTTCAACGTGCGAGAAATGGTTTGCGCGGTTAAGAAGTGGTGATTTTGACACAAGAGCTTGCAAAATGATTGGGAGCTACTCAACCAGAAATTTCAAAACGTTTCCAAAAGCAGGGAACTTTGGAAAGACGATTTGCATGACCGAAGTGATGCTTGAAATCTATAAAAGAAAATAATTTTTGCACCGAACTTTACAATGACCCGAAGAGATTGTAAGAGTAAGAGAATGGACACCAAAGCCAAATATCCATGACGCTAAAGTAATTCTCTGTATTTGGTGGCAGCTCCTGAAATCTGACCAGACCATCGCAGGGAACCTGTACCGAACGCAACTGATTCGTTCGAAAAACGCCAATGCTCGTAATATTCCATCATTTAATACCTGTGGAACACCATTTAAAATGAAGTGGTTGGAAAGATTTGCCTCACCCACTTTATAGTCCAGACCTTGGCCCGTCCGACTACTATTTGTTTCGATCAATGCAGAACACTCTGTCTGGAATACTCTTTCACTTTGAAACATAAGAGTATTCCAGATATTGGCTTGATTCGTTTTTGGTCTCAAAAGATGACCAGTTCTTATAACGCGGAATGCATATTTTGCCAGAAAGATGGGAAAAGGTCATAGCTAACAATGAACAATACTTTAAATAAATTTATATTGTACAAATGTTTCAAAATAAAAGCAAACAATTTTAAAAAATCCCGCATATTAAGTGGCTACGATTATTTTTTGAAATATTTAATAGAATAATAACTTCCTGAAACCCGGTTTTTATACCCTTCACCTTCGTGAGAAGGGTATATGTATATAAGTTTGTCATTCCGTTTGTAGTTTCTACATTTTTCATTTCCGACCCTATAAAGTATATATATTCTGGATCCTTATAGATAGCGGAGTCGATTAAGCCATGTCCGTCTGTCTGTCCGTCCGTCTGTCTGTTGAAATCAATTTTCTGAAGACCCCAGATATCATCGGGATCCAAATCTTCAATAATTCTGTCAGACATGCTTTCGAGAAGCTTGCTATTTAAAATCAGCAAAATCGCTCCACAAATGGCTGAGATATGAGGAAAAAACCAGGACAACCTCGATTTTTTACCTATTTTTTACCTACATATATCTGGATTACTAAGACATTAACATAGACAATATGGATATCTAATGATAGATATTTCGAAGACATTTGCAACGACGTATGTAAGACCATAGTAAGCTGGACCTACAATGGGTCAAAATCGGAAAAAAATTTTGAACCCGAATTTTTTTTTTCACCAAAAAAAAAAAATTGAAAAAACAAAAAAAAAAATTAAATTTAAAATAATTAGACATTTTTTTCCAAAAAATTTAAAAAAAAATTTTGTTTACCTAAAAATATTTAAAATTGTTATTTTGAAGTATAATTTAGTGAAGGGTATATAAATCATTTCCATGCCGGAGATTTCACCTGGAGAGCTTAGGAAATTTTATTTATAGATGTGTGGCGTGAAGACAGCTCTGCTCTATTTTTTGAGAATTTTTCTAGCAAGCGCCGTTATTGGATTATGTTTTTAACAATGCTAAATTAAGTTGATTTTTTTTAGTTGTTAAGCCAAGAGTTTAACAAATAATTTTATTGTTTTTTTTGATTCCATCAAACTTATTTTTATTTTTAGATTTTTGGTTCAAATCAATTAATTAATAATCCCAAAATTGATATATGTATAGTCATTTATAATAAATTTTCTATATAAAATAAAGCAGAACAGTTGGCTTTGTTTAAAAAATAATTCTTTTGTAATGAATTCATAAAAGAACATTTCATACCATTCATTGCCAAATAAGCTAAAGTAACTTTCTATTTATAAGAATTTTAATTGAAATCCATACAATGAAACATTTTTTAATATTCTAGAATAAAATTGTAAAATTTAAACAAAATTATATTTTAAAAACACAATTTTAAAATCAGTTTCCAACAAATAAATTTATGCATAATTTACTTTTGTGTTTTGTTTGTTTAAAAACAAAAAGCAAAAACTTTATTAATTCAAAAGTTGACTCAGATAAAAATGTAAATTTGCATTTTAGAAAACAAATCTTGGGCAATTAATTTTAAAATTTATAAAATAGAAACACAAAAACAAAATATCCATATACATATGTATATTTAAAAAACAAACACAAATATTACACTAAACCAACAACTCAAATAACATAGATATAAACTTTCTTAACGATTTCAATGACAACAAGGAAAAAAAATATCTGACATAATTTAAGGTTAAAGGTAATAAAGTTAAAAAAACTTTATTTCGCTTTTTTTAATTTTTTTTTCCTTTGCAGTTGAAATATTAGTTCAGTTCCTGATAATACAATAAATACGATTCTCAGTTTCAGTTAAATAAAGATGAATTACAAAACAAAAAACCCTACAAACACAAGAAAACAATAGAATCTCATAGATATGAAAACAAATAATACATACAAATGCACCACGCACTATATACACACACATACATATTCAATAGACACACAACACACTCTCTCATCCCACTCGCATGAAGCTTGAAACCAGCAGATATTTAAAGGTATCTATTGCTAGGAAACAGAATTCATTTTTAATTAGAAAATTCTGAATAAAAGCTTTTTTTTAAGTTGAATTTTTCTCAAGTACGTTACGCATTGTGATTTCAAATATACATAAATACATAGAGGTATATAAAAGTGGTCGCATGTAACTAGTATTAACACCCAGATGGGGTGAATTAAGTAAGAAATTAAAAGTAATTTCTATCGAAAACTGATTTTTGATCATAAATTTTGTTACACTGGCTTAGATTTTGTATAGTCAATGGGCAATTTTTTTTATAGAAAAACCATAAAATATTGTCGACTGACTTCTTTCGACATCGAGCTACTGGCAGCAGATCTTCATCATTTCTCTAGCAGCACTTAAAAACTATCATTTCAAAACATTTTGCTTTTAAAGTACCTAAAATTCATTAATTGTATCAAAAACATCAATAGTTTTTCATTGTAATTTCGATTAATATTAATCGAATATTTCAGTTATCGCCCTTCAAAGTTATTTTTTACGAAATGGAAATTAAGGTTGGATTTGAGTTTACAGCACAATCAAAATTTTTCGTGATTTTAAAAATCAAGTCGCATGATGGAGTCTAATGAGAAACTAGAGTTAATATATTCATGGTTTTCTCAGATGAACAATTATATTTTTAAAACGTTAACTATTGTTAGTATAATTTAATGAGTTCTATCTGTTGGGAACTCTTTTGTGGACATTGAGCGGTTTGTAGTTAATTATTTTATGATTCTTCACAAAAATATAAGTGCATATTTTTTTAAATTTTTTAGGTAATTTTTTAATTTTTTTGAAGCATATTTTAGGCGCATATTTTTCAATAATAAATGCATGAAAATCCGCATCTTAGTTCAAACGAATAAGTATATCAAATTGTTTGAATGAACACAGATCGGAAACTCTCCTGTCAAAGACCTAACTCAGTTGTAAAAACCTAAGTGGTGAGATTGTATTAGTAATAAAAACCATAGAGAAAATATACATAGAGCGGAAACTCTCTTGTCAAAGACCTAACTCAGTTGTCAAAAACCTAAGTGGTGAGAATGTATTAGTAACAAAAAAAACTATGTCAAGGCGTATTAACAAGGTGAGTGCGTCCCGGCAACAAATACAACAATGCAAAAACAACAGGCAATTTGTTTTTGTTAAAATGTACGGTAAATGTCAAAATCAAGGCGAATTAAAATATTACTATGTTATTTACAATAACAAATGTAAACATAAACAAAGTTTGACATATAGTGTACATAAAACCACAGCGAATTAACAAACAGCTGATTTTATGCACTCACCTTGTTAATACGCCTTGAACTATGTGAAAACAAAAATAACACTCGTATGTGTAATTATTTTGAATAATTTTTTTGTTTGAGTTTTTTTCTAGTTTCCGCTCTATGTTTCTCTATGATAAAAACTATGTGAAAACAAAAACATTACTCATATGTGTGATTTTCTTGAGTATTTTTTTTTGGAGTTTTTATTTTCTAGTTACCGCTCTGTGTATTTCTTTATGGCTTTATGCATAGATGACAACTAGATAAGTAACTGATATATTAATATTTCTCTCTCCTTCCATTCTATACGTTTATTTTATGTCTTTAAATATTACACGTTTTAATTTTTTTTTTATTTATTGTATCTTCACAATATAATGTGAACTATCAATAATTTGTTCAAATCTTAAATCTAAATATTATTTTTTATTTACGTCCCACCACAGTTGGAAGAAAAATTATGTTTAATTTATAGATCCTATCATCAGCGCAGGTCTGTTGGATTCCTTCTTCTTAGTCGGATGTAGCCATTACTTCTCATTAATGTTCGTGCAAGTGGGTTTGGGTGAACTTCTAACTTTTTCAAATATGACTCCGCTTGTTTTTTTATTTAATTTTTCACCAGGGAGACACCTAGGTCCTTATGAATGTTAATATTTCTCACATACCAAGGCGCTGCTGTTATCATTCCTAAAATTTTATTTTGGAATCTTTGAATTTTTTCAATATTAGAAGCTGAGGCCGTGCCCCATAATTGAATTCCATAGCACCATATGGGTTTTATTATTGAGCTGTACAGCAAAAGTTTGCAATCTAAACTCAATCTCGAGTTTTTACCAATTAGCCAGTAATTTTGTAGTAATTTTAACTTCATTTGGGTCAATTTCGTATCTATATGCTTTTTCCAGGTAAGACGTCGGTCTAGATGCAGACCTAGATATTTAACTTCAGTTTGTTAAGGTATTATATGATTATTTATTAGGATTGGAGGGCACGATTATCTACGCAATGTGAATGTAAGATGTAGACATTTTTGCTCGTTTACTTTTATTCTCCATTGTTTTAACCACCTTTGTAAAAGTACTTTTACAAGACACGTTTTAATGAATATTAAAAAAAAAAATTACAGTAATTTGTATGCAATTGAGTAAAATGCTACGGAACATTTTACAATTTTTACAAAATCTGCTCCACTGTCCACGTTTTTGAGCGGACGAATAACAATTAAAAGGCAGCTCAATTCCAATAAATGTATTTATTATAATTTGTGAAGAAATTTTAAAAACTCGATGGTACATTTTTTTAATTAATTGATAAACTTAGAATTTTGTTTAAATAAAACCACTGTTCTTGACCTTTACATGACGTAGGCTGCCCTTTTATAAGTATTTAAAAATTTATTATCAGTAATTTTTAAAGCTATTTCCTACCAATACTACAATTTTTTTAATCTTTCAGAGATATTTAAAAATCTTAAGCTTAATTTTTGTCAAAATGTATGCATTTTTCATACCAATTTCAATTTTTTAATTTAATAATTTTTCACGACTAATTACGAATTCAGATTTTGGGAAAAAAAGTTTTTACATATTAATTTTGAGTTTATTAGAGGCATTTTTGGACAACTACTACGAATGATATTTCCAAAAAAATAAATAAAGTCAAGGTAAAAATCGAATATTTAAAAATAGTAACTTTATATATTTTAAAGTATAAGAGAAAACTTAGAACAAATAGGTTTTCCTTTATCTTTGATTTATAACAAATATTAATTTAATATCGCACCGTATTAATACAATTAAAGAGCTCTACAAAGCTTGGCAAAATTTTAAACTCTGAAGCCCACCTTGTTTGGACATCATTTTACAATCGGATTAAGGACTTAGATCTAAAAATCTTAACATATATGTTAATAAAAATGAAACCACTAAACTTGCAGTTTTAATTTTTTTTATTTGATTGAAATTATTATTACAATTTACAAAAAATATTATTTTTATAGTTCTAATCATTAGCGATGATTAAGGTTTTGCTTTCTGTCAAATTTGACGGCAAAACTTTGGTTGTTTTTCCAATTTTTTTGTAGGAAAAAGTTGGGTTTTGTTGAAAATATTTAATAATTTTAGTACGCACTTTTTTCTCGTCACTCATTTTAATCAAAATAACAACAAATGAACATAATTGACATTAAACATAATAACTGACATGCTTTACAAAGGTAACTTGATCCAAAAAAAATCAAATAATACTTGGGTTAAACATTTTAATGAAAAACGTGTGATAAGAATATTTCGATCTCAGTCCTTAGTAATTTAGAAGAGATACATTCCGATCGACATAGTGTCACTCATAGTGTTAAGTGGGACTCATTTTAATGAAATTATCAACATTTTGCTAGGCTACTATTATTGGAGTATCGTGAGGGATTTTGTTCCAATTTTAATGTTATAATAAAATTCTTAATAAATATCTTAAAAACTTTACGACCTGAATTTTTTTCAGTGTTATTAATATTAATAATGGTTATTTACCCATTTTCAATTTCATTTAAATATATTTAAATTGTTGCAGTTGTTTGTTGGATTTTAAGATGATGAAACAAAATTAAACACACATTTAAATTCGTGACTCAGTTTCTGTTCTAAACTGGTTAAAAACACATTTTGCATCAAGCTAAATTAATATTAATATGCAAGATGTGACTCTACATAAAGCTTTAATCTTAATGAATTTATTATTTAAGGTTCTGCATAGAAACATGTACAAATGTGAATGTACATGAGTATGTGCAGCAGAATAATGTACACAATTGTAAGACGTATACAATACATTAATTCATACATACATCCATCCATAGATACATGAATATAAGAAACAACAATAAGAAATGTATGCATACATAAATTTGTATGTATGTATGAATGTACGTATTAATGTATGGTATGTATAAATGTATGAATATGAAAATGCTGGATGGATGGATAGATGCATGGATGGTTTGGTGATTGAACGAAAATGTATAAGACGGAGGAGATGAACAGAAGAAGATGAACAAAAAGTAAAATAAGTTGTTTTAAGTCAACCATCCATGTCAGACAAACAACACAAGATTTAAATACAAATTTGTTTTCATACATACACATCAGTAGGTTTCATTGTATCTATGTATTTGTATTATGAGATAACAATACCCACACACACACAATGAAATATACATTTAGAGGATTTTTGCAATTTCACGAAATTCTAGCTAAATAAACTTAACAAATATTAAAGAAAATAAAGAAAATATTTTGTTTTTGATTTATTTTTTTACACGTACCACCACAATTGCTTGGCTTTTAAGTATGACAATGCAAAATCTAACTAGATGCAATTAAATAAATGAAACTTAGCCACAAAAGATAACTATTTATACTTATAGATACAAATGTATCTACATAATACCACAACTATTTAGACATGCATGTTTATCTAGGTTTGAAGGTAAACTGCTCTCCACAAAAAAAAACAAGCATGAAATCCAAATACACTCATAACTGCTGTCAGTCTTCACTAACACTCACCTTAATACTGGGTTTGATTAATTTTAAAACGAAAGAAATACTTAAATGTTAAAACGAAATGACAAGAAATGCGTAGCCGAAAGATACATTTTTTTGTACATATACATAGTTCTAGAATACAATTTCACATAGGAAAGAATAAGAAGTGTGCATAAATAAAGAAAAATCTATAAAATAAAAATAATTAATCTCATAAAAGCGCTTTACTTTTAATTGAGTAATAAAATGTTAATTTCAATTTTATTAGTTAAACGTTTTTCTTTTGAAAATTAAAACATTTTAATTATTTACAAGGTTAAATATGTAAATATGTTGATCCTAAGTTTGTAGGCCATAACTTTTTTAATAAAATCGGTCAAGCCCGACCATATAATACCCTACACTAAGTAAAAGAGCAAAAACAGTTTTCTTTTAAAATTTCAATAATTTATATTTTTGAGTGATTTTCGGAAGTGGGCCTTATATGGGGGCTATGACCAATTATGGACCGATCACCATGCAATTAGGTCGTGTGATTTATGTCTATATGGAAGTTTACTATGTTGAATTTTGTAATATACCAATATTTTTAAGCGATTTATGCACGTTAAAGTGATTTTCGGAAGCGGGTCTATATGGGAGCTATGACTAATTATGGACCGATCGTAACAAAATTTGGTGACATGAATTTTGTATATATATAGAACATATTTGGAGGGCAATTTGTGGAGATACATTTATAAATTAAACATTTATGACTGATAAAGTCCAATTTCGGAAGGACATGTGTATGGGGGCTAGGTGAAATAATGGACCGATTTCAGTTAGTTTCAATAGGCTTGGTCCTCGGGCCAAATAAAATGTATGTACCAAATTTTATCGAAATATCTTCAAAATTGCGACCTGTACTCTGCGCACAAGTCACATGGACAGCCAACCAGACGGACGAACGGACATCGTTTAATCGACTCAGAAAGTGATTCTAATATTTTTCGGCGTTACAAACATCTGCACAAACGCATAATACCCTCCCCACTATGGTGGTGTAGGGTATAAATAGCCAAAGATCTGAAGGTTCATCGCACAGTGGTTTAGAAAAGTTTTTTTTTTTGGAAATAATTCGGTATCTCGGGAACTATTCGAGATATTGTTATGCAATGGTTGTAGCTAAGGTCTTTTCGAGATGATTTATGTTTGTTCAGCTTCCTAGCGCTAATGGGGGCCAGAGCGTGGCCCCTCAATTATCGTCACCTCGGATCTCAAATTTAAAAAAAAAAAATCGCCAAAAATCGGATCTCAAATTTTTTTAAAAATTCGCCAAAAATCCATTTATAATCCGAATGAGCAGAAATTTTAAATCTAAATAGTCCTTAAGAAGTTAGTTGAAGAGATATTTAGGTTTATAGATTTATTTTTTTTTGAAGTTTGCTCGATCTTTTTATGGCTTTTTTGGATATGGCGGGCCTATGGAAGGTTGGAATTTATTTTTAAAATATCAGCTATATTAACTATAAAATTCTAAATAAAACAAAAGAAACTGGCTAACAGTTATCTCGTCCATATAAAAAGTTATACGCATCCAAAGTTTCCAAAAAAGCCCATATATTTTTTTCTTTTGTAGAAAAAATTTTCTTCGGAACTACATATATACAATCTTTATATTATCCGGAAAGAGAACTTAATGGTAAAGCATGCCAAGTAAAATTTGGCTCACTTAAGCGAATATAATAACCCCCAGACTTATCCAAACTTGGCCAATTTTCAAAAATAAAATTCGGTTTGAGTAAAAAATTCTAAAAAGTCAAAGCACCGATCCACGAAAAGGCTTCATATTTGTATAACTCTATATGTTTCATAAATACTTACAAAGTTGCTTTACTATCACATGTTTATTAAAGTCACCGTAGGTACTTTTCTAAAGAAACTCAGTTTTTGGAACACATTTTCCCCGTTTTAGGAATTTCGGTATTTCCAAATAAAACATGTCAAATATTCTAATGCCATTGATTTAAAGACATTTGAGTCTATATTAGTTCCAAATTTTGTTATGATATCTATAACCGTCAAAAATTTTACATTAATTCAAATTTTATATTTGTCTTCGTGGAAAATCTCCATATTATAATTTTTTTAGTTTTTAAGGAAAATGATGTCCGAACAGTTTATTAAATTATTTAATTTTACTAAAATATCAATCATCAATTACTCAGGTTTTCATCAATATCAAATACTTATATAAAAAAACTTTATTTACTCCTCAGAAGTTCCACAAACCTTGCCCCCTTTGACAAATTTGTACGTAATTTTTTTGTCAAATTTCTTAAAACAGCACAGAGTGCCTTCATATTTCTGGCCCGATTTGGCACTATTGAGGGCAAAAAAGAAAACTAAAGAACACCGGAAAGGTCCGATTTTAAGCGTAAGTGAACCAACTCGTGCAAAGAGGATTTCCTGAAAAGATATGCACAATATATTCTTAAATTTATTCACATTTAAAATGTTGAATGTTTTTAATGCAAAATGTGCATAATTTCTTGACATTCGGATAAAAACTGAGCCATTATAAAAATAAATCAACTCAGCACTGGCTGTCTCCAAAATAAATCAAAGTTTCTAAGCCACTGTGCAGCACCCAAAGCTTTAAGGTCAGAGAGAAATGGCTTAAATCGAGTTTTTCGAATTATTTCCTTATTTTTATATAGAATACCCATAAAATATTATTCCCCTTCCCCCAGATATTTACCATGAACTACATTTATTGTTGAGTTTATTTATTTTCTCCCAACTGTGTCGGTTAGTTAGTGTCTGTCTGGTGTTTGTTTGTTTGTAATCAAAGACCAAAAGTATCCATTACAATGTTCTTTCTTGTGGCTGTTGTTATTGATGATGGCAATGATGTTGTTTTTGTTATTGTTGTTATTTTTCTCATTGTGGCTAAATTGCGCGAAACTCGATTAGTGTTAATACGAACACAAAACACTAGACAACAAACTGCAAACAGCAAACCCCATAAAACAATATACAATATTTTCCAATTGGAAATTTGCGTGAAATTCAATTTTGTTCCTAATTGGATTCAAGTACTGTCAATAAAAGGAATAGACCCACTCGCACACATCTGCGATACATACAAACATATATAAATAAGCACACACACTCAGATACTCTCTCATACAAGCACGCACTTACACACACTCCAATGCCATCAACACCATCACACAATAGTCATCAAATCAAGCTGGAAGCCAACAAGTTCTAAAATGATGAGACCATAAATGGTTAATACACTGTGTTTAAGTATGTCGGACTGACTATGACTAGCGAATGAGCGAGAGAACTTGCCATCCTGACAATTCGCGTTTCTCATCAAATACTGAGTGGCTGAGTGACTGACTGACTGAATGACTAACTGTCTGTTTGTCTCTTTGTCGTTAGCGACCTTTAACGTTGGCCCCCAATTGAACTCACTTACACCTCACATTGACTTCTAACCATAGAAATACAACTTATAAAATGAACATCAACAAACACGACCAAATGAAACGACAACAGCGAATAAAAAAAATAAAAATAAATTGTATAAAAAAAACGAAATAAAATAAAATAAAAACATTTGACTCCACTCTACCTTGAAAACACAGAGAAGGAGTATATTGCTTGTTTAGAATTGTGTGGAGAATACCAACAAAGGGGGATCCCATCCGTCCTAATATACGAATGCAAAATGAAATTAAACTGGTAAGAATATTTTAGTTATTTGTCATTGACGAATCTTATACACCCAACAACAAAAACTTGTAAGTTTCATTATTATGTATTATGGCAATTCCTCTTTTTTGCCACGCCTACTTAATGACATTTTTTATCAAATGACTGAATCTGTTTTGGATGAATCTGATATAATTTTTACTGATGACAAATTTTAAAATATGGGGGATTTCATGTCAAGTGAACCAATTTTTAAAATCTTCCGATCGGGATGAAATTTGCACCAAGGCCACTAAGACCTATTGTATAGTAATTCAGACACAATGTTTCAACAAGATCGGTCAAGAACTCTCTGAGTTATAGGGGGTCAAAATTTTACATTTTTGCCAAACATGTGTTTTTTCTCATTCATGTAATTTATTACCTATTGTTCTTAGCAAAATGTGTCCCAAATAGGTTTGATAGCTATTTCTTCAATCTTTCGAAAAAAAATATTTAAAAAAAAATTTTTAATATTTTTTTTTTCCGAAATCAAAAACTTTTTTGACTTTTTTTCAAAATGGGCCCTTTTTTCTTAAAATAAAGCATAGATATTTTCCTTGAAGACCTATTTGGTCCCTAAATGGGATGCGAGTTCGATATCTATCAAAATAAATGTTTTGTAACTCAAAACAAGACATTTTTTACTTTTTTGGCAAAATCAAAAACTTTGTTAAATTTTTTTTTCAAATAGGCCCTTTTTTAATTTTTTTTGCTCAAAAGAAAGCTTAGATATTTTACTTGAAGACCTTTTCAGTCGCTTAGTGGAATGCGAGTGGGATATCTATCAAAATAAATATTTTGTAACTCAAGACATAAAATTTTTGAAATTTTTTTTGCAAAATCTAACTTTTTTTCCAAAATGGGCACTTTTTTAATTATTTTTTTCGCCCAAAAGAAAGCTTAGGTCCATTCGTTTAAGAGTGTTTTAGTCGCTTAGTGGAATGCAAGTGGGATATATATCATTTATATATATAAATGTTTTGTAACTCAAGATACAAATTTCATCCCGATCGTAAGACATCGATTTTAAAAATTTGGTTCAATTGACATGAAATCCCCCATATATATAATTCAATGTTCCAATGGCTAAAAAGGTAATGGTAACGGTAACGCTAATTTTATAATTATAATACAAAATAAAATGTTTGGTCACAAATATTGCAAAAATTTAAAATCAAGATACTTTCACTTTAATTTTTCACGAAAAAAAAACAAATTTTTAACAAGAACATAGAATTTAACTGAATGTTTTAAAAAGTGTTTATGGATTCAAAAACTATGGAAGTTGAGCTCTTAATTGAATATCATTTGTTATAATAAGAAACTAGACAGTTTTGCGATTAATATTTTATATTAAAGTTGGTAAAACATTAAATATTTCATGAAATATTTAACAATTTTATTTAATTTTGAACACAAAATTTAAACATTTCTTTAACATGAAAAAAATATATGTTTTAAAACGTAAATATTATTACGAAATTGTATTTGAATTCAAATATTACAGTTTCTAACGACCATTATTAACATAAGCTTAATATTCTGTTCAAAATTTCGTGTGAAATTCTGTCAAATATTTGGACTGAAGTATTTGTGAAATAATTTCGCAAAAATGTGGAATACATCTGGCAAACTTATTTTTCAACTACGAAATAATATAAGTAGCACTTCTTTAGCACGAAAATAAAACCAGCAGCATATACAATTTTTCGCATGAAAAATCCATAATTTTGCGCAAATATGAAGAGAGTACTAGGCTGTAGCTGTAGAACATACAACATTGCATAAGAGCTTTGAGTTGATCATTGTAGAAATATAACGTTCATGAAGCTACTGGAAGGAAGATGCTGCTGTGTATAAATAGTGGCAGCAGTCGGTGTTTAGTTTATGATAGACGCTGTTAGTAGTAATATCCATTGCAGATTGACTATTTAAACTGTTGTGTACATTTGAATAAATAAAGAGTTGTTACAATTTGTATACTACTAAATTGATTTTATTTAGAATTAAAAGTATCCGGCATAGAATAAACGCATAGAACGGAAGGAGAGTGTAAAAAATTACTCTCTTTTCACACATACGGGTGATACAAAAAGAAAATACATGCAATACATTCTCATGAATTAAGGCCCAACTATAATATGCATAAGCTAGCTTAAGGTAATGTCAAAACCGAACGAAAAGTCTGTCAAATGCTTAAGGAAAACCGAAGAAACTTTTAGATGGCTATAATGTACTTACGTGCATTCAAAAAAATTAGCAACATTTGCTCATTTATGTGAAACATGCAATTAAAAAAAATACGTATTTCTTATTATTTTATCAAAATAAATAAATTTTTCATTTATTTCTTTATTTTCTTTGTATAAAATAAACAAGCAGCTGATTCCGTACGGAATGTGCGACCAGCTTCGCTCATTGCTTAAGCAAATAAAATTTAACGAAACTTGACGAAGCTCTCTTAAGTACATTATAGTTTGTCACATGCGTTTTATATGTATTCGCACAGTTGCTTAAGCTGACTTAAGCTAGTGTATGCATATTATAGTTGGGCCTTTAGGTTTTTGACAATTGACTTATGTTTTTGGCTCTCTATCTATAGCTATCTAGTTGTTGTCTATGGTATCCGGTTTATTTAAATGAAATAAACCACCTTTATTAACAGGTAAAAACGTAACAATATATATTAATATTGGTATCTATTTAAAACTTTAAATAAGACAAGTCTAAAGCAATTATTTCTTAAATTAATTTGTAACTGTCCTAAATTGGAGGGTCTCAGGCAAAGAAATTAGAAGGGATTCCATGATGAACTGGGGGAATATTTTAAGTAACAGAACTCTGTGAATCCCACAGAGTTCCTGTCCTTTTTCTTTGGACTGGGGTTTTCACCTTATTTATCTTTATGTTACCTGACTTATTCCTTTTTCTCTCCAATATCATTTATTTTCACATCTAGTTCACACTTAGGTATATTTCTAAAGGATATCACAATAGGTTCTATGGGTCTTATTTATGGAATATCGATAAACGAAATTGAAGTTATTTGGTAACGGTAGCCAACCTTTTATCGCTGCATATTTCCACATGACAATATGCTTCAATTCAAATTGTTAGTATGCAGCGCGAAAAACTCCTATGTTGATATGTTCAATACACGTAATCCGCTTATTAACTATACAATTAATCTTAAGTGGTTAAGGTATAGTATATATATAAGTTTATATTCTCCACATTGTTTATATTATCCATAATGTTGCACTAGTCAATGACACATCCACTAAATATAAACTACATTATTGGAATTCGGAGAATCCATCCCAAAACATTCCATTCGGATTTCTCATTCATGATTTTAACGAAATTTACCACTTTGTTTATCAACTCATAGACTGTTTGACTGGAGACCATCTCAGGTCCAAAATTTTACGTTTCAAAAATTAAAAAATTATAATAATAGCGTAATTACATACAATGTACAACGCTTTGATCTTATTTGACATATATTCACATATCCTTTAAAATCTTAAGAAAAAAATAAAAATTTATTCAAGAGTTTAAAGTTCAATTCTTGAGTTATAAAAAAAATGTATGTATGTTGTTGACTAAACCCCCTTCTAGTTTCATAACTTCTAAACTGCAAAATAGTCCAGCTTAAAAATGGATATTATTGATATTATATTTCTCCAATTTATTGAAGTCTCAGAATGTTACAAATGGAGTGACAAAATCCATGTAGTTCCCATATTTTCGGAAGTGATTTAAAAAAAATAAAGAAAATAATACCAAGAAACACAACTTAACTTCAAACATGAGTAGAAGCCGTTGTTGGGTGACTGCTGCCGCCTGCCTGCCTGATTTAAGCTCGATGGTTGGCAGAATGGTTTTGGCTTATGAACTCACCTTTTTTGTTTCTATTCTGGCTTATATGTTGTTGCTTTTAATGTTGTTGTTATTGTTGTTGTTACTAATAACTTCTATATTCATTCTCTACTCCTAACAATGTTACCGTCGATGTTGTTGTTGTTGTTGCTGCTGTTAGCTTCTCCGCCGTCGTAGTAGTTGTCTTCCACTAACTAAACCAGTTTTATTAAAACACAACAAACACACTCACATTCTTGTACACTTTTTTTTTATTCTTTACCTTACATTTTTTTCGTAAACTCACTTGCTAACACACACACACACAGTTTACATGTACAAGTATGTGTGTGTATGGGGGCACGGGCACGCAAACACTCTGGTATTCGCAGCCACTTATTTATTTATACTAGAGAAGAAGAAATACAACGACACAAAAAATTTACTTTTTTTCAGCTTCTTCTTATTGAAATTTTTATAAATATTTTTCTTTAATTTTTTTATTATTATTATTTTGTAATTTCTTAATTTATTTTTAATAAATATTTTTGATTAATTATACAATTTGTTAAACTATTTTCAATTATTTACATTTACAAATGATTAAAATTATTTTGCATTCGATTTATGTATTTGTATTATTTCGCTTATTATTACATTTACAATTTATTATATTTTGTATTTTTCTTGTATTTTAATTAGAATTTCTTTACATACAAACACACACAAACAAACACGACTTCCGCCGCGTTTAACATTAACGTAATTCGCACGAACCGCACCGTTACACATTCAACCGTCGACTGTTTTTGATTATTTGGTTTAATGGTTGAAAACTGGTTTTTGTGTGCTTGTTAACTTGTTTTTATTTTGCTTTTAACCAATTTTTGCATTTTATCACCAACACACACTCACAGAGCAGTAGTAGTTATTTGTTTATGTTCTCTTAAATTGTTGTTTACACTTTCTCTTTGGTTTCCTGTACAGCTGTTTTTAACACAGGGATGATTTTCATTGCACTGACAGTGTTGCATTTTTTGGTGTATATAAGTGGAAAGCACTTTTCTAAATAAGTATCATAGGTTTTCGACCTTATAAAATTAAAAAAAAAATATTTATTAATGTTCGCTGATTATTTATTTATTTACTTATTCCAGGATTATACGGTTTCTTACGTTTTCGGTTATTCATTGCACAAAACACATTCTAATACGCTATAGTCCATAATGTAATCGTTCAAAGGGGTTTTAAAGCGATTTAATATTTAAGGTAATTTTTTAATACATCTATCAAATAAAATATATAAAGTTGAAGTTCTGTGATACTAGTACATATTAAGTTTGACTTATGCATTAAACACATTGAAGACGGCAGGCTTCCGACTGCAATCTGTCAAAAATAAAATAGACACGTTTATATGAAGACGATTCTTTTGACGACAGCACAACTTCACAGCGACACTACTTCTTTTGCCGCTGCTGCCCAATTAGGCTAATTTATATTTTTGTCAACTGCAAATCAGAAATAGTGTTGCTAATATAATAAAAAATGTAAATCAAATTAAAAAATATATATTTTTTATACTTAAGTTAGAGAAGTTTCTGATAACCATATTGAAATAAATTAAAAACAGGTACATAAATTATTACCGCATATATATTTTTACTCAAAATAATTGTTTAAATCTTAATTATTTTGGAATTTTGTGCGGTTATTTTTTATTAAAGTAAAAAATTAAAGTGACACCACTGAATTATAAATCAGCTGTTTACTATGAAGCTGTCTACTTTAAAATAATTCAGCAGCTGCCGCACAACTGCAACTGCATCCAGCAGCATTAGTGTTCGTGTGTTCGTGAATCCTGCTGTCTTCAATGTTTTTAATGCATTATGCATTAAACACATTGAAGACAGCAGGCTTCACGACTTCACGAACACAAATGCTGCTGGCTGAAGTTGCAGCCGTGCGGCAGCCGGTGAATTCTTTTAAAGACGACAGCTTCAAAGTAAACAGCTGATTTATAATTCAGTGATGTCACTTTAATTTTTTATTTTAATAAAAAATAACCGTACAAAATTCCAAAGTAATTAAACGTTAAACAATTATTTTGAGTAAATATATATATGTGGTAATAATTTATGTACCTGTTATTAATTCATTTCAATATGGTTATCAGAAACTTCTCTTAATTAAGTAAAAAAAAATATATTTTTTTAAGCACTAATTTGATTTACATTTTTTATTATATTAGCAACACTATTTCTGTTTTGAAGTTGACAAAAATAGAAATTAGCCTAATTGGGCAGCAGCAGCAAACGAAGTCGTGTCGTCGTGAAGTTGTGCTGTCGTCAAAAGAATCGTCTTCATATAAACGTGTGTATTCTATTTTTGACAGATTGAAGTCGGAAGCCTGCTGTCTTCAATGTGTTTAATGCATTACAGTATATGTTTGTGTTTTACTGATTATTTAATTATTTATTAATTCTGTTTCGTGAAGTCCAGTTTATTTAAATAATAAGTTAATTTAAAAACAATGTAAACAATAGAATTTCAATTCAACAGTAAAATGAAACCCCTAAAGAAGTTTGTAACAAACGAAACGTTGTTTAAAAAATTTAAATATTTTTATTTATTTATACATTTGGTAACAAAGATTGACCTTAAATAGCCCGTAAGATTGGAATCTTAAAAACTAAAACATTATTGGTCATAAATAGAAAACTAAAGATTTAAAAATTTAATTTTGTCCAAACTAGTTTGAACACTAAAATTATAATTAACATTTATATAATTTTTATATTAATTATTTGAAATTCAATTAATATAAGCAATTTTCTCTAGTGTAAACGATATACAAAATGTGGCAGCGCTAAGTTTTGCTATCGCCAGTTTTCGTTAAATACACGAAGTTTTAATAAAAGAAATCGAAATTGAATTTGTATTGAAAACCAAAATACTTACCTCATCATTTCTAAAGGAAAATAAATAATTCTTATGTTATAAGAACCAGCATAAACAACACTCATCTAACCCTTAAATTTATCTATTCTCAACCCACAATTATAATGATTCAACTCTGAGTAATTATAATTATATCTTTATTATAGATTACCCCTACATATATTAACATATAATAGAGATTTTATAATACTCCCAAAAGTATTACAATTTAGTGCAGACTCCACTGATTGTCGAATGTGAACAAGTTCAGTGTATCATGGGTCAAAAATACTTACATATCTTTAAGATATTTCTATATATTTAATGAACTAGCCACATCAAAACTATTTGAATATAAAAATGATTCTCCAAAATTAACTATGTAGAGTTTTTTTTATTGTTAAATTGTAATAAAATGATTTAAAAATGAAATTCTTTTTCGTATTACCCAAAATTAAGATTAATTTTTTTCAATAGCTTACTTCCCTTTGTGAAGAAATTAATGTTTCACAGAACACAGCTTTTATATATGTCTTAAAGTCAACCATTAGTTTTTCATTGTTGAATATGTCAACAATCAAAATAGTCGGCTCACTTCCCCACTATTAAAATAGAACGCTGATATGTATACTCATCTCTTTCTCTCTGTTATATGAAAAGAACAACAACAAACAACGAAAAGAAGCACAAGTAAAATAAAATCAGAAAATTTACTTCAAAGAAAAAATGTAGTTATAAAAACGGCGCGGAAATTTTACAATAAAAATCAACAAAATAATTGAATTTTATATACCAATTTAATTGCCTTAACTTTTTTTACAAATATTTTATAAATTAAAAGTTGCGAGAACCGTTTAGCCGAAGTTTTCATCGATAGAAAATACCTTCAAAAACAGAAGAGTTTTTTTCTGTTCATATATTCCTCTTCTGCAGCTACTACTACAGTTTTTTTGACACGGGTATGTAACAATGGTGCGGTTAGATGCGAGGCAGGTCAGGCTAAATAAAAAATAATGCTATTCTGTATAAAAAAGTTGGAAAAAAAAATATTTACAAAATATCGAAGTGAAAAATAAATACAACTGAGTGGTAATATGATGTTTTTATTTTTCTAGATAGATGAGGAAAACCGGAGGCTGACATTAGATCAAACGCTCTGTAGCTTTAAAAAATAAGTTGAAAGGCCAAATCAAAGACAATTTTATAGTGGTTCATCGTAAGTCCTACGCAAGTGTCGGCCATTATTAATAACTGAACAATAGATGAAGTGTGAAAACTCAACAAGCAACACTAAACCCCATTTAATGAACTTAATGATAAAATTTTGTTAATTTTTCTGGATTTAAACAAAACGCGTGTTGTTTTGCTGACCAGTTGACTGATTTTGACTGCCTTATTAAGAGTGTATGTGAGTGTCTATTTGATTGTATTTAATTTGTCCACTATTAGGTCACAATAATGGTGCGTCGACGAACGCGCGCTACTGTTGCTCCCAAAGCCTCCTCTGTTAATGGAGTATTGGAGAACGGCTCGGCAGTTGCATTGACAAATGCCCAGCTACTTGAAGATCAGTATTTTGCCAGTCCCAAGAGAAAAGACTGCAAAATCGAAGAGAATTCATCCAGTAATGATGGATTTGTCAGTGGTGCTAGCGAAGATGATGCCGCTGTAAAGCCGAAAATAAAATCACCAAGTCCTAGTAAAATGAAAGGAGAACGTGGCGCCATAAATGGCAAAACTATTGGTACGTGATATTCTCAAATGTTATTCGAATTATTTTGATTTAATAATACACACCCATTCGTTATATGTCTGACCTCAATTTTGCGCTGATATTTATATGAACAATTTAAACGAAATTTATATTAATAATTTTATAACAATTACAAATAGTACTTTTTACCTATAAAAATTATTTTCTACATTCCGTATTTCTAGTGGGAAATACTAAGAAAAATATATACTCTGCTTACAAACATAACCTCACTTTAATTCTTGCATACAAGTCTATTTATATTTTTAATATACCTAACGTAAAATCTATGAAATGGGCTTTTGTTTGTTTTAATA
This sequence comes from Calliphora vicina, assembly GCF_958450345.1. Lineage (NCBI taxonomy): Eukaryota > Metazoa > Arthropoda > Insecta > Diptera > Calliphoridae > Calliphora > Calliphora vicina. The sequence goes on from NC_088780.1 coordinate 169,600,588, forward strand.
TTTTATCAATTTATGGCTCGTTTTATCCATTTTTACAAAAAATCGTATTTTTACGAATTTATTTTCTTACTTGTCTGATATACAATATACCTATGTATGTCCAAAGGAATGCATTTGGGTGCTCAAAATTTCTTTAATACTAGGTTAATGATTTACAAGTCAAATTTTCATCGTCATGTTTAGTAAAAAAAAATTGATTGCAAGAATAATCTCATAGATTTTTATTTTTCAACTTTAGGAGTTCCATTGGCAACACGTTCGCAAACTCGCACCATAGAAAACTTTTTCAAAGCTAATGTAGCTGCCAAGCAACAGAATAAATCAAACAACTATTCACAAGAACCTCAAAAGATTATACAACCCACATTGTCTGCCTCTGTAACACCGCCCCAAATGGTTAATTACAACGCGATCATCACACCACAACAACAACATGAAAATGGACATGATAATCATAACGATCAGGCTGAACAACAAGAGCAATTTTACCATCAACAAGAACAATTGTACCAACAACAGCAGCGGCTGATTCAACTTCAACAATTGCAAACCCAACTTCATCTACATCAGCCGGTTATAAATCGCCGCAGTTTGGACAATGTTATTGTTCCACAAGAATTCATCTTTGACCTCAGTGAAGACACCAACGACAGTGAGCGCACCGATATATCCGAAGAAACACCAGTTGAACAAATCCAAGAGACTGTATTGATGACAAATGGTTTTGATTTTAGCAATCATCGTTCGTCGCAACGGGCCGACAGCCACTCGTCTTCCCACAGCAGTTCAAATACAAGTGCCACCGAAAATATATTCTTACAGGAACCGGTTCTAACACTGAATGTCGACAAATCTCCTAATCAGGCATCCTCTATAAAGATTAATAAAACTCTGGAAGTCGAACCGAAATTCTCTTCTCCCACTTCATTGACTGCATCTGTTTTGCACGGACGTTTCAATCAAATTGTTTCCCTAAACGTTTCACCATCTAAGAGAGATTCGTTTGGCTATGAAAAGAAACCAATTGAAATGTTGAATGGTCACGATTATGCTTTAATGATGATGCCTGAAAATGACAATAGTTCCTGTGATAGTGGTGTGGCATTTACAAGTACTACAGCTGCCTCATTGGATGACTCTGTACAAGCTTTCCCATCTCCGGGTGTAGCACAAGCAAGTCGTAGGCGTAAACCGGCCACTCCACATCGTATTGTTTGTTGTTCACCAATTAAAGCTCCTCCGCGAGTGGTTTCACCAGCCGGTTCTCCTTCTACAAGAAAAATGGCTTCTGCTCTTTCGCCTCGCAAGTCTCAAAGACATTTAACTACCACAACTGTGGCCGCTGCTACGGGGGGTGGTGGTGTCATAAGTTCTGCTGCCGCTTGCAAAACACGACGAAGACTGAATCCAAGTCCTTCTCTTGCTACAAAAGAACACCAACTTCAACTTCAGCAGCAACAGCAGCCACAGTCCAATTTGGAGGAGAAGCGTTACGTTCACGATCACGATAATGATGAGGACGATCCTGTCGTAGTTTTGATCAATGATGACGAGGAGGAGGACGAGGACAATGATGAACACGATCAGGAATGTGAAAATATGGCAACACACATTTCAGCGCCCGACAGCAAATCCACGCAACACATGATGAATGGCGTTTCAAAGTCAATTTTAAATTCAGCTAAACACCCAACAAATCAACAAAACGCCACCAACAATCGAGGAGGAAAACAAAAAAGCCAACAAAGCAAAACAAAATACACTGTCCAGAGGCCTCAACATGCGCCACTCAAACACCAGGCTCCCCAACCACTAGCCGCTACGAACGGCAATCGCGAAATCAACGATTTCTTCCCGGTGCGTAGAAGTGTTCGCAAGACGAAGACAGCCGTTAAAGAAGAAATGATGCGTAATTTGGAACAGGCCATACTAGAGGAACGGTCCGAGGGCTTAAAGGTGGCAAACTTTGAAGGCAAGGGACGTGGTATTATATCCGAACGACGCTTTCAACGAGGTGAATTTGTTATTGAGTATGTGGGCGATTTGATATCGACCACAGAGGCTGCCGAACGTGAGAAACGTTACGCTTTAGATGAAAATGCCGGCTGTTACATGTACTATTTTAAACATAAGAATCAGCAGTATTGCATAGATGCCACCGAGGACACTGGTAAACTGGGTCGCTTAGTTAATCATTCACGCAACGGTAACTTGATGACCAAAGTTGTGGTGGTTAAACAAAAACCTCATTTAGTTTTAATAGCCAAAGATGACATTGAGGCCGGCGAAGAACTCTGCTATGATTATGGCGATCGCTCCAAGGAATCGCTCTTACATCATCCTTGGTTGGCTTTTTAGAATTAGATGATTATTGTTAACAGTTTTTGTACGCTTAGGAAAGAAAACAATAAACACCCTGCCTGACACCTCTCTTTCATCCACTCCTACACACATTCGTTCATTCACACACCCAAACACACGCTCATTTACTAAAAAAGTTCTAAGAACTTGAAAATCAAACAAAAAATAAGAAAAGCCTCTTCAATCACAACGCATTCATTCATTATTATCTTATTCTAATACACCACTTAATACAGACTTTTGCTTTTAAGTTTAATCTATCTGAATATAAACAAAATTAATTATTTAAGTTTTAAGAATTCAAAGAATTGCATATTTGGGAGTTGAGTCTCCAGCCCCAGTAAATGTGTGGTTCTGTTTTATTTAACTATTCAAAACACTGCAAAAGATAGAGAACATACATTTTTAGAGCTTAAGAAAGAAAAACTTCAATTCAAATTCCATGAGCACGTATAGTCATACATGAATCTCTTGATTAGTGCAATTATTACAAAACACATCTTAACATTGATTCCTAAATTGTGTGTTCAAAATAGAATTTTGGGATATTTCGAGATTCGCTCAAAACCATACTTACATACTTGCTTCTCACTATCTCAACCACAAAATACAAAATTAACATCAATCAATTTGAATTCAATATCAAAATTCATACAAACGACTGACACAAACAGTCCACTCTTCATGTCAAAAGACCTGAAAGAAACAATTTCTAGGACTATCTAGTAGAATTGAATAAAAATGATTTAATTAATGATAAAACAAATGAATGATGGTTCTCTTAATAGATGCCTACGCCTAAAATAAAACAAATTTATATTAAAAACAAAAACAAAGATGAATTGAAAAGGAAACAACAACATTTTATTAAAAATTAGTTTCATTAAGGAAAAGAGATAAAACAAACACATGTAGTTTTTAGCAACCAGAAATGAAGTAAAATCTATTATGATATGATATAATTAATAATACATAATAATATACATAAATTAATAATAATAATAATAATAATAATTTTATGTTTATATAGAAAATATATTTAATTGTTAATGACATTTTTCGAATTAGATGTAAGCTAAAGTAATTATAAAAAAGCACTATTTGATTTCCTAAATTCGTTCAGAAGCTAAATTGTTTAAATTATTATTTCCATTCGACATAAACAAACAGTCCCCTACCCAACCGCTTCAAAAAAGAAAAAAAAACAAAAACAATTAATCCTCCCTGTTATAATTCGGTCTGGCACCTTTTTATACATGAGTTAGTAAACGATAATATCCTAATGACATTTATTTCACATACATATACTATTTTTTTTTTTTAATTAATAATTTTTTATCTTCAACTGCTAAAACTCTATAGGTATAAGGGATTCTTGCTTTCTTCTCTTTATGAACAATTTTAACTTTATTTAAACTATGGGTGCGTTCGCAAATACAATAACTAACATTGCATCACTGCGGCACATATTTGCCATCATTTCTTTATGTCAAACGTTTTTTAATTGCTGGCAGTAATGCCGCATCATTTAGTTTACTGTTGCAAATCTTTGCAGGTTATTGCATTAGTGATGCAAAAATTTACTGCATCTACGAAAGCACCCAATATCTACATACATAATTACAAACAAATATAAAATACTTATATTAATAACATTTAATTTACAACAGTGTATTTCGTTTTATTTATTTAAGTAGTTAGAAATTTTATTGTTTATTTTTTACTTACCATTTTTTGTTTTAATACATACACCTACATACAATATTATCACATACACACACTACACTCTTTTATTAATTAAATAATTCAAGTTAAATTTTAAGTTATTTTTTTTCACAATCGAATACAGTTATAGTGAATGCTATTCACGATTTCCATATTTGGTTTACCGTTTAAAACAAACCAAATATGTCGGTCCACTGATCGATTGCAAAACAAATCAATGGTTTTTATTATTATTATTTTTATATTTGTTTAATTTGTTCTTAATTTTAAATAAAACACAACAATTACATGCACACAGACACTGTCCATTATCCATTAGTTGGTGTCGATATTATCCGTTTTTCTCTAGACACAGCTTTTGTCATTTAGATAATAAACATTTTCTTTTTTCCCGCGTACTTTAAGTTTTAATTTTTTTTCTGCTAATTATAAGCACAAAAGAAAAATAAATTATTATCTTAATACATACATAATAATAATAAAATAAATACTGGAACAAATTCAATATATTTAATAATAAAGATTACACAAATAATACATTTTTTCAAGTTTTAAAATTATTTAAACAATGTTTAACTGTTTTACAACAGTATTTTTAAAATGATATTTTGGTCGAAAAAGAATTCGGTAGAACTATATGGGATATGTTTTTTGGACCAATATTTCTTGAAGGCAAAATAACATTAAATCAAACCTTTCCAGTAAACGAACCTGTTTCAATGTGACATCAATTTATTAATTATTCGTATAATTTGAAAGTAAATTTTTAATTTGCCAATTGTCTTAAATTTTAGTATTCAGTGATATTCTTTGAATTATTACAAGTGAATTATAATAAAAAAAGGAACTTAAGCCTAATTAAAAATTTTCTTTCAAATTATATATATACAGTGGTTGACAAAACAATGGAAACTTTTCCAAATATTCCATATGTAGCCCAAAATTTAAAATATTTTTTTAAAATAAATTTTTTTTTTTTTAATTTTGTTTATTTTTATTTAAGCTTGAGGTCACTTTTTTTTTATAAATAATTATATTTATTTATTTTCAATATTTCGCTACTCTTTGTGTAGCATCATCAGGAAAATAGTTTAATAAATTAATTATAATAACAAATTGTTTTTTTCAATATTTCAATAAAATTGTCAAAATGAAAAAATTTTAAATATTATACAAACAAAAATATTCAAAAAATATTTAGAACAAAAAATATTTAACTTCTGTTTTCGTTTTTATAAACTAAGTGTCTGTAGTTTTGAGCAACATTATCTGTATCTGCCTTAAAATTAATTCTTAGATTTGTTGGTACATTTATAATTTGTAACATTTCTAACATATAACGACGTTTATAATTATTTTCTGTATTCAAAACTAATATATTTTCAAAGTCAGGATAGTGATTCAAATTAGCACAATGTGATGATAATGCTGTTTTTTGTGATGAAATGTCTCTGTATTTTTGATCTGATTTGTGTCCTGCTATTCTAGTTTTAAGTTTATTTTTTGTTGTACCTATATAAACTTTATTACATGTTTCATTATTGTTTCCATTGCATGGAATCTTATAAACTACATTCGACATATCTAACTTATGTATTCTATTATATAAATTAACTGAAAAACAAACAATAATTAATTGTATTCTGAAAAAAGGGAACAAAATTAAAAATATTCACTATTTCGCTACTGACAAAACAATGGAAACTTTTAAACTTCTGCAAGAAAGAAGTGTAAAACGAAAATAATATTTAAAAGAACGATGTAAAAAGCATCTTGTTTACGGTTATTTTATTTTTAAATTCTGGTTATTTTTCACAATTTCTTTTTCTAAGTTTTTCGAATAATTGCTTTTTTCAAAGTTAACGAAAATGGCTAAAGTTGAGATTTGTGAAGACTAAAAATAAAATAATTAACGATTTTAAAGCTGGTTTAAAACAAAAAAGTATCTGTGACAAATATTCAATAAATAAATCAGCAGTTTCAAAAATTATAAAGAAATTTCGTGAGACCGGTTCTGTAAAAACTCAACATTTAGGTGGAAGACCTCGTAAGACTACTCCTAGACAAGATAATTTAATAGCGAGAGAGTTCAAGAAATTCCCAAAAATAACTCCTCGAGAGGTTGTTAGTAGCCTAAAATTAGAAATAAGTACCCGAACAGTTAGTCGCAGGGCAAATGAGGCTGGTCTTGGTTGCTATAGTCCTGTGCTAAAACCACTCATTTCTAAAAAAAACCCCGTTCTGCTCGTCTACAATTTGCCAGGGATCTTTTAAACTGGTCGATACAGAAATGGAATACTGTCCTATTCCGACGAATCCAAATACAATTTAAAAGGCAGTGATGGGAGAACATTTGTAAGACGACCAATGGGAAAAGATTAGATCCAAAGTACACAAATAAGACTCCAAAGTTTGGCGGTGGCAATATTATGGTATGGGGATGTTTTTCAGGGCAAGGTATGAGCCCAATTCATATTATAAAAGAAACCATGACAGGTATAGGATACAGAACCATATTAAACGATGTTATGTATCCATACGCTGAGGAAAATGCCCTTAGTTTGGAGATTCATACACAATGCATAAGTCGATTATGGATGGCAACCGAACTTCAGTTGCCTATATGGTATTACAAATGGCAACTGGCAGCTATCATTTATGTTGCCAAATTGCCAAGCTGAAATTTGTGGTTGCCCTCTGGCAATGCAACTGAAGTTCGGTTGCCATCCATAATCGAAGCATTAAATTTTGAATTCGTATTGGTTTGTTTTTTATCGAGGTTAAAAGTTCATATTTTAACAGGCCTGTCACAGAATTCCATTCCGATCGAAAGTGGAATTAATTCCGTATTTCGCTTCTTCAGAAAAAGTAAAACTAACATTTCTTTCGGAATGAAAGAAATTCCGAGATCGATCGGAATTCAAACCATTCCGAATAAAATGTGTGACAGGCCTGTATTGATAATGATATAATTATATATCTTAGTTTCAATATTTTTTACATGTCTATACCAAATATCGTATTCAGAATAGTAGTATTTCAAAAATTAATTTTTAATCGAAATTTTTCATTTCGTCCCTATAATGGAAATGGTATTATGCGTTTGTGCTTTTAACACCCAAATCTAATGCTTCAACAACTACATTAAAGTGTACCATCAACTCCGAACCAGTTACTGTTAATTGGTTCTTCTGACAGGCTGTCTGTTCATGTAAATTAAAAACAACAAAACAATTGAATGATTTCAAAAATGAATAAGTGACACATTTCACGATTTAGTACATTGAAACAGGTTTGGAATTGATGATGCCTCAACCATCAACTCTCTTGAGGCATTTTAATTCTAAATTTCTTCGAAGATTAATTAGTTCATGAAATGTGCAAAAAATGTGTATGTATAAAACAATTGATCAATTCACAAGGTCTCCTATCATGTCATAATGTCCTAATATTTTACAATGGTTTAAAAATTTTGTTATTGCCTTTCAAGCAATAAAAGTCTCTGTATGCTATCTTTATTGTGTTACCGTAACCAACCAGCAGAGACCTGCGCCGAACGCCTAAGAGTCGGTTAAGCCCAGCATACCTTATGAATGGACAAATTGTATTTTCTACTATATATTATGGTCGTACATTGAAACATCTAAAGGAAATTAGCGTCACCGTTTATTACTCTTGCGAAAATGCGCAGTTTCGTGTTCATAAAAACACAAATTTTCAACAAATAAATTTAAAATATTTTATTTTTCATTAAAATTGTAACCTATGCTGAAGCAGTCGGTGGAAAATAACCAAAATGTAAACGCAATTGTTCCATCAAAAGAAACGTTAATATTGTATGTGGACCAATGCGCGCAAACGCCGGAATAAAACCCTTGAAAAATCCAATAGGTCCAACGCTTGATATATCCTTGGCTACAGCCAACAGACCAGAATATTGACCGGGTTTTGCATTCATAAGACGAGTCTTCATCACATCCAGCGGCTGTGTACACAGAGTTCCAACTCCTCCCGATATAAGAGAGGTAAGAAAATGGGTAAGAGAATTGTCTTTAAAATACTTGGTTTTCAATAGAAAACATTTTAACTGAAAATAACATTGATCAATATGGAATAAAAGTTATTGTCGAACAAATAACATCATACATAGTCATAGACCGCATTTTGTCCAATCGTCATCATTACACCCCGTAAGACGGCAGCTGAACCACCTCTGAAAAGTGCTTGAACACCCTCCTCCTTCGTTACACGATACAAACCATCAAATACATGTTTGTAACTTCAGGCATAAAAAATACAGTTTTAAGATAAAACATTGTTGAGCAAATATTTGTTAAAATAAGCACAGCCACTTTTCCAGCAAATCTTTTAAATAACGAGAATCTGGAGTTCAATTAATCAAATATTTTCTTGATCATCTCTATACAATGAGCAAGTAATTTATTGGTAATTCGATTCTATGTATTAAGCAATGAATGAATTAGTAAACGGTATGAAAAGCTAATGATCGACTTTTTACTTTAAATTATATAGATTTCGATTATTAGTTGTCGATTTCAGCATATAAATCGGTGTGCATAATCGATCACGAAAAAATCATTTATAGAACCAGAAAATCAATTTTCGGATATAATCGAATTCGAATATTTCAATGTATTTTCAATGTAATGAATAAACTAGCAGTTCCTACCACTTGCCACAATTTTGTTAACACAAATTTCCTTAATCCGAAAATAAAACTATTCAGAAACTTTATCTTTGAATCAAAATACGGAGAAACGACCAAAATAATATTTGAAGCTTTATGCTTATTTTTACAAATATTCGCGCATTTCTTATAAAATCAATATATGTAACATAATTTTGAATACCCTCTTTGTTTTTCTTTTGGTAGTTTTGAATCATTTTGCATTCTAACATTCACCATATCGGTCGGTACACCAACTACACCCCCGCAAAAACCAGCCGTAGTGGCTAAAGCTAATGTTTGACCTATATTACGGAAATCAATATATTGTTTACCCGATTCATAGATACCAAAACGTGTAGTAGTGTAGGTTAGTTGTCGCAAAAGAGATGCTGACATGCCGCGATAAAATCCCTTTAAACCTTTTAGTATGAACATTTAAATTAATAATAATATGTATGTATAATAATAAAATAATTAATAAGTACCTCCTGCAGCATAAATATGACCTATTGTTTCAACTAATGTCTTTCTGGGCAGTTGTTGAGTTTGCAAATGGACTTTTATCAAGTCCAACGGATGTGTAACGCTCACCGCTGTAGCACTTGATATACCACCGAAATACCAACGATTTATTCTTTTTTCATTTTCCATATCGAATTCAATTTTAATGATTTTTGTTTTTTAAATTATTATTGAAATTGAAGTTTTCAAAACTATAATAACACAGAAAGAAATATTTTAAAGCAATTTTAAACTCTTAATCTTATTAAAGTTTAAAAAAATGTATTGGAATGAAGTACCACCATTTTTAATTCTAAATTATGATTAATGAAGATCTGACACTAATTTTGTGTGGAAGTTTTATTAGTCTTAATTTGGAATTAGAAATGTCTGCACAAAATTATATTCATGAGCATTAGTGTGTCCCAAAAAAAGTTTTTTATTTTCATGTGTGCTGATGCATAATTTGAAAGCTTATAGGGTAGAGTATTTTTGAGATTTTTTTCAGATTTTTTGAAAGTGGTTTAGAGGTCGCTCAAATCGAGTTTTTGCCAGCCTTTTTTGTCGGCCTTTTTTGAGTTTTATTCATAACTTTGTCAAGATCCACGATTTTCATTACTTCTGAGGACACAGTTTAAAAGAAACAAAAAATGCAGTTTGAAAGATCAATTAATTCTTAATAATTTAGAGAAAAATTTAGAGAAAACAAAATCTGAAAAATATCTCAAAAATACTTTACCCTATAAGCTTTCAAATTATGCTTGAGCCCCAACAAATTTTTTTTTTTGGGACACGCTAATGTGCATATTTGAATAGAATTCTGTTTCAACAAGGAAAAAGTCTATAAGTTGTTTATTTTTATAGTTTTTAAGACACCAATTTATATTTTAAATTCCAATACAATCCCCTAGTAATTTCATTTTATATGATAGATATATTTTAAAGTACTGTATAGATTTTTTATAAAATTTAACACAGTACATACATATAAGTTAAGTATAGAGATTCTAAAAATGCTAAATTAACTGGAATTATTTTTTTCTTTGTAACCACAGAATTCAATCAATCTTTGAATGATTAATTTGTTTGTTATACAAAATCTCAACTGTTAAAAATATCTACGGCAAATATTTCTCGATATCGTTAAAGCTATTATTTGTGAAACCGTCCCATCAGTTTTAGAAAAGAACATTTTTGTGTAAATCGGTCTACATTATACACCCATTTGAAAATAAAACAGTTTGAATTTTAATATTTTGAGCTTTTTTATGTTTCAAAAAAGCAGTCTATATTTTAACAGAAAATTAAGATTTCCATAGTTGTAAACATTTATATAAAAAACATGAACATAAAACTTTTCTAAATAGACAACAAATAGCAATACATATAAAGTTATTTTTCTTAAGCTTTAACAAAAAATAAAATAGAAAATTATAGTAAAAATAAAACGATGTGCGCGCAATTCAAAACAGTTTAAATTGTAATTCTAAAGTATGTACATATTAAAAGTTGTCATTGAAACTTTTTTAATAAATCTTCTTATAAATCTAAAACACATACACATATTAGTACTCTGATTAGCAGGAATGTTAAATATAGTTACAGTTATTACAATCATAATAGTTAAAGTTTCTGTTTAATTTTAACCTTAAAAGAAAAACAACTACATACTTATTTGTATATGAAAAAACATTTACGAAACTACTTTATATAGAAAATGCAAATACACAGTAAATAACAGCAATTTAAAAAAAAATGTTTTTCAAAATTTGTGTGCTTGAGTTATTTGTTTCTCTTGTAAATTTGCTCTAAAAATATTACAACTATTAGTAGTGGAGTAGCATTTTTATGCAAAAATTTGTTCGTTATATTAAAAAGAAAAACTATAAAAATTTGTTTGTTGTCCTGCTGAATTTAGAAAATATGTTTGTTTTAGTTTGAGTCTTAATCGCAAAGCCAAATCGTCTGTTGCTAATTCTAACGATTTACTGTTTGCTTGGTGGCAGAGCTCCAAAATTCAAACGTAGTTGTTCCAGGAACACGAATGTTATGATGGTATGTGGGCCCAAACGTACAAAGGCTGGTATGTAACCCTTGAAGAAACCTAATGGACCCAAGCGAGCTGTGAATTTAACTATATCCCAGAGGCCATTGAACTCGCCGGGTTTGGCATTCATCATACGTGTCTTTAAGACATCCAAGGGTTGTGTTAAAGTTGTGGCAATAGCACCGGCAGCCAAAGAAGCTGTAAAATGGGTTATCAAGTTATCGTCAAAGTGAGGAGTTTCCAATAACATTGTTTTAATCTGAAATTATTGAGATTAAAAATTGAAAAAATTAAAAATGCAATGAAAAGTTTTTATTGATTTAACTAAGAATCATTATAAAATTAAACTCTTTCTTACCTGATCATAGAAAGCAACTTGACCAATTGTCATTAAAACACCTCTACCAGTGGCAGTAGTAGCTCCTGAGAACAAACGTTTGAAACCTTCCTGGCGGTATACTTTGATAAGACCATCCATAGCATTCTTGTAACTTTAGAAAATAAAAGTAATAAAATTTATTAAAAATAAAATTGTGAATAGGTTTGCACTCGTATAAATAAAACTTACTTTCTTCTCTGTTCTGGGGGCAATTTAACGTCGTTTTGCATACGTACATTAACCATGTCAGCGGGAGTACCCACAATACCACCAAATGTACCCGCCAAACCGGCCAAAGTGATTTTGCCGAGGAAAGTATCGGTGTTAATGTAGGGCTTTCCAGCTTCATAAATACCAAAACGAGTCATGGAATAGGTCATTTGACGCAACACAGATGCAGACAAACCATTGTACAGAGCAAGCACACCCTGCTCCCGCACTACCTTGGCTGTCAATTGTACAACGGACAATTTTCCCTGTTGGGTTTGTAGGGTGACTTTGATCAAGTCAAGGGGATGGGTACAACAGGCAGCGCCAGCGCTAGCCAAACCTCCGAAATACCAACGTCCCAGACGCTTAGACTTCTCAACGGGTGCGGCAGACATTATATGGGAATATTATTAAACACTTTACTGAGGAAAATGTATCAAAGTGTTTTTCTTGATTGGTACTACAATGTACGAGCTGAACTGCAATGAAATGTAAAAATAAAATAAGTTTAATAAGAAAATATAACAACCAAACATAATCATACATTTATATGTATCAATAAATTATAATGTATTTATGTACATTATATACAATACGTATGTATGTAAGTACATACAACGTAAATATGTATTTATCTTTTAAATGACGTCACATACATATTATGTACAATACATTAAATACATACAAATTTATTTATCTTTTTTTTTTTGTTTAATACACGTCATCATCATCATCAACACACTATGAGTGCCTTTTTGATGAGTGTGGCGCATGTAATTAAGGAAGACCCTTGGCCTTGACAGAGCCTATGGCCATACATAATTTCTATTGGCATTGAATCTATCAACTACTTATTACAAGTAAAATAGGTACTTACACACTTTTTTCTTTTCTATTTAAAAAGTATTTGAAATGATGGACGGACGTTTTAGACTGCTTTTTATTGGAAAACTATTTGCTATTTGTGTATAATTTACATTTAAAATTTGTGCAACATTTTGGAATGTTTCTGTTTCGTCAGTTATGGAATGTTGTGCCTTATAATTATATTTTCATTACAGGAACTTTTTCGTTCATTTCTTGTAAAAAAAAATTATTGCATTTTTTTATTTCTATCAACTAAAGGAATTTTGTTTAAAGGTGGTTTTAACCACCGGAAATAAAAAGTTTGTCGCTACAAATTCAATATTTTATATATCCGTCGTATTCTAATTGCAAAAAATTTATGATAAATACACACAAAAAGAAAATTGTGTGGTCTCCTTGGAAATGTCAAATGTTGTATTTGTTTAGAAGAAAAGGAGGAAGGAAAATAAAAAAAATGTAAATAAGAAAGAGAAATGTCACTTTGTTTAGAAAGGAAGCAAACACATTGGTAAATAATAAACGACGTAAAGGTTCCAAAATTGGCTAACACAGAATTGTGAGCTTAAATAATATATTTAATTCATATAATTAATGAATTACATGTTGTTTATAAAGAGATATTTAATGAGTAAATGAAATAACACAAGTTTTTAATTATTTCTTTTAAAAAATCTAAATTGAATTAATGTTTTTTTTTCAGTTTCTTTAAGTTGTTCTTCTTTGTTTAGGTTCTGAGATTGGCTAAACAAAAGAGTTGTATTTTGACACTAGCTACTTTCCAACACTGCTGTTGATAAATGTCAAAACAACCGCTAACCGAATCAGCTGTTTGTTATCGTGCAGTAACTACGCGTTCTTATTTGCAAATTGTGTGTTTTTGTTAAAAGTGTTAATTTTTTGTATTATTTTTGATTCAAAAACAGTAAAAAATAAGAGATTAATATGTAAGTTGTGCTAATTACTATTCCCTTTTATTGAATGAACAAAATGTGCAAAGAATTCGTTGGGATTTTAATGAACTTGTTAATGTTGAAAATCTTAAAAAATATATACTGTGTCATATGGGTTACTACATGAATTTTTTATTTATACCCTCTTATTTTTTAAATAAGACAACAAATTATTATCTATTAAGAAACAATTATGTGAACAAACAAAACCCTTGAAATACGAGGTAGGAAAGTGATTTTAGAAAAAAAAATAGTTTGTCGCCGGTTCATATTTTCTGAATTATGAGCCTCTGAAATGGATACGCTATTTATACCCTAGTTTGTAACTTGCAAATATATTGTCCTAACAGCCACCTTAAGGTATACCAATCTGCTCAGGATCACTTTCTGAGTCGATTAACCGATGTCCGTTCGTCCGTCTGTCCGTCCATGTAAACCTTGTAATCACAGGTAGCAATTTTAAAGATAATTCGACAAAATTTGGCACAAACTATTGAATGCAGTTAGAATCGGTCCATTATTTCTCCTAGACCCCATACAACCGCTCTATCTGAAAATGGTTAAGTTCTCATAAATATCTTAATTATAAACATATCCAAACCAAACAAAACTGAAACTATAGCAATTCAGCCATATTTTTACAAGTATTTTTCAGTTTACAACATAAAATTCAAATCTTTCAAAATTAGAAACTATTTTGAAAAATAGTTTCAAAGGAACATAAGTATTTATGATACTTTGAAAGAAGACCGTTCATTCGCTAAAACGAAGTGATCGAGAAAAACTATAGATATTTCTATACTCTATGGACTCCAACAAACCAGAAGTGTTACATGGGAACCCCCGAATATTTGAATACCCTTCACCATGAGTGGCAAGGGTATATACAAGTTTGTCGTTTGTAATTTCTACATTTTCCATTTGCTACCCTACAAATATAACCATCTGTATGTTGAAAAAAACTATCCGCATCCCCCTAAATAACTTAGAACCCTTCTACATTACGCAATTAGTTGCATCATTTCGAAGTTGCGTCTTTCAAAAATCTCTGTGATTTCGAAGTTGCGTCGATTTTGTTCCAGTTTGCGTTGCATGGCTTCGAAGTTGCGTCGTTAGTACTTCGATTTGCGTCATTAATATGAAAATGTTTGTATTGAAAATTAAATTTTCGTATGAATCTAGGAACCATTTAAATGAAAATTAATACAAATGTATGGAAAATCGTCCTTCATTTTGTGTCGTTTCGGTTTGCGTCGCGTTTCTCCAGGCCCAATTAGCATATTAGTGTATATGTATCCGTTTCGGTTGCTATTTAATGGCTGAGATATAAGGAAAAAAACCTCGATTTTTGATCTATTTTCGATCTACATATTCTGGATTACTAAGTCAAGTATCTGTAAATCTATAACTATTCTTACGTTTTAAAATGTTAGTAGATTTTTAATTATACTTCCATTTATTTACACTCTTTAAAGGTCATTTTGAAATATGATTATATTGTTTGTCTCATACATATTCAGCCCAATTATGCTTTTATTAACCATATAAGGCCCTAGGGCTCGGTTATGTAAATGAAGAATTAATAAATAAAAAAAATCCGCGGGAGTTTGTTCCCCGGGAGTTTTTTCCCATTGAATTTGAATAGGAAAAATTAAAAAAGGGGAAAAACTCCCGGGGCCATCTTTTGATGGCCTACGTGATTTGTTGAAAGCTTAAAAAAGTTCCTTAAAAAAGCTTAGCAAAAGAAAATGATTAGAAAGTCACCTTATTTAAATATCAAAGACGGATTGAAATGCATCTTCTGGAACAGGTTATTTCCAATTAAATATACAATGAATTAAAATAAAAATTAATTATGCAAATAGAACAAACTGGCTGGCTGGCTTATTCGTCGAAAAGAAATTTTGTTTTAATAGTATTTCCAAACATTATATAACTTATATAGTAATATATGTATGTACAAACGTATGTATTTTTTGTTTAGTTTTATTTAAAAAAAAGGTATTTGTTATTTTACATTATGCTCTGGTAAGAGTTTGTGTTAGATTTTTTGAGTAGAACATTTTTGAAAAATCTTATTTATGATTTTTTGTGTCATTTAACTTTTTGTTTTTGAAAAAGCCATTCACATTATGTATTAATAATATATTACCCATATTTTATTTATATTTAATCGTTATTTATACAAATAAAAAATAACTTGTGTCATGTTTCAGAACAAGGGGTATGTATACAACTATAGAAAATAGTATTTTAATAGGTATATTTTTCATTTTTATTTATTGAGTCATTGGATTTAAAATTAAATGTATTGGGGGAGATTTTGTTGGGGTCAATAATGCATTTCGTAATATTACAATTGTATTTTCCATTAAAGGTGAGCATTTTGGAAAGCTTTAAGTGTTTAAATTTATTGAATGGATTGCTTCTAATTTATGTAGGCATATATTTTCATATTACAAAATTTGTTTTATTACTAGGCTATGCAATTTTTTGTTTAAACAAATGTAACAAGCTGAATTCAGAAACAATGTATACAAAAAATATTTGGGTTAATAACCTTACAAATGACCACTGACAAAGTGAAAAATATCTTTTTATCAATTTCAATACACGATAGAAGTATTAAATAGAATCATAAGTACATCATGCTTATGTACATTCTTACTACCTGTAAGAATAATTTATCTATCAACACATGCTATCTATATACATATTACTTAAATCTTGTTTTATTGTTTTTTTTTGTATTTAGACATAATACTTCTGTTTGGTTGTTTTTCTTTTGTTGTTGACGAAATAAGGGGCTTGTTTGTCCCGCATTTTGAAAAGCGTGTGTATATAAAAAAAAATGTTGTTGGCATTATTTAACCTATCTTTAGTGTTGTTATTCATAAAATATTTTAGCAATATTTGTTCCTATAGTTTGACATTGACCACAAACGTTTTCTATTGTTTCATACAGAATTTTGAATTTAATACAGTGAGAGTAGAGGCTGACAGAGAGAGAGAGCGACTGGGAGATTTACTTTGATAAACAAATAAATTTCAAAATTTATTTAAACCATTTTTAGTTCAGTCCACTTGCTAATGAGGGAGGTAAGAGAGAATGAAAGGAGATATGAAGGGTATGAGAGTGTGAAATTTTGATGAAAAACAATGTTCCAGTTTTTCCTTATTTTATATGCGAAAAGTTAGCACGTGGGTTTTATATTTAAATAAATATGTTTAAAAACACCATAAAAAATAAATATGTATTTTTTTTTTTTTAAAATACATAATCATCAGATGTTTTTTTCCATTGTATTGGCTATTTTGCAAAACTAAAAATAAAAATCATAAGAGTAATCAAAAATTCATAACATAGGTAATACAATTGTATGTTTTACCTGTTTATTTTTGATTTTTTTCATTGACAAAATTATAAGTATTTTTTGTTTGTTTGTTTAACGCCTCAAACACCTTAAATAGTTTCTATGTTAATTGAAAGACTTGTTGAAACTCTTATCAGGTCCGAGTTAACATCGCGTGTGTAGAGTTTTATTTCGTTTTTTATCAAAGTCAAATTAAAAATATTTGTATGAAAATACCTACATTTGTATGTTCTTCACATGTTTGCGAGAAATAAAATAATACTTATAGGAAAAACTCAATCAATATTTGTACAGATTGTATACAAATAAATAAACAAATTACAATGTTTGGATAATTATAGACTCGTTCATAGAGAAATATACATAGAACAGAAACTCTTCTGTCAAAGACCTAACTCAGTTGTCAAAGTTCATGTGAATCCAAAAATCATTCGAAAAAACTTAAAAACTTAGCAGTTTTGTTAAAAATTTAATTTTATATAATGACATTTTATCAGTTTTGAGATTAAACTATGTTTCAATTTAATTTACAAAAAAAAACTTATTGATAAAGTTCATTTATAGGTGTTTATCACAATTATAAAGATAACTTTGCGCTACATATTTCTTAGATTATCACAATCTGTTGCCAGTGCAACTTTTGACAAGAACTTGAGTTTATAGGGTTTTTATCTACACATTTGAAATGAAATGAGTTAATAATATTAATAAGGTAGCTTTTTAACAGGCTTCAAAATGCAACAGCCGGCTGTATAAAGAGGGACAAAAATGTTTAAGATATCTTTTTATTTCCGGTCGTATGACGTATTATTATCACGGTTTGTTGTTAAAATTTGATCAAAATACGATGAAATTTTAAATTTTTAAATGCGCACAAACCTCAAGACAATTTTAAAATAAAGAAAAATATTTTAATTGTCCTAATTGTTGAGATAAAAGCTTTATTTTCAAATCATTATCAAACGTTTGGCATTTTGAAGGAGTTTGATTTCAAATCATGTTTTATAGGAGATGAAATTTTTCCCGGGAATAGTTTATATAAATTTTCTGTTTAAAACAGATTCATCGCTCCAGAACGACCCGAGTTATACTCGCCAAAGATTCCCAACTCAGCTACAGCTGTACAAAACGAATGTTTTTCAAAAGGAAAGAACTATCTGCCACAGTCAAACTGTTACAAAAGTAATCAAAATACATACTACTATGTGAAAAAAGTAGTAGAAATAAAACTTTTTTAAAAAAGTAGTAGAAATACTAAATTTTTTTAAAAAGTAGTAGAATTACTACTATTCTAAAAAAAGTAGTAGAAATATAAGTCTGCTTTTACACAGGGCAAGTATTCTTGCCGCAAGTCTGAGTTTTTAGGAAAAGTAGTGTAAATACTACTTTTTTCAAAAAGGAGTAGAAATACTACTTTTTTAAAAAAAGGAGTATAAATACTACTTTTTTAAAAAATGGAGTAGAAATACTATTTTTTTTAAAAATGGAGTAGAAATACTACTTTTATAAAAAAGGAGTAGAAATACTACTTTTTTAAAAAAGGAGTAGAAATACTACTTTTTTAAAAAAGGAGTAGAAATACTACTTTTTTAAAAAAGGAGTAGAAATACTACTTTTTTAAAAAAGGAGTAGAAATAGTACTTTTTTAAAAAAGGAGTAGAAATACTACTTTTTTTAAAAATAGGAGTAGATATACTACTTTTTTTAAAAAAGGAGTAGAAATAGTAATTTTTTTAAAAAAGGAGTAGAAATAGTACTTTTTTAAAAGAGGAGTAGAAATACTACTTTTTTAAAAAAGGAGTAGAAATACTGCTTTTTAGAAAAGTAGTAGAAATTCTACTTTTTTAATAAGTATGTATTATAAATACTACTATTTTTTAATAAAAGGAGTAGAAATACTACTTTTTTTTAAAAAAGGAGTAGAAATACTACTTTTTTAAAAAAGGAGTAGAAATACTACTTTTTTAAAAAAGGAGTAGAAATACTACTTTTTTAAAAAAAGGAGTAGAAATACTACTTTTTTTAAAAAAAGGAGTAGAAATACTACTTTTTTTAAAAAAAGGAGTAGAAATACTACTTTTTTTAAAAAAGGAGTAGAAATAGTAATTTTTTTTAAAAAAGGATTATAAATACTACTTTTTTAAAAAAGGAGTAGAAATACTACTTTTTTAAAAAAGGAGTAGAAATACTACTTTTTAAAAAAAGGAGTAGAAATACTACTTTTTTAAAAAAATAGTAGAAATACAACTTTTTTAAAAATGGAGTAGAAATACTACTTTTTAGAAAAGTAGTAGAAATTCTACTTTTTTAATAAGTATGTAGTATAAATACTACTATTTTTTAAAAAAAGTAGTAGAAATACTACTTTTTTCAAAAAACTAGTAGAACTCATATTTTTTTAAAAAAGTAGCAGATATACTACTATTTTAAAAAAGTAGTAGAAATACTACTATTTTAAAAAAAGTAGTAGAAATACTACTAAATCCATTTAAATTAACTGAAGGTTATATTTTAATTAGAATAAATCAAATAAAATTTTGAAAAACATCATATAATACTGATATAAACCTACTATATAAGTATTTAATGTATAAATTGTTTAAAATCAATATTGTTTTTTCTCATATCTTTTTTTTTTTTTTGATTTTGAAATCGATTAAGAAATGACAGTGTTTGAAATCCACAAGTTCGCATAGAGACCAAGAAATAGTTTTTAGCCATAAAGAACAACCACATACAAATATTTTCTTTTCTTTAAATTTATATTGTAAAACATTTTTGGAGATTGTGCTATTTTGTTTGAACTGTACACAAATCAAAATAAAAGAAAATATTTGTAAATGTAGGTATACGATCATATATTTAATGAAAATCTTTTGAATAATTTCCAGACAAACAAACTACAAGATACAGATGCTTTGTAAACAAAAACAAAACATTTGGACAGTTTTTTTTTTTTGGAAAAAAGAAAACGTTTCACAATCAACCTTCCAGCATTTACTACTTCATTTCAGCTGTTAACGTTTGTTATTGTAGATCAACGTTAAAATTTTGTTTTCCGAATGACAACAACATTTACTAATCTTAGTTGACACCAAAAGCGTGATAATTTTGTCAGAATAAAATCGCACTCATATAGAAAAAATATTCCAAAATTTTATATTTATTTTTTTGCTATTTCATTTATTAATATTTTGCGTTAATTACGTTTGTTGTATTCCGTTGCCATTAGAAAAGATTAAATAAGTATTTTTTTTATGTGTTGAACTTTACCTTGGAAATGTTCGTGCACTTTAATATCAGCTGGTCTGGTTTGTTTTAAATTTACGTCGATTTGTTTGTACTACAAATTGTAATAGTTTTGTTTATTAATAAATTATTATTTATTTTGTTTAAATTTTACATTGAATAATTTACAAAACATACACTGTTTATTGTATTTCAATTTAATACACTTTATTTGCCAGTTTGTTACTAAATTTCCCTACAAACGAGTACAAAAAACTGAAACGTATTGAATCATACGACCTGCCACCACAAACTAATGTTAGCTCTAACAACTCGTATTTTGAAACTTATGAGTGCTCAAACGCTCTAACCGTTTAACGCCAGCGGCAGACGAACGACAAACAAACAAATAGTCGGCGGCGTGTACACTCATCGCAATTTAATGAAAGGCAGCCTATTCCATTTAGTTATATACACATACCAACATTTCTTAAAATTGAAGTGTTCAAAACAAGTTAAACTTGCTTGACATTGTAATCAGCCTTATTATGAGTATTGAAAACTTCTTAAATTCTCATATATTTTACACCAACGACAATCGTAATAAGGCTTAATTATCAGCTCATTGTTGTAAAAAGTCTGTTGTCGAAAATTCTTCCACGAAACTCGAATCCATTTACTTGGGGCCACACCTTCCAATTAATTAATTAATTAATTCAATTTGAGCTTAATACACTAAAATCTTAATTCGGAATTAAAAAATTTCAGACATTCATTCCATAAATCCATTACCAACACATAATTTTGTAGCTTCATTCAAAGGCTTTTATTTAAATAGAATTATTGAATTCAAATAGTAGTCGGACAGGGCAATGTCTGGACTATAAATCATATTCTGGACGTTTTTCGATAAATGCTCGCTTCAAACAAATGATGGTCTGGCCAGATTTCTTCATCGATAGGACCATTTTGGTCTCACCAAATACAAAGCATTACCTTAGCGTCATTGATATTTGGCTTTGGTGTCGATTCGACTGGTTGGTCGGGTTATCGTAATGAATCGCAAGTAATGATTCGGTCCGAAAATGATTTTCTTTTATAGCGTTGAAACATAATTTCGGACATGCAAAATAGTTCGTCTTCAATTCGTATGGTACCCAATTTTCCTGTTTTTTGGATGAATCCTGAAATTGAAATTGCTGCTAGAGTAGCTCGCAATGATTTAGCAAGATCTTTTTTGAGTTTGACAACAATCCTCATGGAGTAATGCCTCCAATTCTTGGTCTTCTAACTTTTTTGACTGGTCTATGCGATCTTTATCTTCCGTATCAAAATTACCACTTCTGATGCAGATGAAACCCATTCCAAAAAACGTTTTTTTTTTCAAATTAAAGACGTAAAACATAAGTAGTGAATTTTTAAAGGAATGAATTCAATAGATTTGAAGTACTAGAGAATTAAGTCTATGGTTAAGGGATACAGTTAATTTGATTTCTAAAATGGAATTATTTTTCCATTGTATGCAAATGAGAGTGCTTTTAATTAAATACAATTGGGTGTAGAGCGAGCAGATTCTTACGCTCGTTTGCTTTACCTATTTTTTCTATTTTTTTTTTGCCTAATCATTGACAACATGTCATTCATTTGTTACTTTACCATACCGCTGGGGTGTAGACACTTTTTGCTGTGATCTTCTCCAGAGAACAATGGAGAATATTAAACCATATCGAATAGTTTCTTATCAATTTCTCTCCTCGTTAATTTAGGAGATTTCTTTAAAAAATATATGTATATGCTCGCCAGATTGATCGTTAGTTTTAGTTAAAAGCTTGTTTATACAAAGCCCTGGCGTTTTCCATTTTTTGATCAAAAGTGCGTTTAAATAAGTTGAGTTGAAAATTCATATTTAATATCTAAATACGAGTACAAGTTTTTTTTATTTGTTTATAAAATTCGTGTAGAGCATGTAAGTTTTATTTATTTATTAATTGTTAAATTTACTTTTATTTGAGAAGAGATACTTTTGTTGTACATTCTCTATAGAATAATCTCACATTAATATGAGTCATTAACAATTGTGATACACGTTTTGTTTAAATTGTTGATCAAATTAAAATGGAAATAATTTCAACTTGAAAATTTATAGGATTTTATTATTCTATGTATTTAATTGTTTACGCTTTGGTTATTTAATGTCGAATCTCATTGTATTTTACATATTAGTGTATTTATTTCTCTTTTATTCTGCTTAGCATTTATGCGACATTTGCGATTTCTATAAACTGAGTTCAAAATCCGGTAAATAAGTTTCTATAACATTATTTTGTTTTTAATAACACTAGTTTAAAAACTAGAAAAAAAATATTGAAAAAAATCCAGGACGTCATACTTTTGAGATATTTATGAAGAAAGAAAATAAAATAACATAAACATTTGAACAAAAAATAAATTTTAACAGTGTTGTTTCTGTTTTTGTAAAAATTGTAATTTGTATCTCTCACGGCACTCTCACTAAAGTTTCCTAGCATATGGGCATTTCCTGGGATCACGAACGTACGCTTTTGATGTCCAAATAATATGCGATTCAAT
Organism: Calliphora vicina; assembly: GCF_958450345.1. Taxonomy (NCBI): domain Eukaryota; kingdom Metazoa; phylum Arthropoda; class Insecta; order Diptera; family Calliphoridae; genus Calliphora; species Calliphora vicina. The sequence goes on from NC_088780.1 coordinate 169,623,509, forward strand.
AGCATTTTGGTAGCCCTATGTTTATTGCAAAAGATGGATTTCATCGAGTTTAAGTTTTCATAAACATGTAACGAACGTACGCAAGATAGAAGACAACTTTGGCTGACAGTAGTAAAATGTAAAAATCTGCGAAATGGAACGGAATATTTAAAAGCGATTAATTAATTTTAAAAGTGTGTTAATGTAGGTCTCTATCCGGTATTTACACAATAAAATATCTCCATTGGTTTTTGTTTAATTGGCTTAAGTACCGGTCGCGAACGTACGATTTTTCCATATGTTTTCTTTTTATTATTATTATCACCATGCATTTTCCCATAAATATCTTAAAATTTTCTTAACAAACAAGTAAGAAAGTATGATCGTTCAAGCTTGACCATAAAATACCCTACACTAAGTAACATTTTTCTTTTAAAAATTCAAGAATTTATATTAGTGGGTGATTTTCGAAGTGGGCCTTATATGGGAGTTATGACCAATTATGAAATAAAGTCGTGGTTTATGTCTATATGAAAGTTATTTTTGTTGAATTTTATGTGTATACCAACATTTCTATGAAAAATGTATGAGCCAAATTATATCGAAATATTTTATTTTTCGATCCTGGTTGACTGACTAATCGTAGGAAATGCCCATATTATTATTATTTAATAGGGCCACAATCAAAAAGTTAAAATTTGGTTTATCTAATGCTAAAGCATTAATTTCATACCAGCAGGGCTTACTGCTACTAATCCCTCAGCTTCAACTAGTCTCATCCATGTATTACAGGTCTTACTTTTCCTCTGCTAAACTTCGGGTTTCAGTGATATTGTTCGAGTGATATTATCTGGGGGGTTGTTCCTCAATCCATTCAATATATGTAATTCCATTTACGTCGTCGAATTTCAGTTTATATTGGCAGTTGATCTGTTGTTGCTCATAATGTGACGTTGGATAAAGTGTTGGGCCGCGTATTCTGGCCCAGACACCGGTTTAGAACACTTGGAGTGCATTTATTTCCATACAGAACAACGGATTTTATACAAGCGTGGTGAGCTTAGAAATGAATTAGAGTTGGGTTGTTAATGAACTAACAAGTTCAATTGAACAATTCAGTCAAATGAACAATGTGAAATGAATGTGCACTTATTCAGTCTTCTCGTTCTTTATTGTTCTTTTTATTCACTTTATTCTGTTAATTCGTATGACTTTAATGTAGATTTTTGAAAATTACTATTTGAAAATGCTTTTAAATAGCATTTGCATAGTTGTTTGAAATTAATTAAATTACGTTTTTGTTTTCACCATAATTAAAAATCCTGCTAATATGTTTAATAGGCAAAATTAGTTTTTGAAAGCAGTAGTCACCTGTTTATTATGTTCACTGTGTGCAAAAATATTCATAGAAAAATCGTTCAAGCACTTAGTTCAGCCAAATACCTCAGCATAAAAATGAATAACTCAACAAAACGATCAAATATGTTCATTTATTTGTTGTGGACAAAAATGATCAAACAGTAAAATGAACGATTATGCCAAACTCTAAAACTAATGTAGACCGCTAAACTTTATTCAGCATTCTAAACGATGCTTGTTTTCCATCTAGATATTGTCGGTATTAATGCTCATTATCTTTGTTTTTGCACTGTTTATCCTAAGACCTGATTTAGCGCACACTCGCTAATGCATTTCAAATTTTTAATATTTTTTTTTGGCCGGATCAAATTATTGAATTTAATGCAGTGGATTTTGATTTTCAGGTATCTCTGAACTCAGAATGTATTGTCTATATATAATACATTATATATCTTTATATCGCTCATATGCGACAAGTGTTTTATCTTCAAAAAAACATGTTCCCAATTCACAATTGATGTCGTAGTGTTGTAGCATTATGTCATAAATATTTTTCAAACTAATTTTTCGAAACAAAAACAAAATATTAGTATAAAAAATTACGACATACAACGATACAACGCTACGACACCAATTGTGAATTGGGCAATGGTTTCGTAGTAAAATCACTTAAAATATTTCAAATGATTTTAAGAGCAATATTTTTAGGTAAACAATTGTTTGTTTTCAAATTGCTTTTTAATTTTTAAAAAAACATTATTTTTAATTTATTAGTGAAACAAATTTTAAGGCAAAATAAATTTTTTGAAAAAAAACTCGGGTTAAAACATTTGGACCCATTGTAGATCCGACTTACTATTGAATTATAAACGTCATTGCAAAAGTCTTTGAAATATCTATCATTACATATCTATGTATATTATCTGTATTGTTACGTTTTTACCCTTTAAAAATTTTTGGTTTATTTCCTTTAAATAAACAGGATACTTTTAAGGGCAAATAAAAGCAGTTTAGTAGTTTAAAATTGTAACAACTCTTTATTTATTGAAATTTACACAGAAATACAACGCCTATGATAAACAGACTAACGACTGCAACTACAGCCTCTATATAAACACAGCGCCATCTTCCTTCGAGTATGAAAGAACTTAATGAACAAAAATATTCGAATTCTAGATATTAACCTATGGACGCTGAGGCAATACAATTTTTGTAATAATAACGTACTTGAATAAATGAATTTTAAATAAAAAAACTCCTTTTAGTGTTGCCATACTTACAAACAATGATAATAACTATCGTTACAGACCGTTAAAATTCAAATCGCTAATGCAAATTCGTAACAATATTAATGACTTAATAATCCAGATATAGACCAAAAGAATTAGTAAAAATCGAGGTTGTCGTGGTCGACTTTAAATAGCAACTGAACCGGGGCTATAGCGGATATATTAATGTATGTAAATCATAAGTAAGCTACGGAAAGTTGATATCAACATAAATACGGACATGGCTATCATTATAGATCCAGAATATATAGACTTTGTGGGGTCGCAAATCATAAATGTAAACATTACAAACTTATATAAAAAGTAAAAGTGCAATATTCGTCTGTGCCGGATCTTATATACCCTTCACCAAATTATATGCATATCTGTGGACTTCAGACAAAACAACTTAAGTTCTCAAAGAATTGTCTTGTCTTATTTAAAGACAATTAATATAAAAAATTATCAATAAATTCAACAGTTTTTACGCTCTCTTGAAAAAATTTAAAATTCCTTATTTTGTTTTGTGAAAAGTCCACAGATATACTTTAAGAAAACAAATTGGAGTGAAAAACAAGTAAGAAAGTATGGTCGGTCAACCATACCATATAATACCCTACACTAAGTAAAAGAGCAAAAAAAATTTTTCTTTTAAAATTTCAATAATTTATATTTTTGAATGATTTTCGGCAGTGGGCCTTATATGGATGCTATGACCAATTATGGACCAATCACCATGAAATTAGGTCGTGTGATTTATGTTTATATTAAAGTTAACTATGTTGAATTTTGTGTGTTTGCCAACATTTTTAAGCGATTTATGCACGTTAAATTGATTTTCGGAAGCAGGTCTATATGGGAGCTATGACTAATTATGGACCGATCGTAACAAAATTTGGTGACATGAATTTTGTGTATATAAAACTTATTTGGAACGGAATTTGTGGAGATACATATATAAATTAAACATTTATGACCGATAAAGTCCAATTTCGGGAGGACATTTGTATGGGGGCTAGGTGAAATAATTGACCGATTTCAGCCAGTTTCAATAGGCTTGGTCCTTGAGCCGAAAAATAATATGTATCAAATTTCATCGAAATATCTTCAAAATTGCGACCTGTACTCTGCGCACAAGGTTTACAGCCGACTCAGAAAGTGATTCTAAGTCGATAGGTATACTTTAAGGTGGGTGTTAGACTAATATTTTTGGGCGTTACAAACATCTGCACAAACGCATAATACCCTCCCCACTATGGTGGTGTAGGGTATACAAATGTGGTAGAAAAAAAATTGAGGGAATCATGGTTTTTGCTTATATTTCGTTTAATTGGCAATCTACGTTGGACTATGGCGGATATATTGATGTATCAAGCCACTAATGATGAAGGGTATAAAAAGGGCAAATGGAAATCTATCCATTGTTGTATATTGTGTAATAAAGTTGTATAATTAATCATTATTTATCTCATTGATAGGATGATATCGTTATTGCATAATAAGAATCTACATAACTGATTCTATATGTGGTCAAAATTTGGTGAAATTCTACTTCCACAAAGTGGTTCAAAAGATCATTTCGAAATAGCAAACAAATTATACACTATTGTTTTATTAAGGGGACGATATTATTTATTTGCCATCTCATCTTTTAAATACATATGTATTTTAATGATGAATTTAAAATGATTTAAATATTTATAGATTACAAAAAATTATATATTATTGCAATGTTACCACCACTTTAACATAGTTACATCATTGTGGTTTTTATAACAACAGTTTCAATTGTTAATTTATTAAATGTTAAAATCTCGCATCAATTTCAATAACCATTGAAATTATAAACAATACCTAGCTGCTCTCCTTCTTCTCCATCTATATTATGGTGAATTATTATTATAATAGTACATAATTAAAAGGATTTTATTTGATTGCAGTTGCAGGTGAAATGGAATTTGTGAATTTGTATTTAGTTTGTGGCAATAGTTTGTAGTTTTTTTTCTTCTTTACTTTATTGTAAATGGTTTCGATGACAACAAAATACGGTATAAATACTAGATATTTATTTAATTAATTGTACATATTTGAAATACGTACGCACCACTACACGCATGAAGTGAAGTGTTTTGAAAATTTTAATTAAAATTGGTCTTTGTCAGTGATGATGTTGAGGTTTAGGATTGAAACACAAATTGCATTGTTAGCATGTACATGTATATATTACATACTTTCTATAAAAAAGCAGTTAATAGTTTAATTTAAAATAGATGGATAAATATCTAGTGGATATATATTATGACAATTGTGTACATTTTTTTAATTTCCTATTAAGTGGCACTTTTCGGTTTATTATTTATTAAATTCATTAGAAAGATTGTTGCTAACTATTTAGTTTTTGTCTACTGCAACAATCAGTCAATTGCAAATATTTGGAATTAAAATAGAATGTGTTAAAATCATGTTGTTGAAATTCTTGAAATCTTTAGTAAGATTTTAAAATTTTATTTGTTTTATTTATTTGCAAATCTGTATAAGGTGTTTAAATAATACAAAGTTGTTTAATTATAAAAGCTTAAATTTTTGTTTCAGATTAGGCTATATTACTATAATATTTGATGTTGATGTAGTTATTTTATGTTGTGGCTGGCATCTGGCCCATTAGCTCAGTTGGTTAGAGCGTCGTGCTAATAACGCGAAGGTCGCGGGTTCGATCCCCTCATGGGCCACATTAATTTTTTTTATGATTTTTGTTTGTTTTAAAAATACATTTTTATTTTTGAAATTCACTATGTAGTCAAATGGTAGGTTTGTCAAATGGTTGACATCGGCCCATTAGCTCAGTTGGTTAGAGCGTCGTGCTAATAACGCGAAGGCCGCGGGTTCGATCCCCCCATGGGCCATACATTGATTTTTTTTATTTCCCGGACTTTTTTCATTCCCACGATATAATAATCAAATTTGTTCATTCCCGTGATATTTTTAATACTAAATTAAGTTAAAAACTAGTAAAATTGTTCAATAATCGGTTAAAATTTTATGATGTCTATACTTTTATTAAAAGATTTAAGAGGTCCGATTAAGTTAAATTTGGAAATAAATAATATTATTGTCATTATTAATTAATATCCTTCCAATATTTAATGTTAATAAAATAAATAAAAATTAAGAACTTAAAGTTTAAATTAATCAACTACTAAAAAAGTAAAAAAAAAAATTGCTGGGCTGATACAACTGATTAACTATAGATATAATCGAATTATTCGATTGGTACGAAAATACATGGTGTAATTTTTATCTGTTCAGATATATGTAATATGTACTGCAACTATGTAAAGAAAGTTCAGCAATTTATCGACAAAATGTTTTTGAAATTTTCTAAAAAATTATTACATGGAATTCCCGGGGAAATTAAACATATGAGAGATATGTGTAACATATGTATGAATATATGTATAGGTCATTTGCGACAAGGTGTCATAATACGAAATAAACACGCGTTGTTTGAGTCATAGAGAAACATAGAGCGGAAACCGGAAAAAAACTCAAACAAAAAAATTACTCAAAATAATTACACATACGAGTGTTGTTTTTGTTTTCACATAATTTTTTATACTAATACATTCTCACCACTTAGGTTTCTGACAACTGAGTTAGGTCTTTGACATGAGAGTTTCCGCTCTATGTCTATTCTCTATTGTTTTAGTCATATTCCTACAGAATTTCATATTGTACTACTTAAGGGTTAATTAAACGTTTGAACCAGCCTGTCAATAATGTTTGCTACTTTTTATTTAATATTTGAATTATCTTGTTTTTAAAACAAAATTGTAATTCTTTTGGTCACTCTGTTTAAATAAATACGTATAAACAATTTATGTGAAATGTGCATTTAGGCGCATGGCATGACATGGCCCATTAGCTCAGTTGGTTAGAGCGTCGTGCTAATAACGCGAAGGCCGCGGGTTCGATCCCCCCATGGGCCAACTTTGTTTTTTATTTTTTTTTTTTTAAAATTTCGTCACACAATTTTGTTTACAAATCTTTAAAAATTTTGTAAATTTAACCATAGAGCGGAAACTAGAAAAAACTCAAACAAAAAATTTACTAAAAATAACCACACATACGAGTGTTGTTTTTGTTTTCACATAGTTTTTTCTACTAATACATTCTCACCACTTAGGTTTCTGACAACTGAGTTAGGTCTTTGACAGGAGAGTTTCCGCTCTATGTCTATTCTCTATGAATTTAACTACGGAAATGCTAGATTTTGAATAAAATTTTTCTAGCTTTTGTGGATTTTTGCTAATTTTATTTATTTCTACTCAAGTGACGTAAAAATAAAAACACCCTGGAACATTTTGAGAACTTGTTCTAAAATCTTTAGTTCTTTAACGACTATAACCAGAACTACTTCAGATTATTTGATAGCATCAATATAACTAGTAATATCGCAACAATTCCGTTCTGAAGAACAATAAGAATTAGTTAATTGGAATTAGTAATACATTGGTTTTAGACTAGTTCAATAGATGACAAACGAGTTCCGAAACACCTTCATGGAGCCATTAGAAAATCTTTAAATATTGTTTTGGAAAAATTTGAATTTAATTGTCAAAAAAGTTTAATTTGAGAATATGGAATGTGGTTCCAATATTTCTCAACAGGATTACATCATGGATCCAAGAATCATTAGCCAGTATTTTGAAAGAATTTTTCTTGTAATGTAATGGAAAAATCACAAATTTCCTTATCTACTTCCCGGAACTAGTTCCAAATATGTATATCAATTTTAAAGAAAGGACTAGTTCTGGAACCGTTCTTAATTACTTATCACTTCCGTAGAACTAGCTCCAAAAGTGAAAATTTCAAGCAAAAATATTAACCCTCCGGCTGGTGAGAAGGGGGACCTCTTTCATTTTCAAACTGAAATTACTCCTTGATGGTCCATGGGAAGTATACCCGTCCCCCACATGTATTCCAAGGAAATTTTATCTAGAATCGTTTAATTAAGGAAATGGTTCTAGAACCGTACGGGTTTCGTAACTATTCCGTAGATCTTGTGGTTCCGAAGGTGACAATCTTCTAGAACAAGTAGCGGCTATATATATGCGTTCTAGAACTAGTTGTGGAACTAATACAGTAATTAAAATGAAACATTTGCAACTCTTAACATTGTTAACTGTTGGTTTTGACACAAGAATGACACTCAAACAACTACAATATTGTGGTTTGGGGTGAGTGTTCTGTCATGTAAACTGAAGCTATTTACAAATTGCACCCAGAGAAGACACAGACAAATACTGTATAATTTGTTATGGGATGCTGAGTGCTACTGACAATGTCACCAACATCATTACAAACGCACCGAAACTTCATGATTGTTTATGCCTCCAGTGCTGTTGCACTGAGGAGCTGTTTCCATCTTTTGACAACTGAATTAGTTGGTTGTTTTGTTGTTTGGCTGTTACAATTAAGTTTTTATTTTTTAATTAAATCGTAAATGCATTGTGTTGGTATTACAGCGAAATGTGTATTCAAAAGTTCATTGAATCGTGCGATAATTTATGTATAGACACAGATATTTTTCATTTGCAAGAGTATTCCGTAATATTTTAGAATTTCTTTCAATGCTGCTTTTATTAATAACTGTTCATTTTCATTGCTAAGTAAACTAACAGTCGTTGGTTTACTTATCAATGATTGTTTATAAAAGACAGAAGTTGTACAGTTCGGTAGAATATATACACATGTGTACTACTTTTAAAGAATTTATTATAAAAAAACATTTCATTTAAATATGTATTTTTCTTCAATTCTAGACTTTAATAATGGCTGCTTCTGTTTTGTTTGCTTGTGGTTTGAATGAGCAAAAACTACCATCATTTATACACATCAGTGAGGAGTCCAACATTGATGGCAGCTTTTTAATTAGTTCCATTTTGGGCCAACGTTTGCGTATTTCTAATGCTGGCACACTACTCGTGTGTTTGCAACACAACTATCTGCACTATTTCAATGCTGGCATGCGTTTGGGCTACAACTGCAATATATTTTTGGGTAAAACTCTTGGAGTTATAGACTCGCTCTATGATATGGCCGAAGATTTTCTTAACAGCAAATGGTTGACAAACGAGTGTCGCTTCACCGATTTACTGATGGCTGATATCAAGCAACATATATCAGGCAATAATTTTACATCACGCATCAACTCCACCGTCATAATTGATAATTTGGCCATATTATACAATTTGGGTGCCACCAAGGAGGACATACAAAAGTTCTGCCATGGTCTGGTGGCTCTATCGCAAGAGTTTGAAAACCTGACCATCATCACAAAGATGAGTAATTGCGATATTTACAATTTGGATGATAACAATGTGGCCAAACTGGGTTCTTTGCATATACGAGTTGTTAAACTTAAAAGCGGTGTGTTCCGTGAAGTGGATGGAAAATTGTTGATCAAAAAGATGCAAGATGAGGCGGACAACAGTTATGAGTGCAATTATTCATCAAAGGAGATTTTGTACAAAGTCAATGACAGAAATGTTAAAATTTTCAATCCTGGAGAAATTGGTTTAAAAGCCTAAACATGGAATTATGCAACACAATGCTATTAATGGTGGGTTTCATATTGCAAATACATTTTCACAATTTTCTTTAAATTTTAATTATATTTTCTCTATTTTAGGTTAAAATCTTAGATTATACCAATTTAAAATTAATAAAACCTGAATTGATTACAATTGCTAGCTTCAATCAAATAAATAAAAAGGTGTTTTATATACATACATAATAAATAAACATAAAAACAAATTGTCTAATAATATTTTCTAATTCATAGGTATTTTATCAAACAAATTATTACACATTACATTATTTTGCAAAATTCAAGATTCAAGATTTCAACTTAATAGTTCACATTTCATTGATTCAAAATGTTGTTAATTTCATATATCCTTTCACCAAGTAAGTAAGTATTTCATTTCCTATTATTTCAATTTCATTTAAGTTACGTTTATTGTATGGCGCGGAATATATTTTGTATTAGTTTCCCATAAATTTTCACATTAGCCATGTTTTCTATGTATGTATGTATTTGCAAGCACATGCATATAAAATAAAAGTCAATATACATAGATGCATATTTTATTTACAATAGACATAACAATTTGCATATTGTTTGAATTTTTGCATTTTATATTCCAACTCCCTTGTGCTCTATGGCTTTAAACGATGCTTCGTGTATTGTTTTCCCAACCCAACAACCAACCAACCAACCGTCAATACAATATGTTCAAGTTTAATACAAACCACGCATTGCACAACAGTACCAAATACCCCAACCACACCATCCATACTCAGCCACAAATCACTTTCATGTCATTGTTCCTTGCAATAATACCGTTCAAGTTCTCTTTTGTTTAGTATCGCTTTTTTCTCTCCCAGTATTTTACAAAATAATGGCCTTCAGTTTTTATATATATTCTCGTTTTAATTCGCGTTTAAAACACAAGTACTCGTACATGGCATAATCAAGTATTAAAATGTATTTTTGCTCTTGTTAATTCTGCAAACTTTGCAAATCTCTTTTCTAGAATGTACTATGTTAAGTGTATACAGTTTTCCTTCTTCCTGGTGTATCTATTGCGTTTGTTTCCTGCTTGGATGTTTATATTAATACCTACTACATACAACATATTTTTCTATTTATTCAATGTTTGCCTAAAATTTATCGTTTATTATTATTTTTTAAACTCGTACATGCATTATTTTAAGGCTATAACATCATTTTTATTGCGTTTTTTTACATTTACCCAGATCTTTAGAATAATTGTCTTTTTACGGTTTTATTTCCATATTTTGTTTAATTTATACTACAGTTTATAGGTGAAAAAATATTAAAATTTTTCTCTTATGTCAGTTATATTTATTACTAACAAAATAACGGGTTATATTGTGTAAGCAAAATTGTTAAAATACAACAAAATATACAAATTTAATGTAACTGTCAATATTTAAAATATTTTTCTTAAAGCGGGAATTTGAAACTTTTCATGTACGTTTTAATTAATTTAAAAGATTCAATAAATACTATTTGAATAAAGAAAAGGTTCCTTTAAGTGATTTTTTCTGGCGTCTTACTCTTTCAGTAACATTTGTATATAATTTCAAGTTTCCCGATTCATTGGTGTTGATAAATTTAAAAGTATCATTCGAATAATGAAAAGATACGTTATAAATTTAGGATAATGAACTTCTTATTACAGAAAATTTTAAGATTTAAATAGAAGAAAATAGTATTGTAAAAGTATACTGATTTTCATGTTTCTTCTAATAGTAATTTCTAATAATGTATTATTTTAGAAAATTCAGAAATTACTATTAGAAGAAACAAAAAAGTGTGGTTTCTAATAATGTCAATTCCACCAATGAATGATTGGATTATTCTTTTGAATGCGAAACTCCGCATGTAGTATAAAACTAATGAATCGCCACTGCTTAAGCCTTTTACAAAATTGCCTTAGTAGTGAGTGATCAAATAGTGTCATTATTTTGCTCTATGTTTATTTAAGGTATTTACAGACGGCAATACTGAGTATTAACACCTTTCAAATTTAAAATGTTATTGAAATCATTCGGTATGTCAAGAAATCGTTTCGAAAATACATTTATTTGGTCAATTCACAAGGTCTCTTATCATGTCATATTGTCATAATGTCCTAATATTTTACAATGGTTTTTATTGTTTTTCAAGTAAAAAGTGTCCTAAAATAATAGTACTCTGTATGCTATGTTTATTGTGTTATCGTAACCAACTAATAGATACCTTCGCCGAATGCCTAAGTATCGTTTAAGCCGAGCTGCCGAGTCGAGATATATTAAGACATTATGACAATATGACTAATAAGAGACCTTGTGAATTGACCAATTGTTTACACGATAGCATTACAAATATTTTATTTCTTTGTTGATTGCTATTTTTCTGCAAACTTTATTTTTATTTTATATTTTCTTGACATTCTTGTTTGCTTTATTTGTATTTATAAATAAATACTTATCCGATACATATGAAAATAAAAAGTGATTTGTTTTAAACAAATTTTGAATACCGACCATCCGTTTTTTTTTTTTTGAAAATCTAATACAAATTTTGTTTAGACGATGAAATTGTATTATGATACTTGAGTTTTTTGATAAATATTAATACTCAATATTGTCGTCTATAAATACTTTTACAGCAATCCACTGATTATTGCTATGTAAATAATTTCATTCTATTTTTCTACCAAAAAAAATTAAAATAATTACTTCATCTCATACGAAACTCTCAGCGAACAAATTTCCCTGAACTTTGAGTGTTTTTAAGAATAATAATTCCTGCAATTGTTTCAAAATTATTTAAAACAAATATTTTCGAAAAAAATCAGCTCAGGGGACACCCGGGTTTGAACCGGGGACCTCTCGATCTGCAGTCGAATGCTCTACCACTGAGCTATATCCCCATATTCTACTTGATGACTATACATTAATTTATACCCAATTGTTTGTTGACACACACATGATCATATTCATTACGTTCTAGCAGCAGTAACAAAAATACACAGTATGGTTTTGATTTAATTCTAAACAGAGGTACAAATGTGTGCATTCTTTTAGTTAAAGGGGGGTCAGACGGCATGTATTGCTTGTGTTTTGTGCCATGTATTGGGACATTTTTCCATATGTAAACATATACATACCGTGTGATCCATATGAAACTTTATGTATGTAAAATACATGTGTATTACTCGTGACATTTTTGGCAATTAGAGCATGTTCTATTTTCGTGTGTATAACAGAGTTGTATTTTGAAATACAACACTGTGTGAGTGCAAAATAAAAAAAACAAAACAAAAAAGAGTAAAGAAAAATCATAACAAAATTAATTTCATTGCATTAAACATATATATTGTGATTTAAAAATGGTTTAAATAAATATATTGTTAAAAACAACAAACATATAAACTAATAGAGGTTATGTCACATTACATATGTACGTTTGAACGTGGAAATTATGAATCATATGTATAACGTGAATTTTGACATACACATGGAATTCCATATGTATCGAATACATGTCCCAATACACAAGCAATACATGCCGTCTGACCCCCCTATTAGTGAAAAATATAAAAATAACCACCCCTATAACATGTAAAATTTATGTTCCCATGAAATATCCATTTCCGTCGAAGGGAAAATTGCTAAAGTGATATTCCCATGAACTTTTCATTCACAATAGTTCATTTTGAACAGCAAAATTCACATTTAAAAATTTCACAACATGGGTATTTTTTCATGTGAACAATGTCGATGAACTAAAAATGGAAAAGGTAACATATTTCATGTCAAATATTGTTTCGCGATAGGGGTCCTATTGTAACTTGATCTTTTAAACATTCTTTTTTGGAATCGGAGATACCAATCTATATACATATGGGGCATTTCATGTCAAGTGAACCAACTTTTGAAATCGATGTCTTCCGATCGGGATGAAATTTGCACCAAGGTTAGCTCTATTGGATAGTAACTCAGACACAATTTTTCAACAACATCGGTCGAGAACTCTCTGAGTTATAGGGGGTAAAATTTTGACAATTTGGTCTTTTTTTGGGGTTTTTTCTTATCCATGTAACTTATTACCTATTGTTCTTAGCAAAATGTGTCCCAAATAGTATAGATAGCTATTTCTTCGATCTTTCGAAAAAAAATATTTAAAAAAAAAAATAAAAAATTTTTAATCTTTTTTTTCCGAAATCAAAAACTTTTTTGACTTTTTTTTAAAATTTTTTCTCTTTTTTTTTTTTTTTTTTTTTTTCTTAAAATAAAGTTTAGATATTTTCCTTGAACACCTACTTGGTCGCTTAGTGGGATGCGAGTGGGATATCTATCAAAATAAATATTTTGTAACTCAAAACATAAAATTTTTGACTTTTTTTGCAAAATCAAAAACTTTGTTGACTTTTTTTTTTTCAAAATGGACCCTTTTTTAATCTTTTTTTTTAGGTCAAACAAAAGCTTAGATATTATCCTTGAAGACCCTTTTGGTCGCTTAGTGGGATGCGAGTGGGATATCTATCAAAATAAATATTTTGTAACGCAAGACATACAATTTTTTAATTTTTTTTTGCAAAATCAAAATTTTTTTCCAATATGGGCCCTTTTTTAATTTTTTTTTTTGCTCAAAAGAAAGCCTAGGTCCATTCCTTTAAGATATTTTTAGTCCCTTAGTGGGATGCGAGTGGGATATCTATCAAAATAAATATTTTGTAACAATTTTTTAATTTTTTTTTGCAAAATCGAAATTTTTTTCCAATATGGGACTTTTTTTTAAAAATTTTTTTTTGCTCAAAAGAAAGCTTAGGTCTTTTCCTTTAAGACCTATTTTGTCACTTAGGAAGATGTGAGTAGGATATCTATTAAAATAAAAATGTTGTAACTCAAGACATTCAATTATTGACTTTTTTTTTGCAAATTCGAATTTTTTTTCAAAATGGGCCCTTTTTTAAAAATTTTTTTTAGTCAAAAGAAAGCTTAGGTCCATTCCTTTAAGATATTTTAGGTCCCTTAGTGGGATACGAGTGGGATATCTATCAAAATAAATATTTTGTAACTCAAGATATACAATTTTTGATTTTTTGGCAAAATCAAAAACTTTTTTGACTTTTTTTTAAAATGGGCCCTTTTTGTAATTTTTTTTTTTTGCTATAAAGAAAGCTTAGGCCTATTCCTTTAAGATGGTTTTGATCGCTTAGTGGGATGCGAGTGGGATATATATCAAAATAAATGTTTTGTAACTCAAGACATACAATTTTTGTGTTAAAACATTTATTTTGATAGATATCCCACTCGCATCCCACTAAGGGACTAAAAATATCTTAAAGGAATGGACCTAGGCTTTCTTTTGAGCAAAAAAAAAAAATTAAAAAAGGGCCCATATTGGAAAAAAATTTTGATTTTGCAAAAAAAAATTAAAAAATTGTATGTCTTGCGTTACAAAATATTTATTTTGATAGATATCCCACTCGCATCCCACTAAGGGACTAAAAATATCTTAAAGGAATGGACCTAAGCTTTCTTTTGACTACAAAAAAAATTTTAAAAAAAGGGCCCATTTGGAAAAAAAATCGTATTTGCAAAAAAAAAGTCAAAAATTGTAAGTCTTGAGTTAAAAAATATTTATTTTGATAGATATCCCACTCGCATCCCACTAAGCGACCAAAAGGGTCTTCAAGGATAATATCTAAGCTTTTGTTTGACCTAAAAAAAAAGATTAAAAAAGGGTCCATTTTGAAAAAAAAAAGTCAACAAAGTTTTTGATTTTGCAAAAAAAGTCAAAAATTTTATGTTTTGAGTTACAAAATATTTATTTTGATAGATATCCCACTCGCATCCCACTAAGCGACCAAGTAGGTGTTCAAGGAAAATATCTAAACTTTATTTTAAGAAAAAAAAAAAAAAAAAAAAAAGAGAAAAAATTTTAAAAAAAAGTCAAAAAAGTTTTTGATTTCGGAAAAAAAATATTAAAAATTTTTTATTTTTTTTTTTAAATATTTTTTTTCGAAAGATCGAAGAAATAGCTATCTATACTATTTGGGACACATTTTGCTAAGAACAATAGGTAATAAGTTACATGGATAAGAAAAAACCACTGTTTGACCAAATTGTCAAAATTTTACCCCCTATAACTCAGAGAGTTCTCGACCGATGTTGTTGAAAAATTGTGTCTGAGTTACTATCCAATAGAGCTAACCTTGGTGCAAATTTCGTCCCGATCGGAAGACATCGATTTCAAAAGTTGGTTCACTTGACATGAAATTCCCCATATATAAAAGAGTAACGTTACTGACTGAATGACTGACTGACTGATTCATCATCGCACAGCCTAAACGCCTTAAGCTAGAAATTTTAACTGTGGGTTCCTCCCTCCCCAAAACGATCCGATAAGAAGGGATTTTTGGAAATTCGAACGTTTAGGGGGTAAAAAAGGGTAAAAACGGGTAAATTCGGTAACCTTATATCTTCAAAACCAATAAAGATACAAAACAACTTAAAATAGCGTGTTACTCCATTTAAAAAATAAGCTGACAGGTGTTTCGTACTTTTTGGAAATTCGAAACTTTTAGGGGAGAAAACGGGTAAAAACTGTATTTTGGTACTTTTTTTTGCACCCTATGTATCTTTTAAACCAATAAACATAGAAACAAATTTTAAATCGTATTCTTTAATTAACAAAAAATAAAAAATATAAGTATGGTACTTTTTGGAAATTCGAACCCTTAAGGGATAAAATGTGTGTTTATTTTTGGTACTTTTTCATAAAATATGTTTTTCTATAATTTGACATAGACATACGAATATTTTATTATGAGCTCCCACCACGATACAGAAATTTATTTGAATTAAATTTTACCAAAGCAATGGGGATAAAAAAGGTACCAAAAAGGGGATAAAATCGGGAAAATATATTTTATTGAAATTATTAAGCCAATTTTGATAATTTTTTAACATTGGTTCCTGGATTCGTACAAATATTAACTAACAGGGTGTTATTTGGAACTCGAGTGCCAAGGTATATATTGGGCCAAATCCGGGTAAACAGTTTGGTACTTTTTTTAAAACATATTTTTTCTTGGGCACATTAACACAGATTTTAATATTTTGAGGCATGTCTGTAGCATAAACAATTTTGGCAAAATGGAATATTTTTAAAGTTCGAACTTGATTGTTTCAAGGAAGAAAAGGGAAATTGGTACTTTTCTCCTAATGGTACTTTTTTTAATATTTTAAATTATTTCACTTATCGACATTAAAGTTAGCTGATATGTATCTGAGTGAAGTTTGTGTTAGGAATAGGGTACAATATTTAGGTACCAAAATGTGAGAACTGAACTATAGGTACATTTTTATTCATATAATGGTACTTTTTGAATTTTATATGACAATGGACTTAGAAACATGAAATTAAGCATATATGGTCCTAAGTGAGTGTGAATTTTAGGGGTAGACTTTTTGGTACTTTTTCTTTAATCGAATGTTACTTTGTTGTATTTTCTTCACCAATGAACCTAGAAACATGAAATAAAGCTTACATGGGCCAGAGTTGGTGGGAATCCACAAGTGTCTGCTTTTTGGTACTTTTTATATATTATAATGGTACTTTTTGAATTTTCTGTAATAATGGACCTAGAAACATGAAATTAAGCGTATATGGTCCTATGTGAGTGAAAATTCAAGGGGATACTTCATGGTACTTTTTTTTTTATTATAATGGTACTTTTTTTAATTTTCTAGAACAATGGACTTGACACACGAAATTAAGCATACACGGTCCTATGTCAGTGAGAATTCTAGGGGGAGACTTTTTGGTACTTTTTCTTTATTCGAATGGTACTTTTTGTAATTTCTTCACCAATGAACCTAGAAACATGAAATAAAGCTTATATGGACCGGAGTGAGTGGGAAACAAGTGGGGGCTTTTTGGTACTTTTTATATATTCTAATGGTACTTTTTGAATTTTCTGCAATAATGGACATAGAAATATGAAATTAGGCGTCTATGGTCCCAAGTGAGTGAAAATTCAAGGCCATACTTCTTGGTACTTTTTCTTTGTTCTCATAGGTTCTTTTTTGAATTTACTATAATAACGGACCTAGAGTTTCAAAACCGCTAGTTCTATAAAAAAGAGCGCCAAATAATTTTGTCCACCTAGATTTTGTTTTGGAACCACAGTGTAACGTTAGGACTTGAAGATTGTTATTTTAATGGAATTAAAACTAAAAAAATTATAAAATGTTTGATTAATCGCACATCCTTAATATTTTTATAAATTATAATAATAAATAGTTTATAAATCTTTGTAAATGAATAGTGGAAGTAAAGACGCTATTGCAAAACATGAACTTATATAAAAAATAGGTTCCGCCGCGTCGGGAAAATGTTTTTATTCAAACTACGTGTATGCTTAAACTAGATATGAGGAGCCACAGTACAAAAGGTACTTTTACGAATGTTTTTACAAATTGATTTTTTAGCATTTTGATAATATTTGGGTTGAAATCTTATAGAAAAAATCAATTTCCCAATATTTTTAAATTTTCAGAAAAGTACCTTTTGTTTTGCGGCTCCTCATATATAACGAAAATTCAAATTCAAATAATTAACTTATTTTTACTACTTATTCGCTGCCGTACGCCAATATTTTAAAACTTTGAAATTTTAAGTTCTGACAATCATGCACTGAGTGAGAGCTGTGATGTTCTTAATGTTAAAGGATAATTGGCAAAACACTTAAGTTTTCTAGTTGACTTTTTGGTTTCATGTTGTTTTTGCAACTGTTGACATTTTGCTTTGTTAAATATGACGCCTTTGAAAGAATTTCTCACCCAACCATCATTTTGGACACTAAAAAGACAAGAAGAAAAAAAAACTACAACCAACCACTAGATTGACTGACTCACTAACTTTGTTAGTACATAAGTGAATGACTGAGTTGACTAACTAACTGACTGACTGACTGTGTGTCTGATTGAATGAGTGGGTGACAAGTATGAAAGTTTCGTATTTTATTTGATAACGTTTTTAAAATAACTGTCATAAACTTAAAGTCAAGTACATACAAGAAGTATGAATATTTTTTTTATTTGTTAAAAATTCTGTAGAAATTTAGATGACGAAAAGTTTTTAATTAACGTTTTTGTTAAATTATCCGTAACAGGACTTTTTGTGTTTTTGTAACATTTAATAACACTAGTTTACAAGGTTTTTGTTTATGAATTCTGGACTTCCAACATTCGAAATATTTATTAAGAATGAAAATACTAAAATTTACTTTGAATTTGGAACAAATCATTAAAAATTAACAGTGTTATTACAGTTTTTATAAATATTTTCATTTGTCTTTTTCGCGACACTGCATCTGTAGTCTCCTAGCATATGCTGGTCTCAAAAAACCTGACAATTCCGTTAATATCCAGCACAGTGTGGTCGATCGGAAGAAAAGATGTACAAACAAATCGTAAATGAAGACATAAAACCAGTGTTTAAAAAGCTACGATAACTAACAAATTTTTAACTGTTGCTACAACTACTGCTTCAAAAAAGTGTATGTAGCGGTAGCAGTAGCATTTGTCTTTTTTCGTTTTCTTGTTTTTTTAAAACTACAGCTACCTTCGTAGTAGTAATAAAACATGAATTTTAAATGGAGTAGTAGCATAAAAATACAAATCATTGCTACTGCTCTATATCGAGTTTTAATTTTTAAGGTAGCAGTAAAGTAGCAGTTGATGCAGCAGTTAAGGTAGCAATAAAAGAAGTCAAAAAAGAAAATCTTCAGTCATAACACCAAAATTGACAGAATTAAACACTGTGTGTTGTTTTTGTTTTGAGAGAGTTTGAAAGAATTATTCGATTTTATTCGTCTCGTGTTGCTAACAGAAAGATCGTGTTTTCTGTGTGTATAACAAAAAAGCCGAACTTTTGTTTACAACACGACCAACATACACAAATATACATTCACAACAACAACACATAATATACTTTTTTGGCTGAAGATTTTTATTTTTGACTTATTTTATTGCTACCTCAACTGCTACTTAGCTGCTACTTCAACTGCTACTTAACTGCTACTTCTTCTACTACCTCAACTGCTACTTCTATTACTACTAAATTTTAAAAGTAGCATAATTAATAAAAAACTAATGACTGCTACATCAAAACTTTTTCTTTTTTAAGGTAGCAATAGAAAATAAATTACTCTGCTACTTTTAAATTTTTCTTTTATTAGTACTACTACAACTACTGCTACCAAAATGTGAAGGTAGCAGTAGTAGTAGTAATTATTGACTCCGAGTTTTTATTAATTTTTTAATTAGACTACTTGTGTTTTTTCGTTGCTACTGCTACTTGTAGTCTAGTTTTTTAAACACTGCATAAAACCTATTAGAATACAAGGTGAGGTACACTATGTCAATGATTTCCACTATTCGCTTTATAGAGCTCGTAACTTGTACAAATACGGACAGATATTTAATGAAATCCTATGCCAGATCTATCTCAATAAATTTGTTTATTTAATTTTGTGAATAAATTTGAAAACTAAATTAATTATTTTATTGAGATATAGCTGTCATTTAAATTCAATTAAAATCAATTGTCTCAACATTTATTTTTATTATTCATTAAAAATATAACAAAATCAATTTATTCACTCATTTCGCGAATCAATATTTCACATGAAATATGTTCCCTTTTCCCATTTCTGGTTCATCAACTTTGTTCACGTGAAGAAATTCTCCATGTTGTGAAATTTTTAGATGGAATTTTGTAAACAATAAACAGCTGTTAGCTTAAACCACTGGACCGATCCTCTTGAAATTTTTACTCTATGTTTCTCTATACATATATGTGGAAGAAACAATAGGCTAATTTTTATTTTGAAATTTCAAGTGGGCGTGGCACTTCCCATAGAAAGTAAATAGTTATTATGGAATAACTGTGAAAGCAGCAAAACTTCGCCAAATTTACTCCGGTACCATTGTGCGCATCTCGACTGAAAATGGATGGAATTGGATATATGGGCGTGGCACCATCCATACAAAGTAAATAGTTATTTTCGAATATCTGCAGACCTATAATTGTGACAGTGTTCAAACTTTAGATGAATCAATTTCATATCACAACATGATGTTTAACCAAAAATTGGAGGGGTCGGAACAGGGGGTGAATCACCTACCATACAAAGAAAATAGTTATTTCTAAATATCTTGAGAACTATAATTGCACGATTCTTCAAACTTATCATTTTTTTTTCTATAAAATCTTTTCACGTATTTTTTATTGAACCAAAAAAATAATTTTTTTTGAAAACTTGTGTAATTTTAACACATATTCTATATGTAGTACGTCTGTAGGTATTCAGCTAGATAATAATTTGTTTTTGAACAGGTGAAAATGGGACTAACGGGGTGAAAGTAACAGGCGTTTTTTTAATTAAAACTTATTATGACGAGTTTTTGTTTCGTTCGTTCAGCGAGTTTCTTATGAGTGGGAGTTCCTTAATGTACTTACGGAATTGTTAAATAAACAACATTCCTGATGTGTGTAACAGCGAGTAGACAGCCAAATTTAGACTATGACTAAAAATTGTTGTGGTTAATTTTAGACTGAAATGTAGACAAACAAAAGTAACAATACGTTTTCATTTATTAAGGAATGTTCAAAAATATCTTAAAAATGTAACAGGAATTTGAACACTCAAATAAATAAAAATACTGAGGATATATGTATTTATTTCATAATTGTATAAATTATTATTGCAAATACAATTCTGTGAATGTCAGGAGTAAGGACATTAGGGGATTTAGAGTGATGAAATATTTAAGCAATTTAATGGAATTAAGGAAGAATTTATTTAATCACAATGTTGTGAGCAAATAGTATTTTAAATAGTTCATAGTTTATTAAGCAATGTTTGTACAAAACGGGCAATTAAGCTTCTTAAAATGTTGTAACAATTGAGAGGAACTTGAGAAGGAGATTTGTGCCTATTAGCCATTCGCGAGGTAACAAATTAACGATGAATAAATTATTAAATTTAAATACTGTTATTATGAATGCTAAAGCATGATATGTCATTATCTAAAACTGTTATTACGTTTTGTGTATTGTATCTAAAACTAAAAATCATTTAATATATCAAATGCAAATAAATTGCGCAAATTAGTTGACCTTTGGGTTATAGGAAATCATTTCGCAGTTTCATCAAGTTCTATTAATAAAATATTAATTAAAAACCACCCTAGTAATATTGCAGCTGTTCTAGATCCCAGCAAAAAATGTTCATTACCCGGTACACTAGTGTTTATAATTAAAACTAAATTATTTCATTCATTGTAATTTGTACCACCAATGAAATAATGATTTGCCTATTACAAGAATCTGTAAAAGGTATCTGCGAAAATATAATTAATGCTCTGACTTACAATTAAACTTGCTATTGATATCGAAATACCAAACTAAATACCGTTTTTTTTGTGAATATCTACTGCAGAGTTAAGTGAATTAATTAAAAATCAAGTAGTGGTATAATAAACGTTGTTGATTTTATAATTAAAAATAATAATAATGAAAAGAAAAAACACAATGAGAAAAAAAAAGGAAGGAAAATATGTATCTGCAAAATCCACAACAATTCTTTAGAAGAAAATAAATCTTCATCAAATAACTTATAGTAGATTACTGAGTTGAAAAACTTTTCTCATGCTATATCATCATCATCATCATAATCATCATCACGATGTTCCTGGGAAAAAATCAAGGCCAACTGACTAACGACGAGAATAGGTGATGAGTGACTGGAATGATGAAAAGAATTACAATGTTCTTTTTAACTTTTACTTTCGTTAGCAGCGATTTTAGTTAATCATTTACACCCACGCCAGCTAATGAATATCTAATTCATTCCCATCTTCCATACATATGTTTCAATATACATAAATACAAATATGTATACAAAATCGTTACGATGTTATTTATAAAACAATGTTGGAATCATTTAAGGAATGTCTCCTGCCCAAGATTATCGGATATTTTATGTTATTCATCTGTGAATGTCTTAAATACATTGAGTGGACTGTTAAAATAACAGTTTTTCTTAGTTTATAAATTGTGAATAAAACTAAAAGTTTTGAATTCGCATTCCTAAGAAATATCTTTTTTTTTCATTTAGAACATTTGGGGTTTTAATTCTCCAACTTTGAACTTTAATTCATTTTCGGTTTGGGGATTAAGTCCTTAATTCGTAGCGCTAGTAATTTCTAAATTTCGATTAGGGAGTCGTTCTCCTTGTCATGGACAGGGGTTTACACTAGTTCATCTTTATAAACTCAGGGGATAACCCCAGCTCAAGCAAAACATTGTATTGGAACTGGGAAAATAGGTTATGGGATTCAGGAAAATTTGAATTGTATTTGTGGTCGTTCAACTTGAACTTTTGCACATTAAAAGTGACAGGAAATACTTCAGCAGGAAGTGTGTTATGCGGTCCACTCGGATAATCGACTAAAAGGGATGAGATTTTGATGAAAAACGTGTGTTACGCAAAACACGGGGATTTTCATTAACAATATCCATAATTTCAGCAGATCACATTCAATTGTAGTACCGGTAGAAGAGTGAAATGCAAACCATATTGCCACAATGCTCCTGTTGTATACCCTACTGTCATTAATTAGCACATTCTCATTCTCCTCTACCGATGCTCCAAAATATACGTTGAAGCACCGCTACATATACGAGAGTTGTATACCATTTTCTATCGGATATGGCTGGTGTAAATAGCGAAGAGATCAGATGAAGTGAAGTACTTCCTGCTTCTTACGGCACTAGAAACATGTTTTTAGTCCAGCGGATATCACAATGTATTCTCCTGAACAGAACATCAAGAGAATCTGATTACACAATACACCATACCACTTTCTGTCACTTTGTTCGAACAGGCTGTCCATCTCCGATTAAATTCTACCTTACTTTTGGACAGCTTTTTGAGCTCTTCAATTCTCTTTTAACAAGAGTCCAATATCTCTCCACTGGCCTTAGCTCCAGGCAGCTTGGAGGATTTGCCTCTCTTGGCACAAATACCACATTATTGTTCTTTTATCACTCAAGATCTTTCTTACCATAGCGACAGGATGCCAAATCAGGCCAAAAATAAGTGGACACATTAAGAAGTCTTATGCATGGAAGCATCATCTTTTGTAAATCTTCCTTGATGTAAATTTCAGTATTTATAGAGCCCTTTGTAACAAATGTTTGGATTCTTTTGCCGCAATTGCATATTGCTTGCCAAGCCAATAAAATTTTCTGCTTTTGGCTCCTAAACTTTTCTATAACATTCCCTCGAGCATCAGCAACATAAAAATATTGAACCGGAAGCTGCAAAAAATTTATAACTTTGGAAAGTGCAGAACATTTCAATTTATATTGGGCGATGAAAAAGTTTGAAAAAGAATAAGATAAATGATCTAAATCAGGACCAATTTGGGTCCAGTTATAAAAATGGTTGGGAAGCACTTCTCTATTGCTAACACAGATTCTCAAACAGTTATGCATAGACAATATTCGACATTATTTGTGGTTTGAAGTGTTAAGGATTTCAGACCAAAACACGTCCGTTTGGATGCTATATTCTCCTATTACCCAAAAAAACTCATATTTCAATTGAAAATATAATAATATTTTCCAAAGGTTTTCAATCGGTTGCCACACACTGTTGCATATGAATGAGAACCAACAAAAATGTTTGTTCATCCATTGCAAAATTATGAAAAACCTTAAGTTTAAGTGGCTTTTTTATCGTAATTCAAATGCCAAATTAAATAAAGTTTTCCACGTATTTCGTGTGAATAAAAGTTGGAGACGGTAATTTTCCATAAACGGTCGGTTGGTTGGTTGACTACCTGAATGGCTGGTCAGTGAATTTCAAATTTATTATGTATGTGTGGGATTTTTTCTGTTTATTTCTTCATAATTTTGGACCGAAATGTTAAAGCTCCCAAAATAAAATAGAGAAAAAGGAAATCATCACATTTTAACAAACAAACCACAAACATACTAGAAAACATTCGAACAAACACAGATACCAATATTCCAAAGTTTGAACATCAATTTGCAATCAATCACAATGAAAAATTGTCTGAAACTTTGTGGCGGTAAATTAAAACAAAACCAAGAAAAAAACGAGTTGAGTATATTTCTAAGTTACATATGAATAGTGTAAAGGAGATCCTCAAGCATTTGTACAGAAATTGATTAAAATCCAATTAATTAAAGTTTCTTCTCACCTGTATTGCAACAAATTTAAGAAAAAACTACATTGATTTTCTATGGAAAGTTTCACTTTCATGACATTTCATTTCGTCTGTTGTATGAAATTATTTAAGAAAGCAAATTAAAGGAAGAAACAAAACATACTTCCTGTTCCTTTAAATCATGACAGGTCAATGTAACCATTACAAATGAATGCATGTGTATGTAGGAGGTGTATTGTTGCGTGTGTGTATCTTTGAGTTTTTATCACTACATTACAAATTTCAATGATTGTCCTGTCATTGCTTCAACTTAAACTACTACTAACTACATTTATATAGATTTCATAGCTTTTCTTTATGTCATTTGATACAAGATATTCTCTTTCCATACCTAATACAGCACATGTTTCTTATGCAAAAAATATAGATACATGACTTAAACCTTCTAAGGAGTGCGAACGAACAAAATGGTACGAACGTTTAGGTTTATAACCTTGTTTACACAAAAGCGAAAGTGGCACAATTAGCCACTGCTGTCAGAAACGTCATGCTAAATCTTAACCAAAATTACCAAAAAATGGAGAATAGGTAAAAATTTAAAAGAAGTATTTTGAAAAAATTAAATGAATATTTAACACCAAATATCAATTTTTATATGAAACATATAAAATCACTCATATATCGTAAATAAGAAGTCCTAAAATCACTAATAAATCATTAATAAGAGGTCCTAGATGAAAAATGACAACAATCTGTGATCACTCATATTTCTCACCAAATATCGACTTTTATATGAAAAATCTAAAATCACTCATATTTCGTTAATAAGAGGTCCTAGAGGAAAAAGGACAACAATCTGTGATCACTCATATTTCCTAACAAATATCGATTTTTTATATGAAAATCTAAAATCACTCATAGATCGTTAATAAGAGGTCCTAGAGGAAAAAGGACAACAATCTGTGATCACTCATATTTCCCACCAAATATCAATTTTTATATGAAAAATCTAAAATCACTCATATTTCGTTAATAAGAGGTCCTAGAGGAAAACGGACAACAATCTGTGATCACTCATATTTCTCACCAAATATCGACTTTTATATGAAAAATCTAAAATCACTCTTATTTCGTTAATAAGAGGTCCTAGAGGAAAACGGACAACAATCTGTGATCACTCATATTTCTCACCAAATATCGACTTTTATATGAAAAATCTAAAATCACTCATATTTCGTTAATAAGAGGTCCTAGAGGAAAACGGACAACAATCTGTGATCACTCATATTTCCCATCAAATATCGACTTTTATATGAAAAATCTAAAATCACTTATATTTCGTTATTAAGATGTCCTAGAGGAAAAAGTACAACAATCTGTGATCACTCATATTTCCCACCAAATATCGACTTTTATATGAAAAATCTAAAATCACTCATATTTCGTTAATAAGAGGTCCTAGAGGAAAACGGACAACAATCTGTGATCATTCATATTTCCCACCAAATATCCATGTTTTTATGAAAAATCTAAAATCACTCATATTGCGTTAATAAGAGGTCCTAGAGGAAAACGGACAACAATCTGTGATCACTCATATTTGCCACCAAATATCGACTTTTATATGAAAAATCTAAAATCACTCATATTTCGTTAATAAGAGGTCCTAGAGGAAAACGGACAACAATCTGTGATCATTCATATTTCCCACCAAATATCCATGTTTTTATGAAAAATCTAAAATCACTCATATTGCGTTAATAAGAGGTCCTAGAGGAAAACGGACAACAATCTGTGATCACTCATATTTGCCACCAAATATCGACTTTTATATGAAAAATCTAAAATCACTCATATTTCGTTAATAAGAGGTCCTAGAGGAAAACGGACAACAATCTGTGATCACTCATATTTCCCACCAAATATCGACTTTTATATGAAAAATCTAAAATCACTCATATTTCGTTAATAAGAGGTCCTAGAGGAAAACGGACAACAATCTGTGGTCACTCATATTTGCCACCAAATATCGACTTTTATATGAAAAATCTAAAATCACTCATATTTCGTTATTAAGAGGTCCTAGAGGAAAAAGGACAACAATCTGTGATCACTCATATTTCCCACCAAATATTAGTGTTTATATGAAAAAACTAAAATCACTCATATTTCGTTAATAAGATGTCCTAGAGGAAAACGGACAACAATCTGTGATCACTCATATTTCCCACCAAATATCGACTTTTATATGAAAAATCTAAAATCACTCATATTTCGTTAATAAGAGGTCCTAGAGGAAAACTGACAACAATCTGTGATCACTCATATTTCCCACCAAATATCGACTTTTATATGAAAAATCTAGAGGAAAACGGACAACAATCTGTGATCACTCATATTTCCCTCCAAATATCGACTTTTATATGAAAAATCTAAAATCACTCATATTTCGTTAATAAGAGGTCCTAGAGGAAAACGGACAACAATCTGTGATCACTCATATTTCCCACCAAATATCGATTTTTATATGAAAAATCTAAAATCACTCATATTTCGTTAATAAGAGGTCCTAAAGGAAGAATGACAACAATCTGTGATCACTCATATTTCCCACCAAATATCGACTTTTATATGAAAAATCTAAAATCACTCATATTTCGTTAATAATAGGTCCTAGAGGAAAACTGACAACAATCTGTGATCACTCATATTTCCCACCAAATATTTATTTTTATATAAAAAAAACTAAAATCACTCATATTTCGTTAATAAGAGGTCCTAGAGGAAAACTGACAACAATCTGTGATCACTCATATTTCCCACCAAATATCGATTTTTATATGAAAAATCTAAAATCACTCATATTTCGTTAATAAGAGGTCCTAGAGGAAAAAGGACAACAATCTGTGATCACTCATATTTCCCACCAAATATCGATTTTTATATGAAAAATCTAAAATCACTCATATTTCGTTAATAAGAGGTTTTAGAGGAAAACGGACAACAATCTGTGATCACTCATATTTCCCACCAAATATCGACTTTTTATGAAAAATCTAAAATCACTCATATTTCGTTAAGAGGGCCTAGAGGAAAAAGGAGAAAAATCTGTGATCATTCATATTTCCCACCAAATATCGATTTTTATATGAAAAATCTAAAATCAATGATATTTCGTTAATAAGAGGTCCTAGAGGAAAACGGACAACAATTTGTGATCACTCATATTTCCCACCAAATATCGATTTTTATATGAAAAATCTAAAATCACTCATATTTCGTTAATAAGAGGTCCTAGAGGTAAAAGGACAACAATCTGTGATCACTCATAGTTCCCACCAAATAACGATTTTTATATAAAAAATCTAAAATCACTCATATTTCGTTAATAAGAGGTCCTAGATGAAAACGGGCAACAATCTGTGATCACTCATATTTCCCACCAAATATCGATTTTTATATGAAAAATCTAAAATCACTCATATTTCGTTAATAAGAAGTCCTAGAGGAAAACGGACAACAATCTGTGATCACTCATATTTCCCACCAAATATCGACTTTTATATGAAAAATCTAAAATCGCTCATATTTCGTTAATAAGAGGTGCTAGAGGAAAACGGACAACAATCTGTGATCACACTCATATTTCCCACCAAATATCGACTTTTATATGAAAAATCTAAAATCACTCATATTTCGTTAATAAGAGGCCCTAGAGGAAAAAGGACAACAATCTGTGATCACTCATATTTCCCACCAAATATTGATTTTTATATGAAAAATCTAAAATCACTCATATTTCGTTAATAAGAGGCCCTAGAGGAAAAAGGACAACAATCTGTGATCACTCATATTTCCCACCAAATATTGATTTTTATATGAAAAATCTAAAATCACTAATATTTCGTTAATAAGAGGTCCTAGATGAAAACGGACAACAATCTGTGATCACTCATATTTCCCACCAAATATCGATTTTTACATGAAAAATCTAAAATCACTCATATTTCGTTAATAAGAGGTCCTAGAGGAAAACGGACAACAATCTGTGATCACTCATATTTCTCACCAAATATCGACTTTTATATGAAAAATCTAAAATCACTCTTATTTCGTTAATAAGAGGTCCTAGAGGAAAACGGACAACAATCTGTGATCACTCATATTTCTCACCAAATATCGACTTTTATATGAAAAATCTAAAATCACTCATATTTCGTTAATAAGAGGTCCTAGAGGAAAACGGACAACAATCTGTGATCACTCATATTTCCCATCAAATATCGACTTTTATATGAAAAATCTAAAATCACTTATATTTCGTTATTAAGATGTCCTAGAGGAAAAAGTACAACAATCTGTGATCACTCATATTTCCCACCAAATATCGACTTTTATATGAAAAATCTAAAATCACTCATATTTCGTTAATAAGAGGTCCTAGAGGAAAACGGACAACAATCTGTGATCATTCATATTTCCCACCAAATATCCATGTTTTTATGAAAAATCTAAAATCACTCATATTGCGTTAATAAGAGGTCCTAGAGGAAAACGGACAACAATCTGTGATCACTCATATTTGCCACCAAATATCGACTTTTATATGAAAAATCTAAAATCACTCATATTTCGTTAATAAGAGGTCCTAGAGGAAAACGGACAACAATCTGTGATCATTCATATTTCCCACCAAATATCCATGTTTTTATGAAAAATCTAAAATCACTCATATTGCGTTAATAAGAGGTCCTAGAGGAAAACGGACAACAATCTGTGATCACTCATATTTGCCACCAAATATCGACTTTTATATGAAAAATCTAAAATCACTCATATTTCGTTAATAAGAGGTCCTAGAGGAAAACGGACAACAATCTGTGATCACTCATATTTGCCACCAAATATCGACTTTTATATGAAAAATCTAAAATCACTCATATTTCGTTAATAAGAGGTCCTAGAGGAAAACGGACAACAATCTGTGATCACTCATATTTCCCACCAAATATCGATTTTTATATGAAAAATCTAAAATCACTCATATTTCGTTAATAAGAGGTCCTAGAGGAAAACGGACAACAATCTGTGATCACTCATATTTCCCACCAAATATCGACTTTTTTATGAAAAATCTAAAATCACTCATATTTCGTTATTAAGAGGTCCTAGAGGAAAAAGGACAACAATCTGTGATCACTCATATTTCCCACCAAATATCGACTTTTATATGAAAAATCAAAATCACTCATATTTCGTTAATAAGAGGTCCTAGATGAAAACGGAAAACAATCTGTGATCACTCATATTTCCCACCAAATATCAGTATTTATACGAAAAACCTAAGTACCATTTTAATCGTGCTCACTCCTTACCTTCATCATGTGGCCAAAATATCCTGTTGCTTTGTCAGTCAGCCAACCAGTGGGGGGATGTGTTATATGTCTTAAACCATTTTTACCATCTAATTTATGATTTGAGTGAGTATGAAGCATTATTCACTACCATAATGTCAAGGGAATTGTCAGTCTACAAGTCTGCCACAGTTTTACATGCTCCGGGCAACGTGTGGGCAGCACAAAGTTCAAATGGGATTTTATCATATATTTTTGTAGTGTTTAGTGCAAAGACAAATATAATAAATACTTTTCTTTATTCGATATACATACATATATAGGATGGTTGGTAGATTTTTTTAATACATATTTCCTTTAATTTTACAATAACAAAGATTCTGTTTCCTAAAAATAGACAACATAATATAGATTAACTAGCGAATTGTTTAAGAACTCTTTAAGTTATAAATTTTTCCTGTAATATATAAGTACTAGAGTATCCATTCGACCAAGAATTGGAGGCATTACTCCAGGAAGGTTGTTGTAAAATTCAACAAAAGCTTTCAAAATCATTGGGAGCTACTCAATCACCTATTTCAAAACGTTTGCTAGCAGCAGGAATCGAATTGAAGCCGAGAGAACTTGTAAGACGATTTTGCATGTTCAAAATATAGAAATCCCCAACGTATACAGGTAAATTTAATAACTTGCTTGCAATTACAAAATTAATATTTTTAAAGTGAGCATTTGCAAATTGTAAAACCTCCATTATTTTAACTTATTCGTACTTTTGCTACTTTTTTACAATTTGCCACATTATTGTACATTTTATTAACCCTTGACATATAGTTTTAGAGGTTTAAGGGTCTATTAATTTCAAATTTTGTATGTGTTTTGTTTTACAAACACCATTTACAATGTCATTACAATGTGATAAAACGAAAGTTTAAAAAGAAATATAAAGATTTGAACTTCCTCTTTTTATTTGTCTACACTGCAAAAATCTTGTTTATATATTTTTTTGGTTTAAATGATGGACTAAATCATGTCTTTGTACTCTTTTTTCGCGTTGTATTTGTGTAAAATGACGATTAATGTTCGTGCCATGGGTCGGTGTTTAGTTCTCATTGATCTACCAGTTTTGGTCAATAAGTCCGCTACTCCTTGAATTTCCCAGCATCTGTCAGTTGACTATTGTCAAAATTTGAACAAGCTGCGACATTTAGTTTGTGTTTGACAGCCATTGATATCAGACTACATCATGATTTGAGGAGAAATTGGATAGAAGTGAATTTCGTCTGCTCATTAAGCATTCGTTTTTGCGGAAAAACCCATCACTCATATAAAGGCTTAGCTTGATAAATGCTAAGGGAATTCTGTCTGCACCATCAATATCAATGGAAAGAAGTGGTTTACAAGCACGGAAGATGCCGAAAGTTCTGCACGCCCAGTTGAGGTCTCTATACCCGAAACAAAGTGCGAGAGATTGTGGAAGCCATAGTCATCTCTCACATGGCTCAGTGGTTTCAATTTTGATTGATCACTTGGGTATGAGAAAGCTTTCCGCAAGATTGATGCCGCGTTTCCATGGAAAAAATTCATGGATTAGCCTACGAAATACTCCCTCTTCCACCCTATACTCCGGATTTAGCCCCGAATGACTAATTCTTGTTTCCAAACATGAAGAAATGTTTCGGCGGAACGAGATTTGACACCAACGATAAAATCATCTCACAAAAAATACCTATTTTGAGACCTAGAAAAATCATATTTTTCGGAAAGGATAAATAAATTGGAAAAACGTTAGACAAAGCGCATAGAGCTCAAAGGAAGGATACTATGTTGAAAAATAAAAAAAAGGCAAGGACTTTTTGAGCCATTGACAGCTTGTAATACTACGTGACAATAATACTCGGGTTAATATTGGTATTTTGTCGACAATTAGCGGTCAAATCAAATTTTTATTTCAATAATTGATGTTATTGATTTTATTTTATTTTATTTTATTAATAATTTAATTTAAGATGAAACTATCGATACAGAAATAACAGCATATACCGTTACTGTAAAATTAGTTGCAAAATAAATAGTTTTTGCGACATTCACTTCCGCCAACGTCTATGGATTGTTCCATTGTTGCACATTTGTTTGCGAAAATTTATCAAATACATATTTAAATTTAAATTCTAAATTATTTCGATCAGTGTATTCGTACATTCAATAAAACAATTGTAGAGAAAAAGTACAAAAATACTTAGTTTTAATGCAATATTTTGTTTTTTTTTTTTGCTAGAAATTTGTAAAGCGTAACGAATAAAAAGAGCATGAAGTACTTGAAGCATAAAAGCAGTTAAGAAACTTAAGCCTTTGTTGTACTCGAACAGTTCTAGAAAGGACTATCAATTTTATAAAATAAGGTGAAAGGAGCAAAACTTTTACTTATTCTTAGGTGTCAAATAGAAAATGTCAGTGCTTAAATTTTTGCACTCAACATTCGACCAATAATCACACTGGCTAAATGATTGGATGGTTGGTTGGTTGGCTGGGTTGGTTTGTGAACAAAAGAAAATTATACAAATAATAAGCAAATGATGTTATTTATTTTTTTCCTCTCGTTTTACTTAAACTTAACTCACCTGAAACAATCACAATAAAAGAAAAAAATATTCTATCTTTAGTTGTTATGAAAGAAAGTGAACTAACTGATGATGAATACATATAATTTTTAATTAGGATGTCAGTGGAAAAAATAAGTAAATTTATTTTCTCTTGTTGCTCGTTGCTCTAAAGAAATTTTATATTTTTGTGGAGGATGATAAGAAGTTTTCCAATAAAAAAAGTATTAAATGTATTAATACAATGACATTATCTACCCTAACTTTGGCAAATAAGTGAACAACATTTAAAGAATTAAAATAAATTAAAACAACAAGACTAAAAGAACACTAGAACAAGAGTAAGTAGATAATTAATAAAAAAGGGAACAAAAAAGAATATCGTTTTAATTTAAAAATTATATTAAAACTAAATACGAATATTTATTAGAGAATTTTGGCTTTTCTTGTTTCTGTTTTGCACCAGCAACACGGTAATTTAAGATTTTTGTAATTTTTTGTTTGGTTAAAAAAGGGTGGCTGTGAAAATGAGACAATTTCAATGCAATGACGACAATAACATTGGATATTGAAAAATCTAGAATTTTGTAGCAAATTTTATAATTTATTGCGGCTTCACATTGTTTAAAATAAACATAACATTAATTTGGCATAAATTCTGTTTAAATTTTATTTCTTCGTTTAATTTAATGTACTCTTCTGGTTACAATGGTTGTACAAAATTGTTATAATTGCGTTGAATTTTTTATTTTAGAATGTTTCCATTATAATGAAAATATGTTGATTTTTAGAAATCAATTTGGTAATTGCAACAAGATAAAAAACATAAAATTTTACTTCTTTGTATTGTATAATGTTGTCTGTTGTTTTAGTCATAGGGTTCCTAATTTCCTGGACTTTTGACATTTCTGGAAAGTATTTTTCATTACTTTTTCAGAGCTTTTTCTCCGGATTTTTTTAATAATAAATTTTGTCGGAATTTTTATTGAATTCTTTGATGTTTAGATAAATTAATAATTCCTTTATTCCTTTAAAATTTGTTTTTAGTAGACTTAATAAAGTGTGCGGGAAATATTAATAAAAAAATCAAAATTGTAAGTTTAGTGGTTTCTGTTTTATTAACATCTATGTATGTTAAGATTTTTTCGATCTCACTCCTGAAACACGTAGTTATTATAGTTATTATAAGTATGACAACATTAACTGTTAAATTTGCTAACATTAATATTAAATCTGATAAAAGCTCTAGAAATAGAACATTCTAGTTTTGTCCGTTAGATAATTTATGAAACTACTAGTTGGGTACATCGTAACCTTATTTTTCCACCATACAAGCGGTACAATCCTAATGTACATACTATGCTGCTATCTATAGTTGTCTGCACAGAACACGAACAAAGAAGTAAATATTGCAAAAACTAATTGTGCATAATTCAAATATGTATAAGTTACTTTTCAAATGGAAACACAAGCCATTGAGATGAAAAATGATGAGAATTTTTCCAATTTATTTCTATTTTTTTATTTGTATTGCCGGTCTCTATTGTTAAAGTTGTATTTTATGCTCAAGACGACGGACAAATTGTATAGAATTTTTTTATTATTAGCATGTTGTCATCCATCATTTCATCAATTCAATAATCGTCTATGGCAATCACTTTAATGTTAGTTAGTTTCTTTAAAATATTTTTATATTTATGCAGAAATTATGACACAGACATTTAATACGAGTTTATGTCGTGATAGATAAAGATTTTGCTACCAGTCTACGACTTATTTTAGATTTTATTACTGTTTTATTAAAGTCTAAAAATACGTAAATGTCGTTTACAAATGCTGTTAAGTCTGCACGTGTTTGCAGGTTAAAGAACATTCAAAAGTTGTTTAAGTCCATCAATTACCAAAGAAGAACAAACAGAAAACAGCAATTATTAATTTGAAAATATGTATTCACATAAAGGATTAATACAAGCCTTATAATGAATAGTTGGTGAATATAATTAGTCCTTATATCTAATTACGAAAGCAATATTTTTATTAAGTATTAAATTCTGTATATTTCACAAAAATTGCGAATTTAGAGGGATGTTTGGACTTATTTAGACTGCCTAGAAAAATCTTTCTGATTCAAAAATTCGCAATATAATACAATATATTTGTTTACTCCATTACTCCTCTTGGGAGCAGTTGGCTTCCACAAACCATATCCATCTTATACGATTTGTTTGCGTATTCCCATGTAGATTTCACTGTCCTAGTTATTGAAGTATCGTTCGTCGCCATGTACCTACAATGTTGCTATTAGAACCAGTCTATTGTTATTTTGTATCAGTTTCGTTAAGCGGTTGTTGTTCCAGCTAAGTAGATGATAGGTCTGCTGTAGCTGGTCTTGGATAATGGAGCTGCCATCTGTCGTTGTCTAGAAACAACGCCCTCTGCACGCAGAGAAAAAATATAATTGGGCATTGTTACTGTAACCATTTAAATTGTGTTACAAGATTTTTAACAATATTATAGTCACAGTAACTATTTACATGATTGTGGTAACCATAATATGGTTAATTTATGATTCACATGATTATATCAACCATATATATGGTTACAGTAAACAAATATATGTTTGTGGCAACCATATTTATGATGAATATTTTTATCATAATGTTGTTCTCAGATTATGATAAGCCTTAAGCCGAGAGCAAAATAATATGATAAGTCCTTCATCATATGAATGGTTGTCAGAAACATATATTTGTTCACTGTAACCATATATATGGTTGATACAATAACCATGCCCAACTATATTTTTTCTCTGCGTGTGTGTATTTGGTGTAGTGCTAATTCTTTGATTCCTATCTTTTTCACAGGTGGCGGCGGGCTGGCTGATCTTTACCATGATGTTATCCTCTTTTTCAGGGGGAGGGTAGGTCTGGGGGCTTCTTGGATGTATTGTTTAGAGGGGGTTAATTTAATAATCACTCACGAAAATAAATTGTTAAAATTTTAAAAGAAAACTGTGTTTTTTTTCATTCAGTCAGTGTAGGGTATTATATGGTCGATTGATTTGGGGTCTTTGAATTCAAAAATCATAGCTGTAATATAAGTACATATTTGTCAATTTTTACTGGTGTCAGCCGGTCAATTGTATAGAATTAAGGTGCAATTGTCAATAGGTTCCATATAAAACAGAGCTGTAAATTAATTATTCTCTTTTGATTTGAATTCATTTCATTAGCTTGAATGAAATTTAAATCAATTCAAATGAATTAGCAGAAATTAATTTCAATTCAATTCCAGTTCAAATTAATTTGTAAAAAGAAGTTTGCAATTAGTTTTCAATTCAAATGAATCTGTAAAATGAATTGCAATTCGTTTCCAATTCAAATGAATTTATTTAAGTGATTTTGAATTCATTGAAATGAATTTGAACAATGAATTACAATTAAAATGAATGAAATCAATGAATGAGTTGCAATAAATCAAATTCAAGAGCAGATCTAGGGGAAATAAAAACTTTAAATTTTGTTTAGCAAATAAACAAAAGTTTCCCATTTTGATAGGATTTTCGCCGATACCTAATAATTCAATTCCTATTCTGCCGCTACCTGACAATTCCAGTATATCATGGGAATTTCAAATCTAAGAATTTTTTGTCTTTGGACTATACTAGGTGATATACAAAACGAGAGTAATGTTTGCTGTCTTCTACATAACAAATTAGTTGAATAACAAAATGACAGTGATTACTGTAGATTTAGTTACAAAATTAATTCAAATGAATTGGAAAAGAATTGCAATTAATGTTTACCAAATTCATTTGAATTGACTCAAATTTCATTTACATTCTTATGTGTGAAAAAAAAATATTTCAAAATTTGCTAATTCTGTACATGAATAATTCGCGAATTAATTCAAAAATTAATGATTCATTTACAGCTCTGATATAAAGACTTCTGACATCAATAAATAATGGTTTAATGGTAATACAAATTTAACTACCAGGCATTCATGGATTGATTCTTAGTTGCCAATAGTTCCCGCTCTCATAGAAGACCCACGCTTTTAATTTCGAACATATTATTTAGAAATATGTATAGTACACATTGTGTACTGTAAATTAAGTAGGAAATTCATTGTTGGAAAGAACTGGAAAAATTTTGGTTGTCACAACAAACTGTTTTCTCTTTATATCTTTGTTTGTTAACTTTTTTTTAAAATTTTTGTGTTTGATAGAAGAAAGCAAACAAGAGAAAAATCCCATTTCAAACAGCATTATTCAAGGATTAAGAACGATAAATGACAACACAGGTGGGTAGTCTCTGTGTCAATAAACTTTTAAAATTGTTCAAAGATAAAATATGAAATTTCGTTTTTTTTAATAAAAAAATCTGTCCCCAAAAATTGTGTGTGCAATAGAATTTTAAAACAAGACTGGACAAAATTTAACTTGACCTTCACTTCATAGTGATGTCACTTGAAACAGACTGGCTGATAAAAGTGCCTATGAGAATTTCATCATTTCTTTTTATTTGTAAAAGTTTTACATAGTTTTTTTTTAATAATCGATTAATCGTAAATAATCTTTGTATCTTTAACCTTATTCTTTATAATATTATTTTTATTACTCAGACGCATACATGCTGAGAGGTAGGGAGAGGGCTGGCTACCTGTTACTTTTCATTCTCATCAAATTAGTTATTTATGAAAATTCGTTCGTTCGTTCATATGAAATAAATGTTGTTTACAAGTTTGTCTTCTACTTATATATTTCTTTTTGGTTTGTTTTATTTTATTCATAAAAAAATAACAACCCAAAATCTATAAACAATAATAATCTAAAATGGTTCAACAACCCTGCCAAATAATAATTGTAATTTATGCACAGATATTCATAAATAAACCAAAACATTCACTACTCACGCATACACATGCACAAGGATGTTTTCCTATGTGTGTGCGTGTAAATTTTCAACTCCTTTTTCTTACTAAATATTACAACCACATCATCAACAACAGCAACAGCCATTTGAAAGAAACACCAAACAAAATAAACTCTTTGAATGCTTAATGCGAATATTTATGAGCAGGGCAGTCGAAAAAAAAAATGTTTTGTATCATCAAAATTGATATTTGGATTTTTACTATTCAATAAGAAATATATACTGAAGATTTCACTGAAATCGCAAAACCATTTGAACCCATTTAAATTGTTTAAATATTTGGGATTTTTCATTTTGCTGAAACATCGGAAAAGTATTTCACTAAGTTTAGAAATGGGAATTAAAGAAAAAAATATGGAACCAAAATAACCAAAAACCAATGGTGCACTATATGGACCCCCGAGTGGATAAAAAGGTTAATTTAAAATGATTATTTTTATAAATCTATCAGATAGTGGTTTTAAACGTTTTAAGCATCGAGATCGTACGTGACATTTGTACGCCTATAGATTGAAATAGATTTTGCAAAAATAAGAGTATCTGAAAAATAATTTGGTCTTTATGTTCCATTCATAGGGTACTATATTTTAAAGTAATAAAAAGTTCTTTCGAATTATTGTTGTCCAAAATATTGAGCGAAATAAGGGTATATCGTACGTGACATAAAACGGAACTCATTTTGAGGTACATGTAGAAATATGCGAAAATATTCGAATTGTGAGAGGCGTTATGTTTTCTTTTAATTTCTTACACTTAACGAAATATTTTTCCTTTACAATCCGGCATATTTAAATAAAAACAATCTTTGGATGATTTTATAATAAATAAAATTTAATATCGTACGTGACAGATATATAAAACAATATATATTCTGTAAATATATGTATACAAAAACTCAAAAAGTGAATAGAAAATATACATTCGGTTTCAATAAACAATTTGACAATAGCAAAAAAACAATCAGAGTCGAATTCATTTCATACTACAAGCTAATGGGATC
The DNA here is from genome assembly GCF_958450345.1 of Calliphora vicina. Taxonomy (NCBI): domain Eukaryota; kingdom Metazoa; phylum Arthropoda; class Insecta; order Diptera; family Calliphoridae; genus Calliphora; species Calliphora vicina. Next base: position 169,661,855 of record NC_088780.1, read on the forward strand.
CTAGTTTTCGCCGCAATTTTAGTCTAAAATATACCTAAAACATGAAAAAGTTAAATATAATCAGTTTAAACTATTATTTTTGTCTTTAAAATGTTGTAATATGATCTAAATACTTTCACATAGTAATATTTTATTATTTTCTTCTATTCAAATCATCTTGAAAAAAAGTTTCAAGGGTTTTTGTGTTTTCAGTCGTGGTAGCGATTCTCGTGGAATTGCCCATATATAAATGTTAATAAAAATTAAACCACTAAACTTACAGTTTTGATTTTTTCTTTATTTGATTAAAATTATTATTACAACTTGCAAAAATATTAGTTTTATAGTTCCAATCAATAGTGATGCATTTATGAACCGTTTCCGGAAACCGTTCCATTAAGGTTTTTATAGAGCTTTCTGTCACTTGTTTCGAACACGTAGTCCATCTTCGTTTAAAATCTACCACACTTTTAGACATCTTTTTTGGAGCTCTAGGCAGTTTGGAGGATTTGCCTCTCTTGGTACAAATACCACATTATTGTTCTTGTAGCACTCAAGACCTTGCTTACCATAGTGATTGGATGAAAAATCAGGAAAAAAATAAGTGGACACATTAAGAAGTCTTATGAATGGAAGCATCCTCTTTTGTAAATATTGCTTAATGTAAATTTCGGTATTTGTAGAGTCCTTTGTAACAATTGTTTGGTTTCTTTTGCCCCAACTGCATATTGGGAAACATAATTTTCTGCTTTTGGGTCCCCTTGAGCATCAGCAACATAAAAATACTGACCCGGAAGCTGCGAAAAATTGTTCTCACGTACGTTTTCTCATCCCTTTGACTTCAATTTCTGTGCTCTGTCTTTGGCCTCTAAATTTTCAGCAGACTTCCTATCAGGAACTTTTTGAGTCTTGTATGCTTTTAAACCTGCATTAGCTTTAACTTTTCGTACCAAATAGTCTGTCTACTGAGTTAACCGAACTGCTTTCCTACCGGAGGTGTTGGGAGCTTTTTTAAAAATGCTTTATATTTATTTTTGGCTTTAGAAACATCATGTGGACCATTCCTTTTACCTAAACCAGGTTTTCTGTCAACGAACAAGTTCTCCCGATACTGTTTAACAACATTGCAATCAGTTTGACCGCAGACCTTTGATTGTTTGATCAACTCTTAGTAGGGCCAATATTATGATTCAAAATTATGATAATGAGGCTCAAAAAAATCATATTGTGGTTTAAATGATTTTTTCATGAGCTCAGGAATTGTGTCTGATTTATTCGAATAAACCCGAGATAACAAGATAGCATGATCTTGTTGCATGCGCGTTGTGACAGGTGGCGCCGTCTAGCTGAAACCAAAAGTCGTCCAGATCTCAACTGGTGTGTGTTTTGCAGATGTTGTATTATAAAAATTCACCTTTGAATCCAATAATTTGGAAATTTTCGATATCAACATAAATTTTATCTCTTAACTATTTAGTTAAATGTATTGAATTCATTCCTTTTACTAAAAGGATTATAAAATTTTTTTTTAATTCATTTTGAAAATGATTAAAAGTTAAATAAAACTGAATGAAGAAAAAACATTTTAACTCAATTTGTAGTAGATTTGAATCAACAAAAATTTAATCATTCAAAGTTTGAATAAATTCTGTTATTAATTAACTTAATTAATTCAATTTAAATAAAGCTTTTGAAGGAAGCTAAAGAATTAGATATTGGGAATGGATTTATGAAATGAAAGGCGGACATTTTTTAATTAAGGATTAAGATTTTAGTGAATTAAGCTCAAATTGAATTAATTACTACGAAGTTCTATAAATAATGATTATAACACTAAGTTTGTATATGAAATTTGGCTATAATATCCATAGTTTACTGTATTATTATATATTTCGGGAATAGCCGGGTACCCGGGAATGTAGAGAAAATTTTTACCGATTCCCGGGAATCAAAAAAGGTCGGGAAATAAAAAACCCTAGTTGCTCGTTATTGATGCATTTGTTTCTCATGAATTACATGAGGATTTCCTGAGCCCCAAATTCTACAATTTTGTATATTCACGAAGCCATTCAGATGGAAATACGCTTCATCGGAGAAGATTTTTGTCGACAAATTTACATTGACTTCAATTTGCTTCATTATCCACTGAACGAATTGCCGACGCTTTCCATGGTCTGCTGGTTTGAGCTCCTAAGTAAACTGAATTTTGTACTGCTTCGTTAAATTTGAAGATGTTGAGAACAATGCCGAATTGATGTTTTCTGGTTTTCGGCGACACTCATCGGTCTCTTGAAAACATGGCTGCTGTAATAGCCATGTTTTCAAGAGACCGATCGCTACATTGACGCACAGATGTCTTACTGTCCATAATCGACCCAGTTTCTTCGAATTTTTAGACCACTTTTCGAATGGTTGACACACTGAGTTAGGTCTTTGACTGGAGAGTTTTCGATCTGTCTATGGCTTAGAACATAATATAGTTGTCGTAACCATGTTCTTTCGGTAACCCTGGCCATTATACATAGATACTTAGGCCAACTCACACACAACACAAAAAACACATCCAACCAAATAACTATAATTGAAATGTGAGAAAGCTTTTGGGAACGAGTAGCGAAATGAAAATGAATTGTTTTCTTTGTATGCGAATATGAAAATCTGAATGAAAGAAAGAACGAACGAACTGAGCCTTAAGTAAATGTTGACATTCACAAGGAGCATGTGACCCGAATTAAAGCTCATAAAATATTGCGAATAAAATTAATAACGGAGGTGGTTGCACAATAACCAACCAACAGCAATTGTTGCTTAAAGCGATTTTCATATAGTTTTCTTCTTTTCGAATTTTTTTTTGGGGGGTAGGGGGTTAAATGAAGATGTGCGACAACGACAAGCAATTGAATTTCATTGACTTTTACTATTGATTAATAAAATATGGCCGCTGGCAAACGTTTAAGGTATAAATAAATAAAGAAAATAAAAAATTGAATTGTTTGTCACAAAAATTCATGGTGGAAATATTAATCTAAAGATAAGATGTGTTTGCACCAAATAAAAATGTATAAAAATAACTTTTAAACGTTGAATAAGTGTCCTTGTAATGCCATGAATAAAAAGGGCGGACAAAGTCAATTGCACGATTATTATTATAAATATTTCTAAGATTCGTTTGTATTTATTGTATTGGTTATACATAAATAAAAATGTGTTTATGTCTTATCAAATTTACGCAGCATTAAATAAACGATTGTTGTACTTTTCTAGATTTCTAGTTAGTTGTTGTATGTATTTTAAGCACATAGCATTGCAAAACGATTTGTATTTATTTCCATTGAATAGAATTTAATATATTTTGTCCAATTTCATTGACACAATGGTTTTGGATTTCTTTTTGTAAATGTCTACTTGACAAACAGAATACCAAAATAGCTTTATAGTTTGTTTCTTTCTAATTTTGCACAAATCATTTAAAGGTTGTACCCTTTGTTGAATGCAATCGGTCAAAGGGTTAAATATATTGTATTTATAGTACATACATCATATCTACTATGTTCATATCTATGTATGTGCTTAATGAACTCATCATTTGTATTGAAATTAAATCTAAAATCAGAGTTAATGAAGATATTCAATAATGAAATATTTGTATCATATATTTAAATGGTAAAGTGAAATTGTTAATTACTAAATAGATTAATCTCGAATCGAATTGAAAAGACTCTTCTTCACATCCAATTAAATCATTCAATTTGAAAATTTCCAAGTAACCAGTACACATGAGTGAATGTAAAACACAGATATTGTATATGAATATACTAAATTTTACATATATTATTTTTGTTGACAAATTGTGCAAAAATGCAGGAAAAATAATTATGCCCGCAAGCTTTATTTAATTCTTAGAAAAAAAATACATATTTTCTTTTCATTTCAAAAATTATATATGTACATATTTTCATTTAAGAAACAAATAAACAAAAAAGTGTAAGAATCTAACGAATAATAAAAGCCTGATTCAGAAACACGACCGGTAAACAATTTTTAAATGTTTGTATGAAAACCACTGAGCTTTAAAATAATTTTTGAGCGTAAAAATAGTTTTCCAGCTGTGTTTCTGAATAATGCACTGAAATTCAAACGAGTCAAGATTTATTTCGCTTGCGGATTTTACACAGAAAAAATTATATTTCAATTCAAACATTTATCCCATATTGAACTGGTTTCAATTATTTCATAATTAAATCAAGTATTCATTTGCTCACAAAACAAACTTTCTTGATATTTTCTATTGAATTTTGTGTTTTAAATTTGATTATTTTGACAATTGAATATACAATTTTCGTTATTGGTTGAATTTCAAATACAAAAATTATTGAATAGATAATTTTCGTAATTGAAAACACATTTTTGTTATTTTTTGTGTTTCAATTACCAAAATTATATATTCAATAACTTTTGTATTTGAAATTCAACCAATAACGAAAATTGTATATTAAATTGTCAAAATAATCAAATTCAAAACTCAAATATTGAAAAATTTGAAATTTGACCCTCAAGATTTAAGGCTTACCGTTTTCCGATTCTAGTAAAAATTTCAGACTATATTTTACCTGGAATATATTATTCTGAATAGGTTTTACTTAAAAATCATAACTAAGGAAATTCGGCTCATTCGCCAACATATGGCCAAAATATTAGTTTTTCTCGAAAATCATAAAATTTAAATCGCACACGCAGAGAAAAAATATAATTTTACATGATTACTGTAACCATTTAAATAGTGTTACAAGATTTTTAACAATATTATAGTCACAGTAACTATTTACATGATTGTGGTAACCATAATATGGTTAATTTATGATTCACATCTTTGTATCAACCATATATATGGTTACAGTAAACAAATATATGTTGTGACAACCATATTTATGATGAATAATTTTATAATAATATGTTGTTCTCAGATTATGATAAGCCTTAAGCCGAGAGCAACATAATATGATAAAATTATTCATCATAAATATGGTTGTCACAACATACATTTGTTTACTGTAACCATATATATGGTTGATACAATCATGTGAATCATAAATTAATCATATTATGGTTACCACAATCATGTAAATGGTTACTGTTACTATAATATAGTTAAAAAACTTGTAACACTATTGGAGTTTTGAAACTGCCGTTAAAAAAATATTTTATTTTGGTTATACCTGCGAATAGGTTAACTGTATCATATGAAGATAAAAACTCATATACAAGTAAATATGGATATATTTTAAGTAAAAATGTGTTTTTATTTTAATATTTCTAAAAATATGTTAATTTTGTTCCTACGTTTCTTGTTCTAGTGGCCTCAGACACGTTAATGGCCTGGCGATTTTTTAATAACTTTAAAATTTTTTAACCAATTTTTTACTTTTATATCTTATAAGAACGACAATTACGCGTACATTTCGATTCTTTTAAATTAAATTGCAAAATTAATTATTTAATGCCAAAATTTTTACAAAAACTGAAAAAATTGCATTTTTCCCCTTGTAAATGCACCTCAAAACTTCAGCGTCGCACAGTGGTATGAGAATAAAAAAAGAAGGAAATAAATCTGTAACTTCTAAACCCTTACGCCGATTTGAATGCGCAAAGAGGAAGTGTTGTCGAGTTTAAGTTTTGAATTTGGACTTCATGACCCCACCAGGAGCGGGACCAGGGATTCCCAAAGTAGGACACCTTGGATATGTTCAATATTTAAAATGATCCTATTTCTTCGTTTGTGTTCCGGTTTAAAAAGAATCTCCTCGTCGAGCACTACATAAAACCTCGTCGTAGCTATCAATTATCTCTTATAGCTTAGGAGATATTCGCATTTGAAAATTTAATTTTCAACATTTTTACCCACCCTACACCAGTTTTTTGGTGACCGCAGTTCCAAATATTCTCCGATTTTATCCATTTTTCTTTTATAGGATTAACAATAGATCTATATATCAAATAAAGAAAGAAGTGTTTAAAAATCATGACTGAGTCCAAAGTTACATGCATTTGAATATAAAAAAAAATTAAAAATTTTTTTCAATTTTTTTGGGAAAAAAGTACTTTTATTCTTTTTAAGTTGTCTAAAAATTTTCTAAGAGGATGTATAATGAATTTGTATTTTTTGAAAAGCTAACTTTACGCCAAATATTTTAAATGAAAAAAAACATTTATAATTTTTGATACCGACGGGATCAGGTCCATTAAAAAAATGCATATTTTTTATGTAAAATTCAACTTTAGGGCAAAAATTCTCAAATCGCATACTCGATATCAAAATATAGTAACCTATTTTAGATGGCCCAATAAGTTCTTAATTATCTTGTAAAGGTTTCCGTTAACCCCGCCCCTATTATGGATATTATAGCCAAAAAACGAAAAAATCCCATTTTTGGGATTTTTCAAGATTTTTTTGGGAATTGCGGGATACTTGATAACAAATTTCAAAATTTGTTTTTATTTTTCCATTTTAAATAGAAAAATCTACATAGCTGTGAAATTTCATTAAAAAATATTCATAAATAAAAATTTTATTTCAATTTGAAAAATTTGTATCTATGCAAAATTCAATAAAAAGCATTTTTTGTCATATTTTTCAAAAAAGTATTTCATGATTTTTTTAATTGTCAAAAGTTATATACATTTTTGAAAAGTAGACAGAATCCTCTATCCATTGATATATAACATGTCTACCTTATGTTTTTTACGTGTCAAATAAATTAGGGAAAATTTAACAACTCGCTGAGAATTTACCTGTATGTGTAATTTTTTTTAAACCGGAACACAAACGAAGAAATAGGATAATTTTAAAAATTGAACATACCCGAGGTGTAATACTTTGGGAACCCCTGGTCCCGCTCCTGGTGGGGTCATGAGGTCCCATAGAAGTTACATATTTATTTCCCTCTTTTTTTATTCTCATACCACTGTGCGTCGTTGCGCCACCAGTTTCTACAATACATAGAACCATTTTAGAGGGGGGGACGGCCTGTACCTAGAAAATGTTTTTCGTCCATACAATCATGGAGCACTCTAATGTACATATATATATATATAGATACATACATATATATATATATGTATGTATCTATATATATATCCCACTAAGGGACTAAAAATATCTTAAAGGAATGGACCTAAGCTTTCTTTTGACTACAAACAAAATTTTAAAAAAAGGGCCCATTTGGAAAAAAAATCGTATTTGCAAAAAAAAAAGTCAAAAATTGTAAGTCTTGAGTTAAAAAATATTTATTTTGATAGATATCCCACTCGCATCCCACTAAGCGACCAAAAGGGTCTTCAAGGATAATATCTAAGTTTTTGTTTGACCTAAAAAAAAAGATTAAAAAAGGGTCCATTTTGAAAAAAAAAGTCAACAAAGTTTTTGATTTTGCAAAAAAAGTCAAAAATTTTATGTTTTGAGTTACAAAATATTTATTTTGATAGATATCCCACTCGCATCCCACTAAGCGACCAAGTAGGTGTTCAAGGAAAATATCTAAACTTTATTTTAAGAAAAAAAAAAAAAAAAAAAAAAGGGCGTATTTTAAAAAAAAGTCAAAAAAGTTTTTGATTTCGGAAAAAAAATATTAAAAATTTTTTATTTTTTTTTTTTATATTTTTTTTTGAAAGATCGAAGAAATAGCTATGTATACTATTTGGGACACATTTTGCTAAGAACAATAGGTAATAAGTTACATGGATAAGAACAAACCCCTGTTTGACCAAATTGTCAAAATTTTACCCCCTATAACTCAGAGATTATAGACACACCACATGTGTTCCTCCGGTGTACAACTTGTAAGAGGTTCATTCATTCATTCATGTTTTTAATTTTTTGAATGTATTTTAGCAAATAAGATTTACAACATTCAAAGTAGGCATTTGGAAATGAATTGATATTTATAAATACTAGCTAAACAGATGACAAGAGATGGAAAAATGTGCAAGAAAATTACATAAAAAAAGATATTCAAAATTCGTTTTAAATCCAAATGGTTATGGTAACGTTAAATATGAGCAAATAAATATTAAGTCAATGTTTTTTCATTTGTTTGTTTTTCTTTAATTCTCTAAGTATTGAGGAAATTCTAAATTTCCTTAAAAACACATTTTAATACTTATGTCTCCTTTTTTTGTAACAAACGATTTAATCTTGACAAAAAAAAGAAAATACCAGTATTTAAATGCCACAATTTAAATGAAAAGTTCAATGTTTTGGTTATATTTTTTGTGTATTTTAAGTTGATAGACTTGTACATATTATTTGCACGTTTTTATTCTGCAATATAAAGTCAAATGGAAATAGAAATAGAAATAAAAATAAAATAAATAAAACAATATTTGAATTTTACAATTTGGCTGTATTTCCGTTTAGCAAAACACTTTTAGCTTCGTTTTTTTCTTTTTGCACTTGAAGTATTTTTATGTTGGTCTATTCTCTTTTGTGTTGAACTTCTTCGTCCTGTTTTGTGAATTTATTGGGCTTTATAAGTAAAAAGTTAATAAAGGCCTTTAAGTGAAGACATGGCTTTTTATGGTTCTATTGTGTAAGTGATTATATGATGTTTAGGTGCCGGCTATTAATTAACTCTTTAGGTTTGTAACATATTTGTTATGCGCGTGTTCACATTTGTTGGCATTATACATCTTTTTTTTATAGTAATTAATATTAGAGCTCTGTATAGTTTGTTGCAGTAAACAGAGGAAACTATTTCTGTATTTACACCAGCACCCATAAATATAGATGAAGCGACAAGCAACACTGAGTCTTCCGAGTGTTGAAAGCAACCCTATTTGAACGACCCCATTCAGAGATTTTCAAAATGTCTCGATTAAGGGAATCATTGCCCTAATCTCCGACAGGCTTGGTCTGTAACTGAATGAATACACTGTGTGTAATTTTTTAAGTCATGGACATATAACCATATACGGACACCAGTACGTGATAAAATACTAAAAAAAGACCCGTGTCTCCCAGTTTTGCCCAAAGTCATGCATTTTTTTATGGCCCCCAAAGCCTCGGTGTCACTTTAGCAAAAAAGTGATAATTTTCTCAGGCTCATATCTTGCAAACAGTTCGGAATTTTGATTTACTCTCTGAGGCAAAGTTGTAGCCCTTGTCATAAAGAACACAAGTCGTGAACAGATAAAATTAAAAAAACTTCATCTTCAAGTTAAAAATGGAGCCTTGACCCAAAATTATATTGAACTCGTTTGATGAGATCCCATTGATGCGATCGCTGAGAAAGCTTGATATAAATCGAGAGCAGTTAATACCAACACCAAAAGCAATGAGTTTTGATAATAGTACACCATTCAACTCCCAATTTTTCAAACACTTAATTTCAAAAATCAAATGATGCAGTTTTGTAGAGAAATGTTTAAAGATGAAATGTATAATGATAGTTTTAAGAAAATTTTTTTTTTTTTTTAAACTGAAGTAAAGTCCATGCAAGGGTGTTAAGCAAAAATTTACTTATATTTTCACGCAATTCAGTGGTTTATTTATGTACAATTTCCCTAATAATACCATTTAACTTTAACATATTCGAAAAATATAGCATTTCTCCATAAATAAAAAAAAAAAATTATGGGGATATCATAAACCGCTAAAAAGATATGGCCATATTTATAAGCCTCTAAAAATTATTTTATTTTTGATTTTCCATGGAGAAAAAAAAATGTAGCCCCACTTTCCCCTAAGCTGTTTTTTTAATAAAATGAAAGGCAGGATTGTCTTGTTTCGATTAAAAGAAAAAATAGTTTTCGGAAGTTTTCGAAACAGGACGAAAACTTAACATTTTTTGTCGAATAATAAACGAAATATAAAAAAAAAATTTATCTATGTATGGGTTTCGTGGGCGGTGGGCGTGACCAATTTTATTCAAACTCGGCATGCGTTCCTTTTTTGTTTCAATAAATGTACGTACCAAATTTCTAGACTTTTGCTTGGATATAAACAATTTTATGCGAAAAAATCAATTTGGATTGTATGGGCAGTGGGCACTGGGCACTGGGCGTGGTCGATTTTGATAAAATTTAATTTTTTTCTTAGTTTGGTCCATATAATTCTCGGTGCCAAATTTCAATGCTCTACGACCACTGCTTATAATTTTTGCCCAAAAATGTATTGCATTTGGATTGCATGGGCGGTATGCGGTGGGCATGGCCGATTTTAATAAAACTTAAGGCCCAACTATAATATGCATACACTAGCTTAAGTCAGCTTAAGCAAATGTGCGAATACATATAAAACGTATGTGACAAACTATAATGTACTTAAGAGAGTTTCGTCAAGTTTCGTCGAATTTTATTTGCTTAAGCAAAGTGCGAAGCTGGTCGCACATTCCGTACGGAATCAGCTGTTTATTTATTTTATACAAAGCAAATAAAGAAATAAATGAAAAGGATGAAGAAAATTTATATATTTTGATAAAATGATAAGAAATACGTATTTTTTTAATTGCAAGTTGCACATAAATGTTCAAATGGGGCTAAATAGTTTTAAATGCACGTAAGTACATTATAGCCACCTAAAAGTTTCTTTGAATTTCCTTAAGCATTTGACAGACTTTTCGTTCGGTTTTGACATTACCTTAAGCTAGCTTATGCATATTATAGTTGGGCCTTTAGCATACGTTCTTCTTTTGTTTCAGAAAATATATGTACCAAATTTCTAGACTTTTACTTGGAGAGAAAAAATTTTATGCGAAAAAATCTATTTGGATTGTATGGGCAGTGGGCGTTGGGCGTTTGGTCTATATAATTATCGGTGCCAAATTTCAGTGCTCTACGACCACTCCTTATAATTTTTGCAAAAAAATGTATGAAGCCATCCCTCTGTGCCGCGTACAGGAGAGGGTGATTATTGGTGACAGTAAGGTATCCCACTTTATTGATTCCTTGTAGCACCCACGTAATGTGGACAGCGTTTCACTGTTCGATCGGTATTATAATGGATGTGTTCTGATGAAATTAGGGAAATTGTTCCTGATTCTCATGCTTTGCATGAGTAGGGGTCATCCACTGAGTTCAAGAAGAAATAAATAAAATTATGCTGGATAAAAAATTAGGTTGCATTGTACATTGTGATCGCGATATTCCTGGAGTATGAGTAAGTTTCGGTCACTATATAACAATATCGGGTGAAACAATTCCACCAGTCATCTGGCGAATGAGACTTTGGAGAAACCAAAATCAATTATTGTACTTTATGGTTATTCTACCACCAACCAATGTATTTAAATAATTACAAAAATTAAAAAATTGATCACCAAAATATTTTGAGGAATTTTTGAAACTCACTTCTGACTCCGATTATATTAAAAAAAAACATGCCATACTTTGAAGGAACATCATTGATAAACGAATGCAAGATTTGATAATATAAAAAAAAAATCCATTATTCAGCTTTCGCCCCTATGGCGAGTGGTCCCTTTCTTGAAAAGATTTCTTTTGGCAGCAGATTGGAATGGTTAAACATTATCCTGTTAAGCCAAAAATTCATATCAGAGCTTCTATGAATCCTAGTCTTGCCAATTCCTCAAAATGAGTAAAATTTGTTTTCCATTTTCCTGTTCAAGTGACCAAATGAACTCGAAAATGTCGTTACCTTCTCTTTGGGGTAGTAGGGTGCCTTGAATGTAACCCATATTTAAGTGGAAATTATTATATTTTATATGTTTCTTTTGTGGTGTCATTAGAAACAAAATGTTTAACAAAACAAGTCAAATTTATAAAAAAACAGACCGATTTTTTTTACAATTTCTATTAAAACGCCAACAAACACATTCAACGAGCAAACAAATTATTGCTTTGGTCAGTAAAAGGAATAAAAAAGAAAAGTACGAAATGTGAACTTAAGATACGAGTAATATATCAAATATGTATACATAACAAACTTGTAAAAAAAATCCACAATAAATTTAAAGAATTCTCGTTACACTCATGAAACTAATGTTCGTAATGTCGCTCATTTTGTTCAGAATAGTTGCTTTTATTCCGATCGATATCGTTTCATGTTCTAATAATAATTCTGTATTTCTGATTAAAAATTTTAGAAAAACGAATCATTACTTTGAAAACTAAAAGTGGTTTCATTCCGAAAGAAATGTTTATTTTACTTTTTCTGAAGAAGCGAAATACGCAATTAATTTCACTTTCAATCGGAATGGAATTCAGTGACAGGTCTATATACGTCATTCGTAAACAGTTGTTTTACTAAAATTAAAAAATTAAAATCCTATAATTTCTCAATTTTTCCCCGAGTGTTTTTATGACCATTTAACAAATACAATTGGAAATACCACACACATTATTTTTGTATTTTTTCGCAACAAGAATTATAGACCCAGAACTTCAAAAAAAAAAATAAAATAAAGGGAATGAAAATAAAACCCAAATAGCAAAGAACAACATAATTTATGGCTGTTGAAAATCACAATTGCAAAAGATTAGTTACTTAAAATAGAACTTGGCTGGTTAAGTGAAAAAAGTCACATTTTTTATTTTATTTAAAGTCTCATTTAAAGTTGCAAATAAAAGCCATTTAGTAGTTTAAAATTTGTAACAACTCTTTTTTTATTTAAATGTACACAACAACAGTTTTAATAGACACATGTTTATAACGTTTATAAAGCACACACTTAAATTACACTTTATAATGTGCAAGACAGTTGATGTTAACTCTACCAGCGCCTATGGTAAACTCACTAGCTGCTGCAACCTCAAACACTATTTATACATACTGCCATCTTCATTAAAGTAGCCTCGATTGTTCTTAACGGTCAAAACTAGTATATTCGAAGTCTAAAGCATTCGATGTTAATGTTTCCATACTTACAAACAATGCTAATAACTGCATGCTATCAACATTGTAGAAGCATCATTACAGTCGGCAGTCGTTACAGAGCGCTAAATTCAAATCGCTAATGCAAACTCGTAACAATATGTTTAAACATCAACCCATTCAATGAAATACAACAAGTAAGTATGTTATATTCAGATGTGCCCAATCTTGTATATCCACTATCAAGGCGAAACTTACTCATACTCCAGGAATATCGCGATCACAATGTACAATGCAACATAATTTTATTTATTTCTTCTTGAACTCAGTGGATGACCCCTACTCATGCAAAGCATGAGAATCAGGAACAATTTCCCTAATTTCATCAGAACACAGTCCATTATAATATCGATAGAACAGTGAAACGCTGTCCACATTACGTGGCTGCTACAGGGAATCAATACAGTTGGATACCTTACTGTCACCAATAATCACCCTCTCCTGTACGCGGCACAGAGGGATGGCTTCATACATTTTTTTGCAAAAATTATAAGAAGTGGTCGTAGAGCGCTGAAATTTGGTACCGATAATTATATGGACCAAACTAAGAAAAAAATTAAATTTTATCAAAATCGACCACGCCCAACGCCCACTGCCCATACAATCCAAATAGATTTTTTCGCATAAAATTTTTTCTATCCAAGTAAAAGTCTAGAAATTTGGTACATATATTTTCTGAAACAAAAGAAGAACGTATGCTATGTTTTATTAAAATCGGCCATGCCCACCGCCCACGAAACCCATACATAGATAAGAATTTTTTTTTGATATTTCGTTTATTATTCGACAAAAAATATGAAGTTTTCATCCTGTTCCGAAAACTTCCGAAAACTATTTTTTCTTTTAATCGAAACAAGACAATCCCACCTTTCATTTTATTAAAAAAACAGCTTGGGGGAAAGTGGGGCAACATTTTTTTTTCGCCATGGAAAATCAAAAATAAAATCATTTTTAGAGGCTTATAAAAATGGCCATATCTTCTTAACGGTTTATGATATCCCCATAATTTTTTTTTTGTATTTATGGAGAAATGCTATATTTTTATACCCTACACCACCATAGTGGGGAGGGTATTATGCGATTGTGCAGATGTTTGTAACGCCCAAAAATATTAGTCTAACATCCACCTTAAAGTATACCGATCGACTTAGAATCACTTTCTGAGTCGATTAAGCGATGTCCGTCCGTCCGTCTGGTCGGCTGGCTGGCTGTCCATGTAAACCTTGTGCGCAGAGTACAGGTCGCAATTTTGAAGATATTTCGATCAAATTTGGTACATATTATTTTTTCGGACCAATCCTATGAAACTGGCTGAAATCGGTCCACTATTTCACCTAGCCCCCATACAAATGTCCTCCCGAAATTGGACTTTATCGGTCATAAATGTTTATGTATGTATCTCCACAAATTCCGCTCCAAATAAGTTTTATATAAACAAAATTCATGTCACCAAATTTTGTTACGATCGGTCCATAATTAGTCATAGCTCCCATATAGACCCGCTTCCGAAAATCACTTTAACGTGCATAAATCGCTTAAAAATGTTGGTAAACACACAAAATTCAACATAGTTAACTTTAATATAGACATAAATCACACGACCTAATTTCATGGTGATCGGTCCATAATTGGTCATAGCCCCCATATAACCCCACTTCCGAAAATCACTCAAAAATATAAATTATTGAAATTTTAAAAGAAAAATTTTTTTTGCTCTTTTACTTAGTGTAGGGTATTATATGGTTGGGCTTGACCGACCATACTTTCTTACTTGTTTGCATATGTTAAAGTTAAATGGTATTATTAGGAAAATTATACATAAATAAACCACTGAATTGCGTGAAAATATAACTAAAATTTTGCTTAAATTTTTAAAAAAAAAAAAAAATTTCTTAAAAATATCAGTGTCCATTTCATCTTTAAACATTTATCTACAAAACTGCATCATTTGATTTTTGAAATTAAGTGTTTGAAAAATTGAATTTTTGACACCAAAATCCCTCTGTGCGTAGTGGTGGCCTTCTATGGCGAATTGAACCAGTTATGGTCCGAACTGTACAGAATTTGATGGAGTGATTAATTTCTTTAAATTACTTTTGTGGACATTTATGTTAATATCATTATATCAGAGAATTGGAATTAATTTGTGCAAAATTTTATGAATTCTTATTTTTTTTTAAAAAATATTTATTTTACTTGTCCAAAATATTTCAAATAAAATGTGCAACTTTCTAAGCGTTATCCGGTTTTGTTTAAATTTTCAGTATTAGATTTTTAGATGATGGAAAGGAGCTAAAATCGAAAAAGTGCCAGCCTAATATCAACTCATAGTGAAATAAATAAAAAAGAAACTTATTCGCAAGTTCTTTTCACGCTCTTCCGCCATTAATTAAAATGACATCCCCACAAGGACTGAATGTACCTGGAAATTTCAATAGCCCTTCACTATAGTCACTTATAAGGAGATACAATAAGGAGACAAAATTCAAATTTACTTAAATGTTTCTTTTACTTTTAATCTCTCTTAAATGTTGTCAATCATCCATTCACTAATTTCTTATGGCTTCTCTCTCTCTTTATCTGTCTCTCTCTCTATCTGTCAGTCTATGTGTATATTAATGTGTGGTTTTTGGTATAAAATTAAATTTTAATCTTGATCTCAAACGTTTTATACACTCGACTACTAATATTGTGGTAACACAAAATAACAACCAAAAAAAAAAAAAAAATAGAAAAAAAAATGTCATGCTGTGCTGGCGATGATGTCCCATTTACCAAATGACTGGATAAAGAAAATTCCCCACAAAAAAAAAAACAAAAAAAATAAATCAACTATTCAGATGCTGTTGATAAGCTTTAAAAGGCAGACACATTTTTTTTGTCCTTCAAGTACTTGGACAATTCAGTAGAGAGTGTAACCCTGAATTTAACAAAGAAAATCTTTTTAGCTTTTTCATAGAACAATTATTTTTGAGTGCCTATATATGAATGTGTGTGTGTGTGTGTTGTTTAAAGGGAATTTTATACATTTAAATTAAAAATAAATTAACAAACAGCAGAAATAGATACAAAAATACGAACAAGGATAATTCAATTTATATTTTTCATGTGTATCATCATCATCCATTCATCTGTGTAAATTGAAATGCTGCTACTTTTAATACATTTTTAAATTTAGACTTAATTTTGTCAAATAAATGAAAGAATCACAAAATAAATAAATAAATATGTATGTATGTACTTCAATAGGAAAGCACACACTATGAGACTTTTCACCGGAAATTGATTTAAAAAACCGCATTTCAACATCGACCGCCACTTGAACGCCAGGGGTGGTAAATTAATTTTAAATTTTGTTTTCTATTTTTTTTTTGTCATTTTAAAAGTTTAGTTTAAATTCAAAAATTTAGTATTTGGGGTAAACAGAACTTAAATTTAAGTTTTTTTTTTCTTTCTTTCTTTCTTTCTTTTGCATTTAATATTTGACATCCACAACAAACAATTTGTCATTTCGCTTCGTTTTCTACAAAAGTGCCAAAAACATTTGTTAGTTATTTGTCGCTGGCGTTCAGTTTGTCTGTTTGTGTTTACTTTAATTCGAAATTTTCTTTATTAAAGTCAAATAAGGGGTTTAAGTGCATTGACTCGGACTCTCATTGACTAAATGATTGAGGCTGTGGTACTGTGGTTGCCGATTTCGTTTGTGTACTTGACCTTAATGAGTTTTTGGCCAATGTTTTTGATGACATGCAACAACATTCACAACTATGTACTACTACAACCAGTATTGCCAGGGATTTTTTGCATGAATTTGAATTGTATGGGTAAAAGTTACAGATTATGTAAATATTTTAAGTCGATTTTGTTAACAAGGAAACATGAATTGGTGTAGAAAGCTTTTTTTGTTACTGAAAACAATATACAATTTGTATATTTTATATTGAAATATTTATATATTACATATTATTTTTTATGGACCCGATCTATATACATTATGGACCCATTTCTATATACATTAAAATTATTTTTGTAGAATTTGGAAGGGGATATATAATATATGGTGACTATGGTCAAATATAGACCGATTTAAAAAAAAAATAATTTTGTGATTTGTTTTTACTTATTTTTGCTGAATTTTATGTACCATATTCCGGGAAGAAATTTGTATGGGGGCTGGTACCCCGCATGCGAGCCGTCGGGGCTCTATTGTGCCTTTAACAGACGGACGGACACAGCTAGATAGTCTTAGAAGAAAAAAAAAACGGTTATCGAATTATTCGAAAACCGGTTTTTTTGTATATGGGCAATTCCATATCATTTGTACGCCTATAGAGTGGAATAGATTTTGCAAAAATAAGAGTATCTGAAAAATAATTTGATCTTTATGTTCCATTCAGAGTTCTTTCGAAATATTGTTATATTGTAGGTACATTTAGAAATATGCGAAAATATTCGAATCGTGAGAGGCGTTATGTTTTCTTTTAATTTCTTATACTAAACGAAATATTTTTCCTTTACAATCCGTCATATTTAAATAAAAACAATCTTTGGATGATTTTATAATAAATAAAATTTAATATCGTACGTGACATACCGTACGTGACAGATTTTTCTCTTATAATAAGACAATATACATATATTCTGTAAATATATGTATACACAAACTAAAAAAGTGAATAGAAAATAAACATTCGGTTTCAATAAACAATTTGACAATAGCAAAAAAACAATCAGAGTCAAATTCATTTCATACTACAAGCTAATTGGGAGCCTAGTTTTCGCCGCAATTTTAGCCTAAAACATTAAAAAATTAAATATAATCAGTTTTAACTATTATTTTTGTCTTTCAAATGTTGTAATATGATCTAAATACTTTCACATAGTAACATTTTATTATTTTCTTCTATTCAAATCATCCTGAAAAAAAGTTTCAAGGGTTTTTGTGTTTTCAGTCGTGGTAGCGATTCTCGTGGAATTGCCCATGCTTCCAGTGGCGAACCACAAAATGTAAACCTTTATTTGACAACTACAATTTCTTTGGGGATGCCTTAATTTACATTTATTGGTTCGAAATACAATTTCATAGTGTAAAATTTGCAATTGTTTTAAAAAAACAAGTAAGAGAGCTATATTCGGCTGTGCCGAATCTTATATACCCTTCACCAAATTATACTTTAAAATTAATTTTTTTAAATATTTTTAGGTAAACAAAATTTAATTTTTTTTTATTGTTTTTCAAATTTTTTTTTTTGTGAAATTGTTTTTTAATTTTTTTTAAAAAAAGTTTTTTCCAAATTTTTTTAAAATTTTTTTTTTTTAGTTTTAATTTTTTTTTTTTTGGAAAAAAATGTATGACAAAATGTATGATGATAAAAAATTCGGGTTTCCCGATTTTGACCCATTGTAGGTCCAACTTACTATAGCCTTATCTACATCGTTGCAATGGACTTTGAAATATCTATCATTAGATATCCATATTGTCTATATTAATGACTTAGTAATCCATATATAGATCAAAAATAGGTCAAAAATCGAGGTTGTCCCTGTTTTTTGCTCATATCTCCGATATTTATGGACCGATTTTGCTGATTTTAAATAGCAAACTTCTCGAAAGCATATCTGACAAAATTATTGAAGATTTGGATCCCGAAGATATCTGGGGTCTTCAGAAAATTGATTTCAACAGACGGACAGACAGACGGACATGGCTTAATCGACTCCGCTATCTATAAGGATCCAGAATATATATACTTTATAGGGACGGAAATGAAAAATGTAGAAATTACAAACGGAATGACAGACTTATATATACCCTTCTCACGAAGGTGAAGGGTATAATAATTTCGTTTGAGTTTAATTGTGGTTTATGTTTATGCATACAAAAGTTATGAAATGAAAAGAATACCTATTAAAAAATCATTTAATTTTTATACCCTTCACAAAACTGTGATATTCCTAAATATATATACCACATTTAGGAAAATCACAGTTTTGTTTAAATTTTAGTAAATATTTTTCATGATTTTTCATCTTAGCACATCAGTAGCGTTTTATATGAACAAAAAAAAAAGTGTAAATAATCGGCTTTTGCAAAAACGTTCTGCTACAATAACTTCACATGCCTTAAGGCGCAACTTAAAATGTCAAGAAATATTTATTTGTCACTCCTAAAGTATGCATGAAATATTTTAAAAATTGTGTTTTATTTACACATTTTATATTTTTTAATTCCACTTTTTTATTTTGTTTCTAAATTTCTCGCTCAAGAATACCGACATCCAAACACAGTGCGGCCAAAGGTCTTTTTGTGCTGCCAAAAGTCGAAAAATGTAGAAAATTAAACAATAATTGGTTTTGGGGGTCGCTGATTACGAATTCGATATCAGAATTAGCAAATTCAAAATGGCCGACCTAATAGGCGTCATGTCATACGAAAAACGTATTAAAAATTAAATGAATTTGCTAATTGATTAAGTTAATTGAAAATTTATTAAAAATTAACAAATTTAAAAAGGCATTAAAACAAGTAAGAAAGTATGGTCTGAGTAATTTCAATAATTTATTTTCGTGAATGATTTTCGGAAGTTGGTCTTATATGGGAGCTATGAAAAATTATGTACCGATCGTTTCGTGGCATGAATTCCGTATACATAAAACTTATTAGGAGCAAAACTTGTGTCGATACCTATATAAATTAAACAACTATGACCGATAAAGTCCAATTTCGGCAGGACATTTGTAGGAGGACAAGGTTAAATAATGGACCGATGTCAGCCAGTTTTAATAGGCTTCGTCATTGCGCTGAAACAAATTTGGTCGGAATATCTTCAAAAGGTTTACATGGCCAGCCATCCAGACAAACGAACATATGGACATCGTTTAATCGACACAGAGTGATCCTGAGCGATGTTTCCATCGGCTTTTGCTTGTCAACAATAAAACTCAATTCTTTTTTAATAGCTGCTTGTATATTTCCTTTATTATACCCTTCACCTTCGTGAGAAGGGTATATATAAGTTTGTCATTCCGTTTGTAATTTCTACATTTTTCATTTCCGACCCTATAAAGTATATATATTCTGGATCCTTATAGATAGCTGAGTCGATTAAGCCATGTCCGTCTATCTGTCTGACTGTTGAAATCAGTTTTCTGAAGACCCCAGATATCTTCGGGATCCAAATCTTCAATAATTCTGTCAGACATGCTTTCGAGGATTTTGCTATTTATAATCAGTAAAATCGGTCCACAAATGGCTGAGATATGAGGAAAAAACCAAGACAACCTAGATTTTTGACCTATTTTTGACCTATGTCTGGATTACTAAGACATTAATATAGACAATATTAACATTAATATTAATATATCTAATGATAGATATTTCAAAGACATTTGCAACGACGTATATAAGTTGAACCTACAATGGGTCAAAATCGGGAAAAAAATTTTGAACCTGAATTTTTTTTTTCAAAAAAAAAAAAATTTAAAAAACCAAAAAAAAATTTTTTAAAATTTAAAAAAAAAAAATTTTTAAATTTAAAAAAAAAAAAATGTTAAATAACAATAGAAAAATTTTTTTTCAAATAAATGAAAAAACAACTAAAAAAAATTACATTTTGTTTACCTAAAAATATTTAAAATTTTGAAGTATAATTTGGTAAAAGGTATATAAGATTCGGCACAGCCGAATATAGCACTCTGTTTTTTCTTAGCTTTTTCTTCTTCTGTATAAATGTAGTAAAAATTCAAAGCACAATTGATGGATTAATTGAAAGTTGTTCAAATATTCAACGCGCCGAAAAAGTAATATGTACCAAATTTTATAGAAATATCTTCAAAATTGCGATCTGTACTCTGCGCACAAGGTTTACATGGACAGCCAGCCAGGCGGACATCGTTTAACTGACTCAAAAAATGATTCTAAAGGTAGGGTCACACATGGAAAATATTTGCTCAAAAAAGCGTAACCACTTTTTTTAGCATAAATTTGTTTGGCGTGTTTACTCTTACAAATGCTTTGTAAGATCAAACAGCAAAACTAAGTAAAATAAGTTTTTGAAATAAATAAATGAATTCAAATGTATTTTTTTAGCGGTTACGTCTTTTTCGTCAAACATTTGTCATGTGTGATCCTACCTTAAGTCGATCGGTATACTTTAAGGTGGATGTTCGGTATACATACTTTAAGGTGTATGTTAGATGGTGGAGTGCGGTGGTTAGTAAACTAACCACTTCACTCCACAAAAAACCTTAGAATGTGGTGTTTTTTTCTGTTTTGATTTATTTTTTCTTACTTTTTATAATAAACTAACCTTGATTAAAGTAATAATGCGATTGTTTTAAACTTACATAAAGCGTGACTGAAAAATTTAAAACATTTTAAAGTTACTAAAAATTTTCCAGGCCACTTGAACCAGAAATGTATGAAACAAAATTAACTTTTAATTAATTGCCCAATTCACAATTGATGTCGTAGTGTTGTAGCATTGTATGTCATAAATATTTTTCATACAAATTTTTCGAAACAAAAACAAAACATTGATAAAAAAAATTACGACATACAACGATACAACGCTACGACATCAATTGTGAATTGGGCAAATATTTTGAGAAATTTAAAATAAAAGCTAAGTTTTACTTAAAATATATCCGTATTTACTTGTGTATGAGTTTTTGTCTTTGTAGGATACATTTAAGCTATTCGCAGGTATGACCAAAATTTATTTTTTTTAACGGCAGTTTCAAATCTCCATTTTAAAATTTTGTTAAACAAATTTCAGAATATGTCAATACCTCTTACAGTTTCTCCATACCTGCGATTTAAATTTAGCTATTTTGAGAAAAAATTATATTTTTTTTGCATATTATGGCGAATGTGACCAATTTCCTTACTGTTATGAATTTCAAGTAAAACCTTAGTGATAATTATAGTTCAGATAATTTTAAATATACTGTGAAAGTTTTACTAAAAGTTAAATCGTGAAGGTCAAAGGTAACATTTTGCAATATTTGGATATTTTCTAAATGAAAGACAGCGAAATGTTATATATTTTTGGGGGGATATTAATAAAACATGAGAAAAATATAGCTTAAGGTCTAACATTTACAATAACAGTGCAAAAATGGAAATTAACCATTAAAAGCACTAAGGCCCAAAATGACCTCAAACTGCTAAAATCATCAAAAACCTTGTCAAAACAGTAGTGAACACGATATATTCAGTGACTGCAACCGACAGCGACAAATTCGGTTGTGACCTCTAATCAGTTTTCTCAGTGTGTTTGAAAAGTTTGACAATATTCTGTTATGTTTGGAGAGAGTTTTGGAGAGTGTTTTTCCATACGAATAATTTAGATTAAACCTATTTGAAGAATACATAATAAAATTACATTGAAAGTAATTTTACTTTACGTATGTATGTATGTATGTCTGTATTGTAGTTAATGAATTACTAGATTTGCTTCCTTGGAATAGACTTGCTTACTAGGCAAATTAAGAGTGTTGAATAAAAAAATGTTATTGTATAAAATTGTATGTACTTGAATATATCTATATATATTTAGTACGTGGTCTGCTAAATAACGGAAAAAAACTTTTTCTTGTATCAAAGAACAAAGTATCGAAACAATTGATTTGCCCTTGAATACTGATTGGTACATCCTGGTGGGGGACATGTCCATGAAAGAACGAAAATAAATGAATAAATATTGTGAAAAAGTCGTTAAAGCTTTAGTGTTGGATTTTTATGGATTTTCGCTAATAAAAAACAATCAAATAAACAAAATAAATCTGTATTGCAAATAATGGAAAATCTAAAAACTCATACAAACATTGTTTATCTACTATTTTGTTTTTTTTTTTGTTTTTCAAACACTTGAATCGACCATACAATTCCGTAGATATTGTACAGGCTGTAGGGTAGTTGGCAGTGATGGTGACGTTGATGGTGGGAATACATAAATACATTTTTGTACTTCTTGTTTATGAGGAGATAAATGACCGACAGGACAATGACTACTACTACTATGTATTGTAGTACATATTTGTATGACTCTACTAAAACGCAATTCATACTTCATGTCTATTGAAACATACAGATTTATGACCATAATTTCCATAAATTTCTCTAAAGAAAATCATAAATAATGAATAAAATTTATTAGAAATCGAAACAAAAAAAAAATAACAAATACGAAAAACAAAATAATAAAAAACAAACAAATTGAAGCGTCAACGAAGGACGAGTGTTAAAATCTAAACTTGTATTTATAAACCAAAATGTAATAAAACCACAAACAAATAAAATATAAATCCCCTTTTGTTAAAACCACAGATCAATAATAAAATATTATTATTTATTATTATGAATACACAATTATATCGGTAATAATTATAATATTGTATTTGAAACCAATTAAAACAGATGGAATGGAATTGTTTTAAAAAGAAATGTACAAATTTAATTAAATAAGCCAAAAACAAATACATCTGCATCTGAAACAAAAAAAAAAGTGATGATATGTCAGTGCATATATTTAAATGTAAACATGTGTATTAGGCCGGGTCGAATTGTATGGACGATCAAAAAGTAAAAAATCATATAGCAGAAACTCAATCTACGGAAAATTCTAAGAAAGTTTCCTCAAGAAACCATAGGTCTAAAATCAAATCCTATTTTGCGCATTTCGTCTTTTATCCAATAAAAAAACTATGAATACTGAAATATCATTGGATAAAAGACGAAATGCGCAAGATAGGATTTGATTTTAGACCTACGGTTTCTTGGGGAAAATGTCTTAGAATTTTCCGTAGAATGCGTTTCTGCTATACGATTTTTTATGTAAAAAATCGACCCACCCTAATGTATATAATAGCATTAACGTACAAAAAATATATTAATTTGTGTAAAAATTAGCTGTGTTTTGTTGCTAACGCTTTATGAAAATTTCATTAAAAAAAATTTTAATTTTATACGTTAGGAACCGTTGATTTCAGTCTTTATTGCACAAAAAAAAAATAGTTCCCTCACAACGAATTAGTTAGCCTCTGAACTAATCCTAGTAAATTTTCAATTTTAATGCCTGCTGAATTTAACATAGGTTTATCATTGCATGTGTCCGATTGACACACTCTGCATAACACTATTAAATTCAATAGTACTAATTCTTCTGCATTCATAAACTCTCGTTTTCTATTCAAATGCTCTAACCACTAAGCCACAGAGCTCTTATTCGTACTGCTCTCTATTTGTTATTAAGAATTGCATATGAGTCTACTCTCGATTTTTGCATTTTCTGCATCATCAGATAGAACGAAAATACGAACGGAACTTAAGAACTCCATCGACATGTTTACAAATTAATACAAATTACAAATGATTGTAATTAATACATATTAGCTCTGTTCAATAACTAAAAGTTGTTACTAGTTAGTAACAATTTTTACTGGAAAAGCGTTAATTAACCCAAAAATTTGCAAGTAGAGAAAAAATCAAGAGCGTATAAATTTTACACGCAGAGAAAAAATATAGTTGGGCATGGTTACTGTAACCATTTCAATATTTTTACAAGTTTTTTAACAATATTATAGTCACAGTAACCATTTACATGATTGTGGTAACCATAATATGGTTAATTTATGATTCACATGATTGTATCAACCATATATATGGTTACAGTAAACAAATATATGTTTGTGGCAACCATTCATATGATGAAGGACTTATCATATTATGTTGCTCTCGGCTTAAGGCTTATCATAATCTGAGAACAACATATTATGATAAAATTATTCATCATAAATATGGTTGCCACAAACATATATATGTTTACTGTAACCATATATATGGTTGATACAATCATGTGAATCATAAATTAACCATATTATGATTACCACAAACATGTAAATAGTTACTGTGACTATAATATTGTTAAAAATCTTGTAACACTATTTAAATGGTTACAGTAACCATGCCCAATTATATTTTTTCTCTGCGTGTAGAGAGTGTTCTCTCGTTGCAAACTATTACAAGTTCTATTTTGAACTCGTAATAGTTAGCAGCATAGAGTAATTTTGTAAATTTAGATTTTTTTCTCTCGTTGCAAGTATTTACTTGGAAAGTAAATGAATAGACCTATTTGTAAATAAAGATGTGGAATTTTGTCAGTTTAGTATTTTAAAAGCAAATTAATATTTATTTTGAAAAAATTAATAATTAATGTGAAATTTACCCCATGTTTTTATAAAACTATTCTCTCATTCAGTTCGTCCCAATTTTGTTTTCGACTTTTTTAAAAAAATTTTATAATTTTTAAACAAATTTCTTTCAACATTTGAAATTTTGTCATAAAATAACAAATGAAAAAATAAACAAATCTTTGTTTTTTTATAAAAATTAAAATAAGCCTATTGAATTTGGTTAGAATCGGTCCATTAATTCTCCTAGCCCCCATACAACTGCCCTATCAGAAAATAGTTAAGCTCTCATAAATATCTTAATTATAAACATATCCAAACCAAATAAAATTTTGTAACAATCGGTCCATAATGTATCATAGCTTCCATATAAGGCCCACTTCCGGAAATCACTTTATCGAGCATAAATATCTTAAAAATGTTAGTATTCAAATAAGATTTAATACAAATAAGTTTCATATCAAAAGAAAACAGTTTATCGGGCTTGCCCGACTATAATTTATAACTTGTTTATGTTATCTCCACATAAGTATGTTTACAGGACTACAAAATCTAAAAAAAATTTAGAGGCTTTTTAAACCACTACATAATTTTGATGTATTGTGGTTCCAGCAGTACAAATATGGTCCAAATTTTAAATTCTATGGAGAGGTTTTTTAATTATTTTTTTTTTAAATTTGAATTTTTTTAGATGTTTCTCCATAATTTATGATAACTCAAAAACGGTTTGTCCGATATTGTTAAAGTAAACTTAAAAAAATTGGAATTTACATAACCTTTAATCTTTTTATATATTGCGTTTTAATCGGCTCAGTAGTTTCTGAAGCAAACTAATTTTTTACGTGAAAATAGCAAATTTTTTTGTTTTAAAAAAATCATGAAAAATTGAAATTGTTCAGGTTTTTTGCTTTATGGCAAAGCTAAAACAAAACAAGTAAGAAAGTATGGTCGGTCAAGCCCGACCATATAATACCCTACACTAAGTAAAAGAGCAAAAAAAATTTTTCTTTCAAATTTTCAATAATTTATATTTATGAGTGATTTTCGGAAGTGGGGTTATATGGGGGCTATGACCAATTATGGACCGATCACCATGAAATTAGGTCGTGTGATTTATGTCTATATTAACTATATTAACTATGTTGAATTTTGTGTGTTTACCAACATTTTTAAGCGATTTATGCACGTTAAAGTGATTTTCGGAAGCGGGTCTATATGGGAGCTATGACTAATTATGGACCGATCGTAACAAAATTTGGTGACATGAATTTTGTGTATATAAAACTTATTTGGAGCGGAATTTGTGTAGATACATATATAAATTAAACATTTATGACCGATAAAGTCCAATTTCGGGAGGACATTTGTATGGGGGCTAGGTGAAATAGTGGACCGATTTCAGCCAGTTTCAATAGGCTTGGTCCTTGAGCCGAAAAAATAATATGTACCAAATTTGATCGAAATATCTTCAAAATTGCGACCTGTACTCTGCGCACAAGGTTTACATGGACAGCCAGCCAGCCAGCCGACCAGACGGACGGACGGACATCGCTTAATCGACTCAGAAAGTGATTCTAAGTCGATCGGTATACTTTAAGGTGGGTGTTAGACTAATAGTTTTGGGCGTTACAAACATCTGCACAAACGCATAATACCCTACCCACTATGGTGGTGTAGGGTATAATGAGATATCGGTGATAAAAATCGATGGATTCTTTTCGAATTTATTCACAATTAAGTGAATTCGCTCATTTTTACAAAATTTAATTTTTTTTATTGAATCAAACATTACTCCAGCATGCTGGTAAAATTAATTTTTTACCAAAAATTGTGTGGAAAAGTTTGTAATGAATAATGATAAACAAAAACGAAAAATTATCAAAAAAAAAACGTGTTTGCATGAAGAAATTGCTAGAAAACAAAGGAGAACTAGGACACACTAAACTTCTAAAAGAAGATGGTACATTTTTCTTCTCTGGAACATTCCTGATCTTCCAAAAATGGAGTTTATCGTAATACCACAACGAAGACTCCAAAACATCATCTGTTCCTGCAGTATTAGAAAAACTTGATTTTTTTACCATTCTCGCTCTTGGCCCACCTCTTTCAATTGTTCTACCATTTTATTGTAGCATTGGTTTTTTAATTCATAGGCAAGGCATTGTTTTATAAACTTCGAAAAATTCTCCCCAAAATATTTTTTTCTTTGGCATGTCTTGACGATTTAAATTTTATGATCTAATTTTATAGCACACGATTCAATCATGCTGGTTCAATAAAAAAATACCAAACTATTTTTCATAAAGCACCAGCAGCTGGTACAATCACACCACAAGCTCATACACGATCAATCAGCTGATTGTACAATCATGATGGTGTTGTGTATGGGCCCTATTAGTGATCGAATTTTACAGTTGTGGCTATAAAATTTTGGAAGAGGTAACAAAAGTTTGGCTGCTTTAACCGAAATTCTTCTTTATCAATTGACTTTCTGTTAATAGAACCGAAAAATTCTATGTGTGCAACCGAATCATTCGATTGGCAACAAATTCGGTTGCTATCACGAATCTGTTTTCTCTGTGTGTATGTGGAAAAACTTCTAACAAAATTTATAATTTTACTTCAACATTTTTTACAAAAAAAAATCTATCTATTAATAGAATTGAAAATTTTTACCATTTTTGTTATTAGGTATCTATTAGTCAAGTTTTTTTTCTGTTGACACATAAAAAATAATATTTGTACATGGAATGAACTATAGGTAACTTTTTACTTCGAAATTCGAAGAGGGCGTGGCACCTCCCATACAAAATTGTAGTTCTTTTCGAATATCTGGATAACTGTAATTGCCATAGGCTTTAAACTCTGTACAATTAAATTTCCTAACATTGAACAAAATTTGTTTGAAAATCGGAGTGATCGGAACATACAAAGTAAATTGGTATTTTCGAATATCTAAAGAACTATAATCTCGAAAGTTACTATCCATAACAAATCTAGACTATAAGTATTTAGGGTATAAAACTGCTTACTGTATCATAATACATCTCATTTAATATTCCATTTACACATTGAAATTAAGAAATACATTTTAATTGTTCAACAAAGTAATTTTGCTGTCATAAAATGCTACTTAAAATCCTAATAAAATTATTTTTGAGGGTTTAGTTTCTTTTATTTTGTCTTATTTTATTTTGTCAAGTGGTTTAAATGAAGTTTTGCTATTTATGCATCATTTTTGTACATTTTTTGCATAAGAAATCCTTTATGAAGTTGAAAGCAAAAAAACATTTTTTGTTTTGTCTCTTTATCTGACAAGAAACACTAAATTCGGCTGTTTTTCTTTTAGTTTTTGTGTGTCGCTGTAAAGTAAAAGGTCCTGTATATGATGTATATTATAAGAAATCTCGACATTTCTCTAGAATTTGTTTTTGCTGATTTATTTTTTATTATTTTGTTGTTATGATTCTCAGATTATATTATTCTGTTATTTGTTGTCGTTTGTTTTTTGAAGAAAACGATATGAGAAAGAAAAACAAGAAAGAGTGTTTTATTCGGCTGTGCCGAATCTTGTATACCCATCATCAATATGTAGTTTTGGACTTCTATGGGGACTTCAATTAGTTATGGTCCGAAATGTACAGAATTTGATAGAGTGATTCATTTGTTAAAACTTTAAATGACCTACATATTACGAAATATCATATATGGGGGATTTCATGTCAAGTGAACCAATTTTTAAAATCGATATCTTCCGATCGGCATGATCGGAATGGATAGTAATTCAGTCAATAACTCTCGGAATTAGAGGGGGTCAAAATTTGACATTTTGGCCAAACATGTGTTTTTTCTCATCCATGTAACTTATTACCTATTGTTCTTAGCAAAATGTGTCCCAAATAGTTAAGATGACCATTTCTTCAATCTTTCGAAAAAAAATATTTATTTTGTTTTGTTCTTAGCAAAATGTGTCCCAAATAGTTAAGATGACCATTTCTTCAATCTTTCGAAAAAAAATATTTAAAAAAAATTAAAAAATTTTTAACATTTCTTTTCCGAAATCAAAAACTTTTTTGATTTTTTTTTTCAAAATGGACCCTTTTTTTTCTTAAAATAAAACTTATATATTTTTCTTGAGGATCTATTTGGTCGCTTATTGGGATGCGAGTTCTATATCTATTAAAAAAAAATGTTTTGTAACTTAAAACAGGCAATTTTTGAATTTTTTTGCAAAATCAAAAACTTTGACTTTTTTTTTGCTCAACAGAAAGCTCAGATATTTTCCTTGAAGACCTATTTAGTCGCTTAGTGGGATGCGAGTGGAATATCTATCAAAATAAATGTTTTGTAACTCAAAATATGCAATTTTTTTTTTTTTTTTTTTTTTGCAAAATCGAACTTTTTTCCAAAATTTTTTTTTACTCAAATGAAAGCTTAGGTTCATTCCTTTAAGAGCTTTTTGGTCTCTTAGTGGGATGCGAGTGGGATATCTATCAAAATAAATATTTTGTAACTCAAGATATACAATTTTTGTGTACATATTTATGTACTCAAACAGTATTCCGGGGGAACATTTGTATGGACCATGCACCAACATTTAATTTTCAACCATATCAATAGAGAGTAATTGTGGCCCATTTCGGGCTCAATCCTGTTTTCAACAGACAGACGGACGAACATAGTAGGATCGTCTTAGGAGCTCATGATGATACAGAATATACTACTGTGGGTTTGCTATAAATATTTTGATGTGTTACAAACGCAATGACAAAATCAATATACCCCCCATATTTTTTGTGTTGGGTATAAAAAGCATGGAAACAGTTCTAAAATAATCCGTTTTGAGTCCTTGTCATGGGGTCATGCACAACAATTACTCGTGTTTTGTAGTCATTTTACTTTACGTTTTTCTTTTCTTTGCCAGTTACTTTATTTAGTTTTTCTTTATTTTATTCTTATGCTGGAATACTTTTTACTTCACTTACATTGCGTTCGTTTAACTAGTTGGTTCAAGTGAGTTTAGTTTAAGTTGAAATGTAATTGTTATCTTTGACAATTAAGATGATTATCCGCGCCGCAATAAATATAAATGGTTTTTTTGCATGGATTTGTTGCTGGTGCCTTTTTTGCTTAATATCAGGCCTTTACATCCACCAACAATTTTTGGTTTAATGGTTTTGTTCTTTTCTTTTTCGCAACACATTTTGCCATTAAGGCGTCAATTTTCATTTGTTTTAACGACCGCTTACAAATGAAGCATGAGTGGGTGTTTGAGTGACAAGTTGTGGTGACATTGTTGTTGCAACTGTTAATAATACGTCATCATATAAAAATGCATTTTACCTTTGTGTTATGATTTTCACGTCATGGTTTCTCAATTGTGGTTGTTAATATTGTTGATGTGGGAAAGAGGTTAAAATTTTAATTATTATTTGATATCGTTACTAGGGTTTTTCAAGGTACAAATTTCCCGGGAATTTTGCCAATTTTTCACTACTCGATTCCCGGGATTTTTAGTCAGGAAACCCGGGAATTAAAGACTGACAAAAATACATAGAAAACAAGTTAGAACTCTGTTTTTTCACCAAAAAACAATGAAAAGTTTTTTTACAGTTTTTTGCTTATATCTTGGCAATAATAGACCAAGATATAAGCAAATTTGGAGTTTTTCGTATGAAAATTTAAAAAGAGGATTCATTATTTATATAATTTATTTCTTATTGAATCATTATAATTTTGTAAATGATTTGATTTAACAAAAATTTAATCATTCAAAGTTTGAATAAATTATGTTATTAATTAACTTTAAAATTAATTCTTTTTAAACAAAGGCTTTGGAATGAATCTAAAAAATTAAATATTAGGAATGGATTTATGGAATGAAAGGCTGACATTTTTAAATTACGGATTAAGATTTTAGTGAATTAAGCTCAAATTTTATTAATTAATTCGAAGCTCTGATATTTAATAATGATAACACTACGTTTTTATATGAAATTTGGCTATAATATTCCTAATTTACAGTATCATTATATATTTCGGGAATAGCCGGGTACTCGGGAATGTAGAAACAAATTTCCCCATTCTCGGGAATCAAAAAAGGTCGGGAAATTAAAAACCCTAATCATTACTAATCTACAGCTTAAAGCTGTTGTGGTTTTTGTGGTATAGAGCTGAGGTCAACAACCATTTTTAATGAAACAACTTTATTATCTGCAAAAAAAAATCCTTTTGAAATTAATAATTTGAAAAATCCGATTCTGATATTCAACATTTTATTATAAAAATTTTCTTGAATTTTCCAGCCTGAGAAAATTACTGCGGAATACATAATTGAATTTGAAATATTACATTTTATTATACTACATCAAAATACTACTTTTAATTTAGCTATCTTCTACTCATAACTGTAAGTTTTTAAAATTTAATCAAATAAAATACCTTAATAAATTTCACAACATCCTTTGTATTTCCAATTAAACTGAAAATAGTGCATATTTTAGATACATCTACATATTTTTACCTATTTACAAATTAAATTGTATTTTATAGACAATATTTGTGTGTCAATAATTCTTTTGCAAAATTTTAAATTACCACACTAAACATTAAATATTGATTAAATTTCCATATTGAAATGAAGAAGCGAAAAGTTCACCTCAAAGTATGAATGTAAAATAAATATAAATTTTGTGAAAATTTGTTTATTTATGTTCATAATTTTATAATAAACAATTTAGTGGGAGTTTTTTAAACAAACATTAAAGTGATTTATTTAAATACACACATACGTACGAGTCCACAAAAAAAAAACAGCTACAAAATATAAAATAATATTTTCATATGAGTTCAAACTGAAAAGATCTTTAAAAACAAGTTTAATTCTTAAATCAGTGCTATATGCCAACTGCGACTGTTCTTGACGATGTACATTTTTGGTTAACTTTTTCTAGCTGGCCGTATACCACGAATTGTTGCTGGTTTATCATCATAAACCAGTGAATTCACGTGGCTTCATAGTTCAAAGTTCCATTTCTGGAAATCAAGTTATCGCTATATTTTGATTAACGTAACGCGAGCTTCGCCTTCATATTTGGAGAAATAAGATCCGATTATGCCACCAGCAACTAAACGGTGCATTTTTATAGATGTAATTGAGTCTATATGGTCTGTTGTGGATTGATCTCACTCCAAAGTTAAGTAAAAAATTAGCCTCATCGCTGAACACAATTTGTTGTTTTATCGACAAAATCATATGGGCAATTCCATATCATCGTACGTGACATTTGTTCGCCTATAGAGTGGATTAGATTTTGCAAAAATAAGAGTATCTGAAAAATAATTTGGTCTTTATGTTCCATTCAGAGGGTACTATATTTGAAAATATTAAAAAGTTCTTTCGAAATATTGTTGTCCAAAATATTGAGTGAAATAAGGGTACGTGACATAAAACGGAACTCATTTTGAGGTACATGTAGAAATATGCAAAAATATTCGAATCGTGAGAGGCGTTATGTTTTCTTTTAATTTCTTATACTAAACCAAATATTTTTCCTTTACAATCCGTCATATTTAAATAAAAACAATATTTGGATGATTTTATAATAAATAAAATTTAATTTTGTACGTGACATACCCTACGTGACAGACTTTTCTCTTATAATAAAACAATATACATATATTCTGTAAATATATGTTTACAAAAACTAAAAAAATTAATAGAAAATATACATTCGGTTTCAATAATCAATTTGACAGTAGCAAAAAAGCAATCAGAGTCAAATTCATTTCATACTACAAGCTAATTGGGAGCCTAGTTGTCGCCGCTATTTTTGCATAAAACAACAATTATTTGTGTCTTTAAAATGTTGTAATACGATCTAAATACTTTCACATAGTAACATTTTATTATTTTCTTCTATTCAAATCATCTTGAAAAAAGTTTCAATGGTTGTTGTGTTTTCAGTCGTGGTAGCGATTCTCGTGGAATTGCCCATATATAAGTTGCGCCAAACGATGACAGATTTTCAAAGTAAATTTGATTTTGTTCGTAACAGCTGTTTATTGTTTACAAAATTCCATCTAAAAATTTCACAACAAGGGGAATTTTTTTCACGTGAACAAAGTTGATGAACTAAAAAAGGAAAATATTTCATGTGAAATGTTGATTCGCGATAGGGGTGAATGATTTTTTTGATATGTCGTAGTGTACATTTTTTTCCTCATGCCAAAACCTATCGAAAAATCGATGGCACAATATCGACAAATTTTTATCCATCCAAATCGTCCCACCCTAATGTACAATCATAATATAATAAGTTTGGTACTTTAAGGTTTCAGCGCACGCTGCCAATATATTGGATGTACATATTTATTTGTGTTATTATTTAACCCCCATACAAAATTAATATTATAAAACTTTGATAAATTTGAAAACTGTTTGTGAGTCTGTGAGTCTAAGAACGAATCAAGTCAAGTACTCCAAAGTGAAACTTATCCCAGAGAGAACATTTTGCATCGATCGAAACAAATAGTATTCTCTCAAAACTTCCCAACCACTTCTTGGGCCGAGCGATGGCATTGGCACATACAATTTACAATTATTTTGTGAAAATGAATCCATCGATTTTGTTGCTATTAAGCTTGCTTTGCGATAAAGCAATAAACCTGAACAATAAAAATATATTTTCTGCTTCAATTTGTTATTTTAACTCCGAAACTACTGACCCCATTGTATATAAACGGATTAAATCTCAACTTGTGTAAGTTTATTTTAATAACATCGGACTAACCCTTTTTGAGTTATCATTAATTATGTGGAGAAACGTCATAATTTTACTTAAACTTTTTTAAAAAAAAATCTATTCATAAAATTGAAAAATTTTACCATTTCTGTGCTTAGGTAGCCATGATGCATGAAATCTATATAGTGGTTAGTCAAGCCTTTTTTGCTGTTGACCTGTGTTATCAATAATTTTCTGATTGGGCTGCTACCATAATATATTCATATTGCATAATAAGTCATAATATAGTTGGGCTCAATCATAATGTGATTGTGCTACAACAATAACTTGATCATATTAGCTATAATATTTTGCATGACTATACGCAAAGAAAAAATATTGTTGTGCATGTTTACTGTAACCATTTAAACATTGTTACACATTTTTTAATATGGTTAATTTACGATTCACATGATTGTATCAACCATATATATGGTTACAGTAAGCAAGCATATGTTTGTGACAACCATATTTATGATGAATAATTTTATCATAATATGTTGTTTTCAAATTATGATATCATAAGCTGAGAGCAACATAATATGATAAGTCCTTCATCATATAAATGGCTGTCAAAAACATATATTTGTTTACTGTAACCATATATATGGTTGATACAATCATTGAATCGTAAATTAACCATATTATGGTTACCACAATCATGTAAATAGTTACTATGGCTATAATATTGTTTGGGTAGGAATCGTAATAGGTTTGGACATAATCATGTTATAGTTGTGCTAATATTACAATACGATGGTTGAATCATAATATGATTAACAAGCGATTACATTATGTTTATATTGTGATATTTTATAATAAAATGAAGGGACTTTTTACATTTCCCTCGTATTCTGAGCCGCAAAAAAAGGACATAAAAACCCAAATTGCCATCATGCATGCTCACAACAACAACAACAAAAAAATAAAAACAAACACATTGACTCAGTCATAGATGGCAATGCACACATTCTCGAACATCATTCATTAAACACACGTTTATTGGCGGCGAGACTTAAAATGTTATAAATGTTCAGTTCTTTTAGTTCATGGTTAAATGAAGACAGCCAGGTCATAAACAAATTACAGAAAACCTCCTGTGAGGGAGGGGGGAGACTTTTTGCCATAATAAGTAATGAACATTAAAATGAGAGTAAATCATATAATTCAAATTTAGATGCAAACATATAAAAAGAAAACATATTTAGAAATTGCTTTAAAATTAAAAAAAAACCTAAGCAAGTGAATTTAAGGTTTGTGGTAAAATTGTTGAAGAAAAAGTACAACAATCATAAACAGACATTTGATAAATGAAAATAATATTTGTTGAAATATCTATGTATGTGCAATCTTCATACATATTTACTACTTTATTTTTGTTAAAAAGAAACACACAGTGGACACGATAAGCCAAAATACTAATGGTAGTAGTGGCTATAAAATTTATAGTAGAACTTACTTAATTATAATACATTTAAGTCGTAGATTTCATTACTCAATGCCACTGTATGCTTTTAAGTCTGTCTTCATTGACTGACGGAATAATAAATCATATTTCTGATTTTCTTGTTTTCATTTTTCTTTTCAGTGATGAAACTTTTGACAATCTTTAATAACTTTTGTCATCATATGAACATATTTGGTTCTTCTTTGTTTTTTTTTCTTTTCTGTGCTGCTGTATTGTTAAGTGTAACAACGAAAAATGCTTTTAAAATATTTACAGGCACTCGTATGTGTAAAAAAAATATCTACGATCATTGCACTCTGGCTAATAGGACTGGTAAGTTTGTGTGTTTTCCTTTTTTCTTCTTTGGATGACAGAAACTGTTTCTTTTTACACATGTTTTCATGTCATAAGTAGAAACAGTTTAGTTTAAAAGTACAAACAAATTCATTGATGTGTTGCTAAAGATTAAATTGTTAAATCTTGCCAAAAGAAAAATAATACTAAACAATAAATTTAGAGGGTGTCTCACAAGAAGTATTAAACATATTAACAAGAAAGGAGACACGGTAGATTCAAATAGATTTCCAAAATTTAAATAATAAAATACTTGAAATGGAATATAAAAATTTTATAGAAAAACTTGTACTTAAATATCTTTATAAACAGAAGCTCATATTAACAGATATAAAGTTTTCCATATATTATACTCTAAATGTAGTGTCAAAGATACTTTTCCCGAAATGATGTTTCTTTTCCTACTTGTTTATATCACAACATACTGGTGAGTTCATTCGATCCATATATATTAAAGATCGTTAAATATTTATCCAAACCCAATTCTAATTGTTTAGTTTTTTCTTTCTTTTTTGTTATAGACTAACAAATTTACATTTGTTTTCGGTTCATAGAAATTCAAATCAGCACTCTTCACCACTACTCACAGTGGGGGAATTTTAAAATTTTAACGCATGGTCGGTTTTTTTATACCCTTCACCTTCGTAAGAAGGGTATATATAAGTTTGTCATTCCGTTTGTAATTTCCACAATATAATTTTCCGACCCTATAAATTTATAGATAGCTGTTTTTTTAATAAAATGAAAGGTGGGATTGTCTTGCTTCGATTAAAAGAAAAATAGTTTTCGGAATAATTTTTTGTCATATCATATCATATTTTTTGTCGAATAATAAACGAAATATCAAAAAAATTCTTATCTATGTATGGGTTTCGTGGGCGCTGGGCGGACCGATTTAATTGAAACTCGGCATGCGTTCCTTTTTTGTATCAATAAATGTATGTACCAAATTTCTAGACTTTTGCTTGGATAGAAAAAATTTTATGCGAAAAAATCAATTTGGATTGTATGGGCAGTGGGCGTGGTCGATTTTGATAAAATTTAATTTTTTTCTTAGTTTGGTCCATATAATTATCGGTACCAAATTTCAGCGCTCTACGACCACTCCTTATAATTTTTGCAAAAAAATATATGAAGCCATCCCTCTGTGCGTAGCCTTGGTCTGTTTTGAGTTATACACAGAGAAACCATTTTTATGATGATTGGAGCCAGGCGCGGATCCTGGTCATCCATTTGGGGGGGGGATTATTAAAAAAAATTGTTCTACATTTTTCTTTTTATTCCTTTTTATATGAAAACTTTTCGGTTTTGGAGGGGGAAATTTCCTATTTTACCCCCTCTGGATCCGCGCCTGGTTAGAACACATTACTTAAATGTTCAGTGAAAACTATAGCTTTATTCATTGCATTACTTACCCAGTCATCATCGATTTTCTTCCTCCTCTAATATTTTTAGCAGCCTCCAAAAGGGAGAAGTTTGTGTGGTTTGATTTAACCAGTAAACTTTCAATATAGTTTCGATTTCTGCGTCCTTTTTAGTTTCTTACTTGCAGTGGACAGCATCTGCTTAGCAGCAGGAGATTTGTTGTTATGTTGTCAATCTCTTCTACATCTCCTCTTTTCGAGGAAATATACATTTTAGGTTTAGGAGGAATTTGGCACTTAGAGAGATCCAAGGTCGGAAAGATTAGAGACTTGAAGTCTCTGATACAATCGTTGATATATTCATTATACTGTATTTATATTTCAACCAATCAGTCTTGAACAATGATGCTTCAGTATGAGGCGGGAGAATGACCAGAAGATAGCTCGTATGATATTTCTGCAGTAATAGAGTTTCTGTTTAAATTCCTTGATATGACAAAATCTATTATATCAGTAATTTTTCTAGGATCAGAAGACAAATAAGTAGGATGGCCAGGTGATATCAAATCTAAGCAATTTGGGATTCATTAATATGGAACCCACAATATGTAAGCTTAGCGTTGTTGTCGCCACAAGCCAGGAAATGATCTAATAGTGTGAAAAAATTCGTCAAAATTTTCCTTAAGGTAGGGAGGGTCACATATGACAAATATTTGACGAAGAAGACGTAACCACTAAAATACATTTGAATTCATTTATTAATTTCAAAAACTTAATTTATTTAGTATGATTCAAAACAAAAAAATAGTTTTGTTTTATTTTATTTGATGTTGTTTGATCTTACAAAACACTTGTAAGAGTAAACACGTCAAACAAATTTGTGCTAAAAAAAGTGGTTACGCTTTTATGAGTAAATATTTGTCATGTGTGACCCTACCTTTAGTCACATAAAATCGTGGTGGCAATATATTGAGCTTAGAGTAAAATCTCAAACTCCGCATTCTAACGGTAGCCAAATTTGGTTTCAATCATAGCTTTTGTTTGTTGCCTTACAGTTCAGCATCTAAGAATCAGATTTTTCGAAATACATGAAAAAATACTTTTATTTTCTTATGTACTTTAAAAAATGTGTAAAATTTTACTGGATAAGTTATGAGGCCTCTTATGAGGCCTAATGAACAGACAATCATTAAGGCAAATGGTATAAAAGACACGTTAAATATAATATAATTCTGAGGTCCTTATAGTGACCATTCATAGATGCATTAATTTAGAGGCCTCATTGCATCCGTTTTTTAACTATTACGTTGTGCTCCCTAATTGTACTTGTATCTGGAACACGTGTATGTTTTTCAGTTCTAATACGTTGGTTGGTAAGCAAGTCTAAAACAATAGTGTGAATCAAGGGTGTTTGCAACACATGAGTCGTTTACACATCATCTGTTTTTCTTTTCTTGTCATTTAATTTTTGGCAGCCAGTTTAATATTTATTTTGGGTTTTCGTTCATCATTTCGTTTAGTTGATTTGATTGTTGTTTTCAGTTGAAAATTTATTTAAGTTTGTTGTTGTTGTCGTTGTTTTGGTATTTGTTGTTTAATACATATGTTGGCCTGTTGTTGTCAGTATTTTTACGCTATTGATGCTACTGCTGCTGCTGTCACATGCGACTGAGTGTATGAATAAATGTTGCAAATACGTCTTGATGTTCGTTGCCTCCATGTTGTCTTTAGTATTTATTGATTAATGACTATCAGCCTATGAATGTATGAATGCATGTAAATATGTAGTCATAGTCGAGATAGATCAAGTGTGAGCTTTATCGCTAATCGCTGCACATCAGACTGCGGTATATTTAACATACAATATTGTTGGTATTGCTGTCGTTATTTTGTTCATCGTGTTTGCCGTTATTGTCGTCGTTTGTTTTCATGTACACAAGAGATTAATGACAAGGAAAAGCGTTTAAGTGGGATTTTCAAGTACTTTACTTTTATACAAAAATACTGACAACAACAGAATATGACACACAAAAAATTAAAAAAAAAATACAAGAAAATTTAAAAGAAAATCATTGAACTCTTGTCATCACAGTGGGTATATCGCTCAGATTCTTTTGTTCTCTCCTTAAGCACATAATTGCTGGCTGCACAATTTGTAAGATTTATTATGTCTTTTACATTGTTGTGATGTGATCTATAGTAGTTTAAATGATAACATCTATGTGATATTTTGCCATTTAAATGAATGCGACATGTTTAAAAATACTCGTGGAATTATCTGCAAATGAGCGAGCACTTAAGGTATTTACAGACGACATTACTGTGTATTAATACATTTCAAAATTTAGATATTATCTCTTAACCATTCTGTTAATGAATTGACTATGAATTCATAGGCTTAATTCCTTTATATTTCAAATATAATGAATTTATTCCGTGTAGAATTAATTACTTTTTGATTCCTTCCAATTTTTTTAAATGATTTTATTGAATGATTACATCTTCTTCAATTCATATCTATTACAAAAAGGCTTAAGTAAATTTAATTGATGATTAAAAGCAAAACAAAACTGAGTATATTGTATTCAAATTGATTTTAAAATTCTGCCTTATATTTAAATAAAAAATACAAGTTTTATCTTTTAAATAGAAAATACCTTTTTAAGATCAGTTGGAAAATTAATGTTACTGTTGTTTAAGTTTCAAAAAACACAATTTTTTCCAAAAAATTTAAGTTTCTGCACGCTCTAAGTTGAGCGTAAAATATTTGTTTCTTATTTTGTAAAAAATCATATGAAACTAGCTTTCCAAAAGACATGAATAAATAAAAATTACAATATATATTTATTCAAAGTATTAGCCATTGTTAGCAATGTTCTTTTCCCATCTTTCTGGCAACATATTGTTACGAAATTGTACTTGAATTCAAATATAACGATTTTAGCGGCTGATTTAAAAGTAGCATAATGCTTTCAAATAACAGTGCTGTAATAGCAAACTGTAACATATCTGTGGGCATTATTAAATAAAAGATTTCAGTTGACCATCGTAAGTTGGCAACGCTGTTTGCTGCGACCGTATATTCGAATTCGAATATTCAGTTAAAGAACATTGTAGAAATAGAGCTTTCTAGATGGTAATGCAGTGTTATAAATAGTGGCAGAGGTTGCAGTCGTTAGTGAGTTTATCAGAGACGCTTTTCGAATAAACATCAACTGAGTGCCTAAAGTATGTTGTGTTTTTCAAGTAAATTCGTGTACATTATAAATTGTGCCTGTATTTCTGAGAATTTATAAACGTGTATAAAAAACATTGAGTGGCTATTTAATTCTGTTGTTGTACATTTTAAAGAAACAATTTTCAAACTACTAAACGGCTTTTATTTGCAATCAAAAGTATCCGGTTTATTTAAAGGAAATATAGCAAACGTTTTGAAATGGTTAAAACGTAACGATATGGATTCCGAGCCAAAAGAACTGCTCATCTTTTGAGGCCGCGGACGAATCAAACCAATATGGGATACTCAATTGCGTTCTCTCTGTGATACACCAGAGAGAGCGTTCAGTATCGATCGAAACAAATAGTAGTCCGAACTATTAGGCGGATGAGGTAAGCCTAATAGTTCAGGCCTTGCCCCGTACGATTACTATTTGTTTCAATCGATGCAGTTTCTAACGGTTTCATATCTGGCCGCATATTCTGGTCGTTTTTCGGCCAATCCTCACTTTAAACGAATCAGTTGCGTTCGGTACAGATTGTGATGGTCCTGCCAGATTTCGGCAGCTCATAATAGATATGACTCTTTTGGTACCATCAAATACAGAGCATTTCCTTACTCCATGGATATTTTGCTTTGGTGTCGATTCAGCTAGTTGGGTTGGCTTCATACACGATCTCTTACGCTTCGGGTTGTGGTAATGATCCATTAATTTTTTATCTCATGTAATAATTCGGTGCAAGTATGATTTTATTTTATATCGTTCAAGTAGCATTTCACACATACAAAATCGTATTTCACTTCAATTCGAATGGTAACCAATTTCCCTGCTTTGTAATGAATCCTGCTCCCAATGATTGTGTAAGCTCTTTTTGAGTTTGACAACCATCTTAATGGACTAATGCCTCCAATTCTTGGACTTCAAACTCTTTTGGCTGGGCTGGGCGAATCCATGTCAAAATCACCACTTCTGAACCGCACAAACCTCTCGCACGTTGAAGCCAATGAAACACATTCAACATAAGCTTCGTTGAGAAATCGGAGTACTTCAGTGGCACTTTTTTTCTAATTAAAGAATTAAAGCAAAACTTCCCGCATATGATGTTTTGTTGCATAAAATTCGACATTTTTGAAGCTAAAAAACTTTATTTTTTTACTCTATAATGTTCAATAACTGAGTGAATCCCACAATTTGTTTCAATATAACATACATATATCGCTATTTCACTAAATTTCCGTACTCAATGTGTGAATTGAATTTTTCGGTTGTTGCTGACAAATTTATGTTAGTGTTACAAAACTTTGGATATTTCTATCGAAATTCTTCTCTCTAAACTGACATTATTTAGCTAGAACCGAAGAAAGCAGTGACTATAATCGAATCATTCGATTGGCTACAAAATACATTAGATCCTCTGTTTATTTTTTTTTTGTTCACTTTTGTATCACTGTGTTATTAATTAATAAATAAATCAAAGGCAGCTCACCTTTATCGTATTTGGTGTATTTGTGGTTATTTTATTTTTAATATCGATGGTTACATGTTGACTCTTCGTAACCATTATAACCGTGATATAATGATGCCAAACAACATCTGTATGATGAACATATCGTTTCAAAGCATTATTTCATCTTGGAATAAAATATTAGTTACGATTTATCGTCATGTTTTGTTTTTGAAGCCTATTTACAACTAAATCCCCATATTTTAATTTGTTTTAATTGTGTCAAATCACACCCAAAAATTAGTCACATATCATTAGATTTCAACACCTCATTAAATGTCACAAAATGTTGCAAGTGTACAACTAACTACACTACTGCTACTACTACATACGAGTATTTACTTAAGCTTTTTCTATTGTTGGTGTAAATTATAAAGTCAAACAGACAAATGTAAATGGTTTAAGTCATTAAACTTAATTACCATAGTATCTCATTGTGTAAGTGTAAGGACTTTCTATTTGGCTGACTTCTCCAAAGATTAATTAACTGCTTGCATTGCAGACAAACAAAATATACATGAGCAGAATCCGTAGCCAACAAATTGTCTCACTGTAGATTGGTTTAATGTTTCATTGTTTTTTTTTTTGGTTTTTGTAGAGCAGGATTGTTGCAGTGTGCCTGTCTGTTTTTCGTCCTTTTCGTCGAAAAACTTAAGAATCCTGTTGTTGATGATCAACAAAAAGTTTGCTACGTTTGGATGGTTGACGTTTCATATTCATCCACTTAAGTTCAATTACACGTGTTCTAAACGAATGTGTACGTGTGTGAGTATTTTTACTAGGTGACACTTTATTAATCCTTAAGTTATTACCGAAATCTCTCTTTGTTAACAAAGCGAGAGATTAATTGCGAACAATATAAAGAGATTTAAGCTGGTGTGTGTATGTTTATTTATGTATATGTATGTTCCAGCTGTTCTGGGTGACTGTCCCAAATTTACCTATCATTAAGGATCACCTGTGGCGATAACCTTACTTGATATTTTAATACGTGTGTGTCCTATATTATCTGATTACTTACCCTAGTCAGTATAAAAGGCATCTCCTAGTATCAGATATCCGCTACAAAGATACAGTCTAAACGTCTGTTCTTAGTAGTTGGCTTATTATCATAACTACTTTCTAAAATACAAAATAAAAGTTTAAAGTGACTTCACCCCAGATTACTTAGAGACACTAAAGTGACAATTGACTTCACGCTAGATTACCTCGGATGTATAATGTAACCAATTGAATTCTCACTGCACTACTAAGAGCGCATACATGTCAAATTACTCAGAACATTACTGAGGAAAATGGATGCACTGACAACTTATAAAACTGCTGGTATTTGTATTTTTCTTGTTAATATTCGCTGGCATACACATCAACAAACAGACACATGGACTAAAAGATAAAAGTGATAAATTTCATT
Organism: Calliphora vicina; assembly: GCF_958450345.1. Lineage (NCBI taxonomy): Eukaryota > Metazoa > Arthropoda > Insecta > Diptera > Calliphoridae > Calliphora > Calliphora vicina. The sequence goes on from NC_088780.1 coordinate 169,704,996, forward strand.
GTTGTCTATACCAAGTGGGGAAAATATGCACTAACGAGGCCTTCTTAAAGGCCTTATTGTGCAGACTCTGGAATATTCTACGTATAGTCGCATTGCAAACTCGTTTCCATTTCACGCTCGTTAGAGAAGCTACTTAAGAAGGCCAATTGCAGTTTTTTAAAAAGCCCTGCAAAGTAATGAAGTGAAGGAAACCTTGAGAGAAGGCTAAGTGAAATGGCTAAGTAATGTGTGAATAAGGCCGGCAAAGTACAGTCCTAGCAATTTCCTGCTGAGTAATCATACTCGCAGATACATCCCAGCAGTTCCGCGAATTACTCAAAAAAAAAGTGCAATACGAAATAAACGTTTCAAGTGACTACACTCTAGATTACTTAGAGACACTTTAGTGACAATTGTCTTCACGCTACATTGCCTGGGATGTATAATGTAACCAATTGACTTCTCTCTGCATTACAAAGTGCACATACGTTCCAAAATATATAAATTGGTGTCAGCAAAGTGGTCAGTGACAATTAATGTCTATCAGGGAATACAAAGACTACTTGTTTAACCCTCTAATGCTTAATCATACCCAAGGCACTCATCGCAAAAATGCAAATATAACTGATTTTTCATTTCAAAAGCTAATGTTACACTTGCTAAAAAACGTACTTAAATTATTTTAAAAAAAGTTCAGTTTTTGAAATGAAATATCAGTTATATTTGCATTTATTGGAATTTTTACGATGAGTGCCTGGAGGCATGACTGAGCATTAGAGGGTTAACTGCTGGGTTGTGTCTCGTGTTTGTAAGTAATCTGGTGTATGTAAGTGTCCCAATGTACTTTCATCAGCTTCCATGTATTCAGGTCTCTATTAAAATGTCATATTTTTTGTCCATGCCTCAAACCATAAAGCAATTCTTTTGTTAAATTTCGTTACCTGGCATTTTAGACTTTTTCTTCATCGTTTACTTTTTTTATCTACCAGGATTAAAGATTTTTCCTTTTTTGATTTCATATTTAAAATATGTGAATTTCATGATAAAATTTGTTATGTTTTTTACATAGATAGGTACTTAAATACGTTTTTAAATTTGTATAAAAATTCACAATTTTTGAATGTTTAAATTTTCAACTAAAGAATTTATTTCATATGCAACACCACATCTCCGGGTTCAATAAAATTAGATTTTTTAATAAACCTTCTTACGTTTATAAAAATATATAATTAGTTTTCATTGCAATTTTAATCAAAATTTTAAATACCAATGAAATCATATAATCACACAATTTTGTTTATCTCAAGTTTAAATAATTTCCTATTCAAATAACTTAATTGTTTAACCCATTTCTGCTTTTGTTATACCCTACACCAGGGTATAATACGTTTGTGCAGATGTTTATAGCGCCCAAAAATATTAGTCTAACACCCACCTTAAAGTATACCGATCGACTTAGAATCACTTTCTGAGTCGATTAAACGATGTCCGTCCGTCCGTCTGGTCGGCTGGCTGGCTGGCTGTCCATGTAAACCCTGTGCGCAGAGTACAGGTCGCAATTTTGAAGATATTTCGATCAAATTTGGTACATATTATTTTTTGGGCCCAAACTGGCTGAAATCGGTCCATTATTTCACCTAGCCCCCATACAAATGTCCTTCCCAAATTATATTTTATCGGTCATAAATGATTAATTTATATATTTATTTCCACAAATTCTGCTCCAAATACGTTTTATATACACAAAATTCATGTCACCGAATTTTTTTACGATCGGTCCATAATTAGTCATAGCTCCCCTATAGACCCGCTTCCGAAAATCACTTTAACGTGCATAAATCGCTTAAAACTGTTGGTATACACACAAAATTCAACATAGTTAACTTTAATATAGACATAAATCACACGACGTAATATCATGGTGATCGGTCCATAATTGGTCATAGCTCCCATATAAGGACCACTTACGAAAATGACTCAAAAATATAAATTATTGAAATTTTAAAAGAAAAATGTTTTTGCTCTTTTACTTAGTGTAGGGTATTATATGGTCGGGCTTGACTAACCATACTTTCTTACTGTGTTTTTATGTGGTTTTAATATTCGTTTTGATAAATTCTCGTGTTAAATTTTCTAAATTTAATACAATTCGTAAAAAAGAACAAAACCTGGTGGGAAGGCATGATTTTCTTAAACACAATGAGTAGAATAAATTACGTGTTTAATTGTCATTGAGCAATAAAAAAAGCAACTTAACTTAAATAAACTCATCAACATTAAAATAAGTTGAGTTGATACTTTTCATCAGTGTTGCTGTCCATTTTGCATTTTCAAGTTGAAGTGGAAGCCCACATAAGTGGGCAAGTGTGTTAAGTCCTTGTTTATGAGGTTTTATTATAAAATCAGGTTTTATTACAGAATCAGCATGTTTATTCCGGATAAGTGGATCGAATGTGACTTATAGCCGTTTCTGAATAACTTGAGATATTCGCACTTAATTTTACAATCGAATCTGAAGTTCAGAAGATACATATTTCTAACCACTTTCTTTCCGATCTCGTTTCTCAATAAAATAATTTCGAATAAATTTCGATAATGAAAAATTTGTTATGTTGTTGGCAGATGAAATTGTTAGGGCAAGGTATATTTACATTGATCAAATATGTATTCACTATTCTTTGCAAGTGTTTATTTCTGTTACCTAGATTTTCCATGCGACCACGAATTTTACCTTCAATTTTAAAAGATATTTACAAACTAATTATTTATAAAAAAAAACAATAGATTTTGCAACAATTGGGAACGCACTTACAACGAAATTTGTTTTTAACAGTTTCATTTCAACTATTTATCAGTTATTCAATTGGTTTCAATTATTTCATAATTGATATGTTCTACTAAATTAGGAATATTGAAATTTTGTGCATAGAAACAAACATTTATATTTTGAGTTCTACATGTTGCCAACAATTGCCAATTCCAAGCAATTATTTATTTTTTATATCCCAGAATACATAAATATAAACAGAACTCCACGTGAACTGTTTTTTGATGCCATTAATTAAATAATTATTGATTTTTCATTTAAAGACAATTATTCTAATCAGCAATAAACTCGCGCTCCAATGCGTTTTGTATCATTTTAAATTCCACTTTATTCATTTTTAATGTCAACTGCGGTAGTAAATATAATCGTAAAGTTATCCATAAATTAAGGGAAGTCGATTTGTTTAATTGAAATAATTAAAAAAAAAATAATAAAATTTTTGTTTCAGTTTAGGTGTATTTAAAGGCTCAGAACATTAGTTATATTGAGAACCATAGAGAAATGCAGAGGGGAAAATAGAAAAAAATACCTAAAATAATCACACATAAAAGAGTTGTTTGTTCACTTTGTTTTGTTTACTAATATATTCTCACTACTTAGGTTTTTGACAATTGAGTTAGGTCTTTGTCAGTAGAGTTTCCGATCTATGTTCAGAACATTTGGAGTTTTGTAATTAATAAAGCCAGGACATAAACATATATTTAAAACAATGTCATGTGCATAAATTCAATTTGTACAATATACAAATTTCATTTAAATATCATATTTAAATTTAAGTAAAATCAAAAAACAAGCACAAAGAAAATCAATTTTACTGGAACATTTTCTTTAAAGTTAATCTGAAATGAATTAAAAAAATAAAAGAACAAACGTACGAAGCTTGTGCACCTGTCACCAGAATCTGTACTACTTCCGCTGTTCACATCACATGATGCTGTAAAAACAGCAACAGGAACAACAAATATTCTTACTGTTATTTTCGTTTTATTTCCAGAAATGGGAGAAAAAGATGTCATCCGACTTACAAAGGAAATATTTGCAAGTGGTTGTGTATGTATGATATTAACGAGGGTCATCGTAAATAGCAAATTTAAATACATGCTATTGGAATAAAAGATCTGTTGTGGAATTTGCTGTAGATATAAGACACTTTTAATATAAATAACCATCAAAATTTAAAATATTAACCAAAATCTATAATCTGCCCTCGCAATTAATGCTAAAGTAAGTTTATTACAAAAGTATAAATTCATGCAAATAAGTTTACAAACAACGATACCCAAACACTTGCATACAAACTTACAACACACCTACCCAGATTAAATGGTTGATGTACACCAGTGTTCATCATCCTCCATATACATACATAAATATTTGTTACAACGTCTGAACGAGCTGAATAAAATTTAAATATATTTAATATTCCACTTTATTTTCTGTTTACTCTCGCAATGTTTTCATCGTTTTTGTTTAACTAATTGAAATAATGGTTTGTTCGGCGCAAAAAAAAAGTGGAGATTTAAAGATTTATATGTTTAAAAACGTGCTCTTCCAATATTCAAAAATTCCTTCACTCACGCCCAATCCAAATCGAAACATATACCCGTTGTATGACACAAAAACGCTTAAAAACATTTCCTAATTAATTCAGTTGAATTTCAAAAGAAGCTCATCATTTAAGTCACAGCTCATTGGTTTAACTTTTGAAATTAAACAGGATTTTGGCGTCTACTTAAAGGGTTTAGAGACGGAAATTTCCGGCAACAAATATTTATTGTCTACTATTGTTAAATATGTAGGTGGAAGTATATTTTGTTTTTTAAAACAAAAACATTTAACAAAATTTGCTATTATTGGTAATCGAGGACATTTATTATTTATAAGTAACGAAATAATTATTATTTTTGCTTATGACCCCTTAACAAGAACAAACGAAATGAAGGTCGAAGTTGGCGGAAGTTTAAACTGATTTAATTTTTAACACTATAAACTAACAAATATTTTGAATGAAAGTTAAAAGTCTATTTAACTAAAACAGTTTTGTTTGTAATTTTCGTGGTAAATGTAGAACTTTGTTTATTTAGTTATTGTGCTTCTGTTGGGATTGTTTCGGTTTTTATAGAAGGATTTACACAAAATGTACTAAGTACTTTTTAGTTATGACTGATTCTTACCTTTACCAAAGCCGTGCATTTATTTTATTTCTATTGCACAGTATAAACAGGGTGAATTTAGTCCGATTTGACATTTATGAACAGTATAGTATGACAAATCATCATGAATATATTGACGCAAGAACGATGCTATAAAATTATCCAAATTTACTTTGAATATCAGTCATCGATTCGCACAACTTATAATTTTTTAGATTTATTCCAAAGCCTTTGAATTAATTTTAAAGTTAATTAATAACGGAATTTATTCAAACTTTAAATGATTAAATTTTTGTTAAATCAAATCATTTACAAAATTAATTGAAAAAATTGTCTTAAACCTTTTTGTCAATTTTTGAAGCTATTTTGTTATGGATTTGAAGAAGAAATTTAAAGAAATTATAATGATTCAATTAGGAAATAAAATCTATATATAATGAATTCACTTTTTAAATTTTCATACGAAAAACCCCAAATAAATAATAATAATAAGCGGTCTATTATTGCCGAGATATAAGCAAAAAACTGTAAAAAACTTTTTACTGTATTTTGGTAAAAAAAACAGAGTTCTAACTTGTTTTCTATGTATTTTCATCAGTTTTTAATTCCCGGGATTCCCGACTAAAAATCCCGGGAATCGGGTAGTGAAAAATTGGCAAAATTCCCGGGAAATTTGTACCGCGAATTCCCGGGATAAAAACCCTAACTCCATTACATCCAGAAAAATGCACCGTTTATTGCGGTTCTGCAAAAATGGAACGGGAGATAGCGTTACGGTCAATAAAGATCTTTACCGCATTATGAACAATTATTTTTTGTTTGAAAATATGGATGACATTGATCCAGACCACAGTGGGGCAGAAACAAAATATTTTGGAAATAAATCTGGCATTTCTAAACGGCTGGTCCGATCGGGATAAAATTTTACGTGGGTGTAGCCAAGGAGTATTCGAAAAATTTTTATAAATTGTTTTAATAATTTTATCAACAACAAATCGTTGGTTCTGACTTAGTCAAATTAAGAAAATTTATGCAAATTTTTTGGTATGAAAAAGTGCAATATTTTTAAAGCACGAGGTTTAAAGTGGCATATTTTTAAATCTAATTGTTATATTGACTTAATTTTTTTTTGTAAGACCAAAAAAAAAATACTTCGGAATAAATGTTGATCAAATTGTTCCTAATATATGCATTCCTAGTCAAATTTTGATTCATATTTTAGTTTTAGAAATTTAATAATTATATAATATGTAAAAAAATCTTCATTTATTAACAAAACTCAATGAAGTTTTCAACGTTTTTAAATTTGTCATTCTAAATAACAGCACTTAAAAAACTTGTGAAAAGGTCAAAGGGAATTCCGCAATTCCTAAAAATTGGAGCAAAAATTAAATTTTTTACAATTTTGCCCATAGGGACCACATTTCTTTCGGGGCTGGGAAAATACTTTGGGGATAAATTGGAAACACATCAATGTTTCCAAAACTGCTGTCCGTTTTCTGATCCCAGCTTTGGAATTTTAGAAATGTGGCCCAAATTTTAAATTTTTATAAAAAATAGGTCACATTCCGAAGTGCGTAGGGGCGACATGTTCAAAATATAGAACATGTTTTTTATATCAAAATATTTTCCGTAAAGATACCTTACAGAAAAATTTAAAATTGTTATATGTTCTTAAAGAAAGTTTATTTTTAATTTAAAAAAGGAGTTACGTTAAGTCACCTTTTCGCCCAAAAAAGAACAAAAATATACTATTTTTTGATTATTTACATTTAAAATCCATAAAATTTTGCATTCATAATTGATATTGCTCTGAAATCTTTTGTATGTTATCCGATATTTAGTTGTCTAACTAACAAAAAAATTCGGTCCAAAAGTACGACCTATATTTTAAAAAAAAATGGTCCAATGAATGGCAAAATTTTAAAATTTCAATTTTGAAATGCCTATAACACGGAAATTATAAGAGATAAATAGCACACGCAAGCATGTTTTTTCAAGAACTAGCCGAGCGCTTTCCAAAAATATAAAAAACTTTGAAATCGGATGGGAAACAAAAAATATTGAACGTGGCTTTGCGATAATGTAATAAACCTGAACAATTTCTGCCGTATCAATTTTTCATGAGTTTTTTAAAACAAAAAATTTGCTATTTTCACGTAAAAAATATATTTTTTCCTTCAATTTGTTATTATAACTCCGAAACTACTAAGCTGATTAAACTACTAACTGAAAAAAATATATAAACGGATTATAGTTTATGTAAATTTCAATTTTTTAAGTTTACTTTAATAATCCTTAATTATGTGGAGAAACGACAAAAAAATTCACAATTTTAGAATTTAAAATTTGGACCATATTTGTACTACTGGAATCACAATACCTCAAAATTGTGTAGTGGTTTAAAAAGACTCTACATTTTTTTCGATTTTGAAGACTATGTTGAAGTAACGTGAGGGATCCAAATGAAAATATTTGTAAATACAAAAGTAAAACTGTTCATTTTTAATTTGTTGTTTCAATTTTAATGTTATTTTTGTAATTTTCTTGTAAACTAGTGTAATTAGTGCAAATATAAACATCATCAACTTGTTGTTGCTTTCTTTATGCTGTTTGTGTTTGTTTGCTGACTTCTTTTTGTGCGGATCTCATAACGATGTCATTGTTTGTAAAAGTATAATTTGGGAGTGAAAAGCAAAATATCCACTGAAAATAGGGATACCAAACGGGATTAATTTCAAACGAAATTAATGAAATTTCTGATGAAATCTTACAAGTTTAGAAAATAACATGGTTGTGGTGGGCACAATCGAATTCCAATATGATTCCAGCTGAGTCATAATATGATTAATTTTAAACCAATCAGATATCATGACCATGTTATGGTTGTAGCCACATTACAAAATATTAGTTTTTGTAAATTTATGTAACAAATAAAGATAATTTCTTGAAAAACACTTTATTGTATTTAGTAACTAAAGTTTATAATAATATTAATTGAAAGCTTTTATTTAAATTTTTCCCATGCATATTTTCCATTTTCTTGAGCATTTTTGTTTGCTTGTTTTAAATTTGTTTTGTGAATATTTTAAATTGCCCTGGTAATAAAAAATAATTGAATTTCCTGGAATTATTTTGAATTCGGAATTCAAGAAAATCGCGGTATCGTTATTGACATCCCTAATTGAGAAGTATCGTTGTCGCTCTTGTTGGTTTTTGTGTTGTGTTCAATTACCCACAAAAAGGTCACATCATTTTGTATGTGACACATTCAACAAAACACATTTAACTTTCTTACTTAACAATCGGTGTGTCACTGCTTTTTTTTCTTTTCATTTTCGCAATCGGAAAATATCTAGTAGGTACGAGTAATACGAGAAGTATGTGTTCGAGTGACTGAGCGAGTAGTGTTTGTTTAACGTTCGATTGTGAGTGCTATGATTTTGAACTGAAAACAAACATACGAGGACAAGCAAAGAATTAGAAATATGTATCTTAAAATTTAAATATATGTACTAAAAATAATTCTAATTGTTGATCAGTTTCAATGAAAAACATCAATTTATAGTAGAGAATATTCCTGAGATTTCGATATTTCCTAAATTTTTTCGTTTACTTTTTGTGAGTAATAAAGTTGTTGTAAATTCTCATAGAATTTATAGTACTCTTCAGATTTCCCACGCATTCATTATCACACAAACAGCAAATGAGGTGTATAGAAGCAAAATCAGCCATCTCCATTATCTTATAGATTTTATAAATGACTAGCGTATTACACGCTACTTCGTATGTTATTAAAATAAAAGTATATCAATGTATAATTACTCACTTTGAACCATATATACATAATTTCATATTTCTAGGTCCATTATTAAAGAAAATTCAAAATTCAAAGTAGCATTAGAAGAAGAAAAACTAGCACTAAATACAGTTTTTGCGGATTCTTACTCATTCAGGATCACATTTCACTATAGTTCAAAGTATCACTTATTCCGTGCGAAATTCAAATTTCGAAATTGTCATTATACATTGTATTTCGATGTCAACCTGTTACTAAAACTTCAATGCATTCAAATTCGCAATTTTTTTTTTGTAAAATACCAAATACTGCTTGGCAGCATGACTTCAAAGTCAAAGTTTTGATACATTTTTAAAAATTTGTGTATATTATCAATATTATATTGCAATTTTTAACCGTTAATTGTGGAAAGTGTGTGAATAATTTAAATAAAGTTTAAAATTTAAAACAACGAGATGTGTAAGTTATTAATTTTTCTTTCCTAAATAATTGAAAACTATTTTCCTTTATATCATACACAACACCATCATTATTGAGCAATGAAGTGATTGTGCAATTAAGCTTGAAGCACACATTACACCAGCTTGCTGGTACAAAATTAATTTTTTACCAAAAATTGTGTGGAAAAGTTTGTAATGAATAATGATAAACAAAAACGAAAAATTATCAAAAAAAAAACGTGTTTGCATGAAGAAATTGCTAGAAAACAAAGGAGAACTAGGACACACTAAACTTCTAAAAGAAGATGGTACATTTTTCTTCTCTGGAACATTCCTGATCTTCCAAAAATGGAGTTTATCGTAATACTACAACGAAGACTCCAAAACATCATCTGTTCCTGCAGTATTCGAAAAACGTTGATTTATTTTACCATTCTAGCTCTTGGTCCACCTCTTTCAATTGTTCTACCATTTTATTGTAGCATTGGTTTTTTAAGTCATAGGCAATGCATTGTTTTATAAACTTCGAAAAATTCTCCCCAAAATATTTTTTTCTTTGGCATTCATATTTATTTTTTTTTTATTTTAGATGTTTATGTCTTGACGATTTAAATTTTATGATCTAATTTTAAAACACACGATTCAATCATGCTGGTTCAATCAAAAAAATATCAAACTATTTTTGATAAAGCACCAGCAGCTGGTACAATCACACCACAAGATCATACACGATCAATCAGCTGACACAATCACTTGATTGCACAATCATGATGGTGTCGTGTATGGGCCCTATTAAAAAAGAAATTTTTTAAACATAACCTTAAATTTCTTTTGATTGCAAAACTTTAACTTCATGGAATCTTTTAAAAAAATGTTAAAGTTTGTTAAACTTGAATTAAAAAGAAATGAATAGATTGAAATTTTGTGAATTCATTTCACTTTATTTCATATTGCGCATTTTTGCGCTTTCTGAGTAATTTAATTTTTTATAGGCTACTGTGATATAAAAAAATTTAACTTTTTGAAATTTTGTTAAAATAACGTCCTAAAGATACAAAGTATGATGCCATTATTAGATTTGTTGTGAAGAAAATGTGTGCTCCTGTTATTCCTGAAGCTTGTAAAAATTATTTGATGAAAAAGTCCGCATTTTCTGCAATTACTTAGAAATGAAATGGCAAAAATGCGGAAGAAAATTTTCGAAATGAAAACACTATGTCTTAATGGTGATATATGCTTTCAGATTAAGAATGCAGTACGGAAAAAAATTCTTTGGTTGTAGGACATCCAGAGATTCCAGAAATTAAAAACTTTTGTTCTGCAAGCCCCCTTAACCCAATTCCACTCCTTCCAGAATAGTACAACGCAATTCGTCGTGATTGTAAAATGAGAAACTGTGTCATATATTCACATTACAATGAAATTCTGACTCCGAAGGTATAAAAGTAACAGCCTTCCACCAGAGGTTATCTAGCTCTTAAGTTGTAATTATCCAAAAGAGAATCTTAACGAAGACGATGAGTACGAAGAAAACGAAGATTTATCTGCTATTTCAATTAATATTTTCAATCAAATGTGTTTACAAAATAAATTACTGTTAACTGATTCAACTAATTTGACTAAAAACTAATATGAAATAAATGAATTTATTTTCATTTACTTTTGATGGGTTAATGGTCAAAAAAGGGTTAATTTTTTCTTAGATTTGTTGAAAATATAAGTATTTCTGCCTATGGTCCAATTTTGGTATCAAACAGTACAATACTTTAATAGTTATTATTTTCGCACAGAAAAAATGATACTTTGAACTATAGTGCATTAGTCTAGTTTCAAGATTAAAGGTTCAATATTCAATACCTATAGTTCTGTTCTCACAATGTGGTACCTAAATATTCACCCCTATCGCGAATCAATATTTCACATGAAATATTTTCCCTTTTCCTTTTTTCGATCATCAACTTTGTTCACGTGAAAAAATTCCCCTTGTTGTGAAATTTTTAAATGGAATTTTGTAAACAATAAACAGCTGTTACGAACAAAATCAACTATTGTGAATGTAAAGTTCATCGTGATATTCCCGATAGCAAATTTTCCCTTCGAGGGAAATGAATATTTCATGGGAACAAAATTTCACATGTTATTGCCGATAGGGGTGATTATCACCTAATTTCACACAGCTAACTTTAATGTCGATAAGTTAAATAATTTAAAATATTAAAAGTACCATTAGGAGAAAGGTACCAATTTCCATTTTCCTTCTTGAACACTCCTCAATTTAGAAATTAAAAAAATACTCCAGTTTGGTAAAACAAAAAATTTGTGCTACAATCGATTAAAATCTAAGTTAATGTGCTCAAGAAAAAATATGTTTTAAAAAAAGTACCAAACTGTTTACCCGGATTTGGCCCAATATACTTGAGTTCCAAATAACACTGTGTTAGTTAATTATACCCTACACCACCATAGTGGGGAGGGTATTATGCGTTTGTGCAGATGTTTGTAACGCCCAAAAATATTAGTCTAACACCCACCTTAAAGTATACCGATCGACTTAGAATCACTTTCTGAGTCGATTAAGCGATGTCCGTCCGTCCGTCTGGTCGGCTGGCTGTCCATGTAAACCTTGTGCGCAGAGTACAGGTCGCAATTTTGAAGATATTTCGATCAAAATTCAAGGACCAAGCCTATTGAAACTGGCTGAAATCGGTCCACTATTTCACCTAGCCCCCATACAAATGTCCTCCCGAAATTGGACTTTATCGGTCATAAATGTTTAATTTATATATGTATCTCCACAAATTCCGCTCCAAATAAGTTTTATATACTCAAAATTTATGTCACCAAATTTTGTTACGATCGGTCCATAATTAGTCATAGCTCCCATATAGACCCGCTTGCGAAAATCACTTTAACGTGCATAAATCGCTTAAAAATATTGGTAAACACACAAAATTCAACATAGTTAACTTTAATATAGACATAAATAACACGACCTAATTTCATGGTGATCGGTCCATAATTGGTCATAGCCCCCATATAACCCCACTTCCGAAAATCACTCAAAAATATAAATTATTGAAATTTTAAAAGAAACATTTTTTTTGCTCTTTTACTTAGTGTAGGGTATTATATGGTCGGGCTTGACCGACCATACTTTCTTTCTTTCTTGTTTTTGTATGAATCCAGGAACTATTGTAAAAAATTTGATAGAAATTGGCTTAATGATTTAAAATAAAATTTATTTTTCCGTTTTTACCTTCTTTTTGGTACTTTTTTTATCCCATTGTGGTGATGAAAATTTATTCAAATAAATTTCTGTATCATAGTGGTAGCTCAAAATAAATATTCCTATGTCTATGTCAAATTACGGAAAAATATAATTTATGAAAAAAAATACCAAAAATAAACACAATTTTTATCCCTTAAGGGTTCGAAAAAGTACCAAATATATATTTATTATTTGTTGATAAGTAAAGAATACGATTTACAATTTATTTCTATGTTTATTGGTTTAAAAGATACATGGGGTTCCAAAAATAGTACCAAAATACAGTTTTTACCCGTTTTCTCCCCTAAAAGGTCAAATTCAATGGGAAAAAACTACGGGGATCGAATAATAGATATGAACATCTTTAGAGATACAGGTTTTTTGTTATTTATTACAGAACCTAAGAAAAGTGGAGATTGTAGTTTTTGCTTCTATAACACTCAAATAATGAAAGTCATGGACAAACAAAAAACAGAGACATACTCGATGTTTGTACATAAACAAAACAAAAAAGTTGAGAAAAAAAGGAGCAGCTATTTGCTAAATAACATTTTGACGCAGTTATTGTGTCAACCAAAAACACCAAATGAAAAAAGTTTGTTCTATTTTTTATTTTTTTTTTCTTGAAGTTTTCGACACACAACAATGAAAATGAGTGTGAAAATGGGGGGAAATGTCAATAATGTCAGTATGTTTAACTGGTGAGGTGAGGTTATGGTTGCCTGAAAGGCAAACACTGTCGTCATTGTCATCATTATTATCATTGTCAACATAATTATCATCTTGTCCATTGTCTCCGCCCTCGTCCACATTTACTGGTCATTTCCACTGGTGGTCGCTGTTTAATAGAATAATAAAAGCAACAATTTGTATAAAACATGCAACCTTGCTAAAGTTTTTGTTGTTTTTTTATTTTTGTCTTGTTGATGTAGAATATGTTGCTGTTGCCACTGTCTCACGTAATAGTATTTAGTAGGTTTGAAGGTTTATTTTGTTATTAAATTAAAAAAGTAAATAAATTTAATGAATTGAGTCGGAAAAATATTTGGGTACATGATTTTTAATTTGTGTCAACAATTTAGTATTAGTACACATTACATACAAATATGTACTCTTGAATGCTGTACGGTTATGATACATTGAAATAATCGGTGTAATAATATTGTTGTCTTCAAAAAAAAATTCAGATTAAATAATCAATTTAGTTATGTTTTTGTAGCATTTGTATTATTTATCTTGACTAAGAATATTTGTAAAGTATTGAACAATTTCGAATTATTAATGGATAAAACTGAATTCAAAAAATTTAAACCACTACACTTAATTTTAAGGGGATAGGAAGTAAATTATCGAAAATGGTTGAGGAAAAAACTAACAAAACAAGTTTTAGTAATAGGTTTTGTTAATTAGAAGGGTGTTAATTTATGGAAATGTTTTTAATTGAAATAATTCATATTGAAAACTTATAATTTATCGAAAACTTATAATTTATTGAAACTACTCAATTTTAGTTAAATTACACGAAATGTTTCTGATTTTAACATTATAGTGTAAACAAGAAAGTCTTTTTTTGCTTCGAAAATGTTGAATTTTGTGCCAACAAAACGTCATATGCGGTAAGTTTTGCTTTATTTCTTTAATTTGAACAAAATTGGCGCTGAAACACACCGATTGCTCTCCGAAGCTTATGGTGAATGTGTTCCAAAGGTTTCAAATTGCGAGATATGGTTTGTGTGGTTCAGAAGTGGTTATTTTGACACGGACCAGACCAGTCAAAAAAGTTTGAAGGAATTGGAGGCAGTGTTGCCATTTTAGAAATGAACGCCAAAAAAAAGTAAAATTTTAATAAAAAAAAATTGAAAATTTATTTTTTCGATTTGCAAATAACACATTCAAAACGGGTAAAAAGGGTGAAATTGGCACTCAAAACTAGGAAAAAAGGAAAAAACTTTATATATAAAAAGCAGGTTTAAATTTTTAATTAAATTATTTATTTTATTATTTTCTTACCCCCAGTAACACGAAGTCTGGTTATGTGTTAACTAATAGTTAAGGCCCAACTATAATATGCATAAGCTAGCTTAAGGTAATGTCATAACCGAACGAAAAGTCTGTAAATGCTTAAGGAAATCCGAAGAAACTTTTAGATGACCATAATGTACTTACGTGCATTCAAAACAATTTAGCTCCATTTGCACATTTATGTGCAACATGCAATTAAAAAAATACGTATTTCTTATTATTTTATCAAAATAAATTAATTTTCTTCATCCTTTTCATTTACATATTTCTCTATTTTCTTTGTATAAAATAAACAAACAGCTGATTCCGTACGGAATGTGCGACCAGCTTCGCACTTTGCTTAAGCAAATAAAATTTGACGAAACTTGACGAAACTCTCTTAAGTACATTATAGTTTGTCACATACATTTTATATGTATTCGCACAGTTGCTTAAGCTGACTTAAGCTAGTATATGCATATTATAGTTGGGCCTTTATACTGACAGTTTTCATACAAAAATAATTTTAACTGACAGTATAACTATTAGTTAACGCCTAACCAGGCTTCGTGTTAATGGGGGTTAGGAGTAAACTAAACCTTAAAATTAAATAATTCAATAAAAAACAAAATAATTCAACTTTTTATGGAAAAACAATTTAATTTTCAAATATCTTTTTAATAATCATCATAATCACCGGGCCACAAAACGATTTTAATGAAATACTCAGGGGGCAAATCGTCCCACTCGTAATCGAAATAAATTTCGAAGGCAATCATTATAATTGTATATACATTTTATTCGATATCAAAAAAGAGAATACTAAAAATTAAAAAAACACGTTCGAATAAGTATTCGATCGTGTTCGACTGCGGTAATTAGCCCCCAGATCTTTTATAAGTTTGATTTGTTACAAAATCACATAGTTTTAACAAAAAGCAGCAAAAGCGCCACAAAATATGGAAAAAGCGTCAAAAAATACCCTTTTTTAAAAAAGGGTATTTGGAAAAAATAAAAGGGTAACGAAATCAAAAAAGCATCATAAAATACCAGAAAATCGTCAAAATGGCAACACTGATTGGAGGCATTACTCAACAAGAGCTTGTAAAATTATTGGGAGCTACTTAATTCTGCAGCTGGATTCATCCAAATGCAGAGCAATTGGGTACGAAAAAAGCATCATAGGGGACCTGTACCGAATGCAACTGATTCGTTTGAAGCGAGCGTTGGCCGAAAAACGTCCAGAATATGCGACCAGACATGAAATTAAAAATCATGAGAACGCTAGACCACATCTTGTAATACCTGTTACAGACTATTTAGAAATAAGTGCAATTTGACATACAATATGCTAAAATCTGAAAAAATATTCCAACATTTAAAATCTGAAACAAATATGCGCAAGGTTGTTTTCTATAATTTTGTTAAATTGAAATTGATTTATATAAAAAGCCACTCAGAAGTCGTTTTATCCGTGTAAACCAAGCGATCATCGAAGAAACATTGTCCCAAAGCCTAAACACCAAAGTGTAAAGAACTAAAAAAAGACAAAGTTCAAAACCTCACGCTACAGATAAAACGATATACCTCTTCATCGCAGTTTTAGTGTTTTTCATTTTGCAATGAAAATAAATGAAGACTGACTACAGAAATGATCCTGTGAAGTATAGTCTTAAATTTTCACTGCCACAATTCAACTATTTCTACAGAAAATAACATAAACTAAATGAGAATTCATTCGAAAAATACCCAAGAAATAAGTATTAAGAAAACAACTCCTAAAAATACTGATAATCATTTCAATACACAAGTATGTATGTAGTTTTGTTGTGGTTTGAATTAGAGTATCCAAAACCGAAAACGAAAACCGGTCAACCGGTTTTTTCATATTTGTAAACTCCACCGGTTTCGATTTTTTTAACTTTTCGGTTTTTTGACAAACCGGTTTTTGTAAGACGGTTAAACGGTTTTAATGAAATACATTTTCTAAAGCTCATTCAAACATATCTATGAAAAACTATGATACCATTTTTAAAAATTTATTGATTTATTTTATAGAAAATTGTAGTATTTGACAACATTTCGTTAAAGATATAAAATAATTGCACAAAGAATTCAAAAATTCTAAATTTCCATTAAATAAAAATGTAATATAAACCTGTTAACCGGTTTTTTTGAAGACAAAAACCGAAACCGCTTAACCGGTTTTTTTAAAAGACAATAATCGAAACCGTTTTATTCAAAAACACACTTTTTCGATTAAACCGAAAACCGGTTTTTTAAATTTGCCGGTTTTTTGGACACTCTAGTTTGAATGTTATTTTTAAATTTAATGAACAGCTAGTAGTGTGTTAATATTGAACAGACTACTAATGAACACTCGTCAATAGAGTATCCAAAACCGAAAACCGGTTTTTTTCATCTTTGTAAACTCCACCGGTTTCGATTTTTTTAACTTTTCGGTTTTTTGATAAACCGGTTTTTGTAAGACGGTTAACCGGTGTTAATCCATATACATATATAAAAATGAAATGGTCCATGTATGTAATAGCATCACATGAGAACGGCTGGAACGATTTGGCGGATTTTTTTTATTCGATTCGAAATTTTCAGGAGATGGTTTGTAAAGAAAAAACATTCAAAAATTCGGAAATTTTAATTTTTAATATATTGCCTTCTTTTCACTTCTCACTTTTCTTAATAATATACATTATTTTGAGAAACTTGAAGAACTAACATTAGTATATAGCTACCGGGCGAAGCCGGGGGGCTCATCTAGTGAAATATATTTTCTTAAGCTCATTCAAACATATTTATGATAAACATTGATACCATTATCAACATTATGATCACAGAGTACAACAACAACCACCACTGAATATGTGATTGATTTTGTTGTTGTTGATCGTGTGCTTACCCAGCAAACATAATTTTAAATATTTTGAATTTTTACTTTGAATTACAAAATCTCAATTCATCAATATATTGAACAAAATGTAATAAATAACTCTAGTCATCTTAACAATAAAAACTGATAATAAAATATATTTTAATCTATAGCAGGTCTGGAAAATTATATATATATACCTTGTGGGGAAGTAATGGTTCATTACAGTTTATATTGTTTGTTGTTATTTGCTCTGTGTGTTTTCTTTATTTTACACTAAGAATTTCATAAATATTTAAAATTATGTTTGCTGGGTAAGCACACGATCAACAACAACAAAAACAATCACATACATTCAGTGGTGGTTGTTGTTTTAAATTTTATTCTGTGAACATAATGTTGACGAGTGATCATTAGTAGTCTGCTCAATATTAACACACTACTAGCTGTTCATTAAATTTAAAAATAACATTAAAAAAACAACAAAACTTTGTATATTGAAATGATTATCAATATTTTTAGGAGTTGTTTTCTTAATACTTATTTCTTGGGTATTTTTCGAATGAATTCTCATTTAGTTTATGTTATTTTCTGTAGAAATAGTTGAATTGTGGCAGTGAAAATTTAAGACTATACTTCACAGGATCATTTCTGTAGTCAGTCTTCATTTATTTTCATTGCAAAATGAAAAACACTAAAACTGCGATGAAGAGGTATATCGTTTTATCTGTAGCGTGAGGTTTTGAACTTTGTCTTTTTTTAGTTCTTTACACTTTGGTGTTTAGACTTTGGGACAATGTTTCTTCGATGATCGCTTGGTTTACACGGATAAAACGACTTCTGAGTGGCTTTTTAAATAAATCAATTTCAATTTAACAAAATTATAGAAATCTACCTTGCGCACATTTGTTTCAGATTTTAAATATTGGAATATTTTTTCAGATTTTAGCATTATTGATGTCAAATTACAGATTTATATTATTAAATCTGTGTTCATTAGGGTTTGTCAATTTTGTTTTCATGAAAAATCGTATAGCAGAAATGAATTCTACTAATACATATATTTTCCCCAAGAAACCATAGGTCTAAAATCAAATCCTATCTTGCGCATTTCGTCTTTTATCCAATGATATTTCAGTATATACAGTGACGGACATTACAATAGAATCACTACAAATATTTCATTTAAAACCAGGAGCAATCATAAGGATTGGTGTGGGCCAGAAAATATAAAAAATTGGCAAAATGTGTAGTGGACGGACGAAACGACCATTAATTTAATTGGTAGTGATGATAAGACATGTGTTAGACGTCCAAAAAATGGCAAAAACCAAAAACGTTTAAACATGGTTGGGGAAATATTATTATATGGGGATGCTTTGCTTGGTATTGCGTTGGTGCAATTTATTGGATTAAAGAAAATATGGATAAGCACTTGTATGTAAATATTTAGGAGAATGTTATAAAGCCACATGCAGAATGGAATATGCCCTTAAAATGGCTCTTCCAGCAAGATAATGACCCAAAGCACACGTCAGGTCTTGCCAAAAAATGGTTTTTATACAACAAAATTCATGTTATGGAATGGCCGTCTCAATAACCAGACTTAAATCCTATGGAAAATAGTAAAAGACAAACTCGGACCTGAAAAATTGAAAAACAAGGAAGAACTGTGGCAGAAAATTCAGGAAATATGGTATGCAATTTCCCGATCTACATACGAAAGTTTGTTAAATTCAATCCCCAAAGATTTGATGCTGTTATTAGAAATAATTGATATGCAACAAAATATTAAGAAAACAACGAATTCTTATGATGATTTTTTATTTTTAATAATTTTAAGACTGATTGATTCTATTTGAATGTCGCATATTTTATTTAGTCTTTTAGATTTGACATCGTTTTTAACATAAGAATGTGTTATTTTTTTATTTTGTTTTTTTTTTTCTATTTATTGTTTACGTTATGAGCATTAATATATAATGAACAAATTTTAAATTTTGAAATGAAATTTTGAAGTTTCACCGCTTTAATCGAATTCATATGTAGTGATTCTATTGTATTGTCCGTCACTGTATGTATACATATATTTTTTTAATAGTTTTTTTATTGGATAAAAGACGAAATGCGCAAGATAGGATTTGATTTTAGACCTATGGTTTCTTGAGGAAATTTTCTTAGAATTTTCCATAGATTGCGTTTCTGCTATACGATTTTTTATTTGTTGATCGTCCATACAAATCGACCCAGTCTAATGTTCATTCTTGTATAAGAGGAACAATAAGTAAATAAAATGTTGATTTTTTAAGGCCTTTCGTACCTAAAATTTGATTTTGATAGATTTCATAAAAACGAAAACATTAACCATTACCTGTATAGTTAATTTTTCACAATACATTTGAAGGTTAAATAATGTTAAATAATCGATGTTAACCGTAAATAAGAAAATATAATAATAATGAAAATAAAAAGCTATGAAAATATTGTATTAAAAATATCTCTCACTCATGACCATAATAGCTTAATTCCCTGTTTGTAGATCTATGCTACACCAAAAATATGCAGGGGTGATCTTACAGAAATTCTGTTTTATTTGAGTCTTTTTATAAACATAGCTGACAGTATTTTGCTTTAGTTAGACCCCTTTCACACTAGGCAATTTAGTTGCGCAAGTCTCTTGTGGTATATGTTACGCCAATATCGATAACAATTGGTAACTTTTGACAGCATTTTGTAGTTTAACCCGACTTATAAAAGTATAAAATTCTGTCAAAAGCTACCAATTGTTATCGATTTCGGAGACTCAATATTGACGATGATGTCGACGACGCCAAGTCGTGAATTTTTGTATGACTGTAGAAATCAATGATTTTTATGATTGAATCATAATTGGCTACATAATTGTGACCGGTTTTTACGCCTTTTTGGTATATTTTTTCCTATTGAGGTGATGTAAACCCTCATTAGGAACATAGTATGATCGTTTTAAATATGCGAGGCACATAAACTTGGGTAAATATAATAAAATTGTTTATTGCATGCATTAAGTTTTATTTGGCCAATGGCCATAAACTAGTATGAACCATTAATTTTTGGAAGCATAATTGGTCTAAAACAGACAAAAAAAACAATATTTTGTTAGTGTAAAGTAAAAATGCAATGCATATGCAATGAAGCAAGACCATTTGCACCAGTTTGTGAATTGGGCTAATGTAAAAAAATTTACAAACGTTATCCGATGCGTTTTAGTTTATATTTATTTAGCTCTTAAAATTCCTGTATATCGCGATTAAAATTTTGATTTCTATTCTTAAAATTAACCTAGAAGTGAATTCTTTATTGTAATAGACTAGTAAATACAAATTATCCTAAAATATTAAATTAAAAAAAAAAAACTATTTTTTTTTTCATAACTTTGGGCCCCTTCTAAAAGTCTACACAGCTAAATACAACACTCTTACAATCGTTCCCAGCAAACATTTTAATTTATTATTTATATACTCGTTTGTATAATGTGAATTGTTAGACTTTTCTAATTATCATTGAAATTAATTAACATAAAACTTATTTTATTAAACAAATGTCGATATAGAAAATATCACATGAATGGTTCATTATTATTTATACCATTTAACGTTATTTGATCTTACAATATACGTGTAACTCAAATAAACCATTGAACAATGTAAGCATAACTTAAACCTATTAGACATATTAAATATTCATACTTATGCGTATTTTAATTTTTCTATTTTATACTATGAATTTTATAAATATTAAAAACTATGTTCGCTGGGTAGGCACACGATCAACAACAACAAGAGACATCACATTAATTTAGTGGTGGCTGTTGTTGTAAATGTGTCTCTCTCTATGCCTAATATTAACACACTACTAGCTAGCTAGTAGCTACCAAGCTAGAGCTATTCATTAATTTTAAAAACAACATTTAAACAACAACAACACTACTTTGTGTATTGAAATGATTATCAGTATATTTATTTTTTTCATTTAACATATTTCTTGGGTATTTTTCGAATGAATTCTCATTTAGTTTATGTTATTTTCTGTAGAAATAGTTGAATTGTGGCTGTGAAAATTTAAGACTATACTTCACAGGATCATTTCTGTAGTCAGTCTTCATTTATTTTCATTGCAAAATGAAAAACACTAAAACTGCGATGAAGAGGTATATCGTTTTATCTGTAGCGTGAGGTTTTGAATTTTGTCTTTTTTTAGTTCTTTACACTTTGGTGTTTAGACTTTGGGACAATGTTTCTTCGATGATCGCTTGGTTTACACGGATAAAACGACTTCTGAGTGGCTCTTTAAATAAATCAATTTCAATTTAACAAAACTATAATAAGAAAAAAACTACCACATTTGATATGTTTATTTAAGAACGCCTGATGAATATGACCAGATTTTAATATAATGTAAAGCTAAATCATAAGTTAATTGTACTTCTAGTTAACCTTGTAATTATTATTATTCAAATCAAGTGAAAATTTCTGTTGTATTCGTTTTGATCAAACGAGTGCGAAGAACGTAATTCTCCAAGTCATCGATCGATTTTTTATATTTAGATATCAAAAGATATCAAGATATCAAAATATTTATTTCAAATGAACTGAGTATTAAAACTTAGTTTTATGTAAAACAGCAAAATTTCTTTGTAAAAACAATGTGTATACACAACGTTGTTTTAACACTATTTTTACACAAATTCCAAATGAAATAATTTTATTATATAATTTTTCGGACTTCATTTACCTTAGAAACTAAAAAATTATAATATAGAGGTTTTTTATGAACAAAAATATAAAATTTGAGTTAAGGTAAAATTTTAACGGTTAAAGATATTGCAAAAAAATTTTGAACTAGTGTAGAACAAGATGTTCTTAAATCAATGGCATTTTAATTTTTGATACTTTTTATTTTCATATACCAAAATTCTTAAAACGGGGAAAATGTGTTCCAAAAATAATTTTTTTTTAGAAAAGACACTACTGTGACGTTGTTTACTGTGCGATAATAAAATAACTTTGTAAGCATTTAAACATGATATAGGTCTATATCGGTACTTTGCCTTTTTAGAATTTTTTACTCAAACCTAATTTTTTTTTTAAATTGGCAAAGTTTGGATATGTCTGGACGAGACTAGGTCTGCTTTAGTGAGCCAGGTTTTACTTTACACGCTTTTGCATTAGGTTCTCTTTTCGGATCGTATAAAAATTTTATACAGCCCCGAAGAAAATTTTTTTCTACCAAAGAAAAAATATAGGGACTTTTTTTGGGAAAAAACTTAAAAAATACGGTCAATTTTACATGTTCCAACTTTGGATGCATGTAACTTTTTATAAGTACGAGATTACTGTCAGAAAGTTGTTCTGGTTTTATTCAAAATTTTATAGCAAAAATTGTTGATATTTTAAAAAAAAAATTTAGACCCTCCGTAGGGCCGCCATATCTAAAAATCCAAAAATAGATTGAGCAGAATTAAAAAAAAATATAAATAAACCGAAATATCTCTTGATGTAAAAGAGATAACTTACATATGCATGCATGTTTTTTGTAGGTCTCCTCAAGGACTATTTATATTTTAAATTTCAGCTCATTCGGATCATACTTGGATTTTTGGAGACATTTTAAAAAATGTAACCCCCGAGATGGCGTGTAATTATGCTAATTAAGCGTAAAGGGCTATATTTATAACTTTTGTATCTTTGGTGACCCCCACTGAAATTTTCTAGGAAAAATTTTCGTAAAATATTTTAATCCTTAAATGTCCTTTTTAAAAGGACTTTTTTTGATTTTCTCGAAGAAAGGGTCAAATTGACCCCTAAAGAGAGGAGATAGAGGGTTAAGATCTTCCACAAAAATGATCCCCATAAAATTTCAAAGTATAACTCTGACAATAAGAATTCTCTCAGATATAAACTTACAACATTTTTTTCAGTTTGTATAATGTTACCTTCATTCAAAAATTTAAAACAGACCAGCTGGACTTTAAGTTTATTCTACAAAAATGATCTACTTAACGCGCTCTTTCAGAATTATAGGGTCGCTATTCTGTTCTAATGAAAAGGTCTCAATTTTAGTGTTATTAGAGACATTTTACTGCCATAGACAATTAGATAGAAATTTAATAATTTTTTTGTTACTGAACAGAATTTTTGTTTTCAGTAATCTATATATATAAAAGAGTAACGTTACTGACTGACTGACTGACTGACTGACTGATTCATCATCGCACAGCCCAAACGGCTGAAGCTAGAATCACGAAATTTTAACTGTGGGTTCCTCCCTCCCCAAAACGATCCGATAAGAAGGGATTTTTGGAAATTCGAACGTTTAGGGGGTAAAAAAGGGTAAAAACGGGTAAATTCGGTAACCTTATATCTTCAAAACTAATAAAGATACAAAAAAACTTAAAATAGCATGTTACTCCATTTAAAAAATAAGCTGACAGGTGTTTCGTACTTTTTGGAAATTCGAAACTTTTAGGGGAGAAAACGGGTAAAAACTGTATTTTGGTACTTTTTTTGCACCCTATGTATCTTTTAAACTAATAAACATAGAAACAAATTTTAAATCGTATTCTTTAATTAACAAAAAATAAAAAATATAAGTTTGGTACTTTTTGGAAATTCGAACCTTTAAGGGATAAAAATTGTGTTAATTTTTGGTACTTTTTCATAAAATAAGTTTTTCTATAATTTGACATAGACATACGAATATTTTATTATGAAATTTATTTTATTACATAAATTTATTTGAATGAAATTGTACCACCTCAATGGGGATAAAAAAGGTACCAAAAAGGGGATAAAATCGGGAAAATACATTATATTTGAAATTAAGCCAATTTTGATAATTTTTTTAACGTTGGTTCCTGGATTCATACAAAAATTAACTAACAGGGTGTTATTTGGAACTCGAGTACCAAGGTGTATATTGGGCCAAATCCGGGTAAACAGTTTGGTACTTTTTTTAAAACATATTTATTCTTGGGCACATTAACACAGATTTTAATATTTTGATACATGCCTATAGCATAAACAATTTTGGCAAAATGGAATATTTTTAAATTTCAAACTTGAGGGGTGTTCAAGTAAGAAAAGGGAAATTGGTACTTTTCTCCTAATGGTACTTTTTTAACATTTTAAATTATTTCAGTTATCGAGATTAAAGTTAGCTGATATGTATTTGAATGAAATTAGTGTTAGGAATAGGGGATAATATTTAGGTACCAAAATGTGTGAACTGTACTATAGGTACTTTTTTGTTCTTCTAATGGTACTTTTTTGAAATTTCTATAATAATGGACTTAGAAACATGAAATTAAACATATATGGTCCTAAGTGAGTGAGAATTCTAGGGGGAGACTTTTTGGTACTTTTTCTTTATTGGAATGGTACTTTTTGTAATTTCTTCACCAATGAACCTAGAAACATGAAATAAAGCTTATATATAAACCGAGTGAGTGGGAAATCACAAGTGTGGGTTTTTTGGTACTTTTTCTATATTCTAATGGTACTTTTTTGAATTTTCTATAACTATGGACTTAGAAACATGAAATTAAGCATATATAGTCATAAGTGAGTGAGAATTCTAGGGGGAAACTTTTTGGTACTTTTTCTTTATTCTAATGGTACTTTTTGAATTTTCTATAATAATGGACTTAGAAACATGAAATTAAGCATACATGGTCCTAAGTAAGTGATAATTCTAGGGGGAGACTTTTTGGTACTTTTTCTTTATTCGATTGGTACTTTTTGTAATTTCTTCACCAATGAACCTAGAAACATGAAATAAAGCTTATATGGAACCGAGTGAGTGGGAAACCACAAGTGTGGGTTTTTTGGTACTTTTTCTATATTCTAATGGTACTTTTTTGAATTTTCTTTAACAATGGACTTAGAGACATGAAATTAAGCATATATGGTCCTAAGTGAGTGAGAATTCTAGGGGGAGACTTTTTGGTACTTTTTCTTTATTCTAATAGTACTTTTTTGAATTTTCTATAACAATGAACTTAGAAACATGTAATTAAGCATATGTGGTCCTAAGTAAGTGAGAATTCTATGGGGAGACTTTGTGGTACTTTTTCTTTATTCGATTGGTACTTTTTGTAATTTCTTCACCAATGAACCTAGAAACATGAAATAAAGCTTATATGGAACCGAGTGAGTGGGAAACTACAAGTGGGTGCTTTTTGGTACTTTTTCTATATTCTAATGGTACTTTTTGAATTTTCTATAATAATGGACTTAGAAACATGAAATTAAGCATACATGGTCCTAAGTAAGTGATAATTCTAGGGGGAGACTTTTTGGTACTTTTTCTTTATTCGATTGGTACTTTTTGTAATTTCTTCACCAATGAACCTAAAAACATGAAATTAAGACCGGAGTGAGTGGGAATCTACAAGTGACTGCTTTTTGGTACTTTGTCTATATTCTAATGGTACTTTTTGAATTTTATGTAATAATGGACATAGAAATATGAAGTTAAGCATATATGGTCCTAAGTGAGTGAGAATTCTAGGGGGAGACTTTTTGGTACTTTTTGTTTATTCTAATAGTACTTTTTTGAATTTTCTATAACAATGAACTTAGAAACATGAAATTAAGCATATGTGGTCCTAAGTAAGTGAGAATTCTATGGGGAGACTTTGTGGTACTTTTTCTTTATTCGATTGGTACTTTTTGTAATTTCTTCACCAATGAACCTAGAAACATGAAATAAAGCTTATATGGAACCGAGTGAGTGGGAAACTACAAGTGGGTGCTTTTTGGTACTTTTTCTATATTCTAATGGTACTTTTTGAATTTTCTATAATATAATGGACCTAGAAATATGAAATTAAGCGCATATGGTCCTAAGTGATTGAAAATTCAAGCGGATACTTCATGGTACTTTTTGTTTATTCTAATGATACTTTTTTTAATTTTCTATAGCAATGGACTTAAAAACATGAAATTAAGCATACATGGTCCTAAGTGAGTTAGAATTCTAGGGGAGACTTTTTGGTACTTTTTCTTTATTCGAATGGTACTTTTTGTAATTTCTTCACCAATGAACCTAAAGCCATGAAATTAAGCTTATATGGACCCGAGTGAGTAGGAAACCACAAGTGGGGGATTTTTGGTACTTTTTATATATTCTAATGGTACTTTTTTGAATTTCCTATAATAATGGACCTAGAGTTTCCAAAAAATCGAATAATTTCAAAACCGCGGTTTCGGTTTTAAAAAATTTAAAACCGATCGGTTGCGGTTTTGTTGATAATATATGAAATGATATACAAATCTAAATTTCGAACTTGACGGGTTATGGTTTAGTGAATGCGAATTTAAAAGTGATAATCAATGGTACTATTTCCTTATTGCAATGGTACTTTTTGAATATTTTATAATAATAAACCTAAAAATTTAAAATTAGGAACACATTTTGCATTTTCTATAATAATGGACCCAGAAATATGAAATTAGACATTTACAATTAGATTCACAAAGTGGGACTTGATAGTACTATTTCTTTCTTCTAATTGGGGTGGCGAAGCGCACCGGGTCAGCTAGTAAAACTATAAATTCTTTACTACTTTTAATTTTGTATAACATCATGTACATATTTGAAATATTACTCAGTCAAACATGTTTTAATTTAAACCCTTAAACAGAGTGGTTATTTAGAAATATTCCAAATAAGGTGGGTTCTGATTTATTACACTTTAGGGAAAACAACAATTTCTTTAGAGATAATAGTTACTACGTTCTCAGCTAATTTATTAAAGATTTTATGATAGCTTTTAGTCTTTTTTTTTGTATCAAAATTAATAAAATTGTAAACGAACGTTTTCGTTATGAAAACATAAATTAATTCGAAGAAAAATGCTGTACTCATATGCACAAATATAAATACACATGCCTTTCATGTAGTCGAATAAATATTCGATTATAGATTTCAAGTGAATTTATTTCAATACATGTAGGTATTTATGTATGTATGTATATTTCATGGTCATACAATTTTAACAATGCAAAATGTACCTATAGATACTTAATAAAACTTTTGAATTTCAAAAGTTTTCCCTTTAATGTATTTTGTGTCGCATTTAGAAATTTTCTAGTGAAACTAATAAATATTTGAGTGGTTGCACTTTAACAACTAAAAGTTTTTCAACAAATACGAGTCGAGTACACATGTTTTATGTATTTAGATTTTTGTGTTTTAAACTCGAATCCTTTGAAATTAGTAGTATTGAGTTTTAACATTAAATGCCACTAAAGACACAGGGGTATTAAACTGTAAAACTTAAGTCATTGGTCTGCCATGGAAAGAACTCCTGTATTCAGTTTTATACTTAAGAGTGTGTCTGAGTACGACACACACTTTTTATTGCCACTCGTGTTCAGGCTTAATTTTCATTTATTTTATTTTTGTATAATAATTTTTAATGAACAATTTTGTTGTTTGTTATATTGTGTCAATTAATGTTGTATTAATTATAGTGAATAGCAAGCAGTTGGAATGTTATTTTTTACTGAAATTAAAAAAAAACACACATTTTATTTAACTCTTAAGAACATTTTTCATAACACTTTTTCCCATCTGAATTCAGCTGTGCATTAGTTGTGAGTAGGGTTGTCAATTATTCGAGTTTTATTTTAATCACATAAATGTTCATTGTTATTTTATTATTCGAGTGTTAGATTAACTTTTAATATTTCCTTGATTATTCGAACGAGTAAAAATAGTATTCGAATAATTTAATAAAAATTTTATGTGTTAGTCCAAAGTCGATTAAATCATTTCTAATAACATAGTCAATGTAATAAATTTGGAATAAAATTGTCAAAATTTTTGTTTATATTTTTTAATTTTAACTTGAAAATTAATTTATTCGACTATTCGATTAATCGAATAACTTTTTTATTATTGAAATTGAAAAATATTTTCCATTCGAATGAAAAATATATTTTTTCCTCGATTATTCGAATAATTTTTATTCGAATGACAATTCTAGTTATGTGTATTATTTTAAATGGGAATAAGAAAAAATCGTTTGAATGTTTAACACCTAACATTATAATTATTTTATCCCATAACGGCAATAAATTCAGAGCAAAGTTTTAGTTTTATATGGAAAACAAAATATCAAAAATTTTTTTTATTGTTTTCCATACAAACAAAATATTAAACTCCAACATTTGTATGTGTTGCTTAAAAGGCAAAAAATAGTAAATTTTCATAAAATCAAAAACATTTTTTTTAAATTTTGTTTTTGTTTTCCATATAAAATTATAACTTGGTTTTTAGAAAATAATGCTCTAAATAGTGTGCCAAAACTTCAATTGAATTGTTTTTTTATAATTGTAATCTAAGATTACTCATGAAAATATAACCATATACGGACACCTCTACACTCAGAGAAAAAACATGGTTGTGGTAACCATAAACTAAGAGCAACATATTATGATCAGATTTTTGCTTGTAGTCCAAAACATATTATGATCATTATTAGTATCATATGTTCTGAAATAATCAAATTATGATAAAAATCAATCATAATATGACCCAGAGTCATCATATTTATGCCCCAATTAAATCATATTATGATCCAAAACAATCAAATCCAAAATAATCATATTATTATTAAAATTTATTTTTGGAAATACAAAATTTTAATAGGATTTTGTTTTAAAGTACTAAATTCACAATTAAAATATTATTGATAAAATCAAATTTATTGTTATTCGCTCTAGGAAAGTTAAAGATAATATACAAATAAAACTATAGAGCGAATGAGAATTACAGACACTCAAAATTTACTTGTAAAAACAACACAGATTAGACAAACACCAGCACTCACAAATGGTTGGATAAAATACTATTAAAAGTAAACATATTTTGATTGCATCTTAAACATATTATGACTACGCGTATATAAACTTAACATTTAATGGTTGTACATAAAAATAATATGTTTACCTAATTATCATTATTTAGTTGTTCGAAAACCATATTCATATTTATAATTGCGATGAAAATATAAACGTTTACAGTAACTATAATATTGTTGAAATTAAATTAAAACAATATTTATATGTTTACGACAACAATATACTGTTACAGAGAACATAGTATAGTTGTCGTAACCATGTCCAACCATGTTTTTTCTCTGCGTGTACGTACGTGATAAAATACAAAAAAAAAAAACGCGTGTCTCCCAGTTTTGCCCAAAGACTTGCACTTTTTTTTATGGGCTCCCAAAGATTTGGAACCTCGGTGTCATTTTTGCAAAAAAGTGATCATTTTCTCAGGCTCATATCTTGCAAACAGTTCGGAATTTTGATTTACTCTCTGAGGCAAAGTTGTAGCCCTTGTCATAAAGAAAAAAAATTATAAACATATGAAATCAAAAAATTCATCTTTTTTTTTTATTTTTTATAAAATCAAAATCGCAATAAACTTTAAAAAATTAAATTTTTTACCACTGGGAGACACGGGTTTTTTTTTTTGGTCTTTTATCACGTACGTAGAGGTATCCGTATATGGTTATTTGTTTTCGTGTTGCGCTTTGCTATTTATTAAGGTGATAAAAAAACAATTATTGCCAAAGCTGCGATTAGAACTTTAAGGATTTTGGAAAAAAAAATAATTTTTTGGAAATAATACAAAATCGGAATAAAGGAAATATATACTAAATACATATTTTATTGAAATCGGATTGAACTCTTTTGCCATAGAAGTCAGAGGTAAAAATTTTGAAAAATTTGGAATTTTCATAAACATACAAGTGTGGTAACTGCAATTACTACGTAAATACCGTTACCTCTAATACCGTTATAAATAAGACATTTGGTAAATTATTTATAAGTATTTATATAAAATACTATTTTAAAATCTTTACGGAGTCAATGGTTATGAGCATTTTAGTTAACATTTTGAAAAATATAAAAGTAAAACTATTTCAGAATTTGTATTTTTTGGTATTATAAAAAATACATAACTCGCAGCAATTATCTTCATCTTGTAGTTTTCCCCAATGTAATTTATTATCACGAACTACGCTACCGAAGCTGGGGACAATTACATATTGAGTTTATATATGTTTTTATTACTTCTACCTGATTTCTTCGCTACCAATCCATTGCTGGTTTTTAATAATCAAAGGGATCTAAATTGGGCTAAAAGTTTACTAAAGAGTTGTGACATTTCTGCATGTATTCGTTTATATAAATATCCGGAGTTATATTTAAAGAGGTGCTCTTCAGAACACAAATTGCTTGCCAATCCATTGGCTTTTTACCAAATTTATCCATTTTCGTTCATTTATATTTTTGGCTTCCTTTTGAATGTAGGAGTTTGAGGTTTCATCATCCATAATAAGGTAGTTGTTGAATTTTGTTAAAGCTTTTTTTTTATAAAAGAGAAGTAACACTCAGGCAATTAATATGCCTATATTAAATGTGTTACTTTCTTTGGTTTTCGTTTCGATTCCGATATCTAATTGCACGATAGGTTTGTAAACCAGCATCCACACGTATTCTTCATGCGTTGCTTACACTTTTGTATTTTATTTTTTTTTTCGCGAATTAACAGTATATTTTTGAATGTGTTTAAACATTGGCAATGAAAAACATCTAAAGCACGTGAGTTAAACATCACTAAACTTGGCGCAAAAATTTACTCGCATCAAGTGTTTAAATAAACACTCGACATGAACAGCTTTCCACCGACCTACCCTCCATCATTTGTATCTACAATTGTACATATGTACATCCGTTTAACTGTAAATGCAACATGCTGATGAATTTTATGAATGAAAAGCTGTTTAGAAACACACACATTCTCATGTGCTTGCAAATAGTAAACAACATTAAGTTTAGTCTCTTTATAAAAGAGACCAAGTCTCAGTGAGAGTATGAATAAAAAGAAATAAGAGCGAATTTGCCGTTAAAAATTAAGTTATAACTTTTTTTGCTGCTGTAGCCATGGTCTATATAGGATGGTTAACAATTCTTTTATTGTGTTAAATACATGTTTTTTCCGGTATGTGAGTGAGCAGAAAGGCAGCTGCATGCAGCAACATGTCGTAACAAAATCATTGTACATTGTTGTTTGTTTACATGGTCTCGTTCGCTCGTAAACACTCGTTTATTGTTTCGTTTGTTTTACAATCGATTGTTTTGCATTGAACCTGTTGTTTGCTTGTTTGAGGCCTGTTTCGCTTTCTTGTCAACTTTGAACTTTTTTTTTTTATTTTTGTATGCGGCGAATTCAAAGTTTTCTTAGGGACTGACAAACAAACTAACTGACTGACTGAATAAATGAATGAATAAATAAATGTGTTGAATGTTGTATCTTTTTTTTCGATTTTGTGCACAAAACTTTATATTCGTTTCGTTGGTCTAGTGTTGAAATAAACAGTTTTCGGGTGATGCGCAGCAGCATTTTCAAGTTGGTAAAAGAATATTTTTGTGTGCGTTGCCAGTAGTAGTCAGTCGTTTCGGCCAAATTGTATTGACTATCATGTTTATTCTGGTTCTGGCTCTTTTTCTGCCATATTTGTTGCTGGCGTTTTGATGTTTGAACGAGGCTTTTAATTTGGTGCTAAATATTTGACAAGCAGTTCTGTCGTCTTTTTTGAAAGTATCAAAAAACGAAAAATTATTCAATGAAGACTAATATGGTTTTAGTCGTTGCTTGAAGCCGGTCCAAAACACACGTAAAATTTTAAATAAATAAAAAAATTCAAAAATAACAAAGAAAAAATATAACATTTATTTTTCGCTAGAGTGATTAATTTAAATTGTAAAACAAACAAATAAAAATTAACAAAAATTTAAAAAAAAAAATTAATAAAAATTAATTACGATTTCTCGCAATTTAATTTGAGTGATAAAAAATTCATATAATTTGAAAAATTCATTCACTGGATAATGATGTACATTATTTGTGATTATTTATAGAACCTATTAATTTTAATTGAAAATATTAACAACAATTTATCCGCTTCAAAAATAATTTGTCTGTGATTTAAATATAAACAAAACATTTAAAATTATTTTGTGGTATTTAAAACAAAATAAATACACAAAATATGTGTTTGTTTATTTAACGAAAAACTTGTGTTACCAAGCTATTTTGGGTTTTCTTCAAAAATAATATTTAAAAAATAATAATAAACAAAGTGAAATCAAACTAAAATAGCAAATTTATTTAAATAAATACTTTGGTTTTTGGTTTATTAAATGTTTTAAAATTAAATAAATAGTTCAACTTAAATAAATTTAAAAAAAAAATAAAATAAAAATAAAATAATTTGCATATAAACTTGATATTGGAAGATGTTGAAGTTTAAAATACACACAGCTATTTAAGGTAATAATGTGATCACAAAACGTTGAGCAGAGCAAAACTAATTTAAATAATTGTTTTTTGTTTAATTTTATTAAAAATTCTTAAAGAAATTAAAGCAATGTGTTGAAAACATCATGTTGATATGCTAATGGATAAAAATTGTAATTTTAATTGCGTTAGAAAATATTATTACATACAATTTAAATTTTATTTAAAATTTTAAAGTTAGAGGTGAATAAAATCCAGTTGAATGATGAAGATTTTTTTTAGATTTTCTTCAAAAAGTCTGGTTTTAGTTTTGTGCTTAAAATTATTGAACCAACAATTTAAGTTACTTTTCTATAGTAAAGAGTTTAACAACGAAATCCTAAGCAATTTAAATAAATATTACTTATACGACATATTGCATACAACTAGGAAATAATCAATCTGTAGTTATCAATATATATGTATATATCTTTATAATATAGTATTTAACGTTACTGAGGATTAGCCCTTTCGCTGGAAGGACCGCTAATTATATTTTATATGTATCCGAAATGTAGACAAAAATATTTCTAAATTTAATGCCAAGCCTGAAGTGGGATAAATAATTCCTATTTGTTGTACTCACAACTGTAGACCTTATTAGAGATACAAATTTTAAAATTTTATTTTATAGAAGACCAGATTTCGCTTATTTCTTTATATTTTGTGGACAATTATGGCCTATATTTTTTTGTGTAGACAATAGTGTAATAGTTTGATAAAATTATATAATAATAAAAATCGTCTGCGATGTTTTCTATACTCAAGCTTATTTAATTAAATAAAATTAGAAATTGGCCAAATCTTTGGATAATTAAGTGGGTATATAATAAAACCTTTCTAAATACATTATTTTATAAATACTTTAAGGGGAGACAAATGATCCATCCATTTAAGGCTGCACAACTGTACATAGTTGCCGAGTTGTATAATGTAATAGTTTGATTTAAATTAAGGTTTATTTTATTCTTTTTGGAGCATTTATTATTATTTTATTTTCTTCTTTTTAGAACTCCTTGAATATTTCGAAATTAAATTCGAATTTTCGACCATATTTTAGAAAATGCCTAAAAATTCATGAACATTTTGAATTTTATTTCCAAAAGATCGAAATTGGAGAATTTAAGAAATCCCCATGAGTTAGAGATAAATTAATTTTTTTAGCATAATATTGCATTGTCATCATGATCTACAGTTTAAAGATTTTTTGAACATAACTTCGAATTTTCGAATTTGGTTTTGAATTCAATTGTATGCATGAATGTCAAATTTCAGTCTATTCGGGCTACGAAAATAGATTAAAAATTCAGTTAGAAGTTTTGAGCTGAACTAACAAGCAAACCAACAGACTAACAATAGCATTCCCACGACAGCCGGTTCTATGCACCGGAATGACCCGAGTTCACTCGGCCAAGGGCTGTCAACTCAGCAATCACTGCTACTACCACAACAACAACTAACAATAGCAATTTAAATAAAAGCGTTTAAAAATATCTTAACATTCACACATATTTTCCCATTTTGTATTTAAAAATTATTATGTTCCATTTCTAAAAATGTTCAACAACATAAAAATATAAATGAAAACTCATTGTAGAATTAGCAAGGTACAATTATTAGAAAGTATGTTCTCAATTATACATTCCCTATAACGTCAAACAAAAGAAAATTAAAAAAATATAAAAAGGAAATGCCAAAAAAAATAATTGAATTTAAATTTTTATTACAAAAATTTACTAACAATTGAAGAAAAACTATATTTTTTTTAATAAGTGTGTATAATTTCAGTTAAAACGTAACAAATTTAAAAAATATCGCGGTAACAAATTAAAAAAAGTAAAGTGATTAAATACATAGTTTGACGTTTTAGGGGTGAACATTGGAAACTCTCTCTAATAATTGTACCTGGTAACTGATTGTACCATGTGAAAACTGAAATAATTTAATTCAAGCCTTCTAGATTTATGAAAAATCATACTATTTAACAAATTATTTATAAATGTTATTTCCCTGCAGGGCATGTCAATAGTGAAATTGTAGTGATTTAATAGTGGCATTGTCAGTAGTACTACTGTACTGTACTGTACCCCAGCTAAAGTAATCTTCTATTGACATTTAATATTAGCTTGTCATTGAAAAGCCACCAGTAAACTATATCACTACTGATTAGGTAGTTGTTTTCTATACCTATTGACTACACGCATAATAAAACAAGTAAGAGAGCTATATTCGGCTGTGCAGAATCTTATATACCCTTCACCAAATTATACTTTAAAATAAATTTTTTTAAATTATTTAGGTAAACAAAATTTAGTTTTTTTTTAAATTGTTTTTTAATATTTTTTAAAAAAAGATTTTTTAAAATTTTTTTTTTTTATGACAAAAGAAATTTTTTGATGAAAACAAAATTTGGGTTAAAAAATATTTTTCCCGATTTTGACCCATTGTAGGTCTAACTTACTATAGCCTTATCTACATCGTTGCAATGGACTTTGAAATATCAATCATTAGATATCCATATTGTCTATATTAATGACTTAGTAATCCAGATATAGATCAAAAATAGGTCAAAAATCGAGGTTGTCCCGGTTTTTTGCTCATATCTCCGTTATTTATGGACGGATTTTGCTGATTTTAAATAGCAAACTTCTCGAAAGCATGTCTGACAGAATTATTGAAGATTTGGATCCCGAAGATATCTGGGGTCTTCAGAAAATTGATTTCAACAGACAGACGGACAGACAGACTGGCGGACATGGCTTAATCGACTCCGCTATCTATAAGGATCCAGAATATATATACTTTATAGGGTAGGAAATGAAAAATGTAGAAATTACAAACGGAATGACAGACTTATATAAACCCTTCTCACGAAGGTGAAGGGCATAAAAAACCAAACTATTGACGCGTTCGTTGACAATGTCACCAGAAATACACTAGAACTGTTGTCTCTAACGTATCTCTACTCACTCTTAAAGGAAAGTTGTCGACATGTTAACTAGTGCAATTGTCGATAGAAAAAGAGTGTTGATATAAAGACATGTGATTTTTGGCTGAATACAGGGTGCAACATTTTCCTGTTTGAAATATTATAAAAAAGATTTTTGAAAAAAAAAACAGGAGTTAGGTGCGTTCAATATCAAGGTAACGATATATATTTTAATCCCTTAAACTTTATAAGATTTTTCTCAATAGTTCCTGATATTGAGATATCTCGTGAAGTAAGCCAGAAGTGAGAAAGTAGGCATGGCGTGATATAATTTTGGCTGGTCCTTGCTAAAATCTCTGTTTAATTATAATAGGAAATAGTTTAACCTTTAACACAAATTGTTAAGCTCTACATTTTTCAAATGTGTTAAACTGTTTTTTATTACCATTATGAAAATATGATTAATTATTTTATTTACACATATGTATATATTTTACATATGCTTGTATAATAGATTTAATTAACAAAATAAATTATTTTGCATTAACTTAAATTAGTGACTTTAAAACATTACAATTAAATAAATTTATTTACAATAAAAAATGTGAAAGCACACAATATATTTTATAAATTTCCATTAATTTAAATAAATAAAAAAAAATACATAAAATTTAATGCCAAATTATTGCAAAAACAAAATGATATTTGTATTAAATAACAAATAAATTATAATTTTAATTATTAAAAATGTAATTTAAAGAAAAATGAAACGTGACTGGAAAAAATCATTTATTTAAAATCGTTTAATATTAAAACAAAAACAATTATTTACGACAACGACAAGAAAATAAAAATGTTTTTATAAAACAAGAAGAAAAAAAAAACATTAATAAAATAATTTCTTCCTAACCAAATTTAACAAAAAACTTTGGTGTCAGAAAAAAGGCAAATTTTGTGAAGAAAAAAAGTTAAGTGATTAAACAACAACAACAAAAAAATCTACAAAAAAGAAGTCTACTAAAAAATAATACCAAAAGTACAAACATTAAAATATTATACAAAAAAAAAACAAAAAAAGAATGAAAAATGTTTCTTAAAAGATGTTAAATATTTAAAACATGCCACCACATCTACAAGTACAATTAATGTGGCCAAAATTAAACAAACTCACACTTTTACACTTTTACAGTCTGCAACAGCGATGAAAAGTTTGAAACATTTCAAAAACCCATAAATAAATAGAAAGTGAGAAGTGTAAAGTGTAAAGAAAAACATACACAAAAAAAACATTCATTCATTTTACAATTTGGGGGATAAAATTGTCCCAAAAGGAAATAATTCTATACAAACAACAATAAGAATAACAAAAACAACAACATACTCGTATTATGAAATGAATGAACGAATAAATGAGTGAATGAATGTGAAACAGGATTATTTACTCTACAGTAAGTACAATCAAAAGATCTGTAATCAGTCAATTAAATCAATTATAGACTTTTGATTTCTTTAATAAGTTTTATGTTCCTAAATAAAAATACATACTTAGACTTATTAGTAAATTAATGATGTTGTTTTGTTTGTAGACAGATAAAAAAGAACACCTAATGAAAAGCTAAAGATTTTTGGAAGAAATTTAAATAAATATTTATGTCTGTCACTCTCAACTAAGTAAAGTGTGCCTGTTTCACAATATCGAATGAAAGATTTCGTTCGCATTCTAAGCGAAAGAAAACTGATTTTGGTTTCCCTAACTTGATATTTATTTGAAAAAATCAGTTTTGCTTCGCTTAGAATGCGAACGCAATTAAAAAAATTTTTTTAAGAAATTATTATTTCTTGGTTTGAGTTCCGATTTCAAAAACATTATACATGTAGAATCCTCTCATCCAGCACTACAAAAAACCTCGTCGTAGCTATCAATTATCTATTATAGCTTAGGAGATATTCAAATTTGAAAATTAAATTTTCAACATTTTTACCCACCCTACTCCACTTTTTTGATAACAGCGTATACAAATATTTCCCGATTTTCTTCAGTTTTCCTTTATTGGACTAACAACACATGTATGTGTCAAATGGAAAAAGAATTGTTTAAAAATAATGACTAAGTCCAAAATTATATGCATTTGAATTTAAAAAAGTTTAAAAAGCAACTTTTCGCTATTTTTTTGGGAAAAAGGTATTTTTTTTTCTAAGAGGATGTATAAGAAATTTGTACTTTCGGAAAGCTAAGTTTTCATAAAATATTTTAAAGGAAAACTAATTTCAAAATTGTAGTTACCGAGGGGACCAGGTCCTTTCAAAAAATATCCATTTTTTATGTAAAATAAAACTTTAGGGCAAAAATTCTCAAATCGCATATCCGATATCAAAATATAGTAACCGATTATAGGTGGCTCAATATGTTTCTAATTATTTTGTAAAGGGTCCCGATAACTCCGACCCTAGTATGGATATTATAGCCAAAAAACTAAAAATTACCAATTTTGGAATTTTTCAACACTTTTTTGGGAATTGCTGATAATAAATTTCAAAATTCGTTTTTATTTTTCCATTTTAAATAGAAAAGTCTACATAACTGTGAAATTTCATTAAAATCTATTCATAAATAAAAATTTAATTTCAATTTGAAAAATTTTTATATATGCAAAAATTCAATAAAAAACATTTTTTGTCATATTTTTCTATAAAGTATTCCATGAATTTTTAATTGTCAAAAGTTATCAATATTTTTGAAAAATAGACAAATAGCTTGAACGAAATTATATTATATCGCATCATAACATTTTTAATTCTATATATAAATTTCAAAACAATCAAAAAAAACCTTCTCCTGTAAAATTTGTGTTTTGTCGCTTACGATAATTTGGCGCTAAGGGCTCGATATGTTCATCTTCTCCCAAGACAACACATACAATAGGCCATTTGAATACGCATCCGCAACAGTATTTCGTTACCCTAATACAGAAAGGCCCTAACTCATGTTTTTTTTTTGTATGCCCAGATTTTCGTTTATTTCCATAAATGGTCCGATCAAATATCATAATTAGCCAAAAAAAATATCGACTTAAAAAAACATGAAAAAACATTTTATATTAAGGCATCGATATTATGCCGAAATTAGACCATGAATCCGAAATCTTTGGTTACTAAGTTTTCATCTCTTAAAGTTATGCTTATTTAAAACTAAAAACTTACATACGTTTTTTCATTAATTTGAAATATGTATGTACTAACAATTTCTTACATACAGTTTAAATCCAACACAAATTAAAGTCAGTAGATTTGGGACATTTGTATAGCCTATAATTTATTAGGGTAATACTTTTTGGCAGAAATTTTGATCGTGGTATACAAAATGAAGGAAAAGACCTTAGCTTTCTTTTAAAAAACCTCTAACTCAGAGAGTTCTTAACCGATCTTGTTGAAAAATTGTGTCTAAACTATCCAATAGGACTAACCTTGTTGCAAATTTCATCTCGATCGGAAGACATCGGCTTCAAAAGTTGAGTCACTTGAGATGAAACCCCCCCGTTTATATATTTTTATATTTACTTTATTTTTTGCAATGCAAATTACTTCTACTATTATCTGAATAATTTTTTTCAATCATTTCTTGCTATTTAAGAACCCTTTAAAAAAATAAAATCTAATAAAAATCAGTAATAAATATTTTTAACATATTTCCGAGAGAGAATTATGACAATTGTTATAATTTTTTTTAATTTTTCATGGATTTTTTTTAAATTTGAATTAATTCGCATTAAAAAAACATTGTTGTGGTGATCATAATGAAACCACTAACGTGTAGTTAGTGCATAAGCATAATTAGATGCGTTGATCATCATATTATGGTTCAACGATTATATTGTAATATTAGGATCAGAACATATTTGTATAAACCACACGCAGAGAAAAAATATAGTTGGCATGGTTACTGTAACCATTTCAAGTTTTTTAACTATATTATTGTCACAGTAACTATTTACATGATTGTGGTAAACATAATATGGTTAATTTATGATTCACATGATTGTATCAACCATATATATGGTTACAGTAAACAAATATATGTTTATGACAATCATTCATATGATGAAGGACTTATCATATTATGTTGCTCTCGGCTTAAGGCTTATCATAATCTGAGAACAACATATTATGATAAAATTATTCATCATAAATATGGTTGCCACAAACATATATTTGTTTACTGTAACCATATATATGGTTGATACAATCATGTGTATCATAAGTTAACCATATTATGGTTACCACAATCATGTAAATAGTTACTGTGACTATAATATTGTTAAAAATCTTGTAACACTATTTAAATGGTTACAGTAACCATGCCCAATTATATTTTTTCTCTGCGTGCAGAGATTTAAAATAACCCCTATATACAGATATCCCCAAAAGTGAGTAAGCACCACTAATTATTCGATTTTATTTAAGATAATGAAAATCTATCCATCAATTATAATTGAAAAGTTTCGGTTTGTTGGAGATTGTGCTGAATTTTTTATAATTTTTATTTTTTTTTTTAAATTTTTGTATTTTTTTTATAAACTGACCTTTACGAAAACAAAAATTAATTATAAATAACTCATCTTGATTATTTTTGTTTATTATTTCTATTCTATTTCTCCCAACCACTAAAAAGTTCTCTTATAAATCACTCTCACCATAAAACCAGTTTTAAATGGTAAATTGTATCAATTTGCTACTGAAATTAAAGTGGACGAGTTATTTTCGATCTCTGATATAAACAGTATTATTGTCATTATTTTTTCATTAATTCCTTTAAGAATTAATAATCCTTTTTATGTTTCTGTCACTTATAGAAAATAGTTTTTATTGTGATAGGCAAATTTATTGCATTCAACTGATGCAGTCTAAATTATCTAATTTTTCATTTTTGTCTGAACAATTTTTGTTAGGTTAACAAGGATTCAGTTATTTAAATCGTTATTCTTCAATATCAACTGATTTTTGTTGCTGGTATATGAATATTATCGAATCATTCGATTAACAACAAATCAAACTAAATTTATTTTGTAACTGCGGTAATAACAATATAACTTTAAAAAGAAAACTTATAAAGAAATTCACGAAGTTTCCCGGGAAATAAAAAAAACATTTGAAAAAAAATTGGTATTAGGAACCCTACTAGCAACTTATACATGTGGGATTGAAAAGAAGTGTAGAATTTTAAATTAATTCTGATTTTGGCAATATTTAATTTATTGACAACTATTCATGTAACCAGTCATATCTATATTTTCAAAATAAAAAAATACGTTGTTATTTTCATACAAATGTATTTCAACATTTGTTGTTGGTGTTATATTTTACACAAACATTCATTAATTTGATAATATCGATATATTTCTATCTCTATAAATAAGATTCTTTTGTTTCTTAAGCTTTGTCAAAAACAAGATCATGTTTAAATTTAATATAATATAAAGTAGTCGTTTATATTTTATTATTCTCTGAACTATTTAAAATTCCAATATATAGAAATACATACATACAGCAAAGACATCTTAAACTAAAAGTGTTTTCTTTAACCAAACAAC
The DNA here is from genome assembly GCF_958450345.1 of Calliphora vicina. NCBI lineage: Eukaryota > Metazoa > Arthropoda > Insecta > Diptera > Calliphoridae > Calliphora > Calliphora vicina. The sequence continues at coordinate 169,746,266 of NC_088780.1, forward strand.
CAGTCAAGCCAACCAACCAACCAACCAACCAACCGGCAGGCATCATTATAATTTTAAATAAATATTTATGACCATATTCTTGTTTTTTGTACATTTTCACATGTGAGTGATGGCTGACAAAAAAACACTATTTTAGAAAAAAGGGACAGACCGTTAGACACACACCATTTTCTATTTTATTTATTATGCTCCTTCATTTTTACACTTCATGTGTCCACTTACTTATGGTCTTATAAACCATTCATTTCACTTCGTACGAGCGTATGTCAACTATTACAGTAGAGTGTAATTTATTTGCAAACATGTTAGAAATGTTAATTTAGATTACATAGTTAGGGAGTACTACCACATATTTGGAAGGGTATTTTTGGTGAAAATAAAATCCTTATACGGACTATCGCTGTCTCAGAATTTAATTTTGACTCTAACTCATCCATTTATGAAAACATTTTCCCGATTTTGATTAGCAACCTATTCTTTCATATTCGTAAGTCAATTGGGGTCTTCGGAATATTGACAGCGCTATATGGACAATGGGTGAAGTCTATAAATATTGACTGCCTATATTTAAATACTCGCAGCATGACTTTATTATTTTAATATTACTACATTTACAACTTAAATACGTGGCATTAATTGATGCCATCCTAATATATGTGTGTATGTATGTTTCCATCACCCCAAGAATTATGCGTATCATGCAGCATTTATTATACTTATCAGCGCTTTGTACTGTGCTTTTCCCCGCTGCCAGTTGATGATGAAAATGTGTTACTGTCGCTGACAGATATGTGACATGAACTGTTATAACGGTACATGAAAATTTATCAGATTTTCTTTCCTTTTTTTTTTAATTTTATGGAAATGGGTTTTCGTTTCAAGAATACAATTCATTTTATTTCCCACACATTTGCACATGTTCACTGTAGTGATGAATGAATGGAAATAAAGGTTTAAATTAAATACATTTATTTGTTTAAGGAAAATTGCAAACAAAAAATACATTTTTTTTCACAGGAAATAGTAAGCTGCAATGTTTAATATGTACGTACATATTTTCAAATATGTGTTTGCTTTTAAGTTGAATAAATATTTGTTAATGAAATTTGAAAAGCCTTTAAAGGGCTTTTTGTTACAGCATAGAATTTTTCAAATCAAATAATATGCCTAAATGACAAAACAAAAACTAATTGGTTTCTGAAAAATCAAATTTAAAAAAAAGCAAATCATTTATGGTCACATTTTCTTGTTTTTTATTGTGGTAGAATAAGCAAGATAGAATTATTAGAAAATACGTTCTCAATTGAGGTAGTTACAGAAAATATACTAATCAAAAATACTTTTCAAATTTCGTTTCAAAATATTTCGTTTCAAAATATGTATTATACTATGCTACACTAAAAATATGCAGCAGTTTTCATACAGCAATTCTGTTTTATTGGAGTACACAGAAAGAACTCTTCTTAAACCGTTTCAATTCAAATATATGTCACATATTGAACTGGTTTCAATTATTTCATAATTAAATCAAGTATTCATTTGCTCAAAAACAAAATTTCTGGATATTTTCTATTGAATTATGAGTTTTGAATTTTATTATTTTGGCAATTGAATATACAATTTTCGTTATTGGTTGAATTTCAAATACAAAAATTTTCCAATAGATAATTTTTATTATTTATAATGTACTAGTATACACTGGCAATGCAGTTGATATCTTTACTTAACGATGCTTCAAAGTAGACTTATTTTCTACTGCAACCGCTATCAACATTGTTGATAAGTAGAACCTTCTATTGATGAACATGTTTATAAACATGATGAATGTTGCAGGCAGTCGTTACAGACCGTTAAATTTAAATCGCTATTGCAAATTCGAAACAATATGGATATCTAATGATAGATATTTCAAAGACCGTTGCAACGTCTTATACCACGACATATTAAGTCGGACCTACAATGGCTCAAAATCGTGAAAAATATTGTTTGCGATCAAATTTTTTCGCTAATAAATTTAATTTTTAAAAAATTAAAAAAAAAATGTTTGTTTCAAAATTTGTAATTTAAATGTTAAGAAATTTTCTTAAACAACATGAGAAAATCTGTTTTGGAAATTAAATAATGTATTTTAGTTGATCTATTCACATTATAATTATATAAATATGTACTTTAATAAGAATAACTTTCAATATTGTTTTAATATTGCTAAAAGCTTTCAACTCATTAAATTCCTTAGAATTTAAATAATATTAAAAAATCTTGTTCTAAAAATTCTGTAAATTTTTCCATTGAAAATGTAGCAAAAGTCTTAAGAAATGTTGCTAGAATTTTATTTCGTTTTGAATATTTGTTGTTTTATTTAACCTGACTAAACATATTTGTAAAGTAAACATTTTAATTTAAAGTAAATAAATGTGTATGTACGTTGTAAAGAAAAGTAAAACAAGTCGAATACTTTGGCTTATTATTATTACTCGTAAATGCCTTGGAAGAAAACAAATTATAATTTAAAAAAAAAAGAATGAAACTTTTCCATAAAAACATGACAATTGAAAATGTTCCAAAGTGACTTTTTTCCAAAAAACACAAAAAAAGAAAATGTAAATGTTTTGGCAGTAATAAAAGTTCAAGTCAGCATGTAATTTCCTGTTTTAACCAAACGTTTTTTTTCCCCCGCAACACGTTTTAATAAAAGTTAGCTGGAATGAAAAAATTACAGCGATATTCATTTTAATTTACTGAAAAGTTGAGTTAAAAATTTAATTTTTTGGTATTCAGTTTTAATTTAATTTAGAGCAATTGTCATTAATTGAATTGTTGCGAGTAATTGAAATTTATGTTGATATTGTTTATTTTAATTATTTTTTATTGGTTTTTAATGGGTTTTGCTGAAAAATGTTTACTAATCAGCCATTATTACTATTGTTGTGCGTAATTTCGCTGTTAATAAAAATTTATTTTTTGCTCGTAATTTTAATTGAATAATTTTAAATACTATTTTATTTTGTTCTGTTTGTTTAATTTCAGTATTTAACAGATATTTTAATATATTTTATTTGCTTAGGAAGTTAAGTTAACAAGTTAAGTAAAAAACTTAAATTAAAAATGTTGTTGGCAACAAAATGTCAAAGCGTGTTTAAATTATAACAAAAAAATTAAATAACTGTGTCTTCTTCTTATTATACATTTTAATTCATGGTTTTTATTGTTGTTTCTTTTAACGAAAATATTTTAAAAATTAAATCAATTTACAAACTGGCTTTTACTTAAATCCAATCGAACACCAAAATATATATAAAAAAAAACAAAACTTGTATATCTTCTTTTAAAAATTCTTGAAAATGTTTATTCATTGTTAATATTATGTGTATATTTAAATATATTCTTTTTGTTTTCTTGACAAATCTAGAATTAAACTACATACTAATTGTGAAAATACATCTATAAAAATTTCTCAATATTTCTAGTTCTATGCTCAAATTCTTAGAAGACAATAAGTTATTTTTATTGTTTTATATTTGTTTTTTTACAAAATATGTGCAATGTTAAATTATAAAGATCCCAAACTAGCGTATAACAGGTATTTAAAAACATCAGAGAGGAATTCGAGAAGGATCACGACTCTTTAGCACAATGAATGTTGTTATTATAGATTATGTGATCGTTACCGTTATAAAGAGTGCAAGCAAAATAAATATTGTAAGGAACAAAAGATTTTATAGATTTATGTTAAGGTTCAATAAACATTTATATAGTCATCTAGGTGACTGGCATACTTCGTTTTACCCAAAATAGACTTTTTGATTCGATTAATTTTAAGCATCAAAATTTGTTGTTTGATCGGTAGCTGATGACGCAATAATATCATTTCAATCATAGATTGAATGAAACACTTTTCGTTATTAATCAATATTAAACACGAACCGGATGATATACGTCTGAAACAATAAATTAAATGGAGAAAAACTGCGTTTTCAGTTTTTAATTTCGTGATCCTATTTCCTTTTAAAAGGACTTCAAATTTTCAGAGGAGTACATTTTTAAAAAATCTTCTGATCATCCTCCTATGTCAAATTTGGTGTCAAATGATCAAGAAGAGTTGTAAAATATATCGTATTATTTTTATTTTATCCTGTAAGGATCAAAAATGTCCTTTCAAATGTTTATCCTTGAATATCCTTTTAGATTTCCAATAATTTTTTTTTTTAAAAATAGTGAGTTAAAGATCCAAATATTGAATACCACAATACCAAAATTTCATCCTTCTATTTTAACTACTTAAGTGTTAAAAAATATTTTAAATTTGAATTATTTGATTTTTTTATATTTTATTTTAATATTTCATTCGAAACTAAATTTTTCTTTTGATATGAACTTATTTGTGTTGAATCTTATTTGAAAACACACATTTTCGGTAGAGTGCCTTATATGGGAGCTATGACTAATTATGGACCAATCGTCACAAAATTTGGTGGGATGATTTGGGAATATATGAAACATATTTGTGTTGAATTTTGTTTGGATACTGACATATTTCAGAGATTTATGTATATTAATGACATTTTCGAGAATGTTGCTTATATGGGAGCTATGGAATATTGCTGATCTATCGTCACGAAATTTGGTACACAGAAAAAATTATATTTCAATTCAAACATTTATCCCATATTGTACTGGTTTCAATTATTTCATAATTAAATCAAGTATTCATTTGCTCAAAAACAAAATTTCTTGATATTGACAAAATAACAAAAATGTGTTTTCAATTACGAAAATTATCTATTCAATAATTTTTGTATTTGAAATTCAACCAATAACGAAAATTGTATATTCAATTGTCAAAATAATCAAATTCAAATCTCAAAATTCAATAGAAAATATCAAGAAATTTAGTTTTTGAACAAATGAATACTTGATTTAATTATGAAATAATTGAAACCAGTTCAATATGTTACAAATATTTGATCACGAAAAAAAACTGAAAACACAGTTTTTCTCCATTAAATTTATAGTTTCAGACGTGTATCATCCGGTTCGTGTCTAACGAATTTTTTCTCTATTTGTCGGACGGTGTTATAAGACAATTATGAATGTTCTCAAAAGTTTGAGAAATTTAACTAAAAAAGTGGAGCAGATTTTTGATATAGGTATATTTTTAAAAACGGTTCAAATTGAAAGGGATTTTATACAATTTTATACCGGCAGCACTATAATAATCTGTATTACATTTATTTAATCTTTACAACAGTTTAAAATTATATTGCAAATTAATTGTTCCTTTGACTTCAATTTAACAAAATAACTGCAATTTTTAATTTCACCCTTGACCAGGAAATGCACACCAAACATTTTTTGCACATCTTCTCTTTTTTTTTAGATGTGCGTTAAAATTTATCAAAAATAATACAAAAAAAAAATAAACAGAAAATATTTGCAACAATTAATTCAAATAAATTCAAAAACGACAGGTTATAAAATGATTTAAATTGACACAAAATCTATATATAATGTATACAAAAAAATATATATATGTAGTATGTAATCATATTTACATAAAATTCTACTTAATTTAGTAGTACTGTAAAACAGTACTTAACTACAAAGGATGCCAAACGGGACTGTATATTACAATTCTCAGGATTTTATTAGTGTAAAACAAGCAAAAAACAAGTAAGATAGCTTTATTAGGCTGTGACGAATCTTATATTATACTTCAAAATAAAAATTTTAAATATTTTTAGGTGAACAAAAATTTTTTTTTTGCAGTTTTTCAATTTTTTGGAAAAAAAAATTTTCTAAATGTTTTAAAAAAAATTTTTAAAAAAAAATTTAGTTTTTTAATTTTTTTTGTGTTAAAAAAAATTCGGACTAAAAAATATTTTTTCCGATTTTGATCCATTGTAGGTCCAACTTACTATGGTGTTATATACGTCGTTGTAATGGAATTTGAAATATCTATCATTAGATATCCATATTGTCTATATTAAAGACTTAGTAATCCAGATATAGATCAAAAATCGAGGTTGTAATGGTTTTTTCCTCATATCTCAGCCACTTGTGGACCGATTTTGCTGATTTTAAATATCAAACTTCTCGAAAGCATGTCTGACAGAATTATTGAAGATTTGGAACCCGAAGATAACAGGGGTCTTCAGAAAATTGATTTCAACAGACAGACGGACAGGCGGACAGACGGACATGGCTTAATCGACTCCGCTATCTATAAGGATCCAAAATATACATATATACTTTATAGGGTCGGAAATGAAAAATGTAGAAATTACAAACGGAATGACAAAACTTATATATACCCTTCTCACGAAGGTGAAGGGTATAAACATAGCTGTTAAATAATGATTACTAATCATAATAATTAGTAATTAGATTACTTTTTTTCAAAAGGTGAAGTAATGATTAAATTACGATTATGTTCCGATTCGCACGATTACTAATTGATTACGATTACAAATAATCAAAAAATAATCAAGATTACTTGAAATTACGAGAAAATAATCAAAAATAGTCAAAAGTAATCAAAAAATAATCCGACTATTTTCAAGGATTACTTTTGATTATTTTAGATTATTTTCCAAAAATTTTGCATTTATATCATTTTATTTTCAAAAGTTTGCATTTACAATGTGAAAAAATAAACAAAGAACAGGTCGCCAACATCCGGACTCGAACCGGGATCAAGAGCATGACACATACACCTGACCTAAAATAGCTGGTATTTTTTAAAATAAATTCGGCCCTTCATAGGCTCGAAATGTAAAAAAATTGTATCTAAGTCAGCAATTCATTACTGAAATAAATACAGATTCTTACCATTTGAGCCAATCGCGTAATTTTAACCAATTATTGTTAACATTACACGTTAGGCTCAAAATGTTTCCTTATTAACCTCAAGTAAAGAAACAGTGTATAAAAAAGTGTTTACAAATATATTTAGACAAAGTTCAAAATTATGCATATGGAAATGTGTTATATCACAAAATTTGAATATATAATCGCGTTTAATGAATTTTCCTGATATGAGCCTTATATATAATTATGAACCCATAGTCACAAAATCAAGCAGTATGATTTCTGTCTACTTGAAACTAATTTCTGTTGAATTTATATGAGATTGTGGGACTTATATGAGAGTTATGACCTATTGTGATTCGATTCTCATAAAATATTTTTACGTGATGTCTATGCATTTTAATCGAATTTCATCTTAACAATAATTGTATGAGTATTCTAGTTATTATCGCAAGTGGAACGTGATTTCTAAGTATTTGAGGGCTAATTTTGTAGAATTTCATTTAAACAACGCTATTATCAAGAGTGGAGTTATGGAATTATGGATCGATATTTAAAAAGCTTGTAGTATATCAATTACTGTCGGTGTAACATTTTGGTGCAGTACATATTTTTTTTGGATATTTGTGTAGGTTAATGTGTTTTCTGGAAGTGGTTCTTATATGGAGGCTATGACCAATTATGGGCCGATCATCATAAAATTTGGTACTGCGATTTTTATATATATTGAAATTTTTTGTTTCGAATTTCAACTTGATAACTATAGTTTTAGGAAATTTATACATGTTTAGGCGATTTTCAGAAATGAAATACCACTTTTCTTTATTGACTATGCTGTAGTCGGCGTTGAGCTTATCAACTTTACTGAACATAACTTTGCGGTATTCGGACATTTAGTCAAAATACATGAAAAATGCAAAAAAAAAATAAATTTTTCCTATACGATACATACTAATTTCAAATCGATATATCTCGATTCGTAGACCTGACCCAACGAAACGCCCGGGCACGTATAACTTTTTGTTACCGATCTAATATTTCCCGGTGGACAAAACCCCCGCCAATCACTGGCCCTACTATTTGTCGCATAGTGTTATTAAATTTAATATACGTATATTTTTTTATGAAAAAACATCTAATTTAGTTTTATTTGTTTAGAATTTTTTCATGTAGTGAATGCAAATTTTTGAAAATAATCTAAAATAATCAAAAGTAATCTTTGAAAATAGTCGCATTATTTTTTGATTACTTTTGATTATTTTTGATTATTTTCTAGTAATCGCAAGTAATCTTGATTATTTTTTGATTATTTGTAATCATAATCAATTAGTAATCAGAAATTGTTCTGAAGCGAATTATATAATCAATTAAATTATTTTTAAAAAATAATCTAATTGATTACTAATCGTAATCCAAAATTAACAGCTATGGGTATAAAAATATGGTTGAAAAAAATTTTATGTTAAAAAAAATTGGTAAATTTTTTTTTCCCATTTTCATCAAAAAATATTTTCAATCTTTGTCGTAAAATATATTGTTTGGTACGTAGTGGAAATGTCTTTGAAATATCTATCAGTAGATATCCATATTGTCTATATTACGGACTTAGTAATCCAGATATAGGTACAAAATAGGTAATAATCTAGGTAGTTGTTGTTTTTTACTTATATCTCGGCCATTTGTGTGACGATTTTCTTGATTTTAAATTACAACTAAACCGGGGCTATAGTAGATATATTGATATATGAATCAGGTATATAAGTTATTTGAAGAATACTGAAAGTTGTTTTCAACATACAGGAGGGTAGACGGACATGGCTGTATCGACTCCGAGGTCCCAAATGAAAAATGTAGAATACTATTTACTGAGGAAACATGAATAACTTTGTTTTGATATTTTTTTAAATAAAGTTATTTAAAGTTAAGTCATTGCTGAATGTTTTTTGTTTTTGTATTTAAATATTTTCACTGAAATTTAATTGTTAAAACACGTTTTCTATTGTTTTAGTTTTGCCACAGCAAACAGCTTTATTTTGAAAATTGTCAATTATATTGTTTGTGTTTTTGCATAATTAACAAACAAAAACAATTAATAACAATTTATGTTATTTCGAGTTTGCAATTAAATGGATTAGCATTTCAATAAATTATGAACAATTATGTACTTTGGATGACTGTTTGGGAAAAGGAAAGCTAAACGTAGATTGTTTAGAAGTCTAGAAAAACAAATTTATTACCAGTATATACCATTTAATGATGAGGTGGATTTAAGTATGATATTATTCATTTATACGTTATTAATCCATACAAAAGTTTTAGAAAAAAATTACTCATTTTCAAAAAAGTCAAAAAAGTTTTTGATTTCGGTATAAAAATATTAAAAATTTTTTATTTTTTCTTTAATATTTTTTTTTTCGAAAGATTGAAGAATTAGCTGTTTAAAGTATTTGGGACACATTTTGCTAAGAACAATAGGTAATAAGTTACATGGATGAGAAAAAGCACATGTTTGGCCACAAATGCCAAATTTTGACCCCCTCTTGACCTCAGAGAGTTCTTGAAAAATTGTGTCTGAATTACTATTTCATTTCATCGGAAGACATCGATATTTTGGATTGTTATAGATAGTGGTATATCCATGTTCGCCTATCTGCCTGTATGTTGAAATCAACTTTCTGTAGCCCCCAAATAACATACATGATTCATACATCAATATATTGCTAATCGAGAAAATCGGCCCACAAATAAACAAGGACAACCTAGATTTTTGACCTATTTTTGATCTAAATCTAGATTACTACGTCATTAATATAGACAATATGGATATCTAATGATAGATATTTCAAATACCTTTGAAGCGACTTTTATAACACCATAGTAAGTCGGACCTACAATGCATCAAAATCGGTCAAAAAAAAGTTTGAAAAACAATTTTTTTCCATCATAAAATATATTCCACTAATAAATTAAATTATTTTAAATTTTGTTAAGAATTTTGCTGTATTCCCAAATATAAATTTTCCCGTATAACTTTTCAATTTTGTTTGCCCAAAAATATTGAAAATTTTTATTTTAAAGTATAATTTGGTGAATGGTATATAAGATTCGTCACAGCCAAATACACTGCTCTCTTACCTGTTTAACATTTAATCTTCCGAATTCGATAATATTTGGCATACATGTAGTTCATGGCCATACAAAATCCTTTGAGGTTCAAAGTTCATATTTTTCAATAGATGAATGCAAAATATCTAAATTAAAACTGTTAATAACTTTTGAAGAGTTAGTCAGATTTTAAAATCGTTTGATCTGGTATTAAATTAAATTAATATGAGATCAAGGGGGTTACTCTCTATTGCGATGCGAAAGCAATTTCGATGCGAAAGGTAAATGCGTTTAGAATACAATTTTGTACTCTGTATCGTCTAAGCAAAAAGAAGCAATACTGTCACCACAAAATGAACAATAGCGAAGAATGACAAAATGTAATGTCAAATCTTGTAAATAAAAACATTTTAAACTAATTTTTTGTGCGATGCGAAAACGCAATAAAGGGTACCAATTCCCGGTACAAATTTCCCGGGAATTTTGCCAATTTTTACTACCCAATTCCCGGGATTTTTAGTCGGGAATCCCGGGAATTAAAAACTGATGAAAATACATAACAAACAAGTTAGAACTCTATACAGTTTATTGCTTATATCTTGGCAATAATAGACCGGTTATTATTATTATTATTATTATTATTATTATTATTATTATTATTATTATTATTATTATTATTATTATTATTATTATTATTATTATTATTATTATTATTATTATTATTATTATTATTATTATTATTATTATTATTATTATTATTATTATTATTATTATTATTATTATTATTATTATTATTATTATTATTATTATTATTTATTTGGGGTTTTTCGTAAGAAAATTTAAAAAGTGAATTCATTATTTATAGAATTTATTTCTTATTGAATCATTATAATTTCTTTAAATTTCTTCTTCAAATCCATAACAAAATAGCTTCATAAATTTATTAAATTTTTCTTCAATTCAAATCTAGTACAAAAAGGTTTAAGACAATTTTTATACCCTTCACCTCGTGAGAAGGGTATATATAAGTTTGTCATTCCGTTTGTAATTTCTACATTTTTCATTTCCGACCCTATAAAGTATATATATTCTGGATCCTTATAGATAGCGGAGTCGATTAAGCCATGTCCGTCTGTCTGTCTGTTGAAATCAATTTTCTGAAGACCCCACATATCTTCGGGATCCAAATCTTCAATAATTCTGTCAGACATGCTTTGGGGAATTTTGCTATTTAAAATCAGCAAAATCGGTCCACAAATGGCTGAGATATGAGGAAAAAACCAAGACAACCTCGATTTTTGACCTATATCTGGATTACAAGACATTAATATAGACAATATGGATATTGATATATGATAGATATTTCAAAGACATTTGCAACGATTTATATAAGACCATAGTAAGTTGGACCTACAATGGGTCAAAATCGAGAAAAAAAATTTGTAAACCGAATTTTTTTTTCACCAAAAAAAATTTAAAAAACAAAAAAAAAATTTAAAATTTAAAAAAAAAAATTTTAAATTTAAAAAAAAAAATTTTTAATTTAAAAATTTAAATAACAATCGAAAAAATGAAAAAAAAAATTTATTTTGTTTACCTAAAAATATTTAAAATTTTGAAGTATAATTTGGTGAAGGGTATATAAGATTCGACACAGCCGAATATACCACTCTTACTTGTTTCAATTAATTTTGTAAATGATTTGATTTAACCAAAATTTAATCATTCAAAGTTTGAATAAATTCTGTTAACTTCAAAATTAATTCAGTTTAAACAAAGGCTTTGGAATGAATCTAAAAAATTAAATATTATTAATGGATTTAAGGAATAAAAGACTGACATTCTTTAATTACGGATTAAGATTTTAGTGAATTAAGCTCAAATTTTATTAATTAATTCAAAGCTCTGATATTTAATAAATTATAACACTAAGTTTTTATATGAAATTTGGCTATAATATTCCTAGTTTACAGTCTCATTATATATTTCGGGAATAGCCAGGTACCCGGGAATGTAGAAAAAAATTTCCCGATTCCCGGGAATCAAAAAAGGTTGGGAAATTAAAAACCCTAATCATATTCCATAACGAGAACAATTGGTTTTAATTTTATGTTAAAAATTCGTATGAGTTTAAATTATTAGAGCAACTTAAAATTGTTTAAGACTATAAAGACCTATGGGTATGATCCGATACTTTGTCGAACATCTTTGTTTCCTCCCATTCATAGCATTTTATGTTCGTGTACACAAATTCGTCGAAGCCAAACTTAACTGGAGTATTTATTTAACTATTATAGCATCTCTTTATTGACTTTTTAGTATTTCCATTGAAACGTTTCGATGACCATTAATTATTTCCAAACAATTTAATCAATTCCACTCTACATGCATACTCATAGAAACACATTAATATGATGCGAAACATTATAATATTGAATTTGTGTAGTATCGAATTGATTAGGTACTAAACATAATTGAAGATTTAATATGGCGCATATGATTCTCAACAATTTCATTTACTCGTATCGTACTAAAACTAATCGAGTGTAATATCTATCGGCATATAATTTGTTAGGAAAGTTAAATGACTATTTGAATTTTGAATTCGTTTTCAATATGGCTTCCTCTCAGCCAGGCAAACAACGCTCATGTCATTGACACGTAAATACATGTGATTAAGAATATTATTTTGGGTTTTTGTTTCTTCTTTAATTAAATTCATTAAGCGACGTTTTATCCCAAATCTTTATATTTTATTTTTGTATTGTATTGTATTTTAAAATAACAAGTTATTTTGTTAAACATTTCAGATAATGCACATCCACATGCATGCAGATGATTTGTTATAATTAAATTTGTTTCTGTATTTTGTTGTTGACCAACAAATTTTAAGACTCACTTGAGTATAATTGTTGTTTTCTGTTGTATTAATTAACACCCGAATTTGAAATAAAATTCCCTCAAAAGTTACAATTGCCTTTAACCTTAAAGTTTATAATTAATATGTATTTATATTTAATTTGAATGAAATGATAACAAAAAATGTCTGCCATAAAATATAGCAAGAGGAGCATTTAGCCAGTGACACATATAGTCAGGCTGATCGAGAGCCATACAGCCAGCCAGATACAATAATTACTTAGTTGAAATAAAACTGAAAAATAATAATGAGTAAAAAAATAACATTAAATTCACATTCAGAAAGATCAGCAAATAAATACCGCCACTATAAAAGCTTAAACAAATAAAATATTTTTATAATGACACGATTTATTTATAAAAACAACAACAAAATAACTAAATAAAAAATGCTATTTTATAAACAAAAACATCAAAGTGTTGTTTTTTTTACAATTAAAACTTGAACTTCACAAAAAAAACAAAGAAAATTAAATTATAACATTCATTAATTAGTGTGCTTTTTTTAAGGGGAAAACAAATTAATAGATTTTAAACATATGTACGCTTTTGTTTGTAAATAAATTTAATAAAAAATTGTTTATAAATTATGACCATTGGCAATTATGTAGTTATTAATTGAACAGTCGCACAGTGATTCGATTCATAGGCAAAAATTAAATTAAAAAAATATATATTTATATTCCTAAAAAGCGTTAGTAATTGTTAAAGGAGTTTGACAAAGCTAGATTATAAATTGTATCTACAAGTCTTTTGTAAATTGGAAAACTAATCTAAATCTATTGCAGCTACTTATATGTCATAACTTGAAAATTATTGTTTTCGAATATTCGATTAATTATTGATTGCATAATTTTTTATTATAAATTAAGAAAATTTTATTCATTTGAATATTCGATTAATCGACAATTATTGATTGAATAATTTTTTATTCTAAATTAAAAAAAAATTATTCATTCGAATAAAAAAATATTTTTTCCTCGATTATTCGAACATTTTTTATTCATATGACAACCCTAATTTTCAGTTTTTCCACTTTAATTTGTTTATTATTTGTAAAAATACTTCAACTTTTTTATTTATTGGTCCAAGCTGATCTTCGATATCTCTGGCCCTTATGTTTGATATGGCAGCGAGTTTTGATCCGCTTAACTGTTTGATGGCTTTGTAGGTCTCTCGTGTTTTGCCATGTGCAGCTGCATATTCGACCGAGCTGCGATTAGCTTGAGCCATTTTCTTCAACTGTTTGTTGACGTTGTTGTAACGATGATTTATTTGATGCAAATTGGAGTTCTGTTCTGCTGTGAATAGTTCCATTTTAATTTCTTTCCTTTCAAAGATTTTCTCCCATGTTGCGTCTAACTCTGGACACAGACGGCATGTGAACTCTTGTGCAACTGATGTTTGTTGCAACCTGTGCACATTGAATGTCATCCTGGCTGAAGCTTTTTTATAATTAGCCATTAGCTGGTGATCGCTGTATATGTACAGTGACGGACATTACAATAGAATCACTAGCAATATTTCATTTAAAACCAGGAGCAATCATAAGGATTGGTGTGGGCCAGAAAATATAAAAAAGTGGCAAAATGTGTAGTTGACGGACGAAACGACCATTAATTTAATTGGTAGTGATGATAAAACATGGGTTAGACGTCCAAAAAATGGCAAAAACCAAAAACGTTTAAACATGGTTGGGGAAATAATATTATATGGGGATGCTTTTCTTGGTATTGCGTTGGTCCAATTTATTGGATTAAAGAAAATATGGATAAGCACTTGTATGTAAATATTTTGGAGAATGTTATAAAGCCACATGCAGAATGGAATATGCCCTTAAAATGGCTCTTCCAGCAAGATAATGACCCAAAGCACACGTCAGGTCTTGCCAAAAAATGGTTTTTATATAACAAAATTCATGGAATGGCCGTCTCAATAACCAGACTTAAATCCTATGGAAAATAGTAAAAGACAAACTCGGACCAGAAAAATTTAAAAACAAGGAAGAACTTTGGCAGAAAATTCAGGTAATATGGTATGCAATTTCCCGATCTACATGCGAAAGTTTGTTAAATTCAATCCCCAAAAGATTTGATGCTGTTATTAGAAATAATTGATATGCAACAAAATATTAAGAAAACAACGAATTCTTATGATGATTTTTTATTTTTAATCATTTTAAGACTGATTGATTCTATTTGAATGTCGCATATTTTATTTAGTCTTTTAGATTTGACATCGTTTTTAACATAAGAATGTGTTATTTTTTTATTTTGTTTTTTTCTATTTATTGTTTACGTTATGAGCATTAATATATAATGAACAAAGAATAGAAATGTGTACGTAATTGTCGTTCTAATGAGACATAAAAAATAGAAATTGGTCAAAAAATTTGAAAGATATTAAAAATTCTCCAGGCCATTAACGTGCCTCAAGACACTACAACAAGAAATGTACGAACAAATTTAACATATTTTGAGAAATATTAAAATAAAAGCTAATTTTTACTTAAAATATATCCATATTTACTTGTATATGAGTTTTTATCTTCGTAGGATACCGTTACCTATTCGCAGGTATGACCAAAAAAATATTTTTTTTTAACGGCAGTTGCAAAACTCCATTTTCAAATTTTTAATAATTTTGTTAAAGAAATTTCAGAATTTTTTGATCATCTCATTGGGATTTATTGAGAATATAATAAGGAATAAAAATATGAAAAAATTATGATGATGTCTCCTATAGTTTTTCCGTACTTGCGATTTAAATTTTGAAATTTTCGAGAAAAACAAATTATGTGGCCTTATTTTGGCGAATGAGCTTTCCGTACTGTTGTGAATTTTAAGTAAAACTTATTCAGAATATTATAGTCTAGATAATTGTAAATATACTCTGAAAGTTTTAATAGAATTGGAAAACGTTAAACCTTTCATCGTGAAGATTAAAGGTAAAATTTTTTAATATTTGGAATTTCTAATTTAAAGATAGCGAAATGTTATTTATTTTTGGATGAAACTTAACCCCTTGTGGGCCAAGGCATGTTTTGTTTTCATTTTGTAAGCTTATTATTGTTATGGTACTTATAAGTACCGTCGGTCGACAAAGGGTTAAGAAAAATATAACATGAAGTCTATTATTTATAATAATATCAGGACTGCAAGCAACCTCCAGTGATGCTGGCTGAACTCATTTATTTTATTTATCATAGGGTTTGCCCCGTTTCCTGAAACCCTCCTCCAGGCTTGGCACGCCAGTCGGAGTAACTATCATGAGATAATTGTGTTTGAAATTGTTACATTTGAAAGTTGTTTCGAGATGCACTTGTTTTTTGGGTTCAATATTATAATTAAATAGCAGTAATTGGGACAAGGCTGTCAGTCATGAATCTGAAAATCATTTAATCACATTTATTCTAGAACTAGTTATTTTAGAACTAAATTCTGTCTGGTTTAATACATGGATTATGTATAAACTTGAGATAAATGGTAGCTAAACTATTTGCTGCACTGTAACAAGAATATGGAAAAAATTCGATTCTAATTTATGGCAGTAAATTCGTATTAACTTAATTTGTTTTATATAATTATCTGAAAACTGTACGTGTATGTATGTGAAAACGAATATTTGTTTATCAGTTTTATAGAATTGAACTTTGCATAGAAGAGTATAAATTATAATGTATTTTTTTTTTTTTTTTTTGTTTGGTACATTTTCACTCAGAGGAATTAGCTTGTTAAGTATGTCTAATGTTTTGGAGTGGTCTTATAAATTAAATATTTGGCTACTTAGCAACAGTAAAATATGTACAATGTTCATTAGGGTTGGTAGATTTTTCTACTAAATTTCAATTGATTCTATGAAGAATTCTAAGGTCTAAAATGACTTATAGTGTTGAAACATCAAATACATAAAAATATAATATTGTTTATAGAAATTTGATGCGGTATTGATAAATGAAAGAAAAAAGTCCAGAATTATTATGCTGGTTCACAATTACCTGTTCGCAAATTGTACAAAAACTTTGAAGTGAAGTATTATTTACAACATATTTGGTCAATTCACAAGGTCTCTTATCATGTCATATTGTCATATTGTCCTAATATTTCACAATGGTTTTTATTGCTTTACATGCAAAAAATTTCCTAAAATAATACCACTCTTTATGCTATGCTTATTGTGTTATCGTAACCAACCAGCAGAGACCTGTGCCGAATGTCTAAGAGTCGGTTAAGCCAAGCCGCCGAGTCGTGATATATTAGGACATTATGACAATATGACTGATAAGAGACCTTGTGAATTGAGCAATTTTGTGAATTTCCGCCAAGTCAAAATCCATTTTAAACCTATGGTTTCTAGGGTAAAGTGGCTAAGAATTATTCGTAGCATAATTTTCCGCCTACGATTTTTTACTTTATTTGCATCCGTAGAAATCGAACCACCCTATTATAATGTGAACATTGTTCATATTAGAAATTAGCAAACAAGAGGTTGTATATTTTTACTGTGCAATTACTACTAACATTTGCGAGGTCTTATGCCCAAGCGGTTTAAGGTTCATTATAGTTTTAAGGGCACTTGAGAGCCCAGCCAGATATTCATACGTAAAACATTAACAATTTTAACATTTACACGTTTATTTCAGCTATACATACAATAACTTAATATTTATGCAAAAGAAGTTTGCTTTACAAAGCCAACTTTGTTGGGAAAATTAGTGCAAATTCTAAATTTTATTTTGCAGCATAGAACACACTTGTTAGAAAACTCATTGGAATACATAAATACGTACTTCTTTTGAAGTGTGCATTTATTGTTGAAATGCACAGCTAAATAAACTGACTAACTACTCGTAGTACATAACTTTATCTATACGAATTTGTTTTAAATAAAATTTGAACACAGTTACTTACACTGCCATATGTATTGCATTGTTATGTGTCGGTTCTAACAAAAATTTATCACAGTTCAATTCACTACTTTTTTGTATTCTCATCATGGTCATAAATTTCTGTTTATTTAACAAAATAAAACTTTTATTGCATGTTTAAGCCATGTTTGCTTTTTTATTTACCACTTTTTTTCTCCAATTTTTTTTTTACAACATTTTACTTCGGCCAAATGCATGATTCCACCATTATTTAATCGCTTAAATGGGAAAGATTGCTTGCTATATTGTTGTTAATAAATTTTAAAATGTAAATTTAAATTCATAAAAAATACACATACACGCAGAAAAAAATATAATTGGGCATGGTTACTGTAACCATTTAAATAGTGTTACAAGTTTTTTAACAATATTATAGTCACAGTAACTATTTACATGTTTGTGGTAACCATAATAGGGTTAATTTACTATTCACATGATTGTATCAACCATATATATGGTTACAGTAAACAAATATATGTTTGTGGCAACCATATTTATGTTGAATAATTTTATCATAATATGTTGTTCTCAGTTTATGATAAGCCTTAAGCCGAGATCAACATAATATGATAAGTCCTTGATCATATGAATGGTTGTCACAAACATGTATTTGTTTACTGTAACCATATATATGGTTGATACAATCATGTGAATCGTATATTAACCATATTATGGTTACCACAATCATATAAATGTTTACTGTGACTATAATATAGTTAAAAAACTTGTAACTATATTTTTTCTCTGCGTGTATTTACTAGTATTTGAGGGTTTTTTTTAATGTTTTGTTTTCAAATATCGAGTAAAGTAATAAATTTGAGTTTTTTATTATTTTGTGGTGGAACTATGAACATATTTTCCGCTTTAGTTGCTCAATTATGTTTTCTGTTAATCCAATTTAATAAAATTACAGAAAAAAACACCTGAATTAAATGAAGGAAATATGAGATCAAATGTGACAAAATGCTAAGTACTTTTTACGAATTACATTTTCATCAGAATTTAGGAATTTACAAAAAATATAAATATATCATTACCTAAAATGCAAAAGGGCCTATCATCACTTTTTAAAATTTTACAGGAGAGACAAAAAACTAAATAAAATATAAAGCGTTGTGGTTACAAATATGATTTTCTTTCTTTAATAAAGTCCTTATTTTTAAAAATAGAAAGCAGCAGGTGCGCTGTATAAAAAACTCTATTTTTAATTTTGTTGGCTGTTACGCCCTTTTACATTTCAAGTGACGATATGTAGACAATGATCATATTGGGTAAAATTATGATGATATAAGGATCTAGTCAAAAATAATTAGTATTCTAGGATTTAAATTCTGTTGTGCTTTTTTAATGTAATGAAATCTTGGTTTTGTAAATGTTCCGTTTATGTTTTATAATTTTCTCGTATTAATTCATTCAAATAAATTGCATTTACCATTTATTCCAGAATACAACAATAACAAAATTTAAAAATAAAACTTGATGTCGATCAAAATTCCAAACACCTAACCTTTAGAAAAAACATAAATTTAAGAATTTATTAATTAATTTAAATATTCAAAAATTATAAAAATAGATTTTGTTAAGCTTTTAACAAAATTTTTTAATATAAGCCATAAATAATTACTTTGATTTTTACTTTTGCTGTGACCACAACTTAATTCTATAAATAAACACCCATTGAAAAAAGAAGTATAGGTAAACGTTTATTTTCGGAATAGCCTAAAAATTATTAAGCTAAAACTAGCCAAATTATATTACGGGATTTACAATAGCCGGCGCATTTTATGAATGTAAATAACAGTGATAGATAAATTCTTTGCGAGTTCTTAAGTTTTCCCTAATTAATTTGCCACATTTTTACTTTTTTTGAAAAATATGACAAAAAAATGTTTTTTATTGAATTTTTACAGAGATACAAATTTTTCAAATTGAAACTACATAAATTTTTATTTATGAAAAGTTTTTCATGAAATTTCACAGTTATGCACAATTTGCTATTTAAAATGGAAAAATAAAAACAAATTTTGAGATTTATTATCAGCAATCCCGCAATTTCCCAAAAAGTGTGGAAAAATCCCAAAAATGGGAATTTTTAGTTTTTTGGCTATATATCTATAAAAGAGTCGAGGTTATCAGAACCCTTTACAAAATAATTAAAAAATTTGATATCGAATATGCGATTTGAGAATTTTTGCCATAAAAAATTGACATAAAAAAAAAAAAAGGTTTTTTTACTGGACCTGGTCCTCTTGGTAACAACAATTTTTATATTTTTTTTCATTTAAAATATTTGATAAAAATTTAGCTTTTCAAAAAGTATAAATTGCTCTTAGAAATTTTTTGCGATAACTTAAACAGAAAAAAGTTAATTTTTCCCAAAAATTTTGCGAAAAATCGACTTTTTAAAATTTTTTAAATTCGAATGCATATCTATAACTTTAGACTTAATCATTATTTATAAACAATTATTTTTCTATTTGACACATACATGTGTTGTTAAAAGAAAATTGAAGAAAATCGGGAAATATTTGGATCCGCTGTTATCAAAAAACTGGAGTAGGGTGGGTAAAAATGTTGAAAATTTAATTTTCAAATGTTATAAGGGATAATTGGTAGCTACGATGAGGGTTTTTGTAGTGCTCGTTCAGGAGATTCTATATGTGTATTTTTTTTTTTTTTTGATATCCGAACACAAACGAAGAAATAGGATCATCTTAAAAATGTAACATACCCGAGGTGTCCTACTTTGACTTGATTTTTGACTACTTAATCAGCAATTTTAAAACGTTTATACAGAATCATTACACTATGCAACAAATGAAGACTTTTGGAAAAGATCATGACAGTATAGGTTCGACTCTACTCAGATTTGTTTTTTTTTCTTTAGAATTTTATCGCAAATATACGTCATATATAAAATACAAAAAAAAGATCGAGCAAAATTTAAAAAAAAAATTAAACCAAAATATCTCTTGAACTAAAAGAGATAACCTACAGATAAAAGCATATTTTTGTAGACCTTCTCAAGGACTATCTATATTTTTAATTTCAGCTCATTCGGATCAAATGGCTTTTTGGCGATTTTTTTTAAATGTGTGACATTGAGGGTCAACTCACTGATCCCCATTCCGAACACTTCAGCCGAGTAGATAATACAGCACAACATAGAAGTGTGGACTTGATCATACCATTTTAACAAAAAAGTTTTTGTTTTAGAGTCAAAAAATAGTAAAAACGAAAATTGTTAAGCTACAATGTAATCTTTATGTGCTATTAGTGACTAGACACGTTCAGAATGCATTTATATGATCTCATGAGTTGTTCAACTTTACCGTAGCTACAACTTTGCTAAATATTGTTAGTGAAAAATTAGGAGACCCTGAAATTTATTCTAAAAAAAGTAAAAAAAAAATGTTGTCTTCCTATATTTTTTCAACATACGTGCACGAAAAAGCTATTTTTTGGAAAAAAATTTTAACAAAATTTATTTGGCGGACTCTTAGCTATATTATTGCCATATAAAGTTAAGCCGTATCACAAAGTGTGAATTAGCTGTTAACCAAAAACTGATGACACCTTTTTTAGAGGCCCCACTGATTTTCAGAAACTTTGGGGGCCCATAAAAAAAAATCGGTCACCAAAATGGACAAACTGAGTACAGGGTTTTACTACACTTTGGTAGTAGAGTCGAACCTATATGGTCATGATCGTGTGTTTTTTTCACTGTTGCACGTGTTATTTGCTATGAAAAATGGATCCATTACGATAACTCGAAGTGTTGTCTTTTAAGAAACAAATTATTGAAACTTTGATTTAAAATTTTTGAAAGGCGACTTGACACATTTGCTAACGAATAATTTTGAATAATATGATACTTTTTTGACAATGAAATTTAAGTGTTTGTTCTTTTTTCTACACGCCTCAAAGGGAATATCATAAGTTAATTACATATTGACAGTGAATATAAAATAAAATTTATTTCATCATCATTATTATCGATTTAAATTCCATTTGATGGTATTTAAGTCAGCGCTTTAATTAAAATTTGGTTAACTAGGCTTTGAATAGTGCATTTGTTCAGTACAAAGGCTTTTTATTATATTTTATATTCAGTTGAGGATTTTCCCTTATTTATGGTTTTTGAATAAATCTTTTTTCTATCGCAATCTCTCAGTATCTTTGATTATTTTATTATAATTGGCATTTTTGTGCATAATTTATGAGAAAAGCAACAAAAAATAATAATGCATACATATGATGACAAAATTCAATAAATAAATTTAAAGCAAAAACAAAATAAATTAATTGCAGTCACTGCCAGACAGGCCAGCTGGCTTATGGTTGCTGTTATTTTCGATAAATGCACTATTTGCTAACACGGTATTTAAATATTTAAACAATAGACAGATAGACAGACACACAGACAATTCATTTAAGTTCAACAATGTAGATATTTTGTTTAAAACAAACTAAAATGTTAAACTTGACAATAAAGACAGATATACTACATTCATGCATGCTTGGAAACTAAAAGAAGAAACAAATATTTAAGAAATAATAATAGTATTAAAAGTTTTCAAAAACAAACATCTTAAATAATAGAAAACCTGTTTTGTATTTTATAACAAATTTCTAACAAACACACAACAATTTTATATGTATAGTGGTTAAACAAAAACAAAAACTTGTATTTAATTTGTTTCTATTTTTTATTAGTTTTTTTGTTTATTGTTTTTGCTAAAAAATATTTAAATCAACATAAATTAAAATACACAATCTAAGAATCTATGCTGGTTTTAGTATAAAAAGCAAACATGGAAATAATAGAAACAAACTAAAAGCTTAATAATGCATTAAGCGTGCCAAAGTTGCTAAAGAAATTAAATTCAATTCAACTTAAAAATTCATTTGCAATTTTATATTAACAGTCGTGTCGTATATTTTGCCTTAGAAATAACTATCACTTTAGACTGTTCTTTAATAACTCAAATTATTTAGAATTTGGCATTTAAATTTAATTCACTGTTTGCAACACAAAGACATTTTCAGGACACATTGGGGTTTAGAATGTTAATGAAATTTCACATAGTCTGTGCTGAGGTGCTTTTGAGTTGATTTGTATTTACATGGGTTCTTAGTCACAGAAAAAACTATTTCTTAAACCGTTTCAATTCAAATATATATCACATATTGAACTGGTTTTAATTATTTTATAATTGAATCAATTATTCATGTGCTCAAAAACAAAATTTTCTGATATTTTCTGTTGAATTTTGAGTTTTGAATTTGATAATTTTGACAATTGAATACACAATTTTCGTTATTGGTTGAATTTTAAATACAAAAATTATTGAATAGATAATTTTCGTAATTGAAAACACATTTTTGTTATTTTTTGTGTTTTCAATTACGAAAATTATCTATTCAATAATTTTTGTATTTAAATTTCAACCAATAACGAAAATTGTATATTCAATTGTCAAAATAATCAAATTCAAAACTCAAAATTCAATAGAAAATATCAGAAAATTTTGTTTTTGAGCACATGAATACTTGATTTAATTATGAAATAATTGAAACCAGTTCAATATGGGACAAATGTTTGAATTGAAATATAATTTTTTCTGTGGATGGAATGGTTGGATAGTGGAAGGATAAAATTTTTTTTATTAAAATAGTACTTGAAAATTCATTCTGTAAACCCACCATCTCAAAAGATTTAGATTTTGTTATTCCGTTGGTAACACATCAAAATATTCATCACATATCCCCAAAAGTATATATATTCTGGTTGCTCATAAGATTCTAAGACGATCTAGCTATGTCCGTCCGTCTGTCTGTCTGTTGAAAACACGATAGGTCCCAAACTCCCAAAAGGAGTATTAAAAATGGGCAATATCTGTCCATGATACAAATGTCCCCTCGGGAAACTGTTTGAGCAGTCATAAATATTGTTACGAAATTGCACTGGCCACTTCTACTGCAAACATTAACAGTTAAAGCTCTAAAAATAAAACATTCTAGTTTTGTCCTTTAGATAATTCTAGAATATAGCACTGTGTTAAATATAACAGCACGCTGCAGACAGCTAGGCGCTGCACAGTGGTATGAGAAAAAAAAAGATGGAAATAAATCTGTATCTTCTAAACCCTTAGTCCGATTTGAATGAAATTTGACATGCGCACAGACGAAGTGTTGTCGAGTTTAAGTTTTGAATTTTGACCGCACGGGCCCACCGGGGGTGCGGCCAGGGTTTCCCAAAGTAGGACACCTCGGGTATGTTCAATTTTTAAAAGATCCTATTTCTTCGGCTGTGTTCCGATTTCAAAACGATCACATATATATAATCTCCTCGTCGAGCACTCCAAATCCGCTGTTATCAAAAAACTGGAGTAGGGTGGGTAAAAATTATGAAAATTTAATTTTCAAATGCGAATATCTCCTAGTTATAAGAGATAATTGAGATAACTGCTCGACGAGGAGATTCTATATATGTGATCGTTTTGAAATCGAAACACAGCCGAAGAAATAGGATCTTTTAAAAATTGAACATACTCGAGGTGTCCTACTTTGGGGAACCCTGGCCCAAATCTATAAGTCTCCAAAAATTATTTTATTTTTGATTTTTCCATGGAAAAAAACAATGTAGCCCCAGTTTCCCCCAAGCTGTTCTTTTAATAAAATGAAAGGTGGCAGTGTCTTATTTCGATATAAAAAAAATAGTTTTCGGAAGTTTTCGGAACAGGATGAAAACTTAACATTTAACATACGACCACTCCTTATAATTTTTGCAAAAAAATGTATGAAGCCATCCCTCTGAGCGGGGCGTTCAGCTAGTCATAGAATAAATATGAACAGAAAAAACGAAATATTTGGAAAATTTCTTCTCAGTTTTTGGAATTTTTGTATTCAATGGAAAGCGTTTTCAACCCACTAATTGAAAGATCTATACAATTTCCAAATTTGGTTGCAAAATTTCTTAATCCTTTGGAATTTACAATTGTTTTTTCACAAGATATAACTAAATCTTGAAATATCAGGTTTTTTATGGTAATTATTATTCTGAAAATTAATAGGATACAGTCTATAACAATAGATTACCTTAAAGATATTGTATTTGTTACAATAAATGTCCATTACTAGCAGATTTCACTATATAAGTTTGCAAGTGCATTCTAGTGAAGTCAGAGATTATTTTATGCTACGATTCTCTTAACAAATATTTAATATTTCAATTGACAGTTGATAAAACATACTTGTCATACTAAATGAAATGTATTGACTTCTTGTCTACAATTTGTGGCCATGAAAATTTTCCCAAAAAAACAGATAAAGAAAATAATTTCATAGATAAAAATATTTTGATGTCACATTAGAACAATAAGTATAATGAAGATTAAAATCGACCAAACAATTCACTGATGGTTTTTAAAATTTTATTTAAGACAATTTTTTGGTCGTGTATTCAATATGTCTTGTAGACCAAAATAAATTCCAATAAAAAGAATTGATACGTGAGATGAATTTCATGATTAATTTTAATATTTATTGATGCACAATGAGTTACAAACGAAATATGTATTGTACTCAGCAAATGACCTAAAAGTATATTTTTTTTTTGAAAAATTAAAAAAATTATGGTTAAATTTGCAAATATTCTTCTAGTTTATATTAAAATATTTGTAAAAGTAACTGACCTTAACAGTATCTCATTAGAGCCATAAACTAACTACATTTTCCAATATTTTTTTCTTTTATGTACCAATTTAATACAAAATATGACATTAAACAATTATTTAAGGGGGAACAGCAAATTAATTTAAGAACAGAAACAAAACACAATAATTTTGACGTATTACAGTATAATACTTCATTGTAAACATCATTGTTTGTTTTTTAAGGCAGACTGTTTAAACAGAAAAAAAAAAAACAAAAAAATAATAAAAAATTCAAATAATATAAAAGAAAATGACAAAAACATTTTCATGCATGATTGAAGAATTTCTTTATGTTTTAAACAGCAAAAACAAAAAAAAAACAGCGAAATATTCATGCTGTTGATGCGAAAAATATATGTGACGCCGTTCAAAATGTCCCGCTTCAGCCTACACCAAAATCCATTTACTCACCCATTCATTCAGTGAAAACTGCCTTAAGCACCATCATCTCTCCATCACCTCTGCCGGTCTAAACCAGACAAGAACATAAAAAGCCGAAAATTTATTATGACAAGAACATGGTGTGGTTGGTTACCTTTTCATGGGTGTTGAAAAGTGAAATACTTTCGAACAGAAATTAATAATTTAATTTGACTTTTTAAAATATTGTTTATTTTCTGCCCCTTTCATGATATTTCATGAATGCAGCCTCCTCAGCATTAATGCCAGAGATGGCTTTTACATCAGAAAAAAATTGACATTCATTTATATAAATGGATTTTGTTGGTTGTTTGGCTGGCTGGCATTGACAAATATTTGACACTAGCAGAGAAGAAGTATTTTATTTTATAAATATTAATTTTGATTGCGTCTTGTCTGTTTTACATCTGCACAAGCAAATATCATGTCAAACAAACACCTTCTTCATTAATGTCTACAATCACAGCACATCTTGTTTCATTTTATTTATTTGTTTTTTTTTTCGGAATCGTTTGTTTGATTTATATAGTAGCAATTTTATGTGATGTTATTTAAATACTCACACACTTTTAATACTTGTTTATTAAAAAGTGGAAAGTATCGCAGTAAATCATTCAAAATTTGCCATTTCCATTTAAATCTTTTAAAATAAAAGAAAATGCCAAGAAAATTTATAATTTATTTATCCTCAGTGAATATTGTCATATCTAAAGAATGTACTGGGGAAGTATTCAATTATGAAAATATGTACAGAGAATTTAATAAGTGAAATCATTAAATAAATAACACAAAATTGTTGCTCCCCAACATATTTTTTTTTTGGTATAATTTTCTAAACTTTTTTAATTTATATATTTAATTTGTAATTTGTGGTTATAAAATAAAACCCATTTGAGGAGTTTTATTTTTCGCGTCATAAAATAAAACTGATTTGAAGAGTTTTTTTTTAATTGATACCTAAAGCTTGCCGCTTACAATTTGTAAAGCACCTTGCATTGCAATTGAATAAATCGTCATTAAAATAAAAACAAGTGGGATTTTAATTTGTTATTGTTTGATTCAATTGTTGTTGTTTTTTTCTAAAATTGCATTATATCTGATAGACTCAATAAAGATATATTTTGAAAAAAGAAGAAAATTAATAAAATGAGTTATATTATTTGCCGTGAAAAATAAAACTCCTCAAATGAGTTTTATTTTATGACGGCTAATTAAAATTCTCTTTTTAAGTGATTAAACCGCTTAATTTTGTTTCGTTTAACCTTCGCTTTACCAATACCCACCCGGGTGACCACATCGATTTTATTGGTTTAATATTTGTTTTAATTTTGTTTCGATTTAAATGAAATTTGTACTCACTGAACAAATTCTAGAGTTCTATAGAATTTAATAGAACCATTTTAAACTTTTTATAAGGTTTTTTAAATTTTTTAAAATTTCGTTCGTCGAATATATTTATAGAAGTGTAGTGTCACCCGGGTGGGTATTGGTAAACCATGTACATAAAAAACCTTTGGTAAAGCGAAGGTTAAAAATAACTGTTGAGATCGCTTTCTTAATATCACCATAGATTCTGAAAGAGCACTTCAATACAATCACAACAATTTCTGAAAAAAATGACGATAGTCCGCCACATGTGTTTTCTTCGCATGCTCAGCGATGAATGAACAAAAGTCTTTAAAAGAGCATAACAAATGTGTGTAAATTTATCAAACAATTGTTGTATGGCGTGAACATCACTGTTATAGACGTAATCATTTCAATGTTGTGTGACGAGCAAAAGTCGTAGGCATTTGTTTTTGCCTCACATTAGTTTTTATTTGTTATTATTCAAATTTGTCTAAACGTTAATTGTATTTAGTTTAAGTAACGCCACCTAGTAGTAAGTAGGGAAAACAAAACAAATATCAGTACACTTAATTTGCAACCATGGGACAGTAACACCGCTATGTATTAACTATTGTGTATGTATGCATGGTTGATCTGCCCTATAAAAAGAGAGTATTTGTGAATATTCAGGCGGTCAGCCAGCAGCCGGCGAAGAGGTAAGATCTTATTTAGCTGTTTAGGGGTTATACCTCTTACAATTAAATAATATCTCAAACTCCGAGAATAGCGGTTATACCCACTCTCGTAGTTTGCCTTTTTTCTGGTGAGATTTACTAAAGGTTTTATTAGTCGGAGAAGGGGTTATACCTCTGCCACCTAATAAAACTGTGGTAATTGAGTATTGGTGGGATTCTGTGGTTATACCCGTGCTCAGCTTACTCAATCATCTTCCCACTCCGGTACTCCCTCTTGTTGACGCCCGTGGTGGTGCCGCGGTCAACGGAGAGAATCCCTGCGGCCTAAGACGTAGAGAGTATATACGGGAAGCCCTTCCCCGTCATCGCCGTACCTCCGTGAGAGTGTACTACGGGAAGCCTTTCCCCGTCATCGCCTTACCTCCGTGAAAGAGTACTACGGGAAGCCTTTCCCCGTCATCTCCGTACCTCCGTGAAAGAGTACTACGGGAAGCCTTTCCCCGTCATCGCCGTGCCCCCCCTCTTCGTAACAGTGTACTACGTCTGTCGGTGGCCAACGTCATAATAAAGTGTTGTGTTAGTGTATAAAATAAAGTACGATTTATAACGTTATAAGAAAAAGAAACTGGCTTTTTAATCCCCTGGCTTAAAATAAATTTTTGTAACGAACCCTGGGAGCCGCGAGCTCTACCCCAGCGTAAGGTGGAAAAACCTGTCGTTACAATGGCGCCCGAGCAGGGACATTAAATAAAAGTGTCTAAAAAAAAAAAAAACATTAATAATAAAAATTTGTAAATTAAACTGTACGAACTGTGAAATAAACTGTGTGTGTGGATTATTTAATCCGAAAAAATTTATGTTGAACCTAAAAAAAAAAAAAAAAAAACAGAATAAAAGTGTGAAAAATCGACGGAACAGCTTACATTCTTTAAGTCACCGGTGATGGAAGAGAAAACTGAGTGCAGAATGGAAGTAATAGAAAAGATAAGGAAGTGGGGCATACATTTCGATGGAAATCGTGATCCATTAGAATTCATTGAACGTGTAGAAGAGCTTTCATGTATGTACGATGTAACCTTGGACACGTTGCCAAAATTAATGCCTGAATTCTTACGAGATCGTGCCCTTATCTGGTTTCGAATTAATAACAAATCTTGGGTTAGTTGGAACGATTTTAAACTCGATTTGAGCCAATTCTTTCTCCCACCAAGATATTACGAGAAACTAGAAGATGAGATTCAAAATCGCACACAACGACGTAACGAAAAATTTAAGGACTATCTTCTGTCCCTACAAAATCTTATGAGGCACTCTAAGCTGTCGGAAGCGCAGAAATTGGAGAGGATATTTAGAAATTGCTATCCAGATTACCAATGGTATATTAAAAGGAAAGATTTTTCATCCCTACCAGAACTCACAACGCTAGCCGAAGATTTGGAGAGCATTAAATGCAGGCCTCAACAAAACAACGACGATTCTAGCCGGTTAAATGCAGCTGCTTCCAGAAGACAACGTCCTAGATGCCAAGCTTGCGAAGTTAATGATCATGACATTGGAAGATGTCCCAACAATGGTAGTAATTCGGAAAACCATTTCGGAGGGCGACGGAACTGAGGCGCAACGTCCCTCCAAACCACCACACCTCAGTAAAACAAACAGCATTACGATGCGAAGAGAACCGCATAACAGCGACAATCCTGATACAAAACAAATTGATAACATCTACAATAGATACCGGTGCAACCAGAAACTTTATAAGAGCCGACTTTTTAAGCCAATTTGAAGGTGACCTCAAGAAGGTAAACGAAGAGCTGGAAGTAATATTGGCAGACGGATCACGAAAGCAAATTTCTGAAAGCGTACAAATTAGTGTCACCTTTGGGAATACAACAAAAATGTGCATTTTTTATATAATGCCAGACTTTTTTGAAGAAATGATATTAGGCTTAGAGTTTCTACGAACCTTTAACGCTACGATAAATTGTGCTGGATTAACCTTAAACTGTGAGTTTAAAAATACCTCAACGAAACCCTCTGATAGGGGAAAACAACCGCTCATTGCCCATTCCGAAAATGGAGGCCATCGTACTATTCTAGAACATAGTCCTGATCCGGACAAGGTAGCTGCGATAAAGGAAATGAAACCTCCGCGAAGTATAAAAGAAATCCGAAGATTTGTGCCAGACTTCGCCAAGATTTCCCACCCTCTCACACAACTATTAAAAAAGGGAACACAAAATGCCGATGCCCTATCTCGTCAACCGTGTGATACCCTGAATATTATAAACACTAACTCAATCTCGAATACGTGCCGTTGGCTCGAAAAACGAATGAAAGAAGTGACGGAATCACCAAAAAAATACTCTGATTATAGTATTATTAATGGTCAACTGTATCGTCACTTTCCACGTAATATCAATGATGATGACTGTAACCCATGGAAACTTTGTGTCGCGAGTCCTCTAAGAAACCGTGTACTACAAGAAAACCATGACATACCGGCGGAAGGTCATCTTGGTATACGCAAAACAAGCAATAGAATTGCTACTCGTTATTACTGGCCAGGAATGTTTAGAGACATTAGGCGATATGTCCGTAAGTGTGAATCGTGTCAACGTCATAAGGTTAGCCAACAACGCCCTGCCGGCGGAATGCTGACCCGAATTCACGAGGAACCCTGGGCGACAATATGCGCTGATTTTGTCGGCCCTTTACCCCGTTCAAAGCATGGCTGTACGATGCTTCTCGTGTTCATAGACAGGTTTTCCAAATGGTGTGAGCTTGTACCGCTTCGTAAGGCTACATCCGAAAGCCTCGTGAAGGCATTTAGAGAACGTATCGTTGCCAGATATGGGGTGCCGAAGGCCATTTTTACCGACAACGGTACGCAGTTCAAATCACATATTTTCCGTAAATGTTTAGCTGAATATGGTGTGACACAGCAATGTACTGCCACTTACACACCTCAGAAAACCCCTACGGAATGTGCAAATCGAACCATTAAGAAAATGCTCGCGCAATTTGCTGACAATCGACACAACAAATGGGATGATTTCCTACCTGAAATAATGTTGGCGATGAACACCAGCATATCGGAGGCTACGGGTTATTCTCCAGCATTCCTTACACAAGGACGAGAACCCCAATTACCAAAAGCTCTCCACGATGAAGTTACGGTAGGAACCGGTGCTCACAACCCACACCCCGATGTACGTGCCAAGGGGATGAAAGAAATCTTCGAAATAGTGAGGCGAAACCTCATGTCCGCGTCCCTAGATCAGCAGCGGCATTATAACCTACGACGTCGGTCTTGGAGACCCAAGATTGGGGATCACGTGTTGGTGCGACAACATCCCTTTTCTAAAGCTTGTGAAAATTTCGCAGCCAAGTTACCCCGAAGTTTGGAGGTCCATACCTCATTAAAGGATTTGTATCCCCCGTAATAGTAGAGTTAGACAATTGTAAAGATAAAGAACACCGTAGGACACACGTTAGCGAATTAAAACCATATACAATTTGAACTTATATGTTATTTACTTAATGTTAAACTAATTAATAGTATTTTTCTTTTATCTATTTGATTCAAATCTAGCCCTACTATTGAAATAAAAAGAAAAAAATAAAGCCATGACGGACAAGTTGGAAGAAACCACCAAGAGTAAGCCATTTGGGAAAATCAACAACTCCCTGTTAAGCATCCTCATCGTCAAAGTCGTCATTCTTATCATCGTCAAAGTCGTCATCCTAATCATCGTCAAAGTCGTCATCCTCATCATTATCACCATCAACTTCCTTGACACCGAATAGAGCCTCACTAACTCCATCAAGATTAACTGTAACGTCACCAATCCAACGTCTCCAACTCCAACATCGCCGATTTCAACAAGGCCATCATCGTCGGGTCCATCAATCGATGCGCCAAAATTCACGTCACCCGCTACCCTGCCATCAATACTAGTCAGTTATAGTAATCCAATTCCGGCAGAAGAAGTCCGTTGTCAAGCAAGGGTAACGAATTCTATTAAATGGAGTGACCAGTGCTATTTGAAACTATCGAATGCGGTGACATATGCCGACATCTTATAATTTGTCTCTGTTTTGTTTATATGAGAAGAGAGGCGATGTGACGAGCAAAAGTCGTAGGCATTTGTTTTTGCCTCACATTAGTTTTTATTTGTTATTATTCAAATTTGTCTAAACGTTAATTGTATTTAGTTTAAGTAACGCCACCTAGTAGTAAGTAGGGAAAACAAAACAAATATCAGTACACTTAATTTGCAACCATGGGACAGTAACACCGCTATGTATTAACTATTGTGTATGTATGCATGGTTGATCTGCCCTATAAAAAGAGAGTATTTGTGAATATTCAGGCGGTCAGCCAGCAGCCGGCGAAGAGGTAAGATCTTATTTAGCTGTTTAGGGGTTATACCTCTTACAATTAAATAATATCTCAAACTCCGAGAATAGCGGTTATACCCACTCTCGTAGTTTGCCTTTTTTCTGGTGAGATTTACTAAAGGTTTTATTAGTCGGAGAAGGGGTTATACCTCTGCCACCTAATAAAACTGTGGTAATTGAGTATTGGTGGGATTCTGTGGTTATACCCGTGCTCAGCTTACTCAATCATCTTCCCACTCCGGTACTCCCTCTTGTTGACGCCCGTGGTGGTGCCGCGGTCAACGGAGAGAATCCCTGCGGCCTAAGACGTAGAGAGTATATACGGGAAGCCCTTCCCCGTCATCGCCGTACCTCCGTGAGAGTGTACTACGGGAAGCCTTTCCCCGTCATCGCCTTACCTCCGTGAAAGAGTACTACGGGAAGCCTTTCCCCGTCATCTCCGTACCTCCGTGAAAGAGTACTACGGGAAGCCTTTCCCCGTCATCGCCGTGCCCCCCCTCTTCGTAACAGTGTACTACGTCTGTCGGTGGCTAACGTCATAATAAAGTGTTGTGTTAGTGTATAAAATAAAGTACGATTTATAACGTTATAAGAAAAAGAAACTGGCTTTTTAATCCCCTGGCTTAAAATAAATTTTTGTAACGAACCCTGGGAGCCGCGAGCTCTACCCCAGCGTAAGGTGGAAAAACCTGTCGTTACAGTTGTATCAATTTTAATCAAGGCATATCGCCGGATCGAAATTGTATTGATTGTTTTTTTTTCTATGTGGTTTTTTTCTTTCAATAGGAGCCCAGCAGTTTAAAAAGTGACAATTGGAAATCTTACAATAGCTATATTACTGCTTGTATATTCAGTAATATAAAAGAGTCAGATATTCGTCCTGTGTAATCATCCAATCGAAAATTTGTTCCCCATTTTGGTCCCACCACAGCAGTTTAAGTGACTAACAGATGTATGAGCCAAATTTGATAGAGATATGTCACCATCCGGCTCCAAAAGTATGTCACCGAGCACCATCACATCGATTTGATCGATTTTATAGTTAAACAGCAGTGACTTTCATCATCTGAAGGTACACAGAGAAAACAGATTCGTGATAGCAACCGAATTTGTTGCCAATCGAATGATTCGGTTGCACACATCGAATTTTTCAGTTCTATCAACAGAAAGTCAGTTGATAAAAAAAAAATTGGTTTAAGAAACCAAACTTTTGTTACACTTTCCAAAATTTTGTAGCCACAGCTGTAAAATTCGATCACTAAGGTAGAATCATTTGATTGGCAACAAATTCGGTTGCTATCACGAATCTGTTTTCTCTGTGTATACCTTCCAATAAAATATCTTCTACATCACGTTTGATTGACAATATTTTCAAATTAATATATTAAACTAATCAGAGCACCCTGACGTCAAAGATTTGCAAAACCCATAAACAATGACTTCACAAAATTTAATTGTTTATCAAAGTGACAATAGATGCCTCTAAAAAATGTTTTAATTACTCTAGAAAAGGTGGTTAGAAAAGTGACCACTATTTTTTATTTTTTTTTTCTCAATTGCTGGAGTATTAGTGCTATTGAATTTATGTCAATAACATTGCAAGTGGGTTAAAAATGCACTAGTACTAGTTATTAGTATCAACTAATTCGATGTGGCAGAACTAGTTCATTAAACTGCACGGATGTTTTCAGAAATCTTTGTTCTGTGTTCTCTCTCTGATTTAGGGTAAACTGCAAATGTGCTTTAAAAGCCAGAGAGCTTGTAAATTAACATTTGATGACATTAATTGATACGACCCCATATTTCCTTTAAAATACACACCTAACACCCAGAATATCATAAATATTCCATTAAAGGTAAGTAAGTGTTCTAAGAACAGCTGTCGAAGTGAAATACTGGTGGAATATAACAGTAAAAAGGAAATACGGATTTCCTGCATTTGTATCTGAAGAGGATTTTCATGTCGAAAGGGTTTTAATTTATTGTAGTCCTTCTTATTATTCTTAAAGTAGTTATTGTCCTTTTTCTATTATAAGGAAAAGTTACCTTCTTATTTTAGTTAACCTTTTGCTTCATTGGCAAAAGATGGATTTACATAAATTGTCTTTCTTCAAGAGTGTGTTTGGTGTTCTTGTGTTGTGTGATTCTGTCCTGCAGAGCTCATGGTAAAAGTGTTAATCTTTGCCACATTGTTATCTTTATTTTTTTGTTGTAAATATTGACTCACGAGTATAGGGATACAAGTTAATCCAAGTGTGTATCTGCTGAGTATCATAGTTTTCTTCGAATATTTGTGGGTTTGTAACTCATGCATAAGCTCCTTTGAAATATTGCTAAATTTCTCTTTTTGTGTTTTCTATATTTAATTTTGTTTTCTATTTTCATACGGATGTTCAAATAATGGTTGAAATGCAGTAAAACCCTAAAATATATTTCTTTCTTACCACTTCCAATCGAAATTCTTGAAAGACAATTTGAAATTGAAACCATTCCACAGAACAAAACCACATGCGTATGCCAGTTAGCAGGAGCTTTGTATTCGCGAAGTTGAAATCATTAAAACGTAATGGTTTTATGTTCATGCCTCATAATTTAGCATATTTTATCGATGGTGAATTGAGCTGATACTGTGACTGGTGTCATCTTCTTTCATATTAACTAAGAGTATTTCCTTGGTGTCTTTCTTAAGCTAACGAGTATTCTTGGTCTTGAAGTTTCGTTAAATGCCCCTTGTGGTTAGTTGTGTTAAGTGTGTTGGATGTTTCTTTTTCCATTGGGGTAAAAACGAATTGTTGGATGGCACCCAATGAACAATTGTATTACTGTGTTTCTTGAAATTTTGTTTAAAAAAGTTTGTCAGTTAATAAAATAATTTAAAATTTGATTTCTTTAGTTGTTTGTTGCTGCTAGTTTTGGTTGCTGGGTTATAGAACATATTTGCTGAGTGGGTGGTTAATTGAGTGAGTGCGTGTCAGTATGTATGGTTACTTTTGCCAACTGAAGCATTTTCATAGTTAGTAAGTAATTGCTCTGAGGTAGTTATTGTAGTATTTATATGGAAACATATTTTCATTTAATTATAAAATTTTCCAATTACTTGTAAGCGTGTTGAATATTTTATAAAGTTTATCTGAAACCAAACACCTTTCCAACTCTTGCACATGTTCACAACTCAAGCTTAAGCATGAGTTGCTTAATTTAGTTTCGAAAATGAGATTCCGTATTAAGATTATTTTATAATTCTATTATCCACATTTTACGACCTATTTTAATCTGATATCATAATTAATGGAAAATCGAATAATTAAACATAAGTTTCTACAATGTTCTCATCTCAATTTATTGATAATTTTAAGTTCAAAATAATGGCCATAATAATAAAAATTTACTGTTTGAAAAAATTAATGATTATCAGCTAAAATATTGATTTTATAAACCAAATATGGTGGCTTCAATGTCTAAGCTGTCATTAGGGTGATACAGATTTGCAACTGCTTTTTTTCAAGCGGAATTGATAAAATTGCTTTTTGCTAAACATTGATTTTGTTAATTTTCAAGTTAAGAGGTTTCTATCGATGTTGACATTCTCTGGCTGTCATGTTGTGTTGGTGGCACCTATCAAATATATTGCCAGCTAAATCATGCATTAAAAAGTAATGAGTTAAAATATTTATATAATTACTATCACTATTTGCGGGATTTTTAATTAATTGTGAATTTCGTAAACAAGTACTTTTATATCTAATTATATTTCAGCCTTTACCAAACTGCTTCTAAGGAATGCAGATGGTATGAAGTAGTTATTACAAAGTAAGTTATTCAATAATTGCAAGTCATTATCAAGTTTTTGCTGGGTTGTTTATTATTTAGTCACTGATGTCAAATGCACCTCACTTTTAATGTGAATATTTTGCCCTGATCACAAATATTTAATAATGAAACGTAAATAACACACACAAAAAAGAACAATAGTTATTAAGTAATTAAAAAGTAATTGTTAATGCTTAATTCAAATTTTAAATAATTTTTTTCAACATATTGCTTTTGTTATTGCAAATCTATTAAAAAATTAAAAAGTCAAATTAACAAAATGCTTAATAAGATAAATTGTTTAACTAATCATGAAATGTTCGTTAAATAATTATGATATTTTGTTTATTGCGCCTTAAATCTGTTAAAAATCCTGGATTTAAGATGTTTCTTCATCAAAAAAAATGGAACAAAATGAATTTGAAATTTAGTTTTATTTTTATTTAATTATTCTAAATAAAAGCATAAATAAAACTAAATTTCTATTGCATTTTTCTTGTTCAGACATTTTATTTTATTTCTATTTTCAATACAAAATCCCTTTAATATTTGAAAACTATATAGTTGCCAGCAAAAACTTGGTAATGACTTATAATTAATGAACAGTTTGCATATCAATGTCTACTTCATAACACACGGACCCCAAACCCTAACTGTGACATATTAACATCAAATAAATATCGGTATTATCATGGAGGATGAGTTGAATTCGGCTACCATCGAACAATACCCCAGGAAAAAGCCCAGTGTAGCTTCAATTTCCAATTTTTCATGCCGTTTAAAAAAAAAAAAATCGAAATTTTACTAAAACGACTGCGAAGATTAAAAACATGTTAAGCCTTTCTTAAAGGTAATTTTATTGCGGAATTTCGTTTTTTTCAATTTATTCAATAAACTAAACGTTTTTGAGTTACGCAAATATATGTATGTTGTGCAGCCTCCTCCATTTTCGAAATAACGGTATATCTCGAAAATACGAGCTAACCTAAAAAAACTGTTAACACCACTGAATTCAGCGTACCCAAATTAGTTTAACCCATCGGGTGCCCCTCTTGACAGTGTATCAACAATTTTGTTTGAATAACATAAATATTAATAATATTTACAAAATTAGTTGTTTTGACTTTTCAATTGTATTGTTACGTTTTTACTTTTTAAAAACAAAAGTTAAAAATTTTAACAACTCTTCATTTATTCAAATTTACACAACAACCGTTTAAATAGTCACTATCAGGTATGTTCTGTAATCCACGTGATTTCAAATCACATGCCGTTTTAAAATCACACGTGTGATTTGTGCCTGTTCTGTAAATCACACCGTTAATAAATTTTTCGGTGTGATTTGAAATTTTCGAAAGCACAAGAAAACAGCTGATTCGTTTATTTTAAATGTTTTGTTTTGCAAATAATTTTGTAGAAATATTAAAGTGAAAATAAAAAAATGCCTGGAGCTTCTGTTATATCTTTAATGGAATTAAAAAGAATGGAATTACATTTTATAAAAATTTTGCAAAAACTATGGCGCAAGCTCAACCACTATGTCAAAAAGAAAACAGAACAGCAAAGCTGCCACAGTACACAATGGCTTTTGGTTACCACTTGCTTCAACTTTGTTGCAGTTTTTTTCCAATTAGCGCAAAAAACATAACGCATATTGATAACTTATAATATAATGTAACAAATATTATAAATTTTATGCTGAATTCTATAATTAATTTAAAGATATTGAACATATTTTAGACAACCATTAAAAAATTTTAGTCTGGCAAGCTTCCATGTATTTTCGAAAATCATAAACAGCTGACAACTGAAAACAAACCTGAAATCACACAAGCAAAAAAACTTTTTACAACAGAATAGGTGTCTCTAGATTTTTATTAAATTTTAAGTGTTTTTTTTAATAAAACAAGTAATTCTATAAGAAAATTAATAAAGGACATATTGTTTAATATACTTAAGTAATTTATTTTAATATTTTCCATGTAGTAGCCGCAGAAATAACCAAGTGATTTGAAAACATTAGTGACTTTGCTGAACGTTTTAAAATCACAAAATTATGTGCACAGAACACCTTTTATGTGATTTCAAACCACTTTTATAAAATGTGATTTGCAGAACATACCTGTATGTGTTTTTATACAAATAATACACAATAATACACACACTTAAATTACACTTTATAATGTACAATACAGTTGATTTTAACTCTAACATCGCCTAAGTTAAACTGACTGCCGCATTCCCACGATAATTGGATCTAAGTTCCAGAACGACCCGAATCATATTCGGCCAAAGATTGTCAACTCAGCGATAGCTGTACAAACCGAAAGTTTTTTCCCCAGGAAAGAACAATCGGTGACAGTCGAACTGTTACAACAACTACAACAACAACTGACTGCCGACTGTAACCGTTACCCCCATTTATATAGCGCCATCTTTCTTCTAGTAGCTTCATGAATGATCTTAACGGACAAAACTAGAATATTCGCATTCTAGAGCTTTTAGCAGCTTCAATGTTAATGTTA
The DNA here is from genome assembly GCF_958450345.1 of Calliphora vicina. Lineage (NCBI taxonomy): Eukaryota > Metazoa > Arthropoda > Insecta > Diptera > Calliphoridae > Calliphora > Calliphora vicina. The sequence goes on from NC_088780.1 coordinate 169,784,922, forward strand.
GCAGCTTAAACATTTAGTGTTGCCATACTTACAAACAATGCAAATGACTGCGTGTTATCAACATTGTAGGTAAGTAGAAGCTTCTACAGATGGACATGTTTATAAACATGACGATGAATGTTGCAGGCAATCGTTACAGACCGTTTAATTCAAATTACTAATGCGAATTTGTAACAGTATTAACGAATTTGGTAATTAGTATGACCAATGTTTTATTTAAATTGTTTTCTGTGAATTGAATATTTATAATATTTATGTACATAACTATTCGTTATTAATGAAAATGCTTTTATTTTTTACAGACTTCAGATAACAACGACTTGAAAAAGTCCATATTTACGCGAAACATCGAATTAGGTAAGTAAAAAAATGTTTTTATTGAAATTTTATTGTAAAGGGAGTTTTTTTAAGACCGTTAGAGCTTGGAATAGGAAAAAATAAAAAAAGGAAATTTTAATCCAAAACATTTGAAAGTGAATACAGATGTAATGGAGTCTGTAGGGTGTGTTGTTGATTGGTCTTGGTGTTGAAGACATTTTGCGATAAAACAGTCATTTCTAAGTTGCGCGAATCGGTGACTGATTTTCAAAGTAAATTTGAATGATTTGCTAGAATATACTGATTATAAATGTCTAAACGTGAGCGCAGTATGACAGTTCGTTTGACAGTTATATATAAAAAAACAGTCTTTATAATTTTGAATCTTAAGATATTAAGCTTAATGACTAACTAAGCGTTACCCTAATGCTGATTCTCATGTTTGTTCGAGTGTATGTACTTGTCTGCCTTATTTTTGTTTTTTCATATTTAAATGAAAACGTAACAAATATTTATAGACGATCTAAATATTCATAAAATAATATGAATATGGATATTTTTATTATACTTCTAATGGTCCTTAAGTATTTTTTCCACTTCTGTTTTTATTTTTGTTTTCTTTTTTTGTTGCAAAATACATAATAATTCTATATACGGGAGCATTGAATAGAAAATCTGCGATAAAAAGGCAAATGAACAGAAATATTTAACTTGTTGTCATTTGAGTTTTTAAAATCTGTGTGTCTGTCGGCTGTCGCTTTAGACTAATTTGAATAGCAATTTAACGGTTTAGAAGAGCACATAAAAGCAATTTGAAAGATTGTAATTTTCATTTTTATTAGATGATTATCTGTGATTTTTATTTTTTATTAAACGAACATATTGAACATATTTTTCAATTCAATATTGCTGTGTGCGTGTATCTATGTTAAATACAAACATTGTTGTACATTGTACGAGTATGTGGCCAAATCTCAGTATATTGAAGTTAATTTAAGTAATTACGAAATATTGATTTACTTTTGCTGTATTGACTCACAGACATTTTTACTGTTTTAGTTTTTTTTTTATCTCATAATGTCTTTAGAACGAGTACATATTAATTTTATTGTTTTTTTTTTATTATTTTTGTTTTGTAGTTCTTTTTTTTCCTTATTTAGGACAATAAAAAGTTTATTTATGTCTATTTTTTTATATATTTATTTATTGTTTGTTGTTGTTTGTGTAACATAACATGTCAAAAGTTGTCAATTGGTTGTAATGGAGTTTGATTACAAACTATGTATAGACAATAAATTAATCGATAATCACAATCACGTCTACATAAAATATCGCCAGAAGTTTTCATTTGATGTCAATAGAATTTGCTCATGCCTCAAACCTAATTGTTTACACTTGTTTTGCGCAGTTAAGTTGAAAACAAATAATCTGCTAAATAGTTGGAGGAAAACTGTTTTGGGGAAAAAAAATAAAAATACAAAAGCGAACTAAAATACTATGCAGAGGCTTTCATGTACCAACTCTGTTTTGTTGGAGTCCATAGAGTACGAAAGTACTTATAGCTTTTCTCAATTGCTTCGTTTTAGTGAAATAACTGTATTCTTAAAGTTACAACTTTATAACATCAGAAATATGTTCTTTTGAAACTAATTTTAAAATAGTTTTTTTTTTTTGTTTGAAATGTATGAGTTTTATTTTTTAAACGGAGAAATATCTGAAAAAACGATTGGAAAATAACTGAGTTACGGTAGTTTAAAGTCAGAATGCTCAAGCATTTGTTTGATAAAAACGAAAAACCACCAAAATTAACAAACTCATTCCTTTTTTCAAAGCTCCTTTAATAAGAAAATTATATTTTACTGATCGTGAATGAGCGTGAAGATAATGAATATTTGATTAAAAAAATGCGTTTTTTGAAACTTAAAAGTTCTCGTCTATTGAAAGGTAAATTATGCATTATTTTAATAAAAGAAACAATTTTTTGAAGTTGTAACTTGATCAAAACTATACTCCAATAAAACAGAACTCCTGCTTATTTTTGATATAGTAATTGAGAAGTTATATTTCAACTATAAAAGTATAACTATACAATGCTTACCAAAGAGTGAGCCAGAAAAAACTTATACTTGTATTAAGTTAAATAATACTTAACCCTCTAACCCGCAAACTTTAAAAGGCTAAAAAAAAGTTCTCGAACATTGTAAATTAAGTTTAGGAAGCAGATGCAAAAGTAAGATTTTTTACGATGATACTCATAAAAACAATTTTTGGCATTTGAGCAGCATAAATGAAGATCGCATTTTGAGCAAACTCACTGTGTTTTCGATTTTTTGCATAGTTTACACCATCTTTTTTGCCTAATCAGATTGGAAAGTGGTCGTCAATATTGTCATAACGCATGTTTTGCTTTTTCTGGCTGTGGATCTTCTTGTGGAGTACCAAATGATCATGAGTCAAGGCGGATAATTTAATCCGTCTGCGGTCTCTATCTACCATTCCTGTAATTTTTTTTTATATAGCAAAAAATAAAAAAACTATGAAATATAAGACGCCGATAAATTTAGCCGCAACCCGCAGTTGCCCTTTTTGTCAATTGTTTAACATTTACAAATTCATAGACTGAAATAAGAATATCTTACCTTAAAAAAAATATTTCGAATAGATCGGGCAACTAAAAGTTAGTAAAACTTTGATTTAAAAAAAAATAACACACAAAATTTCACGTTCTAAAATTATGACATCACTCATAAACAGCTGACAGAACAAAAATTAAAAGTCAGAATGCATTTCGACCTTCGAGGGAAATGTTAACAAATCTGTAACTAAAGTCATCGTTAAAAAAAATTTAATTACTTTTTGAGATAATTGGTGTTTTGTAATGCATGCCTTGAGGTACTCTTGCGGGTTAGAGGGTTAAACTGTTCAAAAATACGCAAATGTATTCAAATATTTTACAAATTCATCTATATATATAAAAGAGTAACGTTACTGACTGACTGACTGACTGATTCATCATCGCACAGCCCAAACGGCTGAAGCTAGAATCATGAAATTTTAACTGTGGGTTCCTCCCTCCCCAAAACGATCCGATAAGAAGGGATTTTTGGAAATTCGAACGTTTAGGGGGTAAAAAAGGGTAAAAACGGGTAAATTCAGTAACCTTATATCTTCAAAACTAATAAAGATACAAAAAAACTTAAAATTGCATGTTACTTCATCTAAAAAATAAGCTGACAGGTGTTTCGTACTTTTTCGAAATTCGAACATTTTAGGGGAGAAAACGGGTAAAAATTTTATTTTGGTACTTTTTTGGCACCCTATGTATCTTTTAAACCAATAAACATAGAAACAAATTTTAAACAGTATTCTTTACTTATCAAAAAATAAAAAATATAAGTTTGGTACTTTTTGGAAATTCGAACCCTTAAGGGATAAAAATTGTGTTTATTTTTGGTACTTTTTCATAAAATATTTTTTTCTCCCACCACGATACATAAATTTATTTGAATAAAATTTTACCACCGCAATGGGGATAGAAAAGGTACCAAAAAGGGGATAAAATCAGGAAAATACATTTTATTTGAAATTATTAAGCCAATTTTGATAATTTTTTTAACATTGGTTCCTGGATTCATACAAAAATTAACTAACAGGGTGTTATTTGGAACTCGAGTGAATAGGTGTATATTGGGCCAAATCCGGGTAAACATTTTGGTACTTTTTTTAAAATATATTTTTTCTTTTGAACATTAACACAGATTTCAATCGTTTGAGACATGTCGGTAGCATAAACAATTTTGGCAAAATGGAGTATTTTTTAATTTCAAGCTTTAGGGGTGTTCAAGGAGGAAAAGGGAAATTGGTACTTTTTTCCTAATGGTACTTTTTAAATATTTTAATTATTACACTTATAGACATAATAAAGTTAGCTGATATGCATCTTAAGCTAGGTACTCTGTTCAAAATTCCGTGCGAAATGCTGTCAAACTACATATAAAATATTTGGTATGAAATATATGCGAAATAATTTCGCAAAAGCAGTACTCTGTTTTTATTGTGGAAAACATGTGAAATACATCTGGCAACCTTATTTTTCCACACGAAATAACATAAGCAGCACTTCTTTCGCACGAAATTAAAACTGTAAAACAGCATATAAAATTTTTCGCATGAAAAAACCATAATTTTTCGGAAATATGAACAGAGTACTAGGCTTTAGTGAAGTTAGTGTTAGGAATAGGGGATAAGATTTAGGTACCAAAATGTGTGAACTGAACTATAGGTACTTTTTTGTTCTTCTAATGGTACTTTTTTGAAATTTTTATAACAATGGACTTAGAAACATGAAATTAAACATATATGGTCCTAAGTGAGTGAGAATTCTAGGAGGAGACTTTTTGGTACTTTTTCTTTATTGGAATGGTACTTTTTGTAATTTCTTCACCAATGAACCTAGAAACATGAAATAAAGCTTATATATAAACCGAGTGAGTGGGAAACCACAAGTGTGGGTTTTTTGGTACTTTTTCTATATTCTAATGGTACTTTTTTGAATTTTCTATAACTATGGACTTAGAAACATGAAATTAAGCATATATGGTTCTAGGTGAGTGAGAATTTTAGGGGAAGACTTTTTGGTACTTTTTCTTTATTCTAATAGTACTTTTTTGAATTTTCTATAACTATGGACTTAGAAACATGAAATTAAACATATATGGTCCTAAGTGAGTGAGAATTCTAGGGGGAGACTTTTTGGTACTTTTTCTTTATTCGAATGGTACTTTTTGTAATTTCTTCACCAATGAACCTAAAGCCATGAAATTAAGCTTATATGGACCCGAGTGAGTGGGAAACCACAAGTGGGGGATTTTTGGTACTTTTTATATATTCTAATGGTACTTTTTGAATTTTTTGTAATAATGGACATAGAAATATGAAATAAGGCGTATATGATCCCAAGTGAGTGAAAATTCAAAGGCATACTTCGTGGTACTTTTTCTTTATTCTCATGGGTACTTTTTTGAATTTCCTATAATAATGGACCTAGAGTTTCCAAAAAATCGAAGAATTTCAAAAACGCGATTTCGGTTTTAATAAATTAAAAACCGATCGGTTTCGATTTTGTGATAATTTATTAAATATTAAGTATTATAGAAACAAAATTAGTTGATAATATAGGAAATGATACACAAATCTAAAATTCAAACTTGACGGGTTATGGTTTAGTTAATGCGAATTTAAATGTGATAATCAATGGTACTATTTCCTTATTGCAATTGTACTCTTTGAATATTTTATAATAATAAACCTAAACATTTAAAATTAGGAACACATTTTGCATTTTCTATAATAATATACCCAGAAATATGAAATTAGATATTTACAATTACATTCACAAAGTGAGACTTGATAGTACTATTTATTTCTTCTAATTGGGGTGGCGAAGCGCACCGGGTCAGCTAGTTAAACATAAATTTATCCACTTTTTCCACTGATAAAAAAATAATAATTTGTTGGACCAAGGTTAAATTTTGTCTGGAATGGTGTGTATAAGTTTTTTCTGACTCAGTATTTAATCGAAATGTCTTATTAAAAAATTTAATTTGAAGCTGCAATTATCGAGTTTATTTATAACATAGTGTAAAATGTAAACTAATTAAATAGTTTTATTGCTCTCTTGAAAAACTCTATAAATACAGGTTCTTAGTAGATTCAACAGTTACCTAATTTTATTTATTTATCAGATATTTATGGTTTTGCAGCCATGACCTTATCATTGTCTATCTATTTTAGATAAGAGTTACACAATTTGTTGCCAAAAACACCAGTTGCCATGGCAATAGAAAGTGAAAACCCATATCAATTGATATTTGATAAACCCTCCAAAAGCTTGTAAATGACTGAAACTTTCGCATGTCTTGATTAAATGATATGAACTGAAGTCAAATACACAAACTCGAATGCAGCCTGTTTTTCTGTAGAACAGAATATTTCGATTTATGTTCTCAAAATCATTTCTGTAATTGCATTATTTCTGTTATTAAAATATTTTTTCCAATATTGTTATAGAAACAACAGCCAGCTATCTACTAGTTTTGGGTAAATACTCTGCTCTCTTTAATACCAGCCATCAATTATATGATTTGATTTTATTGCTTTCTCTAATAGATAAAATAAAACTACATAAAAATAATGTTTATAAAAATTACTCCTGTAAATAACGACAAAATATATGACCTAAATTTAATAACATAATATATTTTTGGTAGTAGTTACTTTTCACTTTGTACTTTATCAACCAAATGTCTGTATTTGTTGTACCATATTTACCTTAACATTTCCTTTTTTATTTTGTTTTTGTTTACAAATACATACTAAATATTTAAATGAAGTTACTTATTAAACACTAAATAATTAATACAAGTAATTCCCACAATGTGTCACTAAATCCGTATTGGAAAACTAAAAACAAATAAATAAAAATAACATAACCAAAGCAAAGCAAACCAAACAAATCCGATACATATTTGAATACTTAATATATAAATAGATACATACATATGTATGTACAATGTACATGCAAACAATAGTATTTTTACCTGTAGAATACTCGTTACAGCCAACAACAATTGTGTCAATAAATATTGACATATTGACCCTCTAAACAGTTGAATGTTAAATGAACATTTGAACAGGTCTCGTTGGTATTGTTTTCTTACTCGTATTTGAGTCGTGTTGCGCTTGTTAATTGCTGTAACAAATCAACCGTGGCCGTGCGGTAAGAGTGATTACATTTCATTTAATTGTAACTAATGGATTGAATGGAATCATGTAAATGTTGTGAGAATTGCAAATATGCTAGACGTTTAAAACTTTCCACCAAATTTAACTTTGAATTATAAGAAAATTATATGATTGCTTATTAGTTTCAATAAATTAGTGGATACAAAAAGAAGGAAATAGAAATAAGTACCTGGGAAATGTTACTATTTTTGTGGAGAAATACACACAGATTTCTCATGGTTATTCTTTTTAAATCCTGTAATAAAATTATTCATCATAAAAATGGTTGTCACAAACATATACATGTTTACTGTAACCATATATATATGGTTGATACAACCATATGAATCATAAATTAACCATATTATAGTTACCACAATCATATAAATAGTTACTGTGACTATAATATTGTTAAAAAACTTGTAAAAATGTTTAAATGTTTACTGTAAATATGCACAACTATATTTTTTTTCTGCGTGCGGGAATGGAAAAAGTCCAGGAAATTATGAACAATATTTTAATTGCTTTTAGCATTTTAATGTCATAATAAAAATTTCACAAAAATTCCATAGAACTCCTACATAATACATATTGCTTTTTTCTATAAAAAAAAGTGCTAAAAATAACAAATAAGAGAGCTGTATTCGGCTGTGCCGAATCTTATATACCCTTCACCAAATTATACTTCAAAATAGAAATTTTGAATATTTTTAGGTAAACAAAATTTATTTTTTTTACAAAGTTGTTTTTTTTTCATTTTTTGGAAAAAAAATTTTCGAATTGTTATTTTTAATTTTTTTTTTATTTTTTAATTTTTTTTTTTTAAATTTAAAAAAAAAAATTTTCGTTTTTTAATTTTTTTTTTGGCGAAAAAAATTCGTGTTAAAAAATATTTCTTCCGATTTTGACCCATTGTAGGGTCAAGTCTAAGTATTACCGGTTGAAGTCTAAGTATTACCGTGAAATTGAGTATGTCTGCACAGTTACTTCTCAACTATATATTGCATTTATTTTATTTCATATGTTTCCAAGATAACGGGTATTTATGTCGCTTACGTATTTTTCGCTGGCAGTTTAAATTTTTTTATATTGTTCAAATTATATTCATTTACACAAATTCAAATTAACGTTTTTAACCTTCGCTTTACCAAAGGTTTTTTATGTACATGGTTTACCAATACCCACCCTGGTGACACTACACTTTTATAAATATATGCGACGAACGAAATTTTAAAAAATTTAAAAAACCTTATAAAAAGTTTAAAATGGTTCTATTAAATTCTAGAGAACTCTAGAATTTGTTCAGTGAGTACAAATTTCATTTAAATCGAAACAAAATTAAAAAAAATATTAAACCAATAAAATCGATGTGGTCACCCGGGTGGGTATTGGTAAAGCGAAGGTTAACCTTAAAAGACTAATATTAATTAATTTGTTAAAACTAATAAAGACGTAAGCGCCACTTCTTGTTCACAAAATATGTAGAAAAAACAATAAATTGTACTTACGTCTAAATTGTTTTTGCTGTCAAATCATAACGGTACATTATACAGCGATGGTATTTTATGAGATGATGCGAATGATCGATATTTATCAAAAAACGAAAATTGATAATCATGGCGCTCACGTCTTTTTGGCGGTTATGGCTCGATATTGTCTATGTTAATGACTTAGTAATACAGATATATGTAAGTCAAAAATCGAGGTTATCCTGGTTTTTCCTCATATCTCAATCATTTGTGGACCGACTTTGCTGATTTAAAATAGAAAACTTCTCGAAAGCATGTCTCACAGAATTATTGAAGATTTGGATCCCGAAGATATCTGGGGTCTTCAGAAAATTGATTTCAACAGACAGACGGACATGGCTTAATCGACTCCGCTATCTATAAGGATCCAGAAAATTATATTGTGAATATTACAAACGGAATGGCAAACTTATGTACTTATCACGAAGGTGTAGGGTATAAACATGTATGTTTATTTACAGCACACCAGTATTTATTTGTTTGTTTATGATCAAATTACTTCGTGTTCATACTTTTGTGAGACATATTTAATTTAATGTTTTTTTTATTATTTTTCTTATTGTCAACTGTTCTTTGATCCTTTTGTTTTACTTCCTATATTAATTTCCTAATTAAATCGTGTTGTGCCCATTTCATATGCTATTTTCCTATACACATAATGAGTACGAGTATGTTAAAAAGAGAATACAAATTCAATGGCACAATAATACATTTTGTAAAAATTAATGAATGAATGAAGTAATGAATGGATAATAATAGCTATTTAATTTGTAGCTGTTCATGGTAAATAGTGACATTGTACTAGCATTATGAAAATTATTAGACTTTTATAATATTTTGTAATTAATTATCCTGGTTTCTTTTGCCAAATGCTATTTATTTTCTATTTGTTGTTTTTGTTTAGGGAGATAATCAATTATAACAGATACAACTAATAATTTGTGTCAATATTTAATTAATATAATCGCAAACATAAACAAACCAATCGAAAATTGTAACAAATAAAAATACAGAGAAAGAGGTGAAAAACTCTAGCATAGAGAATACACAAACTGCAAAAAACTCAAAAAATACTCAAAATAATTACACATACCAGTGTTATTTTACTAATACATTCTCTCCACTTAGATTTTGGACAACTTAGTTAGTTCTTTGACATGAGAGTTTCCGTTCTATGTATATTTATCTATGGACGAGTTACATAATTTTGTCCAACAAAAATAAAACTAATCATATGTCTGATAAAACAACAAAATACATTGACTAACACGTATTTTGTTGTAACAAGAGTTAGGTTTTTGACAGTTACGTCTCGTCTCTATGTTACCCTATGAACTCTAGTCTAGTATCTTTTAATAATTATAATTATTACGCAACAAACAAATACAAATAAATATAAACCAAAAATAATATATAAATAATAGCCTAAATGTACAATACCACCCACCCACCTCAGCTCGATCATGTAACAACTATGATTGTATAATTTTACCAAAAATGTTGGGAAACCAAAATACATTTCATCGTAATTTTATAATTAAATAAATAACTATAGTTATTGATAAGGGCAAGTTTTTCAAGCTTTTTGCGTGAAAAGTAAGGTTTAACTATAATTTCTATAAATCAAATATGACTATTGGTTTTTTTTTGTTACCACCACTAATAATATCCACAACTTACAAATATTTTGGGTCGTTAGGAAACTTAAAGATTATATGATTTATATGTAATTTTTTTTAAATTTTTTTATAACAAAAATAAATTCTAAATTACATTTACAAAATCAAATTAAATTTCAATTCTTAACCACTGAATTCATTACGAATTAATTCATAGGCTTAATTCCTTTGTACTTTAATCATATTGAATTCATTCCTTTGAGAATTCATTGTTCATTCTTTATTAATTCCCTATTGAATTTTTAAATTTTTCTTGAATTCAATTCCATTACAAAATACCTTTAAAAATGTATTGAATGATTAAATTTTTCTTCAATTCAAATCTATTTCAAAAAGTCGTTGGACAATTCTTTTTTTCAATTAATATTATAAATGATTAAAAGCAAAACAAAAATGAAGTACAAATGTTTCAATTTGGCTTAGATTTGAATTAAAAAAAATTTATTAATTCAAAGTTTGAATGAATTTTATTATGCATTAATTCCATTATGAATTAATTTAACACTGAATGAATTCTATGCAAATAAAGCCTTTGAATGAAGCTACAGATTTTGTTTTGTAGGTAATGATTTTATGGTATGAATTGCAGACATTTATTAATCTGATTGTAGTGAATTAAGCTGAAATTTAATTAATTAATTCTAATAATTTCTAATGTTAATTTTTCCTCTGCTTATTTTTTTTATTACTAGCATAACCTGGTGCACTTCGCTAAACTTCGAACAGGGATCAGGAATAAATTCGTTTTTAGCTAACATCCTTAGAATGGTAATAAATTGATTGATACAGGGTTTAAATTATTTTAGAATTAAAGCTTTCCAGATATTCAAAATTAATTATTTACTTTGCGCCATAACCACTAATGCAATCCCGACCATTTTCAGTCAATCTGTATAAAATGGTAAGAGAGCTATGCGGACAAAGTTTGAAGTACCTTGCAATTATTATTTTGTATGGGAGGTGACTCATATCCTTTTCCGACATCTCCCATTTTGGGTGCTATGCCCTCTAATTTAATTTCGTCTATATTCAGCTAAACTCCGCACAGTAATAAGAAATTGATTCGCTAAAAGTTTAAACAATTTTACAATTATAGTTCTACAGATATTCATTGTATAGGATGTGCCACGCCCACTATTCCAATCCCGAACAATTTCAGCGAAACTATGAAAATTTATAAAAGAGCCATTTAGACTAAGTTTGAAGAATCTTGCAATTATATTTCACAAAATATTTAGAAATAACTATTTACTTTGTAGGCGACTCACCATTTTTACCGACCCGTCCCATTTTTCATTAAACTTCATGCAGTGATAAACCGTTGAAAATCGTCACAATTATAAAATAACTATTTACTTATCTACAATTACATATTTACCCCCATATGCATAAACAGATTTTTAAATTTGTCAAAGGTTTATAAAACAAATTTTGTTTTATAAACCTTTGATAAATTTAAAAATTCTTTATGCATATGGGAGTTAGAAAATAAAAAAAATACCTTCAAAATATATTTATTAAAGCGAATTTAAATTACTAAAGTTTTCTTCTTTGTTTTCTATAACAACTCTCACTTAAAACAGAGCGAAATCAATACTGTTTAATTGTTTCTCCTATTTATTTACAACAACAAATTGAACAAACACGCATTGCTTTGTTTACTTTTTAGCTTAAGGTTCACATGTACAAGTTTTTGCATATGTGTTAGTAACATCTTTAAACGCTTATAACCCCTAAAAAACTGAACCGATTTCAATAAAATATATATTCTGCACTTCTGTGAATAAGTCCCTTTAAAATGGTATATTTCTTGCCCAAATTAAATGTATAATGTGAGAGTAAAAGGGGTCTAAAGAAATCGACTTGCCTATTAATATTATGATTATTATGTGCATATTTAAACTTGCCCTGATTGTAATATATTGAAAATCATTTAATTATAATGGAAACAAACTGTATTATTAAAACAGACAAATAACTATCATTAATATTAACAGGCTACGCATCTAATAACATTTTACTAAAACAAACTTTTTAAATGTGTATTTACATTGCACAATGGGTTCTATACGCAAAATTAATGATAATAAATACAGAAATGAAAGTTTCAAAATATGGTAAAAAATAAATAAAAAATTACGGACAAAATTACGACAAAAACAATGAAACATTGCTTGCAATAATAAGTTAAAGAGTCTTGAGTGAAATGATAGAAAATGATATAAAATATAAATAAGTGTGAAACCATAGAGAATCTGTTTTAATATAAAAATTTTCCCTTTCCACTGAGTTACATATTTATTACCATTTGTTTTGTAATCGGTACCACTGTGCACTATACAATTACAATTCCAACACTGTGAGGTTATTTACTTAAAGTTGTTTGTTTCACCTGAACTGAAAACTATTTATTTTAATAATTACACAGTGATACAAAACTGAACGAACAAAATATACAGGAGGTCTCATGCAAATCTATTATGATGCAGTCAATAGAGTACGGAAATACTTATAGTTTATCTCGATCACTTTGTTTTAGTGGAATGTTTCAGCTAAAAATCTCGATTTTGAAAAATCTTTTCGTTTTGAAAGGTAAATTATGTAGCTTTTAAATAAAAAATTACCTTCAAAACAATATATCTATGATTTTCTGAATTTGTAACTTAGTCTTAAAGTTGTTTCACTACAAAACTACTAATCGAATTGAGCGAGAACAACTATAAGCATTTGCGAACTCTATGGACAACAGTAAAACAGAATTGCTATATGATAACCCCTGCATAGTTTTTGTGTAGCATAGTGTTATTCATTTAAGTGTTAAGGGTTGTCACATTTACTGACCAAAATCTATTTATTATTTATTTATTTTAATTGTTGTGACTTATGTCGTTTTAACACAATTTTAATTAATATTGTGGATTTTCAATTTGTATAGTTAATTTTAATGAAATGTGGAAAATGTAAAGTAAAATATTTAGCTTAGTGTGCAAACGTGCTAAGTACATTTTCACAAATTTTACAGGAGACATAAAAAACATTCTAAAATCCTAGATTTCTTTTTTTTTGTAGACTTAACAAGTTTGGTGGTATAATATATTTTAAAAATTAGTTATATTCAATTCCATTGGACTGAGATAATAATTTGGTAATTTTGAGAAATAAAAAGGACTTTGCACTTTTGGATTTCACAGAAACAACAATTTCTATTACAAATGGCATATTTTTACTTGTTTTAGCATTTTGTATTAAAATCTAAATTATTATACAAAGTGCACTTAGAACATTTGCACTAATAAAGCTTTATATTGAAATTTTAAAACAATTATTATTATGTGCTACCCAATATGTGTCTAAATATAAAATAGATTATTTTAACTATTTATGAAATTACTCTTATAAACTTTTCCTTACAAGCTGAGCATTTAACAATTCGATCGGGAAATTTAAGGGGAATCCTCAAATAAGTATGCTGTTTGGAAATTTGTACTGTTTCTTACAACTTAAATGCTTGTTGGGTCATAAAGTACTATAAGAAAAATATTGTTAAGTAGTATTTATATTGTTGTTTTTATATTGTATACAAATGCACATATACAACATTTTACATACTCAGTTACTTATTTTATACAAGTCATGACATCATGATGATAATACAGACACACGCACTTTTTATGTACTGGTACTATTAGATGTGTGTGAAGTTAGCTCCGTCAGTTAGCTCCGTTTTTTAACATTACCTATGTTAATGTGTAAACTAACATACTTCGTACTCAAAGACTGTTAGGTTAACAGAGCTGCATTATTTTCAGCTCATTTAACATTTTATGATATAAAATCAAAATAAAATGGTTTTACCGATCATTCAGTTTAAATATATAATAACAATTTTTTTTAAAAATTAGATAAAAAAAAATTAAATATTTATTTATGAACTATCGTTGATTTCTTTGCTTTTAGCGTATTTTTATACCAGATACATGAGAGACACATGGACATGAAAAAAAATTAAAAAATTCTAAATTATGGTAAAACTAGTCATAAAGGGTGGAAAGGCTTGATTTCAGAAATGTATAGTTTATATTCAGAATTTATTTCATATTAATTTAAAAATAGTGAAATTTCACATTTTGTTAAAAGGGCAGATGGAAATTTGGAAAAATTGTTAAATTTTGGAATTGTGCTCGATCTTGCCCTAATACGGTGGAATGCCATTACTTCAGAGAGTTCAGAACTGTTTAGCATATATTTAGAATTTATTTCAGATCGGAGTAATTACACTTTTAAAATAGTGAAATTTCACATTTTGTTAAAAGGGGCACATTGAAATTTTGAAAAAATGGTTAAATTTTGAAATTGTGCTCGATATAGTCCTAATGGATTGGAAAGCCATTGCTTCAGAGAGTTCAGAACTGTTCACCGTATATTCAGAATTTATTTCAGATCGGAGATATATAATTTTCCATATAGTGAAATTTCACATTTTTTTAAAAGGGGCACATGGAAATTTTGAAAAAATGGTTAAATTTTGAAATTGTGCTCGATCTTGCCCTAATGGGTTGGAAAGCCATCACATCAGAGAGTTCAGAACTGTTTAGTTTATATTCAGAATTTATTTCAGATCGGAGTAATTTGACTTTTCAAATAGTGAAATTTCACATTTTGTTAAAAGGGGCACATTGAAATTTTGAAAAAATGGTTAAATTTTGAAATTGTGCTCGATCTTGCCCTAATGGAGTGGAAAGCCATCACTTCAGAGAGTTCAGAACTGTTTAGTTTATATTCAGAATTTATTTCAGATCGGAGTAATTTGACTTTTCAAATAGTGAAATTTCACATTTTGTTAAAAGGGCCACATTGAAATTTGGA
Source organism: Calliphora vicina (assembly GCF_958450345.1). Taxonomy (NCBI): domain Eukaryota; kingdom Metazoa; phylum Arthropoda; class Insecta; order Diptera; family Calliphoridae; genus Calliphora; species Calliphora vicina. The sequence continues at coordinate 169,800,097 of NC_088780.1, forward strand.
AAAAATGGTTGAATTTTGGAATTCTGCTCGATCTAGTCCTAATGGGTTGGAAAGCCATTACTTCAGAGAGTTCAGAACTGTTTAGTTTATATTCAGAATTTATTTCAGATCGGAGTAATTTGACTTTTCAAATAGTGAAATTTCACATTTTGTTAAAAGGGGCACATTGAAATTTTGAAAAAATGGTTAAATTTTGAAATTGTGCTCGATCTTGCCCTAATGGGTTGGAAAGCCATCACTACAGAGAGTTCAGAACTGTTTAGCTTATATTCAGAATTTATTTCAGATCGGAGTAATTTGACTTTTCAAATAGTGAAATTTCACATTTTGTTAAAAGGGGCACATTGAAATTTGGAAAAAATGGTTAAATTTTGAAATTGTGCTCGATCTAGTCCTAATGGGTTGGAAAGCCATTGCTTCAGAGAGTTCAGAACTGTTTAGTTTATATTCAGAATTTATTTCAGATCGGAGTAATTTGACTTTTCAAATAGTGAAATTTCACATTTTGTTAAAAGGGGCACATTGAAATTTTGAAAAAATGGTTAAATTTTGAAATTGTGCTCGATATAGTCCTAATGGATTGGAAAGCCATTGCTTCAGAGAGTTCAGAACTGTGAACCGTATATTCAGAATTTATTTCAGATCGGAGATATATAATTTTCCAAATAGTGAAATTTCACATTTTATTAAAAGGGGCACATTGAAATTTGGAAAAAATGGTTGAATTTTGGAATTGTGCTCGATCTAGTCGTAATGGGTTGGAAAGCCATTACTTCAGAGAGTTCAGAACTGTTTAGTTTATATTCAGAATTTATTTCAGATCGGAGTAATTTGACTTTTCAAATAGTGAAATTTCACATTTTGTTAAAAGGGGCACATTGAAATTTTGAAAAAATTGTTAAATTTTGAAATTGTGCTCGATCTTGGCCTAATGGGTTGGAAAGCCATCACTTCAGAGAGTTCAGAACTGTTTAGTTTATATTCAGAATTTATTTCAGATCGGAGTAATTTGACTTTTCAAATAGTGAAATTTCACATTTTGTTAAAAGGGGCACATTGAAATTTGGAAAAAATGGTTAAATTTTGAAATTGTGCTCGATCTAGTCCTAATGGGTTGGAAAGCCATTGCTTCAGAGAGTTCAGAACTGTTTAGTTTATATTCAGAATTTATTTCAGATCGGAGATATATAATTTACCATATAGTGAAATTTCACATTTTTTTTAAAAGGCGCCCATGGAAATTTGGAAAAAGTGGTTAAATTTTGGAATTGTGCTCGATCTAGTCCTAATGAGTTGGAAAGCCATTGCGTCAGAGAGTTCAGAACTGTCAACCGTATATTCAGAATTTATTTCAGATCGGAGATATATAATTTTCCATATAGTGAAATTTCACATTTTTTTAAAAGGGGCACATGGAAATTTGGAAAAAATGGTTAAATTTTGGAATTGTGCTCGATCTAGTCCTAATGGGTTGGAAAGCCATTGCTTCAGAGAGTTCAGAACTGTATAGCTTATATTCAGAATTTATTTCAGATCGGAGTAATTTGTCTTTTCATATAGTGAAGTTTCACATTTTGTTAAAAGGGGCACATTGAAATTTTGAAAAAATAGTTAAATTTTGAAATTGTGCTTGATCTTGCCCTAATGAGTTGGAAAGCCATCACTTCAGAGAGTTCAGAACTGTTTAGTTTATATTCAGAATTTATTTCAGATCGGAGTAATTTGACTTTTCAAATAGTGAAATTTCACATTTTGTTAAAAGGGGCACATTGAAATTTTGAAAAAATGGTTAAATTTTGAAATTGTGCTCGATATAGTCCTAATGGATTGGAAAGCCATTGCTTCAGAGAGTTCAGAACTGTTCACCGTATATTCAGAATTTATTTCAGATCGGAGATATATAATTTTCCATATAGTGAAATTTCACATTTTTTTTAAAAGGGGCACATGGAAATTTGGAAAAAATGGTTATATTTTGGAATTGTGCTCGATCTAGTCCTAATGGGTTGCAAAGCCATTACTTCAGAGAGTCCAGAACTGTTCACCTTATATTCAAAGGGGCACATGGAAATTTGGAAAAAATGGTTAAATTTTGGAATTGTGCTCGATCTAGTCCTAATGGGTTGGAAAGCCATCACTTCAGAGAATTCAGAACTGTTTAGTTTATATTCAGAATTTATTTCAGATCGGAGTAATTTGACTTTTCAAATAGTGAAATTTCACATTTTGTTAAAAGGGGCACATTGAAATTTTGAAAAAATGGTTAAATTTTGAAATTGTGCTCGATCTTGCCCTAATGGAGTGGAAAGCCATCACTTCAGAGAATTCAGAACTGTTTAGTTTATATTCAGAATTTATTTCAGATCGGAGTAATTTGACTTTTCAAATAGTGAAATTTCACATTTTGTTAAAAGGGGCACATTTAAATTTTGAAAAAATGGTTAAATTTTTAAATTGTGCTCGATATAGTCCTAATGTATTGGAAAGCCATTGCTTCAGAGAGTTCAGATCTGTTCACCGTATATTCAGAATTTATTTCAGGTCGGAGATATATAATTTTCCATATAGTGAAATTTCACATTTTTTTTAAAAGGGGCACATGGAAATTTGGAAAAAATGGTTAAATTTTGGAATTGTGCTCGATCTAGTCCTAATGAGTTGGAAAGCCATTGCTTCAGAGAGTTCAGAACTGTATAGTCTATATTCAGAATTTATTTCAGATCGGAGTAATTTGACTTTTCAAATAGTGAAATTTCACATTTTGTTAAAAGGGCCACATTGAAATTTGGAAAAAATGGTTGAATTTTGGAATTGTGCTCGATCTAGTCCTAATGGGTTGGAAAGCCATTACTTCAGAGAGTTCAAAACTGTTTAGTTTATATTCAGAATTTATTTCAGATCGGAGTAATTTGACTTTTCAAATAGTGAAATTTCACATTTTGTTAAAAGGGGCACATTGAAATTTTGAAAAAATGGTTAAATTTTGAAATTGTGCTTGATCTAGTCATAATGGAGTGGAAAGCCATCACTTCAGAGAATTCAGAACTGTTTAGTTTATATTCAGAATTTATTTCAGATCGGAGATATATAATTTTCCATATAGTGAAATTTCACATTTTTTTTAAAAGGGGCACATGGAAATTTGGAAAAAATGGTTAAATTTTGGAATTGTGCTTGATCTAGTCCTAATGAGTTGGAAAGCCATTGCTTCAGAGAGTTCAGAACTGTATAGCTTATATTCAGAATTTATTTCAGATCGGAGTAATTTGTCTTTTCAAATAGTGAAGTTTCACATTTTGTTAAAAGGGGCACATTGAAATTTTGAAAAAATGGTTAAATTTTGAAATTGTGCTCGATCTTGCCCTAATGGGTTGGAAAGCCATCACTTCAGAGAGTTCAGAACTGTTTAGTTTATATTCAGAATTTATTTCAGATCGGAGTAATTTGACTTTTCAAATAGTGAAATTTCACATTTTGTTAAAAGGGGCACCGATCTGAAATAAATTCTGAATATAAACTAAACAGTTCTGAACTCTCTGAAGCAATGGCTTTCCAACCCATTAGGACTAGATCGAGCACAATTTCAAAATTTAACCATTTTTTCCAAATTTCAATGTGCCCCTTTTAACAAAATGTGAAATTTCACTATTTGAAAAGTCAAATTACTCCGATCTGAAATAAATTCTGAATATAAACTAAAAAGTTCTGAACCCATTAGGACTAGATCGAGCACAATTCCAAAATTTAACCATTTTTTCAAAATTTCAATGTGCCCCTTTTAACAAAATGTGAAACTTCACTATTTGAAAAGACAAATTACTCCGATCTGAAATAAATTCTGAATATAAGCTATACAGTTCTGAACTCTCTGAAGCAATGGCTTTCCAACCCATTAGGACTAGATCGAGCACAATTCCAAAATTTAACCATTTTTTCAAAATTTCAATGTGCCCCTTTTAACAAAATGTGAAATTTCACTATTTGAAAAGTCAAATTACTCCGATCTGAAATAAATTCTGAATATAAACTAAACAGTTTTGAACTCTCTGAAGTAATGGCTTTCCAACCCATTAGGACTAGATCGAGCACAATTCCAAAATTCAACCATTTTTTCCAAATTTCAATGTGGCCCTTTTAACAAAATGTGAAATTTCACTATTTGAAAAGTCAAATTACTCCGATCTGAAATAAATTCTGAATATAAACTAAACAGTTCTGAATTCTCTGAAGTGATGGCTTTCCAACCCATTAGGACTAGATCGAGCACAATTCCAAAATTTAACCATTTTTTCCAAATTTCAATGTGCCCCTTTTAATAAAATGTGAAATTTCACTATTTGGAAAATTATATATCTCCGATCTGAAATAAATTCTGAATATACGGTTCACAGTTCTGAACTCTCTGAAGCAATGGCTTTCCAACTCATTAGGACTAGATCGAGCACAATTTCAAAATTTAACCATTTTTTCAAAATTTCAATGTGCCCCTTTTAAAAAAAATGTGAAATTTCACTATTTGAAAAGTCAAATTACTCCGATCTGAAATAAATTCTGAATATAAACTAAACAGTTCTGAACTCTCTGAAGTAATGGCTTTCCAACCCATTACGACTAGATCGAGCACAATTCCAAAATTCAACCATTTTTTCCAAATTTCAATGTGCCCCTTTTAATAAAATGTGAAATTTCACTATTTGGAAAATTATATATCTCCGATCTGAAATAAATTCTGAATATACGGTTCACAGTTCTGAACTCTCTGAAGCAATGGCTTTCCAATCCATTAGGACTATATCGAGCACAATTTCAAAATTTAACCATTTTTTCAAAATTTCAATGTGCCCCTTTTAACAAAATGTGAAATTTCACTATTTGAAAAGTCAAATTACTCCGATCTGAAATAAATTCTGAATATAAACTAAACAGTTCTGAACTCTCTGGAGTGATGGCTTTCCACTCCATTAGGGCCAGATCGAGCACAATTTCAAAATTTAACCATTTTTTCAAAATTTCAATGTGCCCTTTTTAACAAAATGTGAAATTTCACTATTTGAAAAGTCAAATTACTCCGATCTGAAATAAATTCTGAATATAGACTATACAGTTCTGAACTCTCTGAAGCAATGGCTTTCCAACTCATTAGGACTAGATCGAGCACAATTCCAAAATTTAACCATTTTTTCCAAATTTCCATGTGCCCCTTTTAAAAAAAATGTGAAATTTCACTATATGGAAAATTATATATCTCCGACCTGAAATAAATTCTGAATATACGGTGAACAGATCTGAACTCTCTGAAGCAATGGCTTTCCAATCCATTAGCACTATATCGAGCACAATTTAAAAATTTAACCATTTTTTCAAAATTTAAATGTGCCCCTTTTAACAAAATGTGAAATTTCACTATTTGAAAAGTCAAATTACTCCGATCTGAAATAAATTCTGAATATAAACTAAACAGTTCTGAATTCTCTGAAGTGATGGCTTTCCACTCCATTAGGGCAAGATCGAGCACAATTTCAAAATTTAACCATTTTTTCAAAATTTCAATGTGCCCCTTTTAACAAAATGTGAAATTTCACTATTTGAAAAGTCAAATTACTCCGATCTGAAATAAATTCTGAATATAAACTAAACAGTTCTGAACTCTCTGAAGTGATGGCTTTCCAACCCATTAGGGCAAGATCGAGCACAATTTCAAAATTTTACCATTTTTTCAAAATTTCAATGTGCCCCTTTTAACAAAATGTGAAACTTCACTATTTGAAAAGACAAATTACTCCGATCTGAAATAAATTCTGAATATAAGCTATACAGTTCTGAACTCTCTGAAGCAATGGCTTTCCAATCCATTAGGACTAGATCGAGCACAATTCCAAAATTTAACCATTTTTTCCAAATTTCCATGTGCCCCTTTTTAAAAAATGTGAAATTTCACTATATGGAAAATTATATATCTCCGATCTGAAATAAATTCTGAATATAAACTAAACAGTTCTGAACTCTCTGAAGCAATGGCTTTCCAACCCATTAGGACTAGATCGAGCACAATTTCAAAATTTAACCATTTTTTCCAAATTTCAATGTGCCCCTTTTAACAAAATGTGAAATTTCACTATTTGAAAAGTTAAATTACTCCGATCTGAAATAAATTCTGAATATAAACTAAACAGTTCTGAACTCTCTGAAGTGATGGCTTTCCAACCCATTAGGGCAAGATCGAGCACAATTTCAAAATTTAACCATTTTTTCAAAATTTCAATGTGCCCCTTTTAACAAAATGTGAAATTTCACTATATGGAAAATTATATATCTCCGATCTGAAATAAATTCTGAATATACGGTGAACAGTTCTGAACTCTCTGAAGCAATGGCTTTCCAACCCATTAGGATTAGATCGAGCACAATTTCAAAATTTAACCATTTTTTCCAAATTTCAATGTGCCCCTTTTAACAAAATGTGAAATTTCACTATTTGAAAAGTCAAATTACTCCGATCTGAAATAAATTCTGAATATAAGCTAAACAGTTCTGAACTCTCTGTAGTGATGGCTTTCCAACCCATTAGGGCAAGATCGAGCACAATTTCAAAATTTAACCATTTTTTCAAAATTTCAATGTGCCCCTTTTAACAAAATGTGAAATTTCACTATTTGAAAAGTCAAATTACTCCGATCTGAAATAAATTCTGAATATAAACTAAACAGTTCTGAACTCTCTGAAGTAATGGCTTTCCAACCCATTAGGACTAGATCGAGCAGAATTCCAAAATTCAACCATTTTTTCCAAATTTCAATGTGGCCCTTTTAACAAAATGTGAAATTTCACTATTTGAAAAGTCAAATTACTCCGATCTGAAATAAATTCTGAATATAAACTAAACAGTTCTGAACTCTCTGAAGTGATGGCTTTCCACTCCATTAGGGCAAGATCGAGCACAATTTCAAAATTTAACCATTTTTTCAAAATTTCAATGTGCCCCTTTTAACAAAATGTGAAATTTCACTATTTGAAAAGTCAAATTACTCCGATCTGAAATAAATTCTGAATATAAACTAAACAGTTCTGAACTCTCTGATGTGATGGCTTTCCAACCCATTAGGGCAAGATCGAGCACAATTTCAAAATTTAACCATTTTTTCAAAATTTCCATGTGCCCCTTTTAAAAAAATGTGAAATTTCACTATATGGAAAATTATATATCTCCGATCTGAAATAAATTCTGAATATACGGTGAACAGTTCTGAACTCTCTGAAGCAATGGCTTTCCAATCCATTAGGACTATATCGAGCACAATTTCAAAATTTAACCATTTTTTCAAAATTTCAATGTGCCCCTTTTAACAAAATGTGAAATTTCACTATTTTAAAAGTGTAATTACTCCGATCTGAAATAAATTCTAAATATATGCTAAACAGTTCTGAACTCTCTGAAGTAATGGCATTCCACCGTATTAGGGCAAGATCGAGCACAATTCCAAAATTTAACAATTTTTCCAAATTTCCATCTGCCCTTTTAACAAAATGTGAAATTTCACTATTTTTAAATTAATATGAAATAAATTCTGAATATAAACTATACATTTCTGAAATCAAGCCTTTCCACCCTTTATGACTAGTTTTACCATAATTTAGAATTTTTTTATTTTTTTTCATGTCCATGTGTCTCTCATGTATCTGGTATAAAAATACGCTAAAAGCAAAGAAATCAACGATAGTTCATAAATAAATATTTAATTTTTTTTTATCTAATTTTTAAAAAAAATTGTTATTATATATTTAAACTGAATGATCGGTAAAACCATTTTATTTTGATTTTATATCATAAAATGTTAAATGAGCTGATATTAATGCAGCTCTGTTAACCTAACAGTCTTTGAGTACGAAGTATGTTAGTTTACACATTAACATAGGTAATGTTAAAAAACGGAGCTAACTGACGGAGCTAACTTCACACACATTACTATTAGTAGATGTGGTTTGTACCAAAATTCTTAATGATCATAAATTTCACTTATATTACATTGTTTAGACACACTTACCATGTCTATGTATGAATGTACATATTTTTGTGTACAGTGAGGGACCTGAGCTTTATAACTGTCAAATTAAGTCTGTTTATTCGATGGCAATTTATGTGAAAGTTTACGCAATGAAATTGACGTTTTTAACAGTTTGCACAGCCAGAAAGCTTTCACACATTTTTCGGTTTCAAACTTTCAATAATGTCTGTTAAAGAATATTTTTTATTTGGAAATGTTTCGAAAAGCGATGACAATTTCGAAATCCCGATCCCGAAAATCCCGGGATTAAGAAATTCCAAAGTTCGGGATCAAAATATCCACACAAAGGTGGTTTTCAGAATAGGGGCATTAATATTTATAATGCTAATTTTGCTATCAAACATATTTATATCAAATATAAATTATCCTTGGTTTCCAATTTATTTTAACCCTCCGGCGGGTGAGAAGGTCCCTGGAGACCTTTTTAATTTTCAAACTGAAATTACTCCTTGATGGTCCATGGGAGGTATAACCGCCTAAAATCAAATCGATCCGACCAATAGTTTAGTTTCTATTGAGATTTAAATGTGTTTAGTACGGGAACGTGTGAAAATGTACTTAAAACTCTTAAAAAATTAATAATGTTATACATATATAAAAGAAAATTGTTTTTCTAACATTCATTATATATGTATAATTAGTAAATAATAAATCAAAACAAAGAAAAAAATGTTTAAAAAATGCGTTTTCATATAAAATTCCCTAAAGGTCCCTGTGGACCATGTACTTCGTATAAGGGCAAAAACTACTCAACCGTCGGAGGGTTTATTCCATGAATTATTTTTTGTTTTTTGAAAAATCGAGTCTCGTTTGTCATTCTTCGTTTCTAATGACTGAAGTCCTTTTTTGTTTCATTATTTTGACTGTATTTCATAAAAAGCCAATATATGTAAATGGGTCTTCGATAAATGCCTTTAAGTTCTCCACACGATATTCCGCTTACAAACACCGTACACGTAATATGTATCTCATACAAATTGAATTTGCGAATACCTAGAATTATTTAAACTTTATATTGACATGGACATTTATTGTAATATATTTAGACTAAAACAACCAGGTCATTTTCGCCTATAATTAATTAAAACTTTCATTTACATTTTCAAACATCACATTTTGGTAAACATTATGCTAAACTTTAATTACACTCAAATACACTCTCTCTCTCAAGCAAGAACTTACACACAAACCAACACTTTTACACCCAGGCTCTCATAATGTAAAATATTACGAGTAATTTATGTGTGTAAGGAAGTACAGCCTTCTGTAAAACGACAAAAATACAATTACAAAAACACGTACCCGACACACACGAACATACACAGATCCACAGATACAATTTTGTAATTTAGGCAGGCTGGCAGGAAACATCAGCAGGCAAGCAAACAGGCTGGCAGTTGGAGTCACATGTATGTTTGAGGATGTTTAAGGATGTTTATAGTTTTATATTATATATTCCATTTAAATAAACGAAAATGTTCTATTAAGACCATTTAAGCGTTTTACAAATATTTAACTGACACTTGAATATTTAGGCCCATTAAAATGTAGGGCGTATAGAAGACATTTATTCTTAAAAGGGAATTTGCAAATGTAATTTAATTTATTTATAGAATTTGTTGACTTTATTGATGTGTAATGTGTAGCAATTTGCATGTTAATTAATTAAACTTTAATTTTATGCTGTCTCAATTAAACAAAAGTAAGTAGTAGTTCAATAAAATCAAAATACATACATACATAATACATCTTTTCAACAATTTCCTTAAATTATAATAAATATTACTTAATTTGTGATGTTTCAAAAATATTAATAGAATTTTTATTTAAACAAATTGATTTCATTTCATAATGGATGTAGTTACTACTAAACATTAGTAAGTTTTCATTGTATTTATTAAATAATGAAATTAAATTTTTAGAAATAGATAAATGGGAAACCTCAAATATACATATCGAGGGATTATATTCAAAATATTCTAACTTAAAAAACACAAAAATTTAGTAGAGCACAACAACTGTTTATTTCACTAATTCATAAAGAATGTTTAATTCTTTCTTTTTCAATATATTTTTAAGGCCACCACTAAATTCTACATATAATTTATTTTTAAATTTTTGCATTAGACTTGGGTAATTCATGAACGAACTAGTAAAATTGAACAATTCGTTTGATTGAGCTAAGTGAACTAATTTACATTTTTTTGTTTTACAAGTTTTGTATAAATAAAGCTTTTAGATAGAGAGTTTTTTATTGTAAGAAATAAATTTTAAATTTGATTTATTTTGGGACTTCCTTTAGAGAAATTGCAAAAAATTTCAATAAAATTGCGAAAAAAAATAAGTTTTTTCTTTGAAAATGTGGCCTGTTTGCTGAATATTTTACCATTAAAATTAAATTTTCATGTAAATCTAACATATATTGGTTTGAATATAAACCCTAGATATGCTAAATTTGAAATTTCTATTTAAACACATGAAATCAATATCTATACATATGTGTGTATTTAAATACACACATTTTTTTATCTACATTTACTTTTATTACACCAGTAGCAAATTTTTAAATCATACAATGATGTAATCATATTTGTAGAAACTTTTCCCAAAAATCCCATTCAAGAATTTTGTTTTTCTGGAAAAAAGTTTCCTGAAGTTCATTCACCCTAGAGTTTGTTTTTGGTTTCCCAACCCTTTATGATAACAAATTGTTTGTTTATTGTTACATCATTTTTTTAAACAACTTTTAAAGTTAAAAAAACAATTTTCTTATAAGTAATGAAAAAGTGTTAAAACATATGTATGTATGTAGGTGTTCAAACATTATTGAAACTGTTTCTTTAAGTCACATTAAATTTTATTTTCATTTGAATTTGCATTTGATTTTTTTATATTTTATTCCGTTCTCATATTTCCTACTTGTTATTTTAATAAATAATTTACTACTGGAATTATAGATAACAAGCAATACAAATAAATGAATTTAAGCAACAATCAGAGAAAATTCTACATGATTACAACATGATTCGCTATGATTACTGTGATTATTTATATGTTTACCATAATATTTAGCCGTCATGATTCACTTGATTTAAGCAATCATATATATATGATTGTAGTAATTGAGTATATGTTTTTATATTGTAATATGTTGCTATCACATTGATAATCATAATCTGAGAGCAACATAATATAGTTTATGATTGCCACAAAGATATACTTAATTACAACAATCATATCTATAGTTGCTGCAATCATACGCATCCTAACTGTAACATATTATGATTGTCGCAACCATATAAATAATTACACTGACCATGATTGTGTTAAATAACATGTAATCATGTTAAAATTATCGAGGTGATCAATCACTATTATATATTTTCTCTGGCTGTACAATCAAATTGAAATTCTTTCAAAGTAGTCTCTTGTACAGGTCCTTAAATTATTCTGGCTAAAAGCAATTTATTTTGGTTTCGAATTATGGACGAGAACGAGTTTTTCATAGACAAACAATGATATCAATTAAATTTTAAAAAAGTAAAATAATATTAAGCAAAAAAACTCGGATAAATTAAAAGACAGAGCAAAAAGCTAAACTGAGAGATATTGTGCAGAATATAATGATAACTTGATAGAATGATATCTAAAATTGATACCACCTTTATATGTTTCTATTTCTTGATAAAATTTTAATTAAACTCAAAAAAATTGTATCATTGGTTTGTAAATTGATGTTATGTTTTAATTTGTTTATGCAGCTCACTGAAATAATAATCAAAATTTAAATTGAATGTAATACTTTCATAGAAAATTTGAACGCATTTAAATACAATTTAAAATATTAAATGCTCATAGATAATATTTAATTATACAATTATGAATGAAATATGTTTTTGTTTATGACATTTGTAATGGCTAGAAAAGTAAGAACATAATTTATAACATTGCCCTTGGTATAAATAAATAATTTACATAAATTACACTGAATATGAAAAATGGCAACAATGACATTTTAATTTACAAAAAAAAAGGATTTCTCATTTAGTACATGTCTCTTAATCATATTAAGTTTATTAAATTTCTTTCAAAACATAATCTATTAGGTATGTCACAGCCATAAAATTCGCTCGAAAGTGAAAATTAAATCAAACAAGTAAGTGAGCCATATTCGGCTGTGCCGAATCTCATATACCCTTCACCAAATTATACTTCAAAATAATTTTTTTAAATATTTTAGTTAAACAAAATTTAATTGTTTTTCAAAAATTTTTTTTTTTTTGAAATTGTCCATTGAAATGGATCACGCAAAATGAGGTTATTCTGCGATTTGGATCGCGATCCATCAATACCGTATGCTGCAGGTTCAATAAATATCGCGATACTGGATCGCGGTCAATATATATTGAACGTGTAGCAGTGCCCAAATGAACAACGGGACGTAAACAATTAAATTAAAGAAACATTTTAAAATATTTAGTGCATACTTTTAGGAGTGACACATAAATAATTCTTTCATAAACTTGGTCGCATTTTCTTAATCTCTATACTTTAGAGTGGCAATCAGTTGTATGGAAACAATATTCATTAATATATACTAGCATAACCTGGTCCACTTCGCTACCCTAGTAAAATTAAAAAAATATGAATGGAAATACGAAAATAACACATAAAAAATTTGAGAATCTCTCAATTACAATTAATTTTGTATGGGAGATACCACTCCACTGCTCTGATCGCACCCTTTTTTAAGCCTCTTATGTAAATATCTAGCTACTAAGCCGATCAGGCTTAGCTAAACTTCGAACAGGGATCGGGAATAAATTCGTTTTTAGCTAACATACGTAGAATAGTAATAAATTGATTGATACAGAGTTAAAATTCTTTTAGAATTATAGTTCTCCAGATATTTAAAATTAATTATTTACATTGTATCACAACCACTATTTCAATCCCGACCATTTTCAACCAATCTGTTTAAAATGGTAAGAGAGCTATGCGGAAAATTTTAAGAACCTTGCAATTATTACTTTGTTTGCGAGGTGACTCACCTTCTTTTCCGACTCCTCCCAGTTTGGTTCCCCAGATATTCGAAATCAGTATTTACTCTGTATGGGAGGTGCTATGCCCTCTAATCTAATTACGTCTATATTCAGCTAAACTCTGCACAGTAATAAGAAATTAATTCGATAAAAGTTTAAACACTTTTACAATTATAGTTCTACAGATATTCGAAATTAATTATATACTTTGTATAGGGTGTGCCCCGCCCACTATTCCAATCCCGAACAATTTCAGCGAAACTATGCAAAATTATAAAAGAGGCATTTAGACTAAGTTTGAAGAATCTTGCAATAATAGTTCACAAAATATTTAGAAATTATTCATAATTATTTAATTTATTTTATACTTAATTTTTTTAATATAAACTATTTTTTTAAGTAGAAATTTATAACCGGTTATGGCCAATAGGCCAGGTTGTTGAAAATAAATAATAATAATAACTATGTATTTAAAATTTTTCCGACCCGTCCCATTTTTCATTAAACTTCATGCAGTGATTACATATTTACACCCATATGCATAAACAGTTTTTAAATTTTCAAAGGTTTATAAAACAAATTTTGAATGGAAATTTTGTTTTATAAACCTTTGATAAATTTAAAAAATTGTTTATGCATATGGGAGTTAGAAAATAAAAAAAACACCTTCAAAATATATTTATTAAAGCGAATTTAAATTACTAAATTCTTCTTCTTTGTTTTCTATAACAACTCTCACTTAAAACAGAGCGAAATTAATACTGTTTAATTGTTTCTCCTATTTATTTACAACAACAAATTGGACAAACACGGATTGCTGTGTTTACTTTTTAGCTTAAGGTTCACATGTACACGTTTTTGCATATGTGTTAGTAACATCTTTAAACGCTTATAACTCATAAAAAACTGAACCGATTTCAGTAAAATATATATTCTGCACTTCTGTGAATAAATCCGTTTAAAATGGTATATTTCTTGCCCAAATTGATTGTATAATGTGAGCGTAAAAGGTGTCTAAAGAAATCTACATATTTCTAGAAAACAATCCAGAAAGTTAACGAGTTTCACCTATTTATTTCATATAAATAGTAAAATTTTGCATATATCTGAACTTTGACATCGATGCGCGTCCAGAAATCGTTGTCCGATTTGGCTCAAATTTTCAGCACTTAACTTTTAGGCCTAGTGCTCTTGAAATCTAAACAAAATCGGCTGTCACTCTAATATACATGCATCCAATTAATATAATTATACCCTACACCACAATAGTGGGAAGATATTTCTAAAAAATTTGGTACATATTATTTTTTCGGTCCATGGACCAAGCCTATTGAAACTGGCTGAAATCGGTCCATTATATCATCTAGCCCCCATACAAATGTTCTTCTGAAATTGGACTTTATCGGTCATAAAAGTTTAATTTATAAATGTATCTCCACAAATTCCGCTCCAAATAAGTTTTATATATTCAAAATTCATGTCACCAAATGTTTGTTACGATCGGTCCATAATTAGTCATAGCTCCCATATAGACCGGCTTCCGAAAATCACTTTAACGTGCATAAATCGCTTAAAAATGTTGGTATACACACAAAATTCAACATAGTTAACTTTCATATAGACTTAAATCACACGACCCAATTTCATGGGTCATAGCTCCCATATAAGGCCCACTTCCGAAAATCACTCAAAAATATAAATTATTGAAATTTTAAATGAAAAATGTTTTTGCTCTTTTGTTTAGTGTAGGGTATTATATGGTCGGGCTTGACCGACCATACTTTCTTACTTGTTTTTGTATGAGAACTTTCAGTATATCGTAACTATAAAAATAACCAGCAATTGAGAAAATGGTTTTTAGTATTTACACAAAATTTGCCCATTAAACCAAAACGTTACTAATTGGAACATACTTTCGTATAAATTCAGTGATAGACGACCAGTTTATTAAAGTTTTAGTAAAATCTTCTTTATTAAATTTTAAATTTAATTTTATTGCACCATTTATTTTCATTTTCCACTTGTTGTTTTTAATTTACTGTAATTTAAAGAATATCTCAACAAATTAACAATTTTATATTGACAGAAATGCAAGTAAACTACATATTTTATTCGATTTAACATGTATCTGTATGCTCATTGGCTGTAATAAAGAATCAAATTAAAATGTTTAACTCACTCAAAGGCTAATTAAATGTGATTTAATCGTAAATGTAGCACTATTTTAATTAGTTTAAATTCTCTTAAATTTAACTGTATATTTTAATGAACATATTAATAAGTGTTTTAATTTAATAAACAAACAAATACTAGGTAATTTACTTCCCATATAACAATTGTAAAATTAATATGATTTTCATAAAGATTTAAATTGTTTATTTATTCGAATTTTTGTATATCCTTATAAATAAGTTTGTCATTCGATATTTTTCATTTGCGACCCTATGAAGCCATGCTGAAATCAACTTTCCAAAGCCCCAAATAACTTGCACACATGATTGATACATCAATATATAGTACTACTTGGTCAAGAGAGAGAAATGTCAAACAAAATTACTCTCTTTTCACACATATAGGTGATAAGGACATAATTCTCATGAATTAGATTTTTGACAACAGATTTAGGTCTTTGGCTTTCAGTTACCTATCTAGTTGTCATATATAGCACATACATTGTACAACTATATGTATAACAAAAGAACTCAGTCTCGCACACAAAATATAAAGAAGCTCCAATTTTGACTTTTTTACAAAAAATTTTTGTTTAACAAATTTTTATTTTCACCACATTTTATTTTTAAAATTTATCTTAAAGTATATTTGTTGAAGTTTATATAAGATTCGGCAGAGTCGTGTCTTATATTAAAAATCACTATAGCATTTATTGCTTCTTGAGTTTGAACTTTGCAAAAAACTGATTTTTTTTCTTTTTACCATCAAAATGTCTCAAAATGTTTATAAATAAATTTAAGCAAAATCATGTTTTTTTGTTTAAACAAATAACATTTATTTTGAATCAAATGTAAAAGCTTAAATTCGAGTATTTGCAGTGGACGCACTAAAATGCAGACATTTAAAATTCAATTTCCAAAAGTCAGTTGTTTTAATTGGATTCATTAAGTGCGTACAAAACTAACTATAAGTGTCTCTTTCATTTTTCAAAATATACTTCAACATATGAATGTTTGTTAGGGTGTTGCCAAAATAAATGTGTTGGATTTTACCAACTAAAAAAAAGTTTAATTCATAAAATGTTGCCAAATAAAATGAAACTTTAATTTGTTTTAGAATACCATTTAACAAAATTGTTGTACTAGGTTCAGTATTTGTTGAGCTGGGTCAAAAGACGATACTTATTTGTCCTCCATACGAACGGGTCCACCCTAATGTATATGTGATGACTGACATTTAACTGCAAAAAATAAATGAAAATAGAGAAAATACTAATATTTTCTTTTACTATTAATGCAACAATGAAAAAATAATTGAAAAAATAAAATAAAAAACAATGAAATTGTTAAATACGTGCTTTAGTTTTAAGCAACGCAGCAACAACACCATTAACAGTCAGCAGTTGAAGCAACAAGTAGAAACATTAAAACAAATAAAATAAACAAGAATGTGCAAAGGAACGTCATGCCACAACGAAACAAACAACAGCAACAACAATTATAAAAAAAAATAAAATAAAAATATTTTTATCATCCAGTCAATTCTCCCACTTGATCTCTTCAATTTCAATTTTAAGTTGAAGTTAAATACAGTAGAATAAATAGTGCGAATACAACTAACAACTATACGTATGAGTAACAGAGAAAATTCTCTTTGAAATCAAATCAATATTACTTATACGTCTTAAGTCTTACAGTTATTTGTGTATGAGCATTTTTTAAAAAGAAATTAATGTTATTTATTATTTTAAAGTGTTTAAAGAAGTTTGCTTCGTTTTCCTTCAAAAATGTTTAATTGTTGTTTTAAAGAATTCAACAAACATTTTAATTTGATATAATTATCATGAGAAATAAATAACACGCTTAAAATTTAAACTTTTAAGTACATTTTGCTTTTAACATCATGTCGAATGTGCTTAAGAGTGTAAGGAAATGATAAAGACAGTGTCACTCTAGTAAGGCACCTCAACCTTAAACACACAAATTTTATTTAGAAATTTAATTTTTTTTATCCTTTTCTCTCCGCCTCCACCTCACTCCGTCACTCTGGCATTCAGTGTAAGTACTTGGAATCTTTTAAGAGTTAATGTTTATGAATTTATGAAAATGTTTACATTTAATTTTTCAGCAAAAATCTCTGGCGCTGTAGTAAAGTGTAGTTTACTTTGTATTTTGTATACATGAGTGTTATTTACATACGATTTATGCAAATTTATGCCGACAATTTATAAAAAAAAAATAAGAAAAAAGAAAAACGGAAGAAGCTGACAAAACATCCACAAATCTTCAACTTCAACTCTTTATTTGTTGTATGTTTTTGAAAGTTTGTCTTAAGTTGAATTTCATGTATTTTTCCCTCTTAGTGTCCTCTTATTTTCCATATTTTTTTTTATCAATAAAGAAACCATTTATCTTTTAGGGATTTTCTTTCAATTTAACTTATGTTCATGTGTATGTGTGTGTAGGAGTGCGTTTGTTGGTTTGTATTTGTGGCAAGATACAATACATAGACATATATGCATGCATACATACTCGCATGTAGAAGATATACATACAATATCTTTGTAATCTCCACCCGTTTAATGTTTCAATATAGTATAGTATTTTATTATATTTTTCTACTGTTTTTTTATTATTATTCTCTATTATTTTTGTTGTTTTGCTGCTGTTTTTGGTTGGCTTGTGTTTCACATAAATTTTGGTTTACTTTGATTTGAAATGAAATGTAACCTAACACAAGTTTATTGAAACATATCGATTTACAATTACAATCCATTAAATGTTTACTCGTACTAAGAATGAGATAAGTAACAGAAAACGAGCGAATGAATGAATGATGGAAGGAAGGAAGGATGGAACGAAACAATAAATCCAATGAGTATGAAATACATCCATCTATGTATCTGCACATTGTGGTTTGGGGATTTGAGTCACGTGTTTTGTGAGTTTAATTAAAAATAATTGAAATTATATAATAGAATATTCGATATGTGTGAAATATGTAAGTTTTTCTTTGAACATTTCTAGCCCTAACAGCGAAAATATCTTACCCAACAATATATTCGATTTTACATTGAAATAAAACATGCAAACAATCACAAACAAAGCTTCTCCTGTAAAGATATTTTCATTGTTAGCGCTCGATATTTCTCCCTTTAAAAAAGTCTGTAAATGTGCACACCTCACAAAAAAGTACAAGCCTGTGGTCGTATGGAAAAACTAGGTAACTTAATTTTTTGAAAACTTGAGAAAAACACATTTAAGGTTTTAAACATATTTCGTTAATTATTTAATATGAATTTATGTTATTATGCATGCGCATTAAAAAAAACATAATTTTAAAAATGTTAATGTTAATTGTTCTATTGAACTCATTTTTGGACATTAAAATCGAAAATCAATGTCAGTTACATACCTTGTTTTTCAAAAAGTGGAGTTACCTAGTTTTTCCAAAATAAAAACTTTATTAATCATTTGTGAAAAAAACATTAACTATTTGACTCAGCACGTTAATTTACCAATTTTTTTACGGAAAAATTGAGTTACCAAGTTTTTTCAAAAAATATTTTTTCTTTTTATTCTTATATAAATATAAATCTTCACCAAATTATACTTCAAAATTTTAAATATTTTTAGGTAAACAAAATTTAATTTTTTTCCAATTTTTTTTCATTTTTTAGAAAAAAAAAATTTTCGATTGTTATTTTTCTTTTTTTAAATTTTAAATTATTTTTTTTAAAAATTAATTTATTTTTTTTAAATTTAAATTTTAAAATTTTTTTTGTTTTTTGAATTTTTTTTGTGAAAAAAAATTCGGGTTACAATTTCTTTTTCCGATTTTGACCCATTGTAGGTCCATCTTACTATGGTCTTATATACGTCGTTGCAAATGTCTTTGAAATATCTATCATTAGATATCCATATTGTCTATATTAATGTCTTAGTAATCCAGATATAGGTCAATAATAGGTCAAAAATCGAGGGGTCTTCAGAAAATTGATTTCAACAGACAGACGGGCATGGCTTAATCGACTCCGCTATCTATAAGGATCCAGAATATATATACTTTATAGGGTCGGAAATGAAAAATGTAGAAATTACAAACGGAATGACAAACTTATATATACCCTTCTCACGAAGGTGAAGGGTATAAAAATAAACCGAGTTATTTTCTAGCGACCCGAATTTGTTCTATTTCCCTCATTTTCTCTTATTTTCTTAAAAAATTTCCGTTTTTTAAGAAACTATGGAGTTACCTTGTTTTTTCATAAAATACATGCAGTTAGCTAGTTTTTACATGAAAATAACTTTTAAATCTGAAACTATATCAAAATTACGATTAGACAGAGTGTTAGTAAATGAAATGCACTTCATATTTTTGGTGTTATCTCAATTTTCTCAAACTGTGAAGTTACCTAGTTTTTGCATGCGACCACAGAAGTGTTAATACAACGGGCAAAATTAGGATTGGGTGTAACTAAATAACCAATGTTTGCTTTTGAGTATGACACTGAGTTGGGTGTATTAGCTTTTGTGGATGACAAATGACGGAAACTTTTCAAGAATGTATTTGTATTGATGACTTAACAGGTGTCAGTAAAATCGAAAATTGAAAATTCTTAAGGAGTTAAGCAAACCATAAGTAAACGCTTTTGTCAAAACACAAAAACAAACAACACAAAAAATAAAAAAAAATGATTTTGTTGGTTGATGGTCCCTTATCGATTATTGTTGTGTTTAAACTGAAATTGCTGTTGCTTTTGTTGTTTTTATTATCGTACCCTTTTGATAATTACGTGATTTTTGTGTAAATGACTTCCCTTAATGAAATTAGGTTTATTTCTACGTATTTAGTATTATTAACTCTTGAAATACTTGAGCTACTGAGTACTTTGAAGGGTTTATATATGTTCTCTTCGTCATAAAACATAATTACTATTAATTTTTAATTAATTTTACTTACCTGCCTCAATACTTTCTTATGAGTTTTATATAAATTGTCTTTAAAAAAATAGATGGTTATTTATTTGTCGATTTAGTACATATTATGAGGACATTTATTTTTAGTTTTATTCAAACAATTGCTCAATTTAAAGCTAAAGTGACTCAGAAAGAGTTTCTGATATGGTCTTACAGATTTAATTTAATATTTTTGGTCTAACAGATCTGAAACTCTTTAGAAGTATTACTAAATAGTCTGCCAGTTCTTAAAACTTCAAAATTTTTTTGACAGCTATCCGTATCTGGCTCAGCTTCAAATATTTCAAATACAGTATTTATTACTTAATTATAAAAGAAGTCTTCTATTGAAGTGAACATGGCTAATGTAGTCTATTACCTCTTAGCATTTAAGTAATATTACTTTCATGCACACTCTCAAGTGCATATCCATTCATATTTATAGAGTTCTTAAAATGACGTTTATGCCGTCTGACATATTTTTAACTTGTTCAAACACAAACATTTATGGGAAGTACGTAACAATCCCTTAAGTAGTAAAATAACAAAAAGACATTTCAGATACCAGCCAAGATTGATTTAACGCATTTTGTTTTTTTTTTAAACCATTAAATCAAAATGATTGGGGAATATAAATCAATACCACACATCCAAGAAAACACACCTACACAGAGACAGATACATACCCAGCAGTTCTACATTGACTACAAAAGAAGTCATTGTATCCCTTTATATAAGTAGTAATTTCCCCTAATGTCACGTATGTGCTCTTTGTAATCCAGAGAGAAATCAATCATGTGTGTCTTTAGTGTCTCTAAGTAATCTAGAATGTAGTTGTTTGTACTGCGCTTTAGAAAACAGTTATTTTACCCACCACAATTCATTCTTTGTAATTTATGCAGGATCAATTGGCTTCCATCTACACGCAGAGAAAAAATATAGTTGGACATGGTTACTGTAACCATTTCAATATTGTTACAAGTTTTTTAACTATATTATAGTCACAGTAACCATTTACATGATTGTGGTAACCATAATATGGTTAATTTACGATTCGCATGATTGTGTCAACCATATATATGGTTACAGTAAACAAATATATGTTTGTGACAACCATGTGACACAATCATGTGAATCATAAATTAACCATATTATGTTTACCACAATCATGTAAATGGTTACTGTGACTATAATATAGTTAAAAAACTTGTAACAATATTGAAATGGTTACAGTAACCATGTCCAACTATATTTTTTCTCTGCGTGTAGATGGAAGCCAATTGATCCTGCATAAATTACAAAGATTTAAATGGTTACAGTAACAATGCCCAATTATATTTTTTCTCTGCGTGTAGGACAAACACATATAGCCAATTATGTAACTTATGAGTTTTATATAAATTGTCTTTAAAAAAATAGATGGTTATTTATTTGTCGATTTAGTACATATTATGAGGACATTTATTTTTAGTTTTATTCAAACAATTGCTCAATTTAAAGCTAAAGTGACTCAGAAAGAGTTTCTGATATGGTCTTACAGATTTAATTTAATATTTTTGGTCTAACAGATCTGAAACTCTTTAGAAGTATTACTAAATAGTCTGCCAGTTCTTAAAACTTCAAAATTTTTTTGACAGCTATCCGTATCTGGCTCAGCTTCAAATATTTCAAATACAGTATTTATTACTTAATTATAAAAGAAGTCTTCTATTGAAGTGAACATGGCTAATGTAGTCTATTACCTCTTAGCATTTAAGTAATATTACTTTCATGCACACTCTCAAGTGCATATCCATTCATATTTATAGAGTTCTTAAAATGACGTTTATGCCGTCTGACATATTTTTAACTTGTTCAAACACAAACATTTATGGGAAGTACGTAACAATCCCTTAAGTAGTAAAATAACAAAAAGACATTTCAGATACCAGCCAAGATTGATTTAACGCATTTTGTTTTTTTTTTAAACCATTAAATCAAAATGATTGGGGAATATAAATCAATACCACACATCCAAGAAAACACACCTACACAGAGACAGATACATACCCAGCAGTTCTACATTGACTACAAAAGAAGTCATTGTATCCCTTTATATAAGTAGTAATTTCCCCTAATGTCACGTATGTGCTCTTTGTAATCCAGAGAGAAATCAATCATGTGTGTCTTTAGTGTCTCTAAGTAATCTAGAATGTAGTTGTTTGTACTGCGCTTTAGAAAACAGTTATTTTACCCACCACAATTCATTCTTTGTAATTTATGCAGGATCAATTGGCTTCCATCTACACGCAGAGAAAAAATATAGTTGGACATGGTTACTGTAACCATTTCAATATTGTTACAAGTTTTTTAACTATATTATAGTCACAGTAACCATTTACATGATTGTGGTAACCATAATATGGTTAATTTACGATTCGCATGATTGTGTCAACCATATATATGGTTACAGTAAACAAATATATGTTTGTGACAACCATGTGACACAATCATGTGAATCATAAATTAACCATATTATGTTTACCACAATCATGTAAATGGTTACTGTGACTATAATATAGTTAAAAAACTTGTAACAATATTGAAATGGTTACAGTAACCATGTCCAACTATATTTTTTCTCTGCGTGTAGATGGAAGCCAATTGATCCTGCATAAATTACAAAGATTTAAATGGTTACAGTAACAATGCCCAATTATATTTTTTCTCTGCGTGTAGGACAAACACATATAGCCAATTATGTAACTAGTGGTGTAAAATCACTATTTCGGGACATTCAGCTAGAACTACTGGGTAACTGGCTTGTGATATTTAACACTTTTTTGTTGTTTTATATTGGCATGGGGAACACATTAAAGATTTACTTTTTTTTTTGCTTAAAATTTGCACTTAAATCATAAAATATACATTATTTAAGTGATATGGCCATATTTTTACACCATTAACACTTTAAGCTGTCTTCACGTAAATATTTAATATTCCATTAGTGCAAATCAACAATTAGATTTAATTATAAATTCAGCATCATTTCGTTTGAATGGAAAGCTATTAAAGGAAACGTTGAAACTTTTAAACTAAATAAGTTAAATTTCTGATGAAAAGATTTTTATTTGTAAATGAAAACTTTATCATAATGTTTCAACACATTTAATTAACTTAAATTATTGTGTGTCTAAATAAAAATAAAATAGTTTTAATAATTTGTAAATGATTTGATTAATAGAGGTTCTCCAACTAAGTAATTATATTAATTGGATTTATGTATTATGATTTTAAGATATACTAAACATGAATTAAAATCTTAGTTTAAGATTAGTTTAGTTTTAGTTTAATTAATGAATTATAAAATATTATTTGATTACCTTTTTTATAGTTTAACGGTTTTACTTAAAAGAGAAACTATTTTTTCAACTATATTTTATATTGTTTTTGTTTGAAAAAAATATATAAGATTTGTTTTAGCTTATTTCAGGGGTTCTCAACTTTTGCTGCATGACACACATTATGAACAGTATTCACATACCAAGTAAGGTTTATAGTTGAATAAAAAAAAAAGACTTTTCAGCTAAAAATACATAATTCCGTATAAATTAATAAATTCGCCTAGCAATCTGTAGGTTTCTATAGTTCGAAAATTTTAGATTTTTTAATATTCGACATTTCTATCTATGAAAAGTCGAATTTTGTTCGACTTTTTCGGTTTTCTATTCGATTTAAATGTAAAAATATACACGTATTTCACAAAAAACTTTACAAATAAACCATTAAGAATCCTACATTGGGCTGTGCTTATATAGCATTCACCAAAGTAGAATGTATATTTGCTAAAATAAACAAAATTTTCAAAACTATTTTTTTTGCTGAAAAAAAATTTCTTGTTCAAAAAAAATATACAGATTGCATATTTTGCAAGACGTTTTAGCGTTTACATGAGGACCCCTAATGTTTCATTTAAGAATCGCTTTCATAATGTATAAATATTTTAACTTTTGGGCTCTTTTATCTTTACAAAATCGTTTAGTATAAAGTTTCATAAAATCTTAAGTTTTAAAAAGAACTTGTTCGTTGGAGTGTGTAATACATTCACTATAAAGAGCTTTTTGTTTTTGATGAATTTGTGGATTTTAATAACATTTTACAAATATTTAGATTAGGGTGGGCCGATTTGTATGAACAAAAACTTGTCGATATTGTACCAACGATTTTTCGATATCTTTTGACATGAGGGATAAAAAATTTCCACTACGACATATCAAAAATCATTTTCGAGGATTCCAAATTTCAGAAAAAGTAAAAAATTTACTTTTATTTTTAAGGTTTTTTAAGGTTGGTAATAAAAAATCTTAAAAATAAAATTTGAGAAAAAGTAATTTTATTGACATTTCCTGAAATTTGAGCGCCTCATAAATGATTTATTTGATATGTCGTAGTGGAAAATTTGTTCCTTCTAGCAAAAGCTATTGAAAAATCGATGGCACAATATCGATTGCTAAATCGACCCACCCTAATGCAGATGGTATGTATATATCAACCATATGTTGAATACAAATCCATGGATTTTCGTGCAAGGAAAAGTAGATACGCTTTTTTCAAAATAACTAGAAACAAAGTGATTGATTAACGCAACCTTGAACCACATGAACATACTGATAAAATCACGAATTTAAAGATGTCGTATGAATTTGCAAAATATTTAATTATAAATATTTGAAATTGTTCAAGGTTATTTTTGTTTGATTCCTGCTTAGGGATTGATTGACACATGTGGCAGCTTAAGTCTGTTCATTTGCCAGAATTTCTTACTGAATAATTTTACTGGTGTCTTGAGTTTTTCTCGTACAGTTTTGGTTTTTGCATAGAAAACAAAAAAGGCATTCAAGAGAATATAAATAGTTTTCTGTTTTTGAGGTAAATTTTTTTTACTAAAAAAATGTTATTTAATGTAAACATTTTATACAAGTTATTGTGTTTTTTAATTAAACTTTATGCCATAAATTTGCTTAAATTTCACTTTAGAGAAACATGTTGAAAAATTTACTCAATCTTTTGGAAGCAATTTAAAATTATGAACACAACAAGTCTCAGTTTTATTTCGTCGTCTTTCACTTTAAGTGGCCTAAAGTGTCTATACTACAGCTAAAGTTAATATCGTGTATCCTTGCTGAATAAATAAACTATATACATACTTATGGCTCTGTGGTGTCTGTTACTGGATATAAAAAATGTCTTTAAAGCTAAGACTCTAACATTGTACATACAGTGATCCTTAATATGTTTTAATGGATGTTGCAAGTAGGAATCAACATTCTTGTTGGTTTTTGATGAAGAGTTTGCTGCAAAAACATTTTAAGCAAATTGAATTTTGACACTCGACACACAATTTTGGGATGCTTTTATTTTCCTGTTTCAATGTTTTCAACATTATTTAACTAACAGACTCCTAAGCAAATGTGGTTTATTAAGGTCAGAATGCAGTAAAAATAAGAAAATTAGATACTTGCTGTTGTTTATTTACTTTAATAACTTTTTTTTCTTCATATTATTTTTTGTTATTTAAAAACGAAACTGAAAATAAATAAAAATCAGCCTCAGGGTGTATTGTACTGACATGAAATGTCACAGTTGTTTGTTTGTTTAAACAACTGAAAACTCCATGTTAATGCCCAACCACCCAACAAGTGATGAGTTACTTAAGATTAGGGGTGGGATTTAGGATTGATACAAAAATAAAATAAATCTAAAAACAATATTTGTTATAAAATCATGTTTCCTTTAATAAAATTCCATTTCAACGCAATTTATAAGTCATCAATATTAGTTTAACGATAAGTTCATTTCTTGATACCAATAACTACAGGCACATTTATATTTCTTGATAAATTCTACTTAAAATGAAAACGTGTCTAATTAACCATGATTATTAACATGTTTTATGTAATAGTGGCATAAATAATAATAAAAGCTCAAGCTATTTCTATATAACTGCATTTTTTTTTTTTTCATTTTTTTTAGGTTCATTAATTAATTTATTTATTTTAAAATTTTAATGAATTTTAATTCGGAATTTATAAATTCTTAATACATTCAAGTTGACAACCACATGCAAGTTTTATGATTCTTCAACACCATTTCCAGTATCTTGAGGCATTTGTCGAGGTTTTGATTGAAAAGTCTGTTCCGAAGCTTTCAGATATCTTGCGGTACAAATGCAGCATCTATATATTAACACAATATTGATATTGAAAGTCATAAAAGCCGTTTAGTAGTTTGAAAATTCTAACAACTCTTTATTTACTCAAATGTACAACAACAGCAGAATTAAATAGTCACTCAATGTTTTTTATACACGTGTGTAAATTCGCAGAAATACAGACACAATTTATAATGTACACGAATTTACTTGAAAAACACAACACCCTTTAAGGCACTCAGTTGATGTTTATTCGAAAAGCGTCTCTGATAAACTCACTCACGACTGCAACCTCTGCCACTATTTATAACACTGCCATCTGCACTCTAGATTGTTCTTTAACTGTCAAAATTCGAATATTCTAGATCTTACTAATACATACGCCATCTGTGGTGTACTTTCTACAATGTTCTTTAACTGAATATTCGAATTCGAATACAGCGTTGCCATCTTACGATCAAATCAACTGAAAGCTTTTATTTAATAATGCCCACAGATATGTTACAGTTTGCTATTACAGCAATGTTATTTGAAAGCATTATGCTACTTTTAAATCAGCCCTTAAAATCGTTATATTTGAATTCAAGTACAATTTCGTAACAATATACGTATATAAAAATAAAATGGTCCATGTATGTAATGTCATCACGTGAGAACGACTAGAGCGATTTGGCTGATTTTTTTTTATTCGATTCGAAATTTTCAGGAGATGGTTTGTAAAGAAAAAAAAATCAAAAATTCCGGGTAAAACTCGGAAATTCTTTTTTTTTGTGAGTCCAGTCAACTGTAATAAAAAACCTCCCTAAAGTATGCAGTACAAATTTAGATATTTTATTTGCAAATAAATAAGAACATTAGTAAATGCTACCGGGCGAAGCCGGGACGGGACGATCAACTAGTAAGATATATAAATCGACTTATTTATATTAGTTGTACACATAGAGCGAAAACTTGATAAAAAACTCAAAACAAAAAATTACACATATGAGTGTAGTTTTTTTTCACATTGTTTTGGTTACTAATACATTCAGATTTTTGACAACTGAGCTAGGTCTTTTATGGGAGAGTTTCCCATCTATGTGTATTTATCTATTTATCGTAACTACATTTCAAACCAAATTTAACATGTTGCTACTCGAAACAAATTAAATTTTGGCTTTTCCTTTAAAGTGGATTTAAATCAAATTCCGAAATTATTAACTGTTAAATATCATTCAGTATACGATTATGCCCAACTAAATAAGAAATTATGTGGACAAGAGATAAAAGAATTGTATCTCATTATTACGTTTAAGTTGCTAGGGTAACCTCGTATAGAAAAAAAGTTACAAAAATTTCCATAAAAAAAATGTAAAACGTTTAAATTCAAAGTAATATTTACGGAGTATTCTACAATAAAAGTCTTGTGTGTACATTATGAACATTAGGTTGAAGCCATTTCTATGAAATCAAAAACGAACACTGTATTCAAGTAACATAAAAGTATAGCTTGTTAGTTTGTTAGATACCTAGTTTAGTTGGGAACATTGCCATTTTTTTTTCTTCTAGGGACCATCATAATTTACATGTTGGCTTTTTTCGTATGGGAGTACGTTAGCAGTATACTCTCTAGTGTATGTACTTGTATTTATATATCTCGAGCAGGGTTCCTTGTCGGAAAAATTTCCCAGTTAAATTCCGGGAATTTTTTTTTACAAATTTAATAAAAGCTTCTTAAACTGATACACTCATACATTTTAAAATTGATGCGAACTTGTCCTGACTCATAACGTCATAATGTTTAAATTCAGCGCGGATAGTAACACCAGTCGGGATGAAGTGTGTAAATCCAGTCATACAGCTAAGGGGACACTTCTTAGTGACTTCTGGAATTAACGAATACAACTCTTCTGGATGTGTCTAAAAACTGTCAACGTACGGATTATTGAGAAGCAATATGTGTGAATAACTTGAAAACAAAACTTTAACGTGTAACTGCCGTGTTACTCAAACCTACTTAATAAGGTGGGCCGATTTGTATAGACCATCATATTCCTGTTCTCACTTTCACCATTCACCTTATTTTTGGAAGCATAATTACAACAATAGCATCTAATTTTCTCAGCATTTCTAATTATAAATGTTTACATGTGATTTTTTTAACCTTAATTATATAATTTTCGAAATTTTATTTTATATGATATTGTTGTAATTTTGCTTTCAAAAATAGGGTGAATGGTGAAAGTGAGAACAGGAATAGCCATGAATAATTTTTCGAGGCGTCCAAATTTCAGTAAATCTTTTTCCTTTTTCTGAAATTTGGGCGCCTCGAACATGATTTTTTTGATATATCGTATTGTAAATTTTGTTTCCTCATGCCAAAAGGTCTCGAAAAATCGATAGATATTGGTCCACCCTACAACTTAATCTTAAAAAAATACACTTTTGAATATTGACCGATTTTTTTTAAACATTTTATTCCCAGGAATGAACAGATTTTTTTTATTAATTCCCCAATATTAAAAAATTCCATGAAATTAGGAACCCTAATCTCGAGTTGTGTTAGTAGTGGTAATAGCAGGATTGGTGTTTGGCTCAGCTGCATTAGCATTCTTTTACACGAGTGAACATCATGTGATGTTTATGGGCGACAGTAATATTTTTTCTCTGTCTTTTTTTTGCTTTACCATTTTTCACATTCCAACATGAGCATGAACATGAACATGAGTAAATGCCAACACACTCATATACTAAAGTATTTTGAACGTTTATGTTTTGGCGATTGTGTGTATGGAAGCGTTTCTTAGTGGTTGATGGTTACTGCTTTGTACTGGAAACAATGTGGGTTTGCTTGTGTGTTCGTTTTAAAATTGCAATATAATCAGAATAAATTTTCCTCTTCAATCCATTCTGTAATTCGACTGTTGTCAATGGTTTTACGAAAGTCTTCACTAAAAACTCGTTTATGGAATTTTTGGTACGTGTAACAGAAATTTGAACATGTTAACCATGTTGTTAAAGGCTTAATCCTTGCTATGGTCCTTAACTAATATGGTTCAATAAAGGTGGTTCGATTATAATTGGTAAACATTTGATATTTTATTGTAGCGACTGTAATGAACAATAATATTAAGGCCTTATCAGCATGGGAAATATTTACAGATATGAACTTTATTTTGTTTGTGGCATGATAAAAGATTTCTGTGATCATAATATGGTTGTGACAAAACAAAAATTATTTTAAATTGAAAAATCAGAACGCCGAAATCAAAGGTTGCTTACCAATTTCAATTGAACCACCAGCAAAATCTAAATATGACTGTTTATTTTCTAAATTAGAATTGTGTTTTATATTTGCTCACCAAATGTGCTACAGAAAAACCGCACATTTATGCACTGGTGTCTAAGTTATATGTAGGGTGTAAACATTTTTACAGCCATAGTTCTTTGAAATTGATTTCATAAACAATTTTGTAACAGTAGGCACAATCTCAAATGCTTACCACTCACTCTCATGAATATTTGTATGTGTCTGACACAGGAATTTCATTTATAAACCTTCTGGCGTACAAAATCAAAAACGTAAATAGGGGAAAAAATCGAGTGTGTTAAAGTATACGCCAATATGGCAGACAGTTATTGTCAGTCTTTACGGATTATTGGAGACAATATATTGACATGTGATTTATATCAAGAGCTAAACCGCAAAGGTGATGGAAAAATATTTCAAATATGCGCTTAGTGTTTTTTAAACCAAGTGTAATAAATATTCCAGATAATATCTTGTAAGAGTATTAAGTAATATGGTTACTGGAACGATAAATAATGAAAATATAATGACTTTTGAAATTTATAAATAAAAAAGTATCTGGGGAAGAGTGAATATTTCTACAGGTATCTTGCAGTTGTAGCAAAAGACAGATATGGAATGTTTTAATAAATACTACATGCTAATAGTTTATTTACAAATCATTCTTACCCCCATTTTCTCAATCTCTGGTTATTTTTTATCGTGATGATAAACTGACAGTTCTCATACAAAAAAAATGTTAACTGGAGGTTTATCGTTACGAAAAACGATAACCAGATATTGAGAAAATGGGGGTTATTCAGATTTCTTCATTTTATCAGCAAAACATAAAACAATTTGTACGTAGAAAATTTCCATTATTTTTCTGCAACACAAAAACATAAAAGAAAATTTAAATAATCTTCTTCTAAATTTGTTTCAAATAAAAAAATTTCCAAGAAATTAGAAAATGTAAGTTTATTTTTATTAAGAATTGAAACCAATGTGTTCATAGTTACTTATTATTTATACCCTACACCAACATGGTGGTAACTTCCAAAAATATTAATCTAATATCCAACTTAAAGTATTCTCTTCAAAATAAAATATTTTTTTTTTTATGTTTACTGTAACAATTGCAACATTTTTACAAGTTATTCAAAAATATTATGGTCAATGTAATTATTTATATGATTATGGTAAACATAATATGTTAATGTGTAAACATGATTGTAGCAATCATATATATGATTGTAGTAAATAAATATATGTGTGTGACAACCATTTTTATGATGAAGTATTTACCACAAAATTTTATGATATAATGATTCATCATAAACATGCTTACCATAAACATATATTTATATTTACTACAATCATATATATTATAGTGATAATCATGTGGGTCGTAACTTTATCATATTATGGTCACCGCAATCATATAAGTAATTGTAGTGACCATAATATTGTAAAAAATTTAAATGTTTTCAGTAACATTTACAACATTTTTTTTTTGTGGGTGTATTCAAATCTATAGCGAAATTATTATTAATTGAGTATAAGACTGTCGATGCTAGGCTGATCCCTAAATATCCCAGGATTTTAGGGATCCAATTTCGGGTTTGTCATCCCTAATTCATCATCATTCCTATTTGGCTCTATACACAGACAAAACTATTTCTTAACCCGTTTCAATTCAAATATTTGAACTGGTTTCAATTATTTCATAATTAAATCAAGTATTCATTTGCTCAAAAACAAAATTTCTTGATATTTTCTATTGAATTTTGAGTTTTGAATTTGATTATTTTGATAATTGAATATACAATTTTCGTTATTGGTTGAATTTCAAATACAAAAATTATTGAATAGATAATTTTCGTAATTGAAAACACATTTTTGTTATTTTTTGTGTTTCAATTACGAAAATTATCTATTCAATAATTTTTGTATTTGAAATTCAACCAATAACGAAAATTGTATATTCAATTGTCAAAATAATCAAATTCAAAACTCAAAACTCAAAATTCAATAGAAAATATCAAGAAATTTTGTTTTTGAGCAAATGAATACTTGATTTAATTATGAAATAATTGAAACCAGTTCAATATGGGATAAATGTTTGAATTGAAATATAATTTTTTCTGTGTATATGGTTCACTTCCTAAAATCACTTTAACGAGCATAAATCTCTTAAAAATGTTGGTACGCACATTAAATTCAACATAAATAACGTTTCATATAGAAATAAATTAAGCGAATGGCTATTGCCCCATAATTGGTCATATTTCGATATACGAAAAATTTAACAAAAATAAATTTCATATAGAAAGAAATCACGCTACCTAATTTCACGGATATCAGTCCATAATCGGTCCCAAATAAGGCCCACTTTGATCATATACTTGGTGTAGAGTACTATATGTTCACACTTTTCTTACCAGTTTTCTATTTTATTTACTTTTAAATTTTGATAAAAAATTCTTAGAATTTTGTTTCGAAATAGAAAACATTTAATTTTAAAAGACATTAAAAAGAAAATTAATCAATAAGCATTTTTACTGGAATTCAAGTTGGAAAGCAAGTGTAATTCAAGCCTTGAATTATAGTCAAGCAATTGAATTACAGTTGTATTACACTTTATTTCAACAGCATTCTCCAGTAAAAAGGAAATATAAATTCAAGCCATATGTTTATTGTTTAAAAAATATTTAATTTTTTCAAATATTTTTCAAGTTTAAAGCATAATTACATTTCCATTCAACACAAATTCCAACAAAATATTCTAACACTTGAATGTTTGAGGCTTTGGTGCTTATTGGGTTAATGCTTGATTTGCAGAATTTACATTCACTATTAAAAAAACTACAATAATTAAATGAACTAAAAGAATATTGCAAGATTTCTTAAATAATTGCAGAAAATACAAGAAACCAAATTGATTCGATTTAAATTGTTCCACATGTGATCGGGGCATGAGAATCCTTTGGAAACGAGTGTCATGTACATTTTGCTTGTTCAATTACTTTAGAAATGAAATTGATACAATTTTCTAAAATGAAATTTAATTGCTGGACATTAGTTTTATAGACCATTTAAGGCAGCCTGTAAGTGGTGGTCAACTTTATCTGTCATAAAATTGTGTTCATTGTATTTTCATGAATTTTTATTTTCATTTTTACCCAACCATAAAAACAAAAACTTAAATATGGTCTAGTTCTGTTTTAATTTCACTGAGAAATCCTTGAAAAATAAAACCATTCATTTATCTAGACATTGAAACAGTAGAATTTCGTAAAGTACTCGTACCACAACAATAATCTCCATATTGGTACCAGGGAGTTCTTATATGTAATTGTATGTTCCATGTATTTATATTCAATAAACACAGATTCCATTTTTATGTTTTACAACTAACAAGATTTTTGTTCATGTTGTGTTTATTTTGTTGTCTGATATTAGTTTTATTTTAGCCAAGTTTCTTCATGACACTTTTTTTTTATCTGTATATGAGAGATTGAAATAGGTTGGGTGTGAAACTGTATGTGCATTTATGACTTTGTAAAAAAACATTGTTTAAAAGTTTCCCTTTTTACGATATAAAACATAAATTTTTGAGCTTAACAGCTTTTTAATACGTTTTATAGTTGAATTTGAAAACATAACCAACAAAAAAAAAAAATAGAAAAATCAGTCAAAGACAAAGGATGAAAGACAAAAAAGTTTTGACATTTTTCATATAGTACTTTATAGAATTTGAAATATTGTCACATCACTTTAACATTTTTGTTTTTTATTAAAGAAACCAAAAAAAATAAAAACATTTCTTTTGAAATTTAACTATGCCAGAGCTACTTTAGTGGTTATTGGAAGTAGATAAATTTAAATGAATGACCTGATTGATAATATTTAGTAAATATAAAATATGTATTTAAAGATAATAAATTTCTTACAAATTTCACACTTACTTTATTAGCTTTAAGAGGAATTGTCGCTTATGTACATGAAAATATATCATTAAATCATAAAATTCATTGAATATAATTAAATCTATTATTCGGAGAAGAAACCCATCTTCTGTTTATGACAACTTAAGGAAAATTTGATGTTTCTGCAATATCTTTTGAGAAACGCCAAAAGTAAAATAGAAATTGTTTCTT
Organism: Calliphora vicina; assembly: GCF_958450345.1. Classification (NCBI taxonomy): domain Eukaryota; kingdom Metazoa; phylum Arthropoda; class Insecta; order Diptera; family Calliphoridae; genus Calliphora; species Calliphora vicina. Next base: position 169,833,950 of record NC_088780.1, read on the forward strand.
TCTCTTTTATACAGGCAAATTTAAGGTTATAACTAAATTATTGCAAATGTTGCAGACAGAATTCAGCCTATTAATTTTGTTGCATTTAATTATTGACATTTATGATTATTGATATTTTTGGCAGAAATAATATGACCTAAAGATTAACCTATAAATTCAAAATGCATAATGATGCCTTGACTTACTTTTTATTAACGCCCTCATAAAATCGTTAAGTTTGATTATTATTTCGAATTGTTAATATTTACCTATATTTATTACGCATTTTTTCTATGTTATTAGTTTGGCAAAGAAGTCTTTTCTGTTGTTTTATTTTTGTCCAAACACTTTGATTAACCCACAAGAGAAAAAATCTAGTTTTGCATGTTTACCATAACCATTTAAATATTTTACAAGTATTTTAACAATATTATGGTCACTGTAGTTATTTACATGATGTGAATCGTAACTTTAATATATTATGGTTCCTGGTTATCACACTACATGAACGAAAGACATTACTTTTTTACCAACCCATTTATTTAATGGCACACCACGGGGCGTATAAGTGTTATGATGATAATCTACCAAGATGTAAATGTTACTAATTCGCCTACGGACACTTACATATAGTCAACAACCAAAAAAATTCAAAATTGTGTTTTTAATGGAAATTGTTACAGCGCATCAAGGCACACTTCTTCTTTCTACTTTTAATAATAACGAGTTTTTTAAGAAAGAAAATTTGTAACAACAGATATAACACTTTGTTATATCTCCTGTAAAATTTTAAAAAGTGATGATATGCCCTTTTGCATTTTAGGTGACCATATGTATATAAAATAACTTTGTTTCATTATTATTACAATTACTAATACAACAAAACTATTTAGAATACTTTAAGAATTTATGAATAAGTATATCATTCAACATAAAACAATATAATAACATCATTTTAAGAAATCCCTTTAGAAAATGTTGATGAAAGTAATTTAAATTTTTCTTAGTATAATAAATAAAACGAAGGAAATTTTATTTAATTTAATTTATTTTAATACAATTTTATTGTACAGTACTTACATTGTACTCATTTAATGCTACATTTTTTATATATATGTTTATTAGACGGGTCTTTAAAAAATAGATTTGCTTTGGATGGAAGTACTTAACCCGCCAATGCACAGTGGTTGCACTTGTATGGAAGAGAGTGACACAAATAGTAAGAATAAATATATAGTCTTAAAACTTACACAATATATTTATGGTGACATTAAAACGATATTCTGAGAAAATGGGCATGGTCGCATGTACCTACCGCCCATTTTTATACCCTGCACCACCATAATGGGGAGGGTTAATTGGGTTCGTGCAGATGCTTGTAACGGCAAAAATATTGTCCCAGCACCCACCTTAAAGTATACCGATCGACTTAGAATCACTTTTGAGTCGATTAAACGATGTCTGTCCGTCCGTCCGTCTGGCTGGCTGGGCGGCTGTCCATGTAACCCTTGTGCGCAAAGTACAGGTCGCAATTTTGAAGATATTTCAATAAAATTTGGTACATATAATTTGTTCGGCACAAGGACAAAGCCTAATGAAAATGGCTGAAATCGGTCTATTATTTCACCTAGCCCCCATTCAAATGTCCTCCAGAAATTGGACTTTATCGGACATAGTATATTAAATATTATTTAAAAAACCTGCAGCTAAATTATATATTATCATAAACTATACACATGTACCAACAATCAGCCACTAATCTGGTCATTGGATTCGGTTGGGAAACTAATTAAAACTTTAAGTCAATTTAAGGTAGTTTAGCAAATTATGTTAAAAAATAACTTTTTTTAGTTTTATATTTTTAAAAAGCCAAAACACAATTTACACACTTGATATTTCTTACAAATATTTCACATACCATCCACTATAATTTCCATTTAAAATCATTTTATTTCGACACTTTTTTTCGTATATACTTTAACAATTGAAGTTTTACTTTGTATTGGCGTTACTTTTAACGAGCTACTTTTATCTATGCATGTTCACATTTCAATTGCTTTTATTTCAAAAGTACCGTTAGAAATGTGCAATGGTGACCTATATGTCTGTGAGACCGGGTGTGTTAAAAAAATCGAATAATTTTAATCTCCATTATTGTTTTTAAAAAAATTTGTGAATTTTAAAATTGAAGGAAAAGAACTTATATTGATTAAATATCTCTGATTTATTGTCAAAAAGCATAAATTAAAACAAAAAGTTAACTATTAGTGCGTTAGTCTGAGGTCACCATTTATGAAAGTAAAATTTTTGTCACTACTGGCGGGTTAAGGAGCTGAAGATAAATGTGAAAATTTTGAGGTAATCGTAATGTAACCATTACAACATTTTTTATAAGTTTTTTAACCATATTATAGTCACAGTATTTATATATTATTGTGGTAACCATAATATGATAAAGTATATATATATTGTAGCAATCATGTTCATGATGAATAATTATATCATAATATGGTATCCATAAGCCGAGAACTATTATGTTTTTGGTAAATTCTTCATCATAAAAAAGGTTGTCACAAACATATACATACGTACTTATTTACTGCTATCATATATATAATTTCTACAATCATGTGAATCGTATCTTTACCATTTTATGGCTATCATAAGCATATAAATAATTACTGTGACTATAATATGGTTAAAGAACTTATAAAAACGTTGAAATGGTTACAATAAACATGTACAACTATATTTTTTCTCTGCGTCTAGAACCCGTGCCGAAAATCGATTGAAACTTGTACAATTGGGTAAACAATGGTACTTTCTTTTGAAGAATTTCATTCATTGACCGATTGCTAAAAATAAAATAAGACTCATCCAAAGGAAATCAATTTTTGAAGAGCAGATCTAATATTTATGTGAGTGGCAAATAGGGGTTGTTTTAAAAAGTTTATATCAATGTAATTGTGTTTAAGTATTTTGTCCTTTTTATTTGTTGTTTAGTTGTATTTAGTATAATTTTTCATGATACAAATATAAATTATTGTTTGTAATTTGTATGGTTCTATAGCGATTGTTTGAAACGAGAATGAAAAAGTCTCCAATAGAGGTTTGTTAAACAAAACGCGAAATAATAAACCGAAATGAAAAACATGTACAAAAACATGATTTCAGCTTTATTGTAGTAATAATTTACAACTGCAACATGTTTTAAATGGGCAATAATGAAACTTTGTTATAATTCTCTTTTATTTATACAACTGCTACGAGAACATTGTGTTTTGATGGGGTATTTCATTTTTTAAACAATTTTCTTTTACACAATTGAAAAATTAAGTTATGATGCAATCAAATTATGTTTTTTCATAATTTAAATATCCATGAATGAGAATGGGAAATAAATTGAACTGTATTAATGTGAAAAATTCATGTGAAGAATATGAAATAACCCTTTTATATATTTTGTACTGTTTTTTTAATGTTCATCCACAAATAACTTTTGTTTTTATCATTTCAATGCTGTAATTATTCTAAATTGTTAGTGTGTAAATAACACATTGTTTTAATTTTACTGCAGTCAAATTAAATTTGTTGACTTTCATTGTATTGTTTATAATATATATGCAATATTTAGCTGGTCACATGTAGAAATCTCTTAACAGACATATTTTCAATATGTGATAGTGATGCCAAACGACTCCTCCATCGCACAGTGGGGCAGAATCAACTTTTTTTGCAAATAAATCTGGCATTTCTAAACGGCTACCAAAAAAATTACACGTATTAAAAATTTGAAAAAGGTGGAAGGTACCCTAATTTGAGCCTACATAGCGCTGCCCCTGGATCATTTGCTGGATCACACCAGCCGTTTAGAAATGCCAGATTTATTTTCAAAAAATTTCGATTCTGCCCCACTGTGCATCATACTGAACAAGTTTGGTATCGATATCTCATGTTGAAAAATTGTCAGTAACGATATTTCTGTGTGTATGTTGCAATGAATGTCAACTAATTTAATTTGACTGCAGTAAAATTTGTGTATATTAGGGTGACACCGAAATGGAATTGGTCGATGTTCCCAACTAAAATGAAAGTTTGATTCATTCATAAATATCACTTCTGAACATTTTTATTGCATGCTTTGATTTTTCTGATTTTATTCAAAAATATCCCATGAAATGTCAAAGCTCATAAAACAAAGAGAATTCATTTAACCAATTGCTATCTAAAGTTTTGTATGCATATGTTAACAAATAAAATAGACGCAAGCACATTATCATTTAGCCATTACCAAACTATGTTTTTAATTGAATTACTATTCATATTATTTCCACTAGGTACTGAAATATTCAATGCGAGCATTAATAAATGAAATTATTTATGGGTATTAACAAATATGTGTTTAAATAAGTTGAAATATTCAATTATGTACGCCAATGTTAACACATAAAGTTCATAACTCATAAATAAAATAAATATGCTGAAATTCTTCAGGCGATAAATTCCACACACAATAAATCTATTATATCATTTTTTTTTAACATAAATATAAATATTTCTTTTGTACATAAGTATAGTATTTATATATTGTATTGCAACAATAATATCTACAGAGAGAAAACAGATTCGTAGTAGCAACCGAATTTGTTGCCAATCGAATGATTCGTTTGCACACATAGACATTTTCGGTTCAGAAACTCTGTTGACAACGAAGAATTTCGGTTAATGCAATCAAACTTTTGTTACTCCTTCAAAAATGTTGTAGCCACAACTGTAAAATTTGGTCACTAAGATAGAATCATTCGATTGGCTACCAATTCGGCTGCTACTATGAATCTGTTTTCTCTGTGTACATATAATTAGCTTTGTGTGCAAATGTGGTGAGTCCATTTTCGCTAATGAATACACTAATATTTAAAAAAAGGTTTATATAATTTAAAAGAAAAATGATATTATTATATCATTTTTCTTTTAAAATTTCAATAATTTATTTTCGTGTATGATTTTCGGAAGTGGGGGTTATATGGGAGCTATGACCAATTATGGACCAATCACCATGAAAATAGGTTATGTTACTTATGTCTATATGAAAGTTATTCGTGGTGAATTGTATGTGTATACCAGAATTTAAGAGATTTATGCTCGTTTAAATGATTTTCGGAAGCGGGCCTTAAATGGGAGCTATGACTAATTATGGACCGATCATCATAAAATTTGGTGACATGATTTCCGTATATATGTGTAGATACCTCCCCACTATGGTGGTGTAGGGTATAGAAACGAAGTTATACAACAATTGTGCAATTTTGACAAAATTAATGGACAATGATGTAAGTAATAATAATAAGTAGGAACATTTTAATTATAATAAAGTCTCGTTAAATATGGTTACGTTTTAACCTTTTCAAAACGCTGGTTTATTTCCTTTAAATAAACCGGATACTTTTGATTGCAAATAAAAGCCGTTTAGTAGTTTGAAAATGGTAACAACTCTTTATTTATTCAAATGTACAACAACAGAATTAAATAGTCACACAATGTTTTTTATACACGTTTGTAAATTTGCAGAAATACAGACACAATTTATAATGTACACGAATTTACTTGAAAAACACAACACACTTTAAGGCACTCAGTTGATGTTTATTCGAAAAGCGTATCTGATAAACTCACTCACGACTGCAACCTCTGCCACTATTTATAACACTGCCATCTGCACTCTAGATTGTTCTTTAACTGTCAAAATTCGAATATTCTAGATCTTACTAATACACACGCCATCTGTGGTGTACTTTCTACAATGTTCTTTAACTGAATATTCGAATTCGAATACAGCGCTGCCAACTTACGATCAAATCAACTGAAAGCTTTTATTTAATAATGCCCACAGATATGTTACAGTTTGCTACTTTTAAATCAGCCCTTAAAATCGTTATATTTGAATTCAAGTACAATTTCGTAACAATATTTTATGAAATAATTGTTGATTGAAAGACTTTAGATTTCAAAACATTTTTAAATTTGTACAAGGCTTTCAGTGATATTTTAGGGCGTCTGACCAAAAAAGATTATTAATTATATCTACATACATATATTGTTTATTATTAATTGAAGAACCATACTAACTATATTGCAGATACAGACTTTAACTTTTACTAGGTCTTTAGTTTTTAATTTATAATTTTAGGAATAAAATTATTAACTAGTGGTCTTGATTCATTCTGATAGTGTGGCTTCCAAATTTGATTTAATTAAAAAACAACTTTTAACAGCAACAAATATAAATTTACTTTATTTTCTTTACTTTACTTAGAATTTTAACAAAGTTTTCAATTATAAATTATTATTCATTGAATATAATATACATATGTATATAAAATTATTAAAATACTGCATTCAGTAAAGAAAACAATGTTAGTGGTACATAAAAATATATAAATAACACCCAGTAACACGAAGTCTGGTTATATGTTAACCAATAGTTATACTGACAGTTTTCATATAAAAATAATTTTAAACGACAGTATAACTATTAGTTAGCACCTAACCAGACATCGTGCTAATGAGGGTAAAATACAAAAATTAACTAAATACAATGTTTGCCAACAAAAGCATTTAATTGCTTATTTATTAAAATTAACAGAAATTTATAAACGATTAAATATTTAATTAAGTTATGAGCATTATTCTTGTTCACACTATTTACCTTTTAACTCTTTCCGGTTTAGTGGTCACTTTACTAACCACCTTTTCTATAGTCTTCAAAACATAGTTTATTGGCATCTATTACCATTTTGCTAAACAATTATACTTTTTGAAGTCATCACTTATGTTTTTTTTGCAAAACTTTGCAGTCAATTTGCTCTGGTTAGATAAATATGTATATTAATTTGAAAATATTGTAAAAATTTGTTTCTTTAGACTTTTACGCATTCAATAAAAAAAGCACAGAGTGTTTATTATTCATCGAATTCAGTGTTACTTTGCTATTTCGTTTGTTTGGTCAGAAAATTTAGTCAAAAATATTCGATTCCAAAAAAATTTATACGAAACAAAAATTTGTATTTTAAAAACCACTATTTTAATGCCAACCTACACGGTGGTTAGTAAACTAACCAACTTCACTCCACTAAAAACCTTGGAATGGGGTAGTTTTTTTATGTTTTGATTTATCTGTTCTTACTTTTTATAATAAACTAACCTTGGTTAAAATAAAAATGATTTAACTCAATTTTTACACTAACATTGCAGCGAAGCACCACTTGAAACATATTTTTTGAAATTCCGCAACTTCAAAATCCATTTTTTACTTTTTTTGCATGCATAGAAATCAGCTCATTTTCAGAATATTATTTTTGTACAGAAACTTATATAACGTTGCCATAATTTAAAAACTTGCTAAGTCGTCTTATGTACCTGTATAAAACTCATTGTCAGTACGTTTGAATTTATTGTTCTAAAAAACTTGACAACAAAAGACACTTGATAAAAGATGTTACTTGTTCTGTTTTGTGAATTGGAACTTTATTTTTTTTTCGTTTTCAACAATACCTGTCAATACATCTACCAAGATTTAAGCATTAAGAGCTGTTTATATCGTCAATATGTTCTTTAATATTCATGTGGCCCATAAACTTTTCTCAAAACGGCTTAATTTGTACTTTTGCTACTTTATTATATAAAAGAGTTTGGCACGTCATGTATGTATGTGAGAATGTTACATGATGTAAGAATGCTACTAATTAATAGTAAATGCCAAAAGAAGCTTTTTATGTGGATTGATTGCCTTTGATATGGGATTTCGAACACAATGAATTCGAGTGCAATACAATTGATGAGAGTAAATCAATGAATGATTGACTTACAAATACAATAATAATGAGATTCTTATGTGTGGCTTTTGGTAGTAAATTTTTTGTGGCTTTTACAAAATGGTATTTTTATGGTACGGGTGGTATATTGAAACGATTTCTGATGAACTTTTGGCTTGTTAGTTTGCAGAGTGAGTGATATTTAAACCATTAATTTTGTGTCACAATCTTATTAGGGGCATGAACCTTTTATTACATCTGTAATTCTAAATCAATTGACATCACTGGACTCTTAGGTCAGGTTTAATAAAAATATTAAGTTTCTACGCATTCTTGGAAAAAATGTTATACATAAAAGTGCATGAAAAATTCGCAGCAATAATCGTTTGCTGTTTATCAAACCAATTTTAAATATTAGCTTAAACATAATTTGAAATTGGAAAAACAAATATTTTATTGACTAAAGCACCTACATCCCACATACGAATTTTACATTAAAATTTAAGAAAACAAATTATTGCACAACCTTCGTATAAATAAATTAAAGAATTTAACATATCAATAGCATTTGTTTGAGAATTTAAAGATTAATTTGAACAACAAACGAAAAAGAAGAAAAAACAATCATTAAAACCGTCTGCAAAGTTTCCAGCTAGAAAATTTAATGCTTTCACCATGGTTGCAGAAAATTTCAAATTATTCATTATAGAATAAGTAAGTGAATTGAAAAGAATACATAGATAGATAACTTCAAATATTTAAATTAAATACATTAGAATCTTTTCACTCAACTTGATGCAAATGCAGCTTTAAACGATTTGATTCAAGACACATAAAACCAAACAAACCAAACACACACATAACAGCCACACGATAATAACTGTTTAAATACTTTGAAGAAACAGTTTTGTTAAATACAGATACTAACATTCACGTACATGCTGCATGTATGACAATGTATACATACATGCAACATACGCAAGTAAATGTAATTAAACTCATTAAAAATACATTGATAAAGTTAGTTGGAGTGCGGTTTATATCGTCTATTAAATAAAGCGAGAGAGAGAGATAGAAGCAGGATTTACAAATTAACGGTAGAAAAGTAAAAAAAACTGTTAAATTCATGATGTCTGTGAAATTGTTTCAAGTACCTAGGTAGATAAGTACTCGTATCTACTTTCGTATCGTACATATCTTCACCGGAAATGCAAAAGAGCGTAACAACCAAAAAATTAAAAATTGAGTTTTGACAAATTTTTAGGTTTCTATTTTTTAAAATAACGACTTTATTGAAGAAAGAAAATCATTTTTGTAACAACAACACTTTAAATTTTATTACGTGTTTTGTCTCTCCTGTAAAATTTAAAAAAGTGTTGATATGCCCTTTGCATTTTAGATGACGATATATGTATGTAAATATGACTGACTGGCTGACTATTTAACTGCTTTTCTTTTGCATATAAAACACAATAATTAAGCATTAAAATTTTAATTGCCGAAAAATGTAATTTAAGTATTTCGTTTAGAACTGTGGAAGGAACTGACAGAGAGATACCGTCATTAAGGGTGAAAAACAAACACACGCAGTCGATGTGTTTTTTTTACACACATTTTATTCAACATTTAAGCTGCTAGCATTGCAAATTAACATTTATTTAACTTTAATGAGCGGAAAATAATTTTCGCCATTTTTCGTTGCCAATATTTTATTGTTGTAATGTAATTAATTAGTGAAACCTAAATTCAATTTAATTTCATTTATTTATTTAGATAAATGTTCTTCATCACACATATTGTTCATTCATTCGTTACCACACGGTATATGGTTTTAGATAGATTGAAGCACAGAAGTAAATAAATGTCTCCAATCAACACAAATCCAATAAGGCGAAACATTTCAAATAACATTGACATTCAAAACCAGGATTTGCGGCATTTGAATATTTTTTTTTTTATTTTTTTCATTTTTAACGTTGTCATAGTGTTGGTATTTTCATTTTATTTCCTTCATCAACTTCTCTTTAAGTTCTTAATTACCGCTTGGCACTTTAAATTGTGCTTCTACTTGCTGCCATAGTGCCATAAAATCTATTTTTATTCTTCGATTTTTTCCCATAATCTTTGGATAGTTATAAGGAAATCGTAAAAACCAATGGCTTTTTAATGAAAACATCATTAAGTAAATAAGTAGCATTTGATGGTCTATGCAATAAAAATAATTTTATACAAATTAGGAAATCCACATAAAAGAGAAATGCTAATTATAAGAACCCAAATAAGATTAATTGAAATTGTCTGTTGGAAAGAAGCAAAAACTTCTGTTTTAATTGTGGATTTTCAAAAAGATGAAAATAAGTGATTTTGCATGATTCTCAACATACTCAAACGTGCTTTAACAAACTGTTCCTAGAGGTGCTGAAATACTCTTTGTTTGCTTTCCCGTAAATGTTTGAATTTCTAAACAAGCAATACTTCACGGAAGAATACTTTAAGATTAATATTAAAAACGATTTTTGGCCAAAAACAATTGGTGATATAATCAAGGTATTCGCGGTTTTTATGCTTATATCTCAGCCATTTGTGAGCCGATTTCTCCGATTTTAAATAGCAATCTGCTAGTTGCACTCTAGCAGATATATTCATGTATCAATCATGTATGTAAATTATTTGGAGACTTCGGAAAGTTGATTTCAACATACAGACGGATATGGCTGCACCGACTACGCTATCAATAATGATCTAGAACAGGGAAAGGCAAAACATGGGCGCCGCGTTTTTCATTTACTCTTCTCTTACGTACGTGTGCACACGCATTGTAGAGAAATAAACAACTTTTAATCAGTCTAGCTTGAGAACTCAAACAAGCACGTTGTATATCGTTTTTATCGCACAATTTAAGAATCAGCGTTGCCAGTGAAAAAAAAATGTCCCAACTTTTAAAGATGTATGATGAACAATATGAGATTTTACATTTTTAATTGGGGAAAAGAGACGAAAGTTTACTGGCAACACCGATTCGTGGTGAGAGCGGAGAGAATATATAACTAATACTATCGTAAAATGCAATAGTATAGGTTGCATTTCCCTGATCTAGAATATATATACTTTATGGGGTCGCTAACGTAATTACAAACTTATAAAAAGTATCAAACATGTGTCTTCTTTTTTGTATTCCTATCCTAAATATATAAAAATACCATTTAAAATGTTCGTAGCATTTTCAATAGATAACGGCTATGAAATTTTCAACATAATTTTATCATGAAACCAAAATATTGATAATAAATTTTAATAAAGAATTTCATTCGTTAAAGTATTATATTTATTTTCCAAATAATAATAATAATAAAAACTGCAACATTTACAGAAGTATGCTAGGGTATCCAAACTATTCGATTAAAGCAAAATTCTACCACATAAATAAATTTAACCGAATTACAGTTTTTTGCATTTTTACTTTAATTAGAATTCATATATTATGAAGAAAAAAAAGAAAAACTAAAAATACAACAAAGGGTTTTTATGGAATAAGGTGGTTAGTTTAATAACCACCATGGCGGTTTGCATTAAAAATAATAATGATAACAATTTTGGTACAAAAACAACCGAAATAGCTATGTAGATGAGATATTCTCCTTCTGTATAAACAACCGGTTGCACCACAGCAGTTTGGTTAGATAAGTCACTAACAAAAGTATTAGCCAAATCATATTTTAACATCATATTTTACTGAAGCCCCGAAGGTATATCACCGAGCACCTTCGAACAAAATAACTTCAATTTAATGTTCATTGAGTACACAGGGCATCCTTACAAAATAACATAATATTATGTAGAGAAACACATTCATCTAAAACATTTTTCAGTCACAGTGGTTAGTAATCTTACCAATTTATTACTTAAGTTATTTATCAAAGAGTATAAAATATAAAATATAACTTTGTTAGCACAAGCCAACCAAGCAAATACTAAGTAACAATGTAACACTGAATTTGATGAACAAAAAACACTCTGACCTTTTTGTTATTGAATGCAGGAAAACCCTTTAGAAAAACTAAGGTTTACAATATTTTCAAATTCATATATTAATCTAACCAGAGCAAGCTGACGGTAAAATTTTGCAAAAATACTTAAACGATGACTTAAAAAAACTTAATTGTTTACAAAATGCCAATAGATGTCACTAACATTTTTTTAAAGACTCTAGAAAAGGTGGTTAGTAAAGCGACCACTAAACCTGAAAGAGTTAAACAAATAACGATTTAATATACAGCATATTTAATACTTCATTGAGATCCTCTCCGTCATATGTGAACCTTACAATTTCTGTTACGAAATCCATTCCAAAATCAGTCATGCTTCTTTTTACTAAATAGCAGAAATTTTGGGTTTTAGAAACAATATAAATAAAGATAATTTCATAAGTATCTGCTTATTAAATATAAGAAAAAAAGGTAAAAATTGTTTACAGTTACACAAGTAAATATCTGTTTATTAAACATGTCTGTCATTATTAAAATTGTGAAAAAAAAAATTATAAATTAAATCAATTATGTTTATTTGTTTTATTAGATTTGGTTCTATATAAAATTATTTGAACTATTCGTTATTGGAAAATGGTAATCTTTAAATTATTCGATTAATTATTCATAAGAAGTTGTTCGATTATTCAAACGATAAATTTTCGATTGGATACCCCACTAGGCACAGAGAATTTTTTTTTTTTTTGAATTTAACTTGACTTTATGCAAATTCAATGCTGGTTGCTCTTATTTTATTTCCTGTTAAAATCAGTATTTTTGCATTTATTTTATGAAAGAAAAGGAAGTACGTATTGTATTTCTTTATAAAAGAGTCTGCATATGTATGGAATGTTGTAAACACAATGTTTTACAATAATAACTTAAACAAAGCGCAAAAAATTTGTATTTATTTTGTATATTATTAAAAACTGAAAAGGCAGAAAAAAAACACAGAAATTGCTTCCTTTTAAAACTTTTTAATAAAATTCCTTTGTTTTTGTTATGCTTCTTATGGTCAATACACAATGATTTCCATAATGTATTCAACGAGACCCAAATACATATGAACATTATAATCAGTCAAGTTGAAATTATAAAATAAAAAGGGAATAATTTCTTATGAAGTTAAATTTTACTTCAATTTAAAATATAATTTGACTTGGTTACAAATTGAATCCACCCACCAGCATTGATGACTTGCTGTGATATAATCCTTTTTATAAATAAAATATATTTTCTTACATTACCCAAAACAAAAAGATTTATGTATTTGCAATTTAATCCAATTTTAGAGAATTTGTATTTTCATTGACCGTTGCTGTTGATGCCAAATAATTACAAGATTAAATAATTTCTTGTTATTTAGTTTGCTAACATTCAAAGTTGCCTACATAAATTAATTAAGAATGTTTTATTGCCAACGTATTACTCGTGTCTTATCAAAGACCATATACACACACAAACTCACATACATTTATAAAGATATTCCATCGCAATCCCCAATTAAATGGCAAATATTTAAGATTAATCTTTAAATTCCATAAGGAAAGTAGACAATTTATTTTTATTTTTTACGACTCCCTGGTTATGGAGCCTTAAAAAACCAAATTTGTAATAAGTAAAATAACAACAAGGGAACGAAAAAAGTGACCACTCAAGAGTGTTACTATGGCACTCTAGGTTTCACATAAAAATAATAAATAATTCAATATTAAAAACAGTAACCTTTAGCATCACAACTAAAAATGCTCCATTTGTTTCATTGCAGTCAAAAACTCTAAGTACTTCATAAAAAAACTCCTCTGTTAGTGTAATAGAAAAAAAATTTACGTTTACTTGAAGTCAAATTAGTTACGGTATCGATAAGATACTTACAAAGTTACTTGCTGCATGGATTTAAACACGTGCTTACTGTAAAAGAAAATAGCAAAAATAAAATTAAGATTTTATATGGCATGAATTTCATTTTAAAAACATTTTTAAGATCTTGACCTTTGATTTACATTATTATAGGTAAAGTGATATAAAAAGAGAACAATAAATATTATCGTTGGAAAGCTTAAAGAATTTTAAACATAATGATAAATAATACAGGTTTAAGTCTACTTAATGAAATAAGCCAGCAAATGTTTTACAAAATTAGTACTATAATAATGTAATACTAAAATAAATAAATGAAACAATTCCATGTTTAAATTTAACTTAAAATACAAATACTAGAATGATCATTTGAATTGGTTGAGTTCTATGCTCAGATTACTAAAATAATTGTTATATATAAATGTTTATTTATATACATACGTAAGTTCTTACTAGGAATAATTATTCATATAAATATATTAATTTACTGTTTTGAGGTTGTTTGCTTGTACGACAGGACGTAAGATCAAGTAAATCTTTGTTTTTTCATCAGATAAGTGTTTATACAAACTGAAGGTACTTGTACAAATAATATACAGCAAAAAGCACAGAATACCTTAAGGCTTATAACTATTATTACATGCGAACCAAATTGATATCGTTAATTTATCGCTACAATGAGTCAAAATCGGGAAAAAAAATTTTAATTTTTATAAAATTTTTTTTTTTTATAAATTATTTTTCCCCAAAAAAGAAAAAAAAGTTTTTTCAATTTTTTTTTTTAAATTTTTTATTTTTAGAAAATCTTTTTTGGGGAAAAATAATTTAAAAAAAAAAAAATTTTTTATAAAAAAAAAATTAAAAAATGTTTGTTCCCGATTTTGACTCACTGTAGCTCCATCTTACTATATCCTTATATACATCGTTGCAATGGAATTTGAAATATCTATCATTAGATATCCATATTGCCTATATTAATGACTTACTAATCCAGATATATACAGTGGGGAGGTCAAATGAGTACATGTTTCTATTTTGTGCACTTCTTATGGAATAAAAATAAAACTAATAAAGCAAATCCAAACATTTTTTCTGTCATTTATTTTATGTCTAATATGTAACAAAATGAATTACAATTCAAAACAAAAAACATCCAGTTCTAAATAAAACAAGTAAGAGTGCTATATTCGGCTATGCCGAATCTTATATACCCTTCACCTTTGTTGTGGATGCATTATTATTTTTTATAATTAGTATATAGGTATGTATGTACATTGCCCACTTTCAGCGTACAGCATCCTAAATTTATCAAGAACACAAAAAACAACAACGCCAAACGAAACAGAACACCGAAAGAAAAAACAAAAACAAAATACGCAAGGCAATGAAACCAACACACATCCAAACATACGTTTAATTGAATAAAAAACAACAACAACGCCAAAAGAAACAACACACAAAAGAAAAACAACAAAAAAACCAACACACAACCAAACAAAAGTTTAGTTGTATAAAAATCAACAACAACGCCAAAAGAAACAAAACACAAAAAAAAAAACAAAAATACGAAAAGCTGCACATCCAACCATACGTTTTGTTGCTTTTTTGTCAAGGCATGCAATACATTGTGTTTTTTGATGAAATTTTCAGAGGTTGTCTCGGATTTTTGCTCATATCTCCGTTATTTATGGACGGATTTTGCTGATTTTAAATAGCAAAATTCTCGAAAGTATGTCTGACAGAATTGTTGAAGATTTGGATCCCGGAGATATCTGGGGCCTTCAGAAAATTGATTTCAACAGACAGACAGACAGACAGACAGACAGACAGACAGACAGACAGACAGACAGACAGACAGACAGACAGACAGACAGACAGACAGACAGACAGACAGACAGACAGACAGACAGACAGACAGACAGACAGACATACAGACATACAGACATACAGACATACAGACATACAGACAGACAGACAGACAGACAGACAGACAGACAGACAGACAGACAGACAGACAGACAGACAGACAGACAGACAGACAGACAGACAGACAGACAGACAGACAGACAGACAGACAGACAGACAGACAGACAGACAGACAGACAGACAGACAGACAGACAGACAGACAGACAGACAGACAGACAGACAGACAGACAGACAGACAGACAGACAGACAGACAGACAGACAGACAGACAGACAGACAGACAGACAGACAGACAGACAGACAGACAGACAGACAGACAGACAGACAGACAGACAGACAGACAGACAGACAGACAGACAGACAGACAGACAGACAGACAGACAGACAGACAGACAGACAGACAGACAGACAGACAGACAGACAGACAGACAGACAGACAGACAGACAGACAGACAGACAGACAGACAGACAGACAGACAGACAGACAGACAGACAGACAGACAGACAGACAGACAGACAGACAGACAGACAGACAGACAGACAGACAGACAGACAGACAGACAGACAGACAGACAGACAGACAGACAGACAGACAGACAGACAGACAGACAGACAGACAGACAGACAGACAGACAGACAGACAGACAGACAGACAGACAGACAGACAGACAGACAGACAGACAGACAGACAGACAGACAGACAGACAGACAGACAGACAGACAGACAGACAGACAGACAGACAGACAGACAGACAGACATGGCTTAATCGACTCCGCTATCTATAAGGATCCAGAATATATATACTTTATAGGGTCGGAAATGAAAAATGTAGAAATTACAAACGGAATGACAAACTTATATATACCCTTCTCACGAAGCTGAAGGGTATAAAAACAGACAAAACTAAAATAACTCGCATGTACTCAATTTTGCACCCCACAATAACTTTAAGGAAGAATTACATTTTTTAAAAAAAATCCAAAATCCTTTATTACGTAAATAAAATTTTACACGCATTGGCATATTTTCTATAAATTTTTCATTAACTTTTTTTGGAATACTCTCTCTCTCGTGCTCAATCCGCTGTTAAAGCTCGTACAAATTGGTAGGAGTTAATCGGTATTGTTTCAACCGCCAATTCACGATTCACTAAAAATTCTCAATAGGATTGAACTCAAAACATTGAGCTGATAACTGCATTAATAAGAAATTTTTCTAGGAACACCATTCTTTACGATTTTTGACGTGTGTATTGGGTCACCATCCTATTGAAAAATTACAGATAGTCAGTTGACAAAATATAAATTTTTCTGAAATATTCGGTTAGTAAGAAAGTTAAATTGCAATTTTTAGTTCATAAAGTAATTATTAAGGTGCCTAACATTAAAACTGCTATTGATATTTATATATAGAGAAAATAATGAGTAAATAATATAGGTTTAAATTCAGATATGAAAAATTTCTCTTTCGAAATTAATTCCGCATGCTTTCCAGATTTAACATAGTCGTTATTTTTAAATCTTTTAATTAAACAATACATTTTATTGGTTTTATTCAGATTAAAACTAGAAGTTTCACCAGACCTACCAAATGCCACCATTATATTAAAACTCTTCAAAAACGTTGAACCAATATTGTGCATGCAAAACATTTTACTCTTCAATTTTAAGCCATGCAAAAGACTACGAAAAAAATGTATTCCCGGAATAATTTTTTATTTATTCCCGGGAATGGAGAAAGACCAGAAAGTTAGGAATCTTACAAATTACCGAAGGAGTTTTAAAATATACATTCAAAAATCAGAATAAAGAATGAGTGAGAGACAAATAATTACGATAAATTACAACATATAAACTTTTAATATCCATTGAGCTTTTATATATCTTACATTATCCTTCAAGTTCCTTTAAATTTTTACCTCTGACACATTTTGTTTGTTTGGATTTGAAAAAAGTTTACAAAGGTTTAATTTTATTGATATAAATCATACGACACGTGTTACTCAAATAAAAACTGAATATTTGCCAATGCTTGGTCAGACTTTTTTGTTATTCATAAAAACAAGCAAACAAACATAAGACATTTAATAAAAAAATGTACGTGCTATATTATCACACATTTTTATATTTGTTTCTTTTTCTACATATTTATTACTTCATAAATAAATACATCTGTTTTTAGTCTATTGAAAGTTCAATACTGATAAAATTTATTAGAAAAAATTATTTCTTCACGATTTTTTTTATGTTTAAGACCAAAAAAAGATGGCTATTTCAATTACATTACATCATTAAATAAAAGCGTGGGCAGTTTATTTTAAAACCCTTAATAATTTGTGTAATTTTTAAGCAGTAGTAAAAAATAGAATTTTACTATTTCCCATCATACACATTTTTTTAGTTACCAACTTATTTATTTATACGCATTTAATATAAAAATTTCCATTAATAAGTATTTCTTTTTGTGAATTTTATAGTAGTTAAATAAAATATTTATGCTTTTATATCTTTGGAAAAGTATAACGAGTTTTTCTTTTATTATTTATGGTCTTATCTGTGGTAAATATTTATTACGAGTTTTTCTTTCATTTTACTAGAGACCTGAGACATTGTTGTAGGCGTAAATTTGCTAATTTGTTTTCTTTTTTACTGAGACCTATTAAAAAACATAAATTTATATGACCTCTGGAAGATAAATAGCAGCAAAAAATCACTCTTACTCCCATATCTACACACTTACACTAGTATTTATACATACATGTGTATGTACATTTACTATGTAAAAGTAAATAGATGGACACAGATAAACAATCAAACATGTATACATTAGACATGCTCTTAAAAAATAGATTTGCTTTGGATGGGTCTTTTTTGTTTATTAGTTGCTGATGTAAATTACTAAATTTATTTTTTAAGGACATGTCTAATTCACATGTCTGTACTAAAACAACACCGACAACACAAAACATTTGTCAAACAATACACTTCCTTAAGGAACAACAATGAAAACATTCATCAAATAAATAGAGAGATAGGAAAGAGGAATAAACAAAACATCAACATCAATATTGATATGCCGGGGCCAAAGGACATCTAACACATACAAACAAATACATAAAAATAGAAATTGGTCAGCAAAATAAGGAATGTTTTATTTACGATGGCCAAACAAAATGGAAAGCAAAAAAAATGGAAAGCATAAAACGCTGCAAAATCATTTGAAATCCTCTGTAATCGGAGGCAATAATCCAACTGAACATTATATGTAATTTCACATGTATGAAAAGAAGACTTTTTTGCACGCACACACATTTACGTACATAAATAAATACATATTTGTATACGTATGTCTGTATCCCAGCAAACACTAAGTCAAATGTTTGAAATGTGATGATATGATTTTTACCTTTTAAATACAATGGTTTAATTCCTTTAAATAAACCGGTTACTATTGATTGCAAATAAAAGCAGTTTCGTAGTTTAAAATTGTAACCACTCTTTATTTATTCAAATTCACACAACAATAGTTTAAATAGTCACTCAGTTTTTTTATACACGTTTAGAATTCACAGAAATATATAAACACTTAAATTACATACTTTATAATGTACAAGACTGAAGTCCCTGCAACCTCTGCCGCTATATATACACAGCGCCATCTTTTTCAAGTAGCATCATGAATTTTCTTAACGGACAAAACTAGAATATTCGAATTCTAGAGCTTTTAATGTTAATGTTAGCAGCTTAAACATTTAGTGTTGCCATACTTACAAGCAATGCTAATAACTGCGTGCTATCAACATTGTTGATAAGTAGAAGCTTCTACTGATGGACATATTTATAAACATGATGAACAGACCGTTAAATTCAAATCGTTAATGCAAATTCGTAAAAATACACAGTGCAATATTAAAAAAATAACCATATATGGTCACCACTACGTGATAAAAGAAAAAATACCCGTGTCTCCCAATTTTTCCCAAACTTATGCACTTTTTCCTCACTTCTGTGTCATTTTTGAAAAAACAGTGATCATTTTCTCAGGCTCATATCTTGCAAATAGTTCGGAATTTACTCTCTGAGACAAAGTTGTAGCCCTTGTCATAAAGAACAAATATTGTGAACATATAAAATCAAAAAAACTTCATCTTCAAGATCGAAATCGCAACAAACTTTAAAAAAAATAATCACCCTTATCGTAGTTGGTGTAAACGTCATACGCCTACGACAGTTTCGTACTAGATTAAAGATAAAAAGCAAACTGGTTCTTTAATCTAGTACGAAACTGTCGTAGGCGTAAGACGTTTACGCCAACCACGATAAGGGTGAATATCACTTCACATTTGCCATTGAGCAAAGATTTCACCATTTCTAAAATTGCAGATTCTTAGCACGAGGATACAAGCCGTATTTGAAAATCGTTTTTAATCACTTGGTTTACATTACAGGATACATGAAAAGCAAATATATAAAAAATATATATAAAAAAACAATGTTTGTGCCACATTTGGGTGTCTAACATCTGAACTAAAAGAGTGCCCAGCGTCAAAATTTTTACAAATATACAAAAGTCCTGGTCATATAATTTTATGAATATTTTTAAAGCATTGATTTTTGAGATGCGTGACTTATGGTAACATATCATAACATAATATTATTCTTAATTAATTTTATCGAATGTTTGAGATTTGAGAAGCAGTTTGAATTCAAATCATTATCAATTTAAGATAAAAAATGCATGTTGGGATAATTGTATAACTAAGTATATACATATGTATGTTTATACATAAATAAGTATACAAATATGTTTTTCGAATTTACACATACAGTGGCAATCTTTTGTGACTTTTGTTTTGTATTTATGGTCTCTTCCTCCTTTATTTGTTCACGTATGAAATCTTAACCTTTAGCTAGAGCTACAAACAGTTGTGAAAATGTACAGTGATCAACAAAATAATGCGAACAATTTCTCAACCACATATTATTAAAATTCAACAAGTAAACATTTTTAATGAAATTTTACCTACTAACATAACTAAATAAAACATGTTTGTCAAATACTTTTTCAAATGTTTTCAATAAACCTTTCTAAATTGTGGGGATTTGGACATAACAGTTAGGGGATTCGCATATCATGTTATATTGTCATAATGTTCTAATATTTCACAATTTTTTCAAAATGTTGTTATTACTATTCAAGCGAAAACCTGAACCGAACGCTTAAGAGCCGGATAAGCCGATCTTAATGGCAATATGTTATGATAGGATACCTTGTGAATCCACTACATATATCTAATAAGTAAGCGTCTATTAGAAAGATTGTTTATTTTCCAATTCATATTATTTTGCGCCAACAAAATTTTAAATGACAGTATATTTTTCCATGAACACTTTCTACTATTTCCCTACATCAAATTGTGTGAAATTATTGCCCTTACTGCACAGTGTATTTATGTTTTATGGTCCTTTATAGTTCGCATTGTATCTGTACCAGCAATATTAGTTGTGTTTAGTAGTATCCTGGGTTGTTACATAAAAAATTTATAGTTTGTTATTGTTACAAATCAACATAAGGCCATGTATACACCCAAACAAACACACTAATTCTACTACATTCATCCTACATTTATGCCATTCTCAGAATAATATTTCAATAAACAAAGTCTTAACTTTTTGTTTTCAATTATAAGAATTGTTTAATATGGATTTAGTATGTGTTCTTTTTATAACGAGTATTACATTTTGTTTTTCTCAATATATTGGAAACCCATTGCAAGGTTCAGATTTTTTCTGATTCTGAACAACTTTAATACATCACAACTACATTCGAACATACAACATTACTCTGATACAAGCATACATTCGAACATTCTTTTGCAATCTTCTTTATATAATGAAACTGAAAATAACCAACTTGTTTTCGATTGTAAATACGAGTATTAAACATTTCATATAAATGACCTCTCATCTCTTAAAGCAGGTTCGAATATTTGGTATTTATGTGAATGTCAATGTGTTAGTTTGTATACATGTGTAGACCACAACAGCTCAATATTTTTATTTTTTTTTTGTTATTGTTTTAATAATGTGTCAATAGTTGCCAACAACCGACGTTCAGATTTTGATCTTAATGTTAATTTTATGAGTGGCGTGTGACACTTTTAAAACACTTGTTTTTTTTTCATTGGTTTGGTATTTATTTGTGAATATTAAATTCTCATTTTGCTGTCAAATTGAATTGCTTAAAATAGTTTGTGTTTTGTGCAAAATATGGTCAAATATAACCAATGAAATAATATTCAATTGACATTTTTAGCCAAGATTTTAAAATAAATTTTAAGTGAAGCAAACTATTTTTGAGCAAAATCTTGTTTTATGTTAATAAACAAATAAAAAATTTTAATGAAATTTTATTGAATTTCTTCTCAATTTTTATATCACTAGCATTTTGTTTGAACAAAAAGTAGTACTTCAGAGTGTAAAATCCCTTTGCGTGAATAATAATGGGGTAAAAGTAGCTCGTTTTCCTCTTACAATCATTTATTTAAATTTTTTGGTAACTTTAGCACTTCAGTAAGTTGCCACAACTTTAGCAAGTGTTTTGTGCCAATCTTAGACCTTTTAAATGAAGGTTTAGAATTGGGCACATCATTTGTATGTCTGTGGGGGATTTTTATGAAATTTTGAAATTGATATATTCCGATTCTTCAAAATACAACAAGATCGGTCGAGAACTCTCTGAGTTAGTGGGGGTCAAAATTTCACATGTTGTCTAAACATGTGTTTTTTTCTCATCCATGTAACTTAAAACCTATAGCAAAATGTGTACCAAATAGTTTAGATACATAGCTATTTCTTCAATCTTTCAAAAAATTAAAAAAAATTGAAATTTGAAATTTTTTTTCAAAAATCAAAAACTTTTTTGACTTTTTTCAAAATGGTCCCTTTTTCTCCTTGATGTCTTTTTTGGTCTCTTAGTAGGACGCGAGTGGGATATATAACGAAATAAATGTTTTAACTCAAAAATTGTATATCTTGGGAGATGCTAATCGGGACTGATTTTTGAAAATCCCGGGGATCGGGATTTGGTAAAGAACCCGGGATTTCGTGATTTTCGGGAAATCTAAAATTCTGAAGATTAAAAGAAAGAAATGTACATAATTATGTCTTTACAATTGAAAGTAAATTTTTTATTTAGCAATTAATTTTTATTAGACACTAAAAAGCATACTATTGCATCTATGGTTTCGTCTGCCTTTCTGGAACGAATTTTGTTTCCGTCATATGCTGCTGCCGAAAAAATCTTACATATTGGCAAAACCATTTGCAAATACTTATAACAAATCTGCAAGTATTTTCCTCTTGTTCCTTCAGAAATAAAGTGAATTATTTCTTTTGCAAGTTGCAAATCTACAACTTGGTTTTGTTATTGTTATTTGGGTTTTTTACATTTATTAATAATATCTTTTAGCCTTTGAGCAATCGAAATATTTTCATTTTGTTCGAGCTCCTCATCTGAGATAAAATCAATTTCGTTTGAAGAGGATTTAAATTGAGTTTTGTTAGAAACTTACAAAAAAATGTGAAAAAATACCGCTTTCCTTTATTAACTTGTTGTAGCAGGTTAAGCTTAACAACTTTGCTGAACATCACTTTGCGATATTCGGGCATGTAGAATGTCAAAATGCATAAAAAAGGCACACAAAAAGGACAAAATCCCAAAAATCCCGGGCTTCGGGGTTTAAGAAATCCCGAAAACCCCGATATTTTCGGGAACGGGATTCCCCGTTTGGCATCTCTAGTTACAATACATTCACCAAAATGTTGGATTCAAATGAAACGCCTTTGAATAATAATATATTAAAAAATATTGCCCAGAATAATTTACTCAAATCAGAGCTTCGAACTAATTCATTAAAATTTAGCTTAATTCATTAAAATCTTAATTGAGAATTGAAAAATGTCAACCATTCTTTATATCAATAAATCAATTCCCAAAATCTAATTCTTTAGCTTCATATAAAGGATTTTATTTCCATAGCATTCATTGATCATTAAATTAATTCATAATAGAATTAATTCATAACAAAATTCGTTAGAAATTTGAATGGTTTCATTTTTGTTAAAGTAAATCGTATTCAAATTGAATTAAGATATCTTTTCATCATTCAGTTACAGTTCATTTTCATTTAAGGCAAATTAAATGATTCAACAATGAATTCATTTTATAAAGGAATAAATTCAATACGCTTACAGTACTAAGGAATTAAGATAACGAATAAATTCGTGCTTTAATTTGTTTTTGTTAATTGAATTAAGAATTTATTCTTTTAAAACTTTGCATGAAAGCCACATTATAATGTACAAAGTTGCAAATATACATAAAATAATGTAAGCGGAGTTTTATCATTAATTCCCACCTCTTGATTTACACATTTTAATTATATAATGAAAATATTTTCATAAATATTAAAAAAAACAAAATATGAATCATATTTTTGAAGTTTTTACTTTAATCTCCTTTAAGTTTGAAATACAAAAAGAAGAAAAACAAAAAAAAAAAAAAACTTAAAAACATATTTTTGGCTTCGAACTTTTTAAACCATTTAGGAGAAAAGTTTTGGGTTCATCAAGGAAAACTCTTATAAGAACAAAAATAAAGTGTAATTAATTTTTTAAACAGCTACTCGAAAGTTTTACTAAAAACATTTTCCTTTCGAATGTAATAAAATTATAAACTTAGTTTAATAATAGCAGAAAACATGTAGGCAGAGAAAAACATAGTACCTTTATGTTTAAACGTCATTAATTATTGTTTTTAAACCACCAGCAATAACAAATATTTACCATATTATTTGCAATCAATTAAATCTGTATTTTTGTATTTACAATATAATAAATGTCTACATGTTCGATTAATCAAAAACCGTTACAGTTTTCCAAAAAAAAATAAACAACCTTTTTTGTTTAAGTTTGTTTTTCATTCATGCTTTCTGGCTGCATACTTTGAGTTCTGGTATAAAAAAAAAACTTTTTGAAACAT
This sequence comes from Calliphora vicina, assembly GCF_958450345.1. Lineage (NCBI taxonomy): Eukaryota > Metazoa > Arthropoda > Insecta > Diptera > Calliphoridae > Calliphora > Calliphora vicina. The sequence goes on from NC_088780.1 coordinate 169,858,594, forward strand.
TAATTAGTGTTAATCATACGCTATCAATAAAATGTTGCACACATACACACGTGCTTATCCTAACAGACGAACACATCCATACATACATACATACTTACTTACTTATTTGACAGCATGAATAACGAACGAATATTGTTTAATTACTGACCACAAATTATATGTTTACCCCTTACAGCGCAACTACGCAACTACAACAAATATTGGACATCTGTTTGTTGTAAAGGTGATGGATATTTAATTTATTGAAAAGGCAGCAGCAACACGTTTACACTCCCTTGTTGACTCAAGTAAGTAGTTGGTGCTTTGGACACCATTGAACTAACTACATAGATAGCTGTCTGTCAGTGGTCAGGGTTATCAAGCAATTTCTCTCAACTTAAATGTAGTCACGTAAGTGGCAATACGTTGTTTTAAACATTTTGTAAATCTTTGTTTTCAACGATTTATAGTTATGGCTATGTTGCTAATATGAAATTTAACGTACTCAGATGTTGAACTATAAAAACATTACACATTTTATAATTATTAATTTTTAAAGCCATTTAGTAAGTAGAGTATTTCACCGAAATTCCCGGGAATTCCGAAAAATTTTCAATCCCGAGAAATTGTGCAAGAATTCCCGGGAATTATTTTCCTTAGTTTTGTGTGATGTTTTTTGAACTTACTTTCTCCAAAACAAATGCAGAAGATTCATACAACAATAAAGATTTAATCCAAATAGACCAATAAATAATAAGTTCATTATTCAAATTATTCCAAAAACTCGTGAATTTTCGGAGCTATCGCAGGATCGAAAGTGGATTTTTTTTTTAATAAAACTACATTCCGAGGAATTGAATTTTGTTTAATATTATTGGGTTTTCTTTAAGTTTAATTTAACATTTTTACTTAATTTTTTGATTTAATAAGCAAGACATTGTTGCCAATTCAAAATTAAATATTTATTATACCCTACACCACCATAGTGGGGAGGGTATAATGCGTTTGTGCAGATGTTTGTAACGCCCAGTCGATTAAACGATGTCCGTCTGGCTGGTTGGCTGGCTGTCCATGTAAACCTTGTGCGCAGAGTACAGGTCCCAATTTTGAAGATATTTGGATAAAATTTGGCCCAAGAACCAAGCTTGTTGAAACTGGCTGAAATCGGTCCATTATTTCACCTAGCCCCCATACAAATGTCCTCTAGAAATTGGACTTTACAAATTTCACAAATTTCGCTCCAAATAAGTTTTATATATACAAAATTCATGTCACCAAATTTTGTTACGATCGGTCCATAATTAGTCATAGCTCCCACATCGACCCGCTTTCTAAAATCACTTTGACGTGCATAAATCTCTTAAAAATGTTGGTATATACACAAAATTCAACATAAATAACTTTCATATAGACTTAAATCACACGGCCTAATTTCATGGTAATCGGTCCATAATTGGTCATAGCCCCCATATAAGGCCCACATCCGAAAATCACTCAAAAATACAATTTATATAAATTTTAAAAGAAAAATGTTTTTACTCTTTTACTTAGTGTAGGGTATTATATGGTCGGGCTTGACCGACCATACTTTCTTACTTGTTTTTTTTTTGCGAATTAACAGACTTAATTGGAATCTAACGAAAGTAGAACAAAATATAATTTAAATTAAATCCATTCCAATACAAATGACAAATGGTGACAGAAATCGAGTTAGTTTATCTCTTTATATTAAATTTTTATTGGATTCAACATTGATAAAATTTAATAATTTGTTCTAGGCGGGAATTCTGGGGATCCCGGGAAATTTCAAAATTAATCCCGATTTCCCGGGACATGAAAACATGCGGGAAAAGAAAAACTCTATTAGTTTTTAATGATCTACAGCTCATAGAAAAAATATAGTTGTACATGTTGGATTAAACAATACTATGGTCACTTTTTTGATTTATATCATAATATGTTACAGTTACAATTCACATGATTGCAGCAATAATAACTTCCATAATAATAATATCATAAGAATTATTACCGCAACATATACTCAATTGCTACAAGCATATGATTGAAGTAGTCTCTGTAATATATTATAGTTACCTCAACAATATAAATCATTTCAGTGATCATAATATTGTTGAATATCGTGTAATCATGTTAAAATTATATCTGTGATCATTATAACTATATTTTTCCCTTGGGTATAGTCTTGCTATTAGGGTGATCGATTCTTCAACATTTTTTAAAAACCGGTTTTCGGTTTCTTCGAAAAATTGCAATTTAATATATACCGGTTTTGGTTTCGGTTTTTTAATAATAACCGGTTTTTTGGCAAAATATTAAAACGCTTAGAAATAAGAAGAAAATAAGTTTTATTTTATATTAAAGATCTCATACTTATGATAAAGAATATGCATGTATTCTAATTACAAAAAATAAGCCTTTTTAAAACGCTTAAATACTTTTTAATTCTAATTTTGATTACTTCTTTTAACGTTCACAAGGTCTTCGGGTCAAATTCGACCCATTTTGATATTAAAATTGAATTTTTTCTAAAAGTGTATGGTTGATATTTTATGAATTTTATTCAAATATCAACAACTACGTTTTAGAAACACAAATCTGCCAAAAAACATATCTATAAAATTTTTTTCACTTAAGGTCATTGGGGCAAATTTGACCTGGAGCCTTTTTAGCCGAGAAACCGACATCGCTGTAGAGTCTTTTCTTCGCTATTATGCACAATGCGGCTGAATTGAGATATCTTGGAAATAAGTTTGACATTAACAACTGGCTGATCCGGTTGGTTAGAGGAAAAGGATTAAGGTTTTTTTTAATCTCTTAGTACTAGAATTAAGCATTTTGATTCCAACACAATATTCAAATTTAATAAAGTTTCAAATGTTGCTTAAACTACTCATAAACAATCCAAACTATTTACAGTTTTCTTCAAACTTTTTAAATCTTTAATTAAATCTAAACAAAAAAAATCAATTGTGTTTTTTTTATTCCTTAATTTGAATGAAAACATTGTTAATTTGCATTTTAATATTTCAAAACAAAACAAAATGTAATCAGAAATTTAAGCTTTTAGAAATGAATCTGATAAAATTATTGCCCATCAACATAATGAATTTTGTTCATCAGTATTTGTTATCAACATATTTGTGTAATACATATACATACAACACATGTTAATGAATATTAATTTTTGCCAAAGGAACCCAAAACAAAGTTAACATTTTTGGTTTTAGAATTTCCGAAATCTAAATGAAAAATTAATACAACAAAGCACATATTAATGGGAATTGAATCATATCAATAATCTCCGGTGGTATTCATTGACACGGTTGCTCGTGTGTTTAATCCATGGAAAAAATTCATTTTGTCCTCCGTAAGTATTTTACAGGGTTACAAATATTTACACGATTTAACGCAAAAAAAAGAGCAAAAATTTCTGTTTTTAAATTTATACTCGTAGCTTTTTCTGTTGAGGTTTTTATAGTTAAATTTGTTGTTCTTATTTCAAGGTTGCTGATGTTTTTGTGTGTGTGTGTGTCTGTGTCTTTGTGTGTGTAACCTATTTACCGTTATATTAAAACCAAACATCCGGTGCTCACTCAGCTGTTTTATAAAAACGACTACGTGTGCAATGACTTTATAGAGGAGACTCTCAGTTACAGTTACAGTTACCGTAAAGAAAGTTGTAGAGTGATGATCTGCTGTATAAAGTGTAATATTTTAAATTCTTGTTTCGGCACCGACAACAACAATCGAAATACATGTACACGTTTTAAATTTATATTTAAACTTACAATGTACAAACACATGTCTGTATGTTTAAAAGGTCGGCCCATTTGTAAGGTGCCACACACAAAATTTATCGATATTCCCATCTAAGTAAGGAAATGTTTAGTTTATTTAATGATATCATTTTTAAAATTGTTATACCCTACAACAATGAGTAGTAGTTTGGGTAAATATAACTTTATCATTTTTCTAGAGAGAAAGGAACTGGTCTTCGGAATTACAATTTATATGAAATGTAGTTGACACTTAAAATTGGCATTACGCACATCACACCACAAATCAAAAACTTCTTTCAACTAGTTTTTGATGAAAACCCAAAAAAAACTACTTAGAATTCTAAATAGAACACAGTCTATCCACAATATTGTATGTTTTCATATGAAAGTTCAATATTAAGCTTTTTTTATGAATAAAAGAAAATGTCGAAAAGGAAAAATAAATACTACTCTTTTACATTTAACATTTAACATTACACTACACTACACAATTTCCAATTGTATTTCAGAAGTTTCTTATTGCATTTTAGAAAGTTCCAATTATATTTCAGAATTTTCCAATTCAATTTCAGAAATTTCAAAAGTTTCCATTTATATTTCAGAACTTTCTAATTGTGTTTCAGAATTTTCCAATTGTATTTCAGAAGTTTTAATTTATACTAAAAAGTTTCTAATTGTATTTCAGAATTTTCCAATTGTATTTCAGAAATTCCTATTTGTATTTCAGAATTTTCTATTTGTATTTCAGAAATTTCCATTGATATTGCTATTAGAATTATCTGAAATACAAATGGAAATTTCTGAAACACAATTGGAAAATTCTGAAATACGATTAGAAATTTCTGAAATACAAATTGAAAATTATGAAATATAATTGGAAATTTCTAAAATTCAATTAGAAAATTCTGAAATACAATTTGAATTTTCTGAAATATAAATGGAAAATTCTGAAATATAATTGGAAATTTCTGAAATTCAATTGGAATTTTCTGAAATTCAATTGGAAATTACTGAAATTCAATTAAAAACTTTTGAAATACAATTGGAAATGGTGTAATAATTTGTTAAAAACAATTATTAAATTAACAAATTGAATGCTAAAGCTGTCTTTACACGATCCTATTTTACGACACACTTGTGGGACGGTAATAAAAATAAAATCCAATGAAACAAGAAAATGCTTTTTATTTTTAAAAATGTTTAACGGAAACCAGAAAAAAATACTTAAACAATTAAACATTTACTAATACATTCCCACCACTCAGGTTTATGACAACTGAGTTAGGTCTATGAAAGGAGAGTTTCCGTTCTATGTATGCTAGTACTCTGTATTTCAACGTGAAATGTTTTTGTTATTTTTATATCGACAAATCCCTAATCGACTTACATATATCTTCATATAGGAAGCTGGAACGCTTAAACCTTGTAATTACAATCAAGAGTAGTAATAGTATTCCACCAGTTGAAACGTTGACTAATAAATGGTACTCCACCAATTTACGATTTGAGTATTAACCCTCTAATACCAATTATTTCAAAAAATAATTAAATTTATTTTTTTAAATTTGACTGTGACTTTAGTTACAGATTTGTTAACATTTCCCTCGAAGGTCGAAATGCATTCTGACTTTTAGTTTATGTTCTGTCAGCTGTTTTGTGAGTGATGTCATAATTTTAGCACGTGAAATTTTGTGTGTCATTTTTTTTTTTAAATCAAAGTTTTACTAACTTTCAGTCGCCCGATCTATTCGAAATATATTTTATTAGTTATTTTTAATTAGTTTTTCAATAAAATCGTATCATAATTATTGTTTTTACACCTAAACCGGTAAAAATTCCCTGAGGCACTCTTCACCTTTTTGCACCTGGTTCCTAAACTTAATTTGCAAATTAGTTTCTGATGGCTGTTCTGAGTTTATTGGGTCATAATTACCCTAAAAAATTATTCGACAACTTTTTTTAGATTTTCAAATTTTGCGGATTAGAGGGTTAAATGTTACTTCACCAGTATCGATTTTGAGTTTTGATCGTCTCCACCAGGGTTTATAGAAATTAAAAGACAAGCGATGATGTGGAACAGGAAACCTTACATCACACACGCGCCAGAGTGAGACGCAAAATTGTAGAAGGCAAAAAAACGACAACGGGATTTCATTTAAAATATAATTAATTACCGACATAACTACAGTTACCGTTACCGATATTATATAACAAAACAAAAAAATACCACATTTGTCAACCAACAACAAAATCGTTACCGCAAAGCTACCATTACCGTCTTATGGTATTCCGGCAGCCGTCCAAAACCTTCGTCTCGTACAGCTCACATGGGTCCAATCGTTCCCTTTGTGATTACCGTCATAACTAATTACCGTTACCGAAATAATCCACATTTTTGGTACCTGTAGCCAAGCTTCCTTTGATTTTAATATTTTATACCATGTTGGAAAGACAATTTTCTCTGAAAGATAAGCTTTATTTCAAAGGTTGAAAAAGTTAGTTTTTGCATTAGTTAGTTTTTAGCTAATCTACTTTTTAGGGGCAGATCTAATATACATATGTATGTGTAAATACAATATAACAAACACTACACCTACAATGGTTGTTCATCTTTACTTGCAGGTGCGGAAAGAAGTGTCATTTGATTTTTAAATGTTCATCTATGTATGTAGGTAGATCTACGGGTGTGAGTTTTTATGAATAATCATTATATGTTGTTTATCGTTTATGTATCATCAAACATAAGGGCAGCAGAAAAAGTTCTTACAAGACTTTATTTTCAGAAAAGATTACTTTCAGATCGAGACATACGTTACGTCAAATTATAAATTTCGCCGGACTTGAGTTTGATTCTTACATAACTTTTGCAATTTTTGTGATTAAATTTTGACCAAACATGGCAGCGAATCCTTGAGCCCAAAACTGTGTAAAACATATTGCTTTCATTCATAACTAACTCAGTATATATTAAATAGTTCGGAACAAAAAAATTTTAGCCATTCATTTATTCCGTAAATCTCGTAAATTCTTTAGCTTTATTCAAAGGCTTTTATTTAAATTGAATTCATTCTTCGTTGAATAACTAACTATGGTGTTAATTCATACAGAGTTTATTCAACATTTGAATCAATAAAGTTTTGCTAATTCAAATCTAAACAAAATAGAATTAAAATATTTGTTCAGGATTCAGTTTTGTTGAATTTCTAATAGATTTGAATTAAAGACAAATTGAATCATTCCATAAATTGTTAAGAATATCTGGAAATGTATTTGAATTCATGAATATTTGATCGATTCAATAAGGAATTAATTCTATAAAGAATAAATTCTCAAAGTAATGAATTCAATAAATTTAAAGTACAAAGGAATTAAGCCTATGAATTCATTTATAATGAATTCATTAACGGAATGGTTAAGAGATAAAATGTATTTTGATTACGAAGACGGAATTTCGAACCTTTGATTTTCGATGTCAGTCATTTGAATCATTAATATTTTTTATGTCGTCCGAATTATATACTTAGTGCAGTAGATTTAAATAATTTTACAATCAAATGGGCATTTCAGGTTGCCTTCGTTCAAAATTGAAGCCGTATACATACAATGTGAGTGAAAAAGTAAAATAGAGAGGAAGATACATAAAATACATATTCATGGCTATAAAACTTCATTTGTAACTACAATGCTGGTGTTCAGTTCAAGATACTCACTCGCATAAGGTTTTATGGTGTAAAAATATAAATTTCCGGTGACCGATGTTCACATGTGTATGTGTAGATTTATTTACAGAAAATTTCTGCGCTTCTTGCCATCTATAGTTTGTTAATAAAATACTACAGTTATCCACCATTGCCACAACTATACAATAGACCTGCCCTTAAAGTTAAATTTGGTTTGGTTGGGTCTGCTGTGAAATTTGAAGCCAATGTTGTGATATTGTGGTAATAGGCTAAAGGTAGGATCACACGATTGCCGCAATGAACCAATTTAATACAAATTTTATTGTGCTGAATTGGGGCCCAATAAAGAAATTGTCCCAATCAAATTCTCTGCAGTCACATGATTGCTTCATTTTATATAAATTTGATTGTCGTAAATTGGCGCAAAGCGATTTAGTGGCAATAATTGTCGCATTTCAGTCACACGATTTTTCTAGTTTACGGCAACTCAGAGAAACAGCTGTTGTGCTAGATGTTAAATTTTGTTTTGTTTACATAAATGTAAAACCAATCTATTTTTGAAAAAAATATTTGTTAAATAAAAAAAGAAAATTGCGTCGGCCTTAATTATCATATAAAAAAATTAATAAAGAAATGTTAAAATATGTATGTGGGTCAGAGAGTGGCTCACAAAAACAATATTTCATTTACAAAAATTAAGATTGGCGCTAATTGTCTTCTTTGATTGCCGCACTAGAACACAATAAATATTGGTGTATTTTTAACTTTTTTATTGGTGCATGTTGCCTATCAAGCATTCACATGATTGCCGTACCAGGGTTGCATTTGATTGGGCCAAATAAGCACAATATTGTTGTGGTTTGACATATGAGCCAATAAGTTGTGAAATCACACGATTGACGTATAAAATAGACCAATAATTGGTGCATTGCGGCAATCGTGTGATCCTACCTTAAGCAATGCTGAAAATGCTGTTTTTGTTGAATATATGCCGTGGAAAAATGCTAATAATTTTATTATTTTTCACTCTATATTCATGTTTTATAGCTTGTTAGAAAGTTTTTTTGTAGAAGTTTTATTTCAAATGTGTAATTTTATTTAAATATCAAATTTTTTTAAGAAATCAAAAAATATCATTGTTTAGACAATTACAAAATTAATTATCCCATAGGCTTCAAATTGTGCAGCGGCCAGGTGAAATCTATTTTTTAAGGGCAGATCTATTATACACATGCAGAAATTGTTGTACTAACAAACAAACACATGAAACTTAATTGCTTGTTTTATTACCAAAAAGGTTTCATATATTCATTCATTCATTCATTCCAAATAACTTTCCACACATTCACTGCTGCATGAGGCTGATATAAAATACACTTTTAGACAAACTTACAATACCTATTTACATATGTAAATAAATGTGAGTATTTGTATTAGTTATTAGTTGGGAAGGTGGGGGACGACTTTTACCCGGAAGAAAATTTTACTTTATTTTTGTTTTTATTTAACTTGTATGGCGCCTTGTTAACTGCTTGTGGTAAATATGGCTGATTTTAAAAATAAATAAATACAAGTTTTTTTTATTTACAATATATTTTTATACCATAATGTTTTGGTTTTAGTAAGTTTTAACATATTTATACACCCTCTCTATCTCTTTCTCTCTCTCTGTACCTTACTAACGTATGCCTGCCTCTATAAGATTCGAACATTAGGCCTTGCTGGCCATTAGTTTTAATGTTAAAAGTTTAAAAACACAGATTTTGTGTTGTTTCCATTTTGTTATAGTTAAATTTTTGGGATTAGCCTTTATGTTGTAAGCAATAAGCACAAATTGTGATGATATTTGGATTTGAAACTAAGAGTTTTGTAAATGAAATTTTAAACCAAAGAGTTGTGTGTGGAAAAACAAAGTTATACACAACAATGTGTGCTTTTATTTTTAAGAAATGCGCAAAAAATTATCTCATTATAAATAAGTTTTTTTTGGGAAATTTTATGAAAACAAAAACTTTTGTTGGTCGTTAATTCATATAGAATTAATGGATGATGGCATATACTACGTCTTATTCATTTTTAATGGAGAAATCTACATATTCAGTTTCCGCTTTAAGTTTTTAAAATATAGAGATAAATTTCAAGTTTGTTAAAGAGGTTTGAAAATTTTAGAAATTTTCAGTAATGGTGCTGATACACATGATACATGAAAACAGATTCGTAGTTGCAACCGAATGATTCGGTAGCACGCATAGAAATTTTCGGTTCTATCAAGAGCAAATCAGTTGGTAAAGAAGAATTTTGGTAAAATTTGTTCACTAAGGCAGAATCATTCGATTGGCAACAAATTCAGTTGCCACAACGAATCTCTTTTTTCTGTGCATGTATTACATGCTGTTCCTATAAGGAGCATAGGGCCGTGCAACAGTCATTTGTACACATGGAAAAAAACGATTCATACATAAAAAATACAAAAAAACACTAATTTTTCAAACTAATGCCCTAATTTTGTAATGCGAAACGAAGCGTTTTTTTCGAATAAATTTTTCATTTTTGAATTTTCATATTTTTCAAAACGTATTTTTCGTTTCTGTATATAAAATTGAATTTTATTAAACAGAACAAAACGTTCACAAGCGCTTGAAACATCAAAATCAAACGTTGAGAATTTTTTTTTCGTTTCAATACATTTTTTAAAGAGTTTTAAATTTTCAAAGAAAAACATTTTTTTTACATAAAAAATATAACAAAAAAATTTATTTTCCAAATATGTAAATGTAAAAAAAAATCAAAATGTTTTCAATAAATTTTATTTGTTGGAAAATAAATAAAAATAATTTAATTTATTTGGCAGAAAGTTGACACAAAAACGATGTTTTCAAACTTGGTACCACATCAAAAAATTGACTTGAAACGCAAATATCGTTTCGTTTTTACAAAATGAGGACATAATTTTTAAAAAAAAACCTTCCTTTGATTTTATGTGAGTGATACCCATTTTTGGATTATCATACAGTTCAATTATATATAAATATATCATTCATTCTAATCACATAATCATATAATCATATAATCATATAATCATATAATCATATAATCATATAATCATATAATCATATAATCATATAATCATATAATCATATAATCATATAATCATATAATCATATAATCATATAATCATATAATCATATAATCATATAATCATATAATCATATAATCATATAATCATATAATCATATAATCATATAATCATATAATCATATAATCATATAATCATATAATCATATAATCATATAATCATATAATCATATAATCATATAATCATATAATCATATAATATAAAATATTATCAAATTTGCTAAACAAATTTTGTTTTCAATATTGACATTGGCTAATATATTCAGAAAGTATATTGCAGATTTTTGCAAAGAAAATTTGCATATTGTAACGCTAAGTACTCTAAACTATTTTCTTTTCTTATAATGTCAGTAAATCTTTTCATAAACCCTTTTTAATGGCTTTTCCTCATGTTTTTTTTTCTTTCCAGCAAATTACGTGCAACTTTTCAATATTCAGTATTTACATATTTAATAAAATCCAAAAATTAAGAGCTGTAAATTTAACAAAACTCAAACATGTACAACGCATCCTGTCAGCAACGACAACAACAGCAGCAGCAAAAACAACGACAAGAACAACATATGCCGTCATTTTGTAAATAATTAAAAGGAAAAGCTTATTAAGCGCTTTTAACTGCATATAATTAAAAATCTATGAAAATGTTACTCTTTAACAATGACCCCAATCAAACGTATTCCATTTCATTATCATCGGATGAACTCGAAAGCATGGAGTCATTATCAGCATCTGCAACTGCATCATCATCATCATCTTCATCCTCCCTCTGGTTGCCATCATCAGCATCGTCTGTATCCTCCGACTCAGGGGTATCAGCCATGTGGAATTTTGATAAGTTGCCATCGGCCAAGGCCTTGTTGAATAGCGAATGGTTGCAGCAGAATATGAGTCAAATGCTGAACATGTCCAGCGACAATTTAACAAATTTATTCACCAGCATCCAACAGGAGCCGGTGCCACAATCACAACGATCGCCCATGCCACTGTTGGCCACATTGACCGTCTGTTATACGCTGATATTTATTGCGGGCGTCCTTGGAAATCTCATAACATGTATTGTGATATCTCGTAATAAGATTATGCATACGGCAACGAATTTTTATCTCTTCAACTTGGCTGTATCCGACTTGATACTACTGTTGTCAGGTGAGTGTCTTACTGCTGGCTTTGGCATTATTATTTGAGCATTAATTCAGTGAATGTGAGTAGATTAGAAGAGAAATGAATTCTTTATGAAATATGTCACTAGCTGCTAATGACTGTCATTAGTCAGCCATGTAATTGCCGCCGTCATCATTTCCTTTGCAAATACCACTACTATTATTTTTATTATTATTATTATCCTTTGTTTAGCTGTGTGTATAGTTAGGTGGGACGGTGCGTGTTTTTAATCCTGTAAATTGTTGCGTGTTCTACTTGTTGAATGCTTATCGTAAATTTTGTGTTACCAAATAACAAAAAAGACACAATTTGTATATTCACTGTAAATGATAGAACAACAAGATAGGAAATGTTTTTTTAACATGGCTACTCAAAGTTTTTTTTTAATATTTTTCTATTGGTACCTTACAGGAAGTCAATAAATATTGTATTTTCGTATTCAAACCTATCACCTACATTTTTCCGTATAGATTTTAGACTATATTTTAAATTTAGGAAAAATAGGCTTTAGCTTTAGTACAATTCATGCTGAAAATCAGCATGAATGTTTGACTCTCGCTTACTAAGAAGCTGTCAGGTAAGCAGCATTTTTGTTTACAATGTTTCAAATAAAATTACAAAACTAAATACATTTGTATTCATGATGTAGAGAACAAATATATTTGGTTAGCAACGCACACAATATGAACGCCATGAAATGTTTGAGTTCTTTCATGTTGTAACTACTCAACAAATTTGGACTGTAGAAAAGTATGAATACTGAAAAAGAATATAAAGGTACAATACTTGAATAGACAGAAGAGGGAATGGATAGACGGGTGGGGTGGCCTAGAAAAATGACAAAATAATTTATTTAAAATAAGCCCACTAAATTATCAAAGAAAAACTCTCACAAATATCTTATTAGCATGGAATGGAATTATTTATTTATTTATGAATATTACAAGGACATTGCAATATAATAATTTAAAATAATTGAAAGTAAGACTAAAACCCTGAAATATAAAATATAATAATAATATTAATAATAAATTCTTTAAAAATTACTTTGTTGTAATTATTTTCATTAGTAACTTTATTGTTATTCAATTAATAATAAAAAGCAACAAAAACGATATTAATATGGGTTAGGGAAATTTATTTCAAGTGCCATGAATAAATAAAAGTTTTTATTGTATGACCTTCGCTGCTACTTTGTCAAGGTGGATACGAAATAGAAAACCTCAGTGAGATTTCATAAATTATTAATAGATATAAAACCTACAGCACTAAACTATGTTTCAATGTAATTAAACTATTAGTGAACGTTGAAAACTAGCAAAATTATAATATAACACCTTAAAACCAAATGACAAAATTTGAGCAAAATCGGATAACGTTTAGTCTAGAGTATGCAAAACCGAAGCCGAAAACCGGTCAACCGGTTTTTTTCATCATTGTAAACTCCATCGGTTTCGGTTTTTTGACAAACCGGTTTTTGTAAGACGGTTAACCGGTTTTAATGAAATATATTTTCTAAAGCTCATTCAAACATATTTATGAAAAACTTTGTAACCATTTTTAAAAATATTTATTTATTTTATAGAAAATTGTAGCATTTGACAACATTTCGTAAAAGATATAAAATAATTGCATAAAGAATTCAAAAATTATTAAATTTCCATTAAATAAAAATTTAATATAAACCGGTTAACCGGTTTTTTTAAAGACGAAAACCGCTTAACCGGTTTTTTCAAAAGCACACTTTTTCGGTTAAACCGGAAACCAGTTTTTTGGACACTCTAGTTTAGTCCCGGTCCACACTGTGAAACATTTACTGCAAAACATTTTTAAATTCTCTTTTGAAACTGCATTCGTGTTCACGCAGTGAAGTTTTTGCTTTTCAGTTTTTGACTTTTCTGTACAGAACGAATAAATGTCAACATAAACTTCTTGTATATGAAACAGAGAACCCTTTTCAATTCCTTTTCCCTTTCATCAACAAACTTAAATGTTTTGCAGAAAATGTTTCACAGTATGGATGGGGACTTAGAGATTGAAAATTATATTATTTTTTGTTTTAGTCGCAATAGTTAATTGAGGACAAAATGTTAACAAATAAATTTATTTTATATTTTAAATTCCTTTATGTACTTATAAGCCATTAACTAAGCTGATTCTCAACCGATTTTAATTTTTAAAACTGATTTGAAAAGAAGAAATTGTGGCCTTTCCATGGTATATTTACTGTTACGTTTTAACCTTTTCAAAACGCTGGTTTATTTCCTTTAAATAAACCGGATACTTTTTTTCTTTATTTATTCAAATGTACAACAACAAATAGTCACTCAATGTTTTTTATACACGTGTGTAAATTCGCAGAAATACAGACACAATTTATAATGTACACGAATTTACTTGAAAAACACAACACCCTTTAAGGCACTCAGTTGATGTTTATTCGAAAAGCGTCTCTGATAAACTGACTCACGACTGTAACCTCTGCCACTATTTATAACACTGCCATCTGCACTCTAGATTGTTCTTTAACTGTCAAAATTCGAATATTCTAGATCTTACTAATACATACGCCATCTGTGTTGTTTTTTGTTTTCACCATTTTCAAACATTGATTTAAAAAGAAAGTTTATTTATCCGTAAAACGCAATATTGTTTTTAAAAATCTGGAATTTTTTCAAATATTTAGCTTTTATTTTGAAACATTGGCAACTTATGGATTCCGAGCCAAGAGAACTGATCAACTTTTGAGGCTAAGAACGAATCAAGCTAATTTTGGACACTCTGTTCTAAGGTGAAACGTATCCCAGAGAGAGCGGTTGATCGAAACAAATAGTAGTCGAACCCAACCATTTCTTTCTAAATATTGCACTTTTTAACAGGTGGACGAGCGTTACCATATTACGGTTTCATATCTGGACACATATTCTGTTTTCGTTCAATACTCGCTTCAAGCGAAACATCAAAATACTTTGCAGTTTAAATTATTTCAAAACAAACACTAACATTGTAAAAAAAAAACTTAAATCAAACAGTATGGGTGAATTCCAAAATGTACAGTGAGTGTCACTCAAAATCGTACAACATATTTTTTTTGTTAAATATTATGAAATTATACAGGCAATAATAGGTGATTATATAAAAAATTAAAAGTCATTTTATTAAAAATATGTATTTCAACAAAAAAGTTAACAAAACCTCAATTCGTTAAAAAAATATTTATGAAAATTAAAGAACATCACAAAATTCATATTTCACTTAAATTCGTACAATTATATTAAATTATAATTAAAACTTTAAAAATTAAAAAAAATGTTAATATTAAATAATCCGAATACTTTGTAGGGTATCATTTGCTATTTTTTAGTGCCTTTACGAGTTTAAATGAAGCGTTGATATTCTGGGCACTGACAGTCTTACCCCATTTTTTTATTTGTGGATAAGGGCAATTAAAATTATACCCAATTTTCTGATAGGTAATAGCACACACAATATAAAAATAGCATTTTAAAATATTTCCAAAACATCAACTTTCTAAAACTAATGAATAAAATTTGACTACGATGGTGTACGATTTTAAGTGACATTCACTGTATGTATGCAATGCAGTAATATCTTTATCAAGACAAAGCATGCAAACGCGTAGTTAAAATTTAAAAAAAACGTATCATACTACCTGTTTTTACTTTTTCATATATTTTGCGATATGAAACATTATCAAATTTTACACGGTTGCGTTAAGAATCGCTCGACTTTTTAAGGTTGCATTGCATATATACATTTTGGAATTCACCCTATGATTTTTATTTTTCGTACATTTTTGTAACAAAGTTTAAACGGTTGCGTTTAGAAACGCATATCCTTTTTAAGTTGCTTTGTAGACAGACTTTTTTAATTTAACAAGCTTCAGTTTTTAAAATATATCAATATAAAATCATTATTACAATGTTTTACAACGTTTAGTCTTATAAAAATTATCTAATATCAAATATAAATTTATTGAAATAAGTAATTACGTTTTTTTTCATAAAATATTGTGAACGTGCCTTTATACAATATTTAAAGCAAGGTCAATTTGTGCTTCAGTTTGTTGTCACATCAGCTTGAGGTAGCACTCTAGAACTTTCTTTACCATAAATCTCTACAAGTTTTTTCTATCTTATAAGTTAGTTTGCTGTTAAAAATATTTCTAAAGAAACTTTACTTCTCTCTACTTTTTCTCTTTAGTTCTTCATTGTGTAATTTTATTCATACATGTCTTTTCATTTTTTAAATAGGTATGCCTCAGGATTTATACAATCTATGGTATCCTGACTCATATCCTTTTACCGATGTCCTGTGCGTTATGGAAGGTGTCTTGTCGGAGACAGCTGCCAATGCAACTGTATTGACTATAACAGCCTTTACTGTTGAACGTTATATAGCCATCTGCCATCCATTTCGGTAAGTAGAGAAATAATTCTGATACATATTTTTCAAATTGACAGTTACAATCAGCTTTACTTGTGTGTCTGTATGTAAGTCTCACTCTCTCTCTCTTTATGTATCTTCACTAGACTGCATTTATGTAGTATATAAATAAATAAACAAATAGTACATGGTTGACCAACACATTTGTACATTTGTTTTTGTTCATACTCATGAACATGAAAATCATTGCTAAGGATAAAAAGAGACTCATTTTTTATTACTTTTTTAATTGGCTTTAAATTGTCGTAAGTATTTTTAAAATGAACAATTAATAACCGCAGACAGCTACAGACATAGGATTTGATTGCATTAAAAAATACATTTATTTATACATATGGGCAATTAAACAAGAATGACAACCACGACTGAAAAAACAAAAACCTTTGAAACTATACACCCCTAATATATAGCAGACTTGTGCGTGTTCCCAAATAAAATTAAAGTTTAATTCTAGTATTTAGTGAGCTCAAAAGATAAAAAGTATTTTTTACATATTTCTGAGAAAGGAAATTGTTTCCTTGCCGATTTGATATTAGCTAGTTTTTATAAATAACCATTTATTATCACACAATATATTTTATTTTTAAACTGTTTTTGTTTAAAAGTAATAAACTACAAACCATGAAATTAAGCTGTTGCATATGGCTAAACATTTTCCAATTAAACTTTTACAAACATTTTTTTTGTGTCAATTACATTTGCAATTTGTTTGTTCTGAATTTGAAACTGAATATATTTTTACATACATATGTAGATACTACCCGGCCGTTCTAGAATACTATCACGAATTACTGATTTTACCTATCATTTAGGGTGACAACTAGTTACGTAACTAGCTACTTGACTAGTTATTATAACACATAACTGTTTACATTAACATTTACGGGTGCTAATAAACATAAATAGTCAATTAAAATGACTTTTCACAGACAGTCCAATAACTATACTATAGGTTACTTAGAGATACTAAAGTGACAATTGACTTTACACTAGGCTACATGAGATGTTAGTATAATTAACCAATTGACTTCTCTCTGTACTACAAAGAGCACATACCTGTCAAATGTTTCCAAAATATATAAATTGGAGTTTGCCAAGTGATCAGACATTATTGATAATTACTGTCTATAAGGGATACATTGACTACTTGCTTAACTGCTGGGTATCTATCTACATGCATACACATACGTATAATATAGATAGATATTTATAAATCCTATTTTTATTTTTTACACTTAACATTGAATTTCAATATTTATTTTGTGTGTTTATTGTTTTTGTTGTTTTTCTTTTTTCCAGCCAACATACCATGTCGAAATTATCACGTGCTGTTAAATTTATTTTGGCCATTTGGTTAACGGCTTTTGTTTTAGCTCTGCCCCAGGCGATGCAATTCACTGTGGTGCCACAGCATGGTGGTACAGCATGTACGGTAAGTATTACAGAAAATAGCAACAAACATAGAAATGAAATTGTTGCAACATATTGGTGTTTCAACATGAGCTGTTATTTAAAATACATATTATTTATAAATTCTGTTGATTTCTAACTAATTTCGTTAGAATTTATTTATATAGAATTGTAACACCTCATAGTTAAACACTTATGTGTATAATTTATATGTAATGAATAGAATTTAATATAAAACCTTTTCTAATGCAGATAAATAATGACTTCTTTGCACATGTTTTTGCGGTATCGGGTTTTATATTTTTTGGTGGACCTATGACTGCAATTTGTGTCCTTTATGTGCTAATAGGAGTCAAATTAAAAAGGAGTCGCCTGTTGCAAGCCGTGCCCAGAAGATGTTACGATGTCAATCGGGGTATTAGTGCACAAACTCGAGTCATAAGAATGTTGAGTAAGTAAAATGCATACATACAAATGTATGTATGTACTTATAAATATTATTTTACTTTTTGCACTGACTTCATATGAAATCCTTTAACAAAAACAGTTTCTCTAATATCTACTGAAATATACATATTGTGTGTAATATGTATTAGAGAAAAAAATCAAATACAACGTACCAAACCCAATATACAAATATCTACTAGAATTTTTTTTCTCAAGTTCCTTATAAACTGTTCTAAGTCTATTACCAACATAGATTGCAAAATGTAATAAATATTAAACAAAAAATTCATACATATTTATGTAAATGTTCATACGTTGGTTTGTTTAACATGTTGCGAACACTGCGAAATTTTTCCTTAGAAACTTGAAGGAGATTTTCTTTTAGACATGGCTCCATACAACATTATTGCTATGTACACACAGGCATACATAAATACATATACATATATGTATATGTATTTGTTCATATCTGACAAATACAAACATACAATTTATTCAATGTAAAATATTATGGTGGTATCATCAAATCCTTAGAAAAACTACAGACATCACTTTCAAAACAAAAATTCTATTACAGTTAAATAAATGTAGAGATATTCTTTATATGTATATAAAAGTTAATGTGGTATGTTTATTTGTTTGTTTGAAGTCCATAATCAGTGTCTTGCTTTGTACCAAGAAGGAAGGCGTGGCATCAGCCATACAAAATAAATCATTATTAGCGAATATCTTGCGAACTGTAATAGTAATATATGATGATATATTTGGTACATAGTTAGGCTGAAAACGGACGGTATTGTATTAGTGGGCGTGGCACTTCCAATATTAAATAGTTATTTTCAAATATCTGAATAACTACAATTGCGAAAGCATGTGAACTTTGTAAACATCCATTTTATATCACTTCACGAAGTTTGTTTAATGAACGTGATCGGAACAAGCGGTATAGCCCCTCCCATACAAAGTAAATAACTACTTTTGAATTACTAGAAAACTATAATATCGAAAGTCAGCAAACTTACTCCGAATCACTCTCTTATTATACCCTTCACCATGAGTGGCAAGGGTATATACATATAAGTTTGTCATTCCGTTTGTAATTTCTACATTTTTCATTTGCGACCCCACAAAGTATATATATTCTGAATCGTTATAGATAGCGGAGTCGATATAGCCATGTCCGTCTGTCCGTCTGTCCGTCTGTGTGTTGAAATCAACTTTCTGAAGCCCCCAAATAACTTACATACACGAATGATACATCAATATCTCCGAAATTCTTCTGGCTCAGTTGCTATTTAAAATCGAGAAAATCGGTCCACAAATGCCTGAGATATAAGGAAAAAACCAGGACAACCTCGATTTTTTACCTATTTTTGACCCATATCTGGATTACTAAATCATTAATATAGACAATATGGATATCTAATGATAGATATTTCAAAGACCATAGTAAGTTGGACCTACAATGGGTCAAAATCGGAAAAATATTTTTTAATCCAAATTTTGTTTCACTAAATATTAAAAAAAATTTTAAAACTAACTAAAATTAGCTGAAAAGGGGCGGGATCGCATTAATAGACATTGATTGATCTGAAGAATTATAACAGTTAAAGCCTCTAAACTTGAGTTATTTTGTTATCATTGTACCTAGCTGAAAAACAATGGGTGAGATTAGAACAGTGAGCGTGGCACCTCCCATGCCAAGTAATTAGTTATTTTGTCTGTTTTAACACACGACAATTTTTCTTGAAGCAAGTCTCGCACATAAATTCTGTGTTCAATTTTGTATGTCAAAACCTAATATGACGCCATAATGAGAATGTAATAATAAAAACGAATTGAAGTAGATTTTCGGTACAAGCAAGTATGCCTTATGCCTTATTTTCCATCTCTCTCTCCCCTATAAAAGCGGTCTATAGAATATCTCAACCACTATAACGAAAGTCTTAAAACTTTGTGTAAATAACTTTAATGCCAGATCGGAACAGTGGGGTTGACCCCTCTCATACTAAGAAAATATTTATTCTCATAACTTGAATGATTTTGTTTTCATTGTAAGTAGTTGGGATCAAAGTGGGCGGAATTCAAACAAGGGATATACATATATAGTCGCTCTCATAGAAAGCTAACATTCATTAACGAATATTTTGGTAACTATTTTAGTCAGAGTTTTCAAACTAAGAATATGTATATGGAGAACTATAATAGTTTAATACTCAATAGTTTGGAATGCAAATGGAGATGATCTTTGCGGTGGGCGTGATACCTCCCATACCAAGGACATAGTTAGTTTCAAATATTTGAAGAACTTTAATTTTGGGAGTCTTTGTGGAAAATTATTTTGATACCAGTCTAAAGTGAGCAACTATTTTAGATGATATACATTTTTAACTACAAATAAATGGGTGAGTTTCCGAGAGCAATTTTTATCAGTGTGATTTCCATTTAACTTATTTGATAGCTAATAATAAAATACTATTATGTTCGTACAATTCGTATGTTTACTTGTGATAAGCATTATATACATACATACAAATATAAACGTGCGTAGAATGTTTTTAGAAACTCTCTATGCTGGTTGACATGTCAAGAATGCATTTTTAACATTTCTTCTTAAATTCTTTATTTTAAATATGTTGAAAAACATAAATTTCTTAGACATTTTGCAGTATGTATATATTTTCAACAGCACCCAGCAGTTCTAGAAGACAGTACCGAACTAGTGATTTTACTCATCATTTATTTTGGAACTAGTTACTGCAACAGCTACGTGACTAGAACTGTATGATAATTATATCAACAGCATTCGTATAAAACCAGTTTGTACGAATTACTCACAAAACGTTTAAAGTGACTACACACCAGATTACTTAGAGACACTTAAGTGGCAATTATCTTAACGCTAGATTACTTGGGATATATAAAGTACAAATAACCAAAACATATGAATTGGAGTCAGCCAAGTATAAGGCATTTGTGACAATTACTGTCTTAAAGGGATACATTGACCACTTGCTTAACTGCTGGGATGTAAAGAACATGTAGTAAAAAGTCAATACCAGTAATTGTATTTGTTTAAAAAGAAACGCAAATAAACATATTCTAATAATCGTGTAAATTTGTGTAAATATTTTAACACTCATCCAAAATACACAAACAATTTATATTAACGAGAGATAGCAGTCTTGCTATTTGGATCAACAGAAATGCAAATACAGCTCATATTCAAAGCAAAGAATGTTATCTAACAGATTTTATTGTTTTCCCCGAACAGAAGAAAATTTTTAATAAGAATTAAAGGAGCAAAACAATAAAGATAAACAACAATAAATATGATTTATGAAATATAAAAATAATCAAATTAATACATAAATAAACAAGGTAGTGGGAAAGTGTTGTTGTGTAATGTTGTTTTAATCACAAAGCACGGCAATATCAACGACATAGTAGATGTGAAATTCGAGTAAGAATTACCACAATTTATGGATTATAATTGTAATTGTTATGTTTGTAACAGAACCGCTGTATCATTTGTGGTATTTTGTAACACATGGAGTTTTCTGTTTATGCATTAAGATGTTTGTATATCCTGCTACGATATACATATGTGGGTGTCCTTAAAGCAATAAAATCAAGAGGGCGTATGTGTGCAAAATACTACATAAAATCCTTTTTTTGAAATGACACATGTTTGGCAAACATATTTATTGTCATGACAGATATTACTGAAACCCACTTATTAAAATACATAATATGTATTTATGTATGGTTTGATTTGATTTTATAATCATATTTTCTTGACAATAGCCCTTAAACCTTAAACACTTCCTTTTAATCTAACGGCTGAAAAACTTTTTGTGCAAATTCTAATGTATTGTAGATTTCAAACGGTACTTAGAGACAGCAACAGAATGAAAAACTTTTCTTTCAAAGGACACATGTCAGCTTAAGTGTCACATTTAAATAATATCAAATGGTTTCAAAAGCACCAGAAATATTTATGTAGACGACTACATTTATACATTATTCAATTGGATTTTACGGCACCAGTTTAAATTTCTTTACACTTTAAACACCTACACTGCATAAACTGTCTGCACAAGTGGCAGTTTTCTACTTTTTTATATTTGATTCTCAATCAAATATAATTGATTCGTGCGAAATAAGTGATAAAGTCTCATTTTCTTTAAAATTTTGTAAACAAAATTTTCTTTACTATAGTAAAGCTTACCTGAAGAAAATTCAAAATTTAAAGCTCTTATTCATAATACATTTTTGATTTTATTAAATGCTAAACAACTCAGTCTCTTATCAAAAACCTAATTCATTAGAATATGTTGCAATGTATTTTGTTATTGTAACAGTTACATATATGTGTAAAAATAGCAAAATTTTGTTTAATTTTTTCATTAACATTTCTTTCTCCCTCCGTTCTCTGTATTTATTCTACGGTTTACAAAACTGTCACCATTTTTGACAGCCCAACTAAAATTTTTGAGCCACAACAGCAAAATTCGGTAATTTAAACTGAACTAATCCTGGGATTTTCCTCGAATGAAAAAAAATGTATTATTTCCCTGGCGTGGAAAATGTCCGGGAAATTAGGAAGCTTACTCGTATACCGAAAAACAATCTGTCCCCTTTTATTGCAAAAGAATAGGTTAATTAAATTAACCTATTCTTTTGCAATAATGAATCACAGGTTTTTGAATAAAAAATTATTTTATTTTTCAATATCCTTCAATATCCTTTGAGCTATATGCACATCGTTTCTCCAGTTTTTGTATCTCTTCCAAAAAATAAGATTTGTTGAGGTCATCAAAATAGGATTTTTTTATGGGATGATTTCATTGTTAGAGTCTAATATCTTTCCATCGAGACATTTCTTCAGGTTTGGAAACAAGAAATAGTCACTCGGTGCTAAATCCGGAGAATAAGATAAGAAGAGGGAGAATTTCGTAACATAATTCATGGATTTTTGCCATGAACACTGCACCCGATTGTGAGTAAACGAGGCAGCCATCTTGCGGAAAGCTTTCTCATACCCAAGTGATCATTAACAATTAAAAACATTGAGCCCTATGAGATGCGTATGGCTACCACAATCTCTCGCACTTTCAATCTCCCATCGGCCAACACCTTATCATGATTTTTTCATGCTTGTACGGCCACAAAAATGCTCTTAAACAGACGAAATTCACTTTTTTTAAATTTTTCCTCAAGACGCAAGGTAGTCTGCTATCAATGGCTGTCAAACGCAAACTCATTGACGCAGCTTGTTCAAATTTCGACAGGAGTCAACTGACAGATGCCTGTTGACAGGAGCAATGTTACCCTTTCAGAAAGTCCCACCCTCGTATGTATTTATAGTACTAGGTTTTAGCATTATCTTCTCTTTTAATTTAATTTTGAAAATCTTGTCTAAAAGAAAAGTTTTTAATTGTAATTTGTTTTTATTAACAATCAGTTTATTTATTGTATGCACATGTAAATCAGTTTATGTGTTGGGATGTACGTTTTTATAGCCTTCAAAGAATCATCTTCTTCTCAATGTATTTGTCAAGTGAATTAAAGAGACGTGTGTGGTGTTGCCTTTAATTTGATTGCAAGTTGGAAAATATTCTTTGTTTTAAAGTAATTTTGTTAATAATATAATTTACTGAAATAAAACAATAACAAAACCAAAATAATAGACAAAAACAAATCTAATGACAAGTCACTGCACTGTTTAAGGCTTGAATGTTCACTTGGATGTGATTGTTCGTAAAAAAAACACACACAAACCAACAAACACTTATTGTGCTGCTTGTAAGTAATTGTTGTCAAAGAATAACAACAAATTGGATGTTTTGAGTTGCTCTTGTTGTTTTTGACAACAACCCAGATTTAGTTAGATTTCCAAGATACAATTTGTTCAACTACGAATAATAAATATTTTTGCATTTATTCTGTTTTCATGTGTTTGTTTGCCTTTTTGAGGGTGAGGGAGATACGAATTTGAGAGAATTTCAAAATAAACCAAAATAGAGTAAAGTATTAAATGAAATTTGTAATGAGCCCTTAATGCACTCTCGTCTATGACAGAGATTCCCAAACATAGGGCACTTGTTAAACCAATGAAAGTGGAATATATGTTTTTAGCCAGTTCCTAGTATCTTAATTGAACAATTATTTAAGAAATAATCACATTTGATATAGACATTGTACATTTGTTATGTAACTAAGTAGTTGTAGATTTGGAATCTCTGTTCTTTCGATTGCTATCGGTTTGATAGTATCAAAGTATTGTATATATTGTATGTATGAGTAAGTGTAAATATGAATGCTATAGTGTGGTATGTAGGATTATTTGCAGCTACAGCAGCAATTGAGACATGTTTGAGTGTGTCATAAATTTTTGAACAAACGAACCTCAATTGTGTCAGTAACAGTTTTTTTTTCAACATTAAAACAAGTGATTTTTTTTTGTTGTTGAAAGAAACTGCAAGCCACAATAAGAAATACAAAAGTACACAGCTACCGAAAGCACGAATTATTCAAGTATCTTACAAATGTGAAATGTACAAGTTTATAGTGTTTTTGCCAGGCACAACTTTTCCTTTAGCCAATACATTCATAATAAGTTTCTGGACTGTGACAGTCAGTTATTGAGAAAGTTTATTAATTTTATATTTAATTTTTGTTGTTGTTTTGCAGTTGCGGTTGCTGTGGCATTTTTTCTTTGTTGGGCACCATTTCATGCTCAACGTTTGATGGCGGTGTATGGTTCTACATCTGGCATTGATTCAGAAGTTTTCAATACCATCTATTATATATTGGACTATACATCGGGTGTATTGTACTTTCTGTCGACCTGTATAAATCCGCTACTCTACAACATCATGAGCCATAAATTCCGTGAAGCCTTCAAGGTAAGATTCCGTCAGCATGCGCTATAAAATATAAATCCTTAACACTTTTGTTCTGCTTTTCCATTATCTTCTTTTCTGCTACCATCTAACTCTTCATTAACTAACATTGCAAAATTGGAATGGATAAAACAAAATTTTCATTTATTTACTTAAAAATCGGGCACAAAATTAATTCTTCACACAAATTGGTAACTGATCAAAAATGTTTTCTGCATGTTTCAATTTCATTTAATTGCAACAATGGGTGCATGTCGGGATGGGGTTGTATTTTTGTTCCTTCTTTGTCTCTCCCTCTCTGTTTTGTTTATTTTCTGTAGGTTACCCTGGCACGGCATTTCTTATCGGGAAAATACCAGAGTCAAAATCACAATTATAGTGCCCTTTTGAGGCAGAATGGTTCGCTGCGCATGCATCATACCACGGTGAATAATAATGCTCTTGAGCACTATAGCTCATATCGTGTTGTGCAATTGCAATGTCGTGACCCAAGCCATCATCTTTCTCTACAGGATAGCATAAGGACAACAACGACGACGACAACCGTGAACAGTGGCAATGGCAGTGGAATCGGAGTGGCGGGCGGAGCCGGAGGCGGAGCAATTGGAGCAGGCGGCAGTGGTACTGGTAGCGGAAATTCTACAATTATCGGTGGCCATCATCATGGTCATCATCAGGGTTGCAGCAACAGTTGTAGATCTTCACAGCATCGAAATCGCTGTGCATCCATGGGTTCCCAATCGACACTACTTAACTCACAAATAGGTCCCAATACCCCAGCTCAACATCGACTGCTACAGACGCAGATTTCTCAATTGTCCTCGGTGGGCGATGCAAACTCCTTAATGGAATGTGATATGACTGGCGTAAGCACAGCTTCACAGTGCCATCATCCCTCAACCGCCTACAGGCTCAAGGAGATGCGCAGACAGCGTTCCAGAGGCAATGATGACTGCCACTCTATAGACTCATCAGCCCCGTCCCATAACTGGAGAGATGACACTAAACGCTGTGTGTCTATGCACGAAACAGAGCTGTACACAAAACCAATGGCTCCCCACATAATGGCGGCCACGCTGGTGGCAACACAACCCATACAACCTATGCACTCGATAGCTGAACTCAGTCTGGAGAGACCCACGAGGTCAAGACTTAAGTTATCACGCATCATTACGAGACGCCAACAAGATGCTTTTGCACTGCAATCTAGTCCTAGAGTAGAGCTAATGAGGCCGCAATATAAGGTGGACAAGACATCTGTGAAAACCATCAATTCCCTGGCCGATAAATTCAAATGGCGGACTAAACGAAAATTACCCAAAAAACGAACACCACCCACACTAAAGAATGGCGAAGAGTACGATGGCTCTACAAGCTTGGGCCCCCCCTTACCCACGACGGCCCTAATGAAAGTCGTTTACACTACGGCGGCGGGAGCAGATCTTGAACCAGAATTAACCCTCAACACAGATGGTTCGCTGGGCTATCGTACTCCACATGCGTTATGATGACACATCAATGAATTGTCACCACTGAAGATTAATGAAAACTTGAGCCATGAAATGGACAAAGAAGAATACGAATTGAATCAATTTAGATAAGACTGCTAAGACAAACAAACAAAACAAAATACAAAACAGTAAATTAATGTATAAAAGCATACAAGGAGATTGTGATGTTCAAATGTCCAAAATTCAAAATGAGATTCTATTTTTTTTTTTTGGTTTAGTTTATTTATATTTTAACTAGTTGGCTGCTAAATACTTGTAACTCTTGATTTAGTTTAGAAACAAATTTCAACAACCTTGACTTTGACTTAACAAAGACAAGAAAAAAATATATACATCTAACGACAATAAATTGTCATAGTTTACAACAGATAATAATGTTTATTCAACAAAAAAAATGCTTTTAAGCATCATCAAAAAATATCTATTGTGATTTCATATGCACACATACATTCGTACTTATAAAGTGAAAGTGGCAAATTAGTCTAAAAATTTATAAAAATTCGCTAGTGTTGATGAAAATTTATTGAAGCAGCCTTTTTGTTTAATTAATTGCTAAATATTTAAGATTTATAATGCAAAATGGAATCGTAGTTTAAATTAAATTTCCACAATTCCTTTAACCCCTAGTAACACAAAGGCTGGTTATGTATTAACTAATAGTTATACTGACAGTTTTAATACAAAAATAATTTTAACCGACGCATAACCAGAGTTCGAGTTAATGGGGGTAAGAAGTACTTTAAAACGGAAATTAACTCATTGATTGATACTTCAAGAACAAATTAAGGTTTTTGTTTGCAGACTTACACCTACACATTGTGTTGAACAATATTTCTATAAATAACAACGTGTTTATTAACATTATTAACATAAAATATTATTTTTATGAACTTTATTGCTGCCGCCCACAAATAAGCCATTTTCACAAACAAATTTAAAGAACATTTAAATATAATTTCAACCATGAGTAATTTTCTTTGCCTTTCCGTAAATGTAATAAATTTACATGCAAGAAACTCAAAGTGACTTTTCATTACAATGACATTCATCGAATTTGCTCAACTTTTAAAGTAAACCAAACATATTCTTAAAAATGTGGATATTTTTATTGAACATTTCTATAATAAATTTATACTATTTCCGCTTGTTTTAAGAATTTAAAAATTTAAACAGTTTTTATGAAATTTTAAATTAATTATAATTGAACTTTTAACACTGCATTTATGTATGTACAAGAATATCAATAATAAATCTGATGATTTGTGATTATATCTTCGAATTAATTATTCAATTTGAGCTTAATTCACTAAAATCTTAATGCGAGTTAAAAAATATCAGCCACTCATTTCATAAAACCATTCCCAAAATCGAATTGTTAAGCGTCATTGAAAGGCTTCTATTTGAATGGAATTTATTCATTGTTGAATTAATTCACAACTGAATTCATTCAACCTTTAAATGATTCCATTAAGAATTAATTCCATAAAGAATGAACTCTTAAATGAATGAATTCAATACGAAAGGCATCAAGGCAACGAATTAATTCGTGCGATATATTTAATTTGAATTTGAAAATTGTATTAAGAATTAATTCTTTCGAACATTTGTTTTTAAAACACACTTTACAACAAGATGTAGAGGTTTACAAAAGCCATTCGACTAGCAGATTCGTTATTAATTTTTGCCCATAAATTGTATAAAATCCATTTTCATTCATATTAAATTAAAGTATTTTAAAATAAATAGCCACAAAATAAAAATTAATGATTTATTTAAAGTTTCAAGAATTAAATTTAATAAAATTAATAAAATGTTCAACTTGCTAGAAGTTTAGAAACTTTTAACGTGATATCAAGATAATGAAATAAAAAAAAGTCCTCTTAATATGTAAAATCTATTATGTTTATAATAATAATAAAAATAAAAACATACATATTTTATAAATTTTAAATTTTATTGTACATAGTTAAATGTAGTATAAATAAGTATGTAAATATGGCTCTATATATAGTTAGGTACCTATGTATGTACATTTTTTGAAAATACATAGTTTAATACAAATAGTTTTACATTGTTAAACAGTTACAGTATACCTTGGGTTTACATAGTCATTAGAACTATAAATTTTAACTTTTTAGAGAGATTTCCTTACTCTCTTACGCTTTGTTTTTTTTTTCTAAAATCATTTTATTTTTGAATGTAGATAATTATTTGTAAATTTTATAAAATTTCAGGATTATTCCAATATTATTCTTAGTTTTATTTTGTTTTTACATGTGGATTATTCCATTGTGTAGAATAATAAACAATAATTGTGTAACTAAAATGCTGTAAGTATGAATTTTTAGTATTTTTTATATGAATGTAGTTTGTATTAAATGAATTAAGAAAACTATGTAGTTGTAAATTTTATTCTTAAGTTGCCATTTGCCATTTTTAACTTGTTAAAGATTTATTAGTAAGAAACAAAAAGGAAAAAGAAAAACTTAAATATATTTTTAAAACAAATAAATGATTCAATTAAATAAAAGTGCAATAAAAGGAAATTAAAAATATATTATTATACATAAATAAATATTAAATATTTAATGAAAAAGTTCAAATTCGTGTTTTATTTATATAGGATCGATCGAATTCGCATTCATAATACTCTTACATACATATTTATTTATGAATTTACTAGGAAAATTTCAAATTGTTGACTAGTATCAGGCGATCAGAAAACACATGCAGCATGTTCCTAAATTTGATAAAGAAAAATACATTGCATATTCTAGGGCTTTACAATAAAGTCATTATTGTTTCAGTCTGAAAGTATGCTATGCATATAATGCATATAACGATTATATACAATTAGACCCACGGTGCGTTTATTAAAATTATATTGCTTATACGCCCCATTAGATAGTTTATTGTGGAAAACTGCAGGAATTACACCCATAAAGCGCTATTTATCTTATCTTACTCGTTGACCTTGTGCAAAAACAATTTTAAACCGCTAATTAAGCTTAAACAAAAGAAAAGAACTACACTATAATTATCATTAAATGGATAAACTTTATTTTCAAACTGTGTAAAATAAAAAAAAAACAAATAACTGGCGACAAAATCCACAGCATTAAAAAGAGCTCACCACAGAAAATACACATGAAAATTTAACAAAACTTTAAAAAACATTTGTATGCATTTCATACATTTTTACGCATACACACAATAGAAAGCAAAATTTTCATTTGCTGAGTTTTCCAGAACAAACAACATTTAATTAAATTGTTCGTCTGTGAAGTTATCCTTATTAAAAACACATTTTGTTGTAGTTTAACTATTTAAAATTATATGCTGCAGTAATTAAGAAAAGAAAATATATTTCATTGAATATACATACATGCATACACAGTCTGTGGGAACAATACAAATCCCATAAAACTGACCACAAAGTTACACTGACCACAGCACTACTCAAAGCGTTCTTTGCTTAAATATGTATGAATGTAGATACATTAGACCTGCCCTTAAATTGATTTGCACAATTACCATACAAACTTTGTTTTTATAAACCTTTGATACATTCAAACATTAATTATGAATAAGGGAACAAATTTTTAAAAAAATATTATTTAAATAGGAAAATTTGTTAAGTATTATGAATAAGAAAGATCTTTGAAATGAATTATTTCTTCTTTTTTTCCACGCCAGTATTAAACAAAAACTTAATTCTTTTATATTATTTTCACACTGTATTGCATGTAAAAGTTGTGTAAACAACTATTTTCTACACAGGGGCCAAATCACCGCATTCGAAATCGAGTACTTTGTCATCGAAATGTAGTTAACGTGGATCACGGCAGTCGTGATCGATACGTATTTACTCGAAGTTGTACTCGATTGGTAATCTCTTATCGAAAAGAAACAAACACTGCCGTTTTGTGGTAAAACTAAACAAATCAACCAAAACAATGATGTAAAATAATAAATAAATAAAAATATACGTATTTTTCTGATATTTTCTCAAAATATACATATTTTATTTTAAAATTGTAAAATTTTGGGCCACAATTTGTTTTGTATTTTGTTTACGTTTCTCACAACTTTCAACATGGTAGTTTGTGCTAATCAAAGTAAAAAACATTCTGAAATTTGTCACTGGCCGATGATGAGGAATACAAAAAAACTTTTGGATCCATTTTTATTAAAATTTCTGCATTTTTTCCACAATTTAACAATTTATCACAAATTTATTTATTTTGTTTTCCTTTTTTGTTTTGTTTTTCTTATTGTCTTATGCTTCAGCAATGTAAAAAATAGTAGTAGATAATATAAATTACGATCGACTACCGTGATCCAAAACATTGCGGCCTTCGAAAATTGTTTCTACACGAACGTGCACTCGATATCGAATGCCGTGATTTGGCCCCAGATATGCAAGTAATATATGCGTAAACAAGTGGTTTTTGTTCAACATATGGTCAGAGAAAACGGGTATTACTTTGCAATTTTTCATTCGAAATTATTGCTTTATACCTTGTTGGAAAGCTATATAAGATATTATTCAAATAGGAACATTTAAAAAAAGTTCCGATTGTACTTAAATTTAGCAATAGTTACTATTAGCTACTAATGAACAAAATAAGAAACATTCAAAGCAAATCTATTTTTTAGGGCAGATCTAATGTACATATGTATCTGAACATGTATGTTTATAGAGAAACTCATACATATGTGTTTATAATTAATGAGAGTAGAGTTTACAAAAGAAATGCTTGTGTTGAGATCAATTTACAGAGATAGGTCAACAAAGTGTTATTTTTCCAGACAGAATCATTGTTGAAATCTAGTATAATAAGTACATTTTGTAGCTGTAACAATGTAATGTTAAAATTAATTATAACAACAGAAATTTAGGCGTGAAAGTACCCGCACGACCAGATTTTGAGCTTAATGAAACTTGCCTTGAGGTCTCCCTGTTTATTTTTTGTTGGTACAAAATGTAAATATTAAGTTTAGTATGAGGAATTAAATTGCAACAAAACATAAAATATTTTTTTCTAGCGTTAAACAAAATATTTCTTCTTTTTAGAGCATTTAAATAAAATATTATTTTAGAGCTCCTTGAATATTTCGAATCGAACATGATATTGCATTGTTATCAGATTTATTAATGATTAGAATGATTAGAATTTTTTCGTACATGAATGCCAAATGAAGTTGGCACTTGTTGGTGCTCTTATTTAAGTTTGATTATTTAAATACATTGGTGTATTTTTTAACATTAAAAATACATGGAATTTGAAGGACATTAAAAGCCACCGATATACGGACAAAACTACGTGATAAAAGACCAAAAAAAAGACCAGAGTCTCTCAGTTTTGCCCAAAGTCAAAAATTGTGAACATATAAAATCAAAAAAGATGAATCAAGATCAAAATCGCAAAGATTCAAAATTTCGATTTTTTACCTTTTTTCCCCTGTTCATAGGTAGCAAACCGTTCAAAATTTAAGGAAACAATCAACTACAAAAATGTACCTAAGATCTCAGTAAAGAACTTTATAGAATCTATGAACTTCCTAGGAATGATTCTTAACACCGTTTAGGTAGGTTAATATAAGTTAGTAAGAAAAAACTGAAGGAATTAAGTGTTTTGGGCCATAAACTATTAAATTATTATAAACTAATGCATACTTTTAGGCAGCGTTAAAAAATTTGTTGAAGTTTTTTGCGATTTTGTTTTGAATATGAAGTTTTTTTGATTTTATATGTTCAACATTTTTGTTCTTTATGACAAGGGCTATAAATTTGCCTCAGAAATAAAACGAACTCTTTGCAAGCTATGAGCCTGAGAAAATTATCACTTTTTTGTAAAAATGACACCAAGGCCCCAAATCCATAAAAAAAAGTGCATTACTTTGGGCAAAACTAATTTTAATTGGGTAATTTTTTTGGTCTTTTATCACGTAGTAGTGTGTATGTATAACGCTTTGTAATTTACACAATTTTCACTTGCGAAGACGATAGAGATTAATTCCCGGTTTTCCTGACAAAAAAACCCTTGGAATCGGTTAGTGAAAAATTTTGTAAATTTCCAGGAATTTCCGAAACAGAAACCCTAAAGTATCTCATAATATTTCAATTGGAACAAATCCTTCTTATTTTATGGAAACAAAAATTATGGGACAAGATTTTTTAAATTACTTAAATTTTTCAATTGTAAAACAAAAATTGTTTCATTTCAAAATAAAATTAAAAAAATTTTCATTAAATAAGTATGTGGTTGCTGTTTTATTATGCTTAAATAAACTTAAATATTTTTAATATTTATTTAATCCGATTTTCAGCAGTACTGTGCGTAGACTGGTAACGCAGAAGACACACATACACCCAACTAGTCACTGAAATTCTCATTCGCAATGCAATGACACGAATTGCCAAGAGTTTTTGTAATTTTTGCAACTTTAATACATTTTTTTAAGGATTCGAAATGATTCAACTCGTTCATTATGTATTTGACTGTGATTGTATGTCATTAAATATTAATGGGTGTGATGTGATGTGAACGCATTGTATCTGTGTGAGATTATGCGAGAGTAAGTGTGTTTGTGTGGAATACGTTTATGTATTTCTTTGGCTGCTGGTGGCAGTGACATTTTTTTTTGCTGTTGTTGCTAAATATTTTAAGGATAGTTGAGTTTAAATGCTAATAATCATACATATGCCAACACATACACATTCATAGACCATTCAATGTCTCTGTATGCGAGAGAAACAATTACTGCACAATGACTCTGACAATGATGACATTGGCTTCTTTTAGGTTTTAGTTGGTTTCCAAATGTGGTTGGAGAATTGCAAAAAATTCATTCGTACGAATAGCAACAATTTATTTTAGTTGTTGTGCTGTGCGTACAGTTAGAATTAGACTTAATCTAGTGGAAATTAAGATTTAAATGTATTTTTAATTCTATGACAAACTGTTCAAGTTCTTTTGTGTCTTTATCTATTTTGTTCATCTCCTTCTTATGGATATTTTGTGGTATGCTGAGATTTTTATAAATTCTTAATCACTACATTTACCTTTGGGACACTGTGTAACTGTAATAAGCAGCATTTTATTGCCAGGCGGCAATGTCCTTGAAAATGTACAATAAGTCTCCCATTTGTGTGTACCCTTGTTAAGCTGCCATTGAAAATAAGTGTTTTAAAACCTTAGAAATATTGTCGACAACAACTTTAAAAAAAAAACATTTTATTTTTTATTTGTTTCGAAAACTTAAAGGCTTTCGGGAATATCTTTAAGATATTTAATATTAATTGTTTTTCATTGCCGAAATTTATGCTAATTAATTAAGTTTTCGTTGAGTTTCTTTCTGTCTCACGGCTAACATTTAACCAGTCGTCTTAAATGTCGGCGTGTTCAGCATTTATAAATTTATTTTAAATCAAATACATAAATACTTATTTAATTGTTGTTATTAAGTTAAAAAAAGCGTGAGAATTTAATAGATTTATGTACGTGTGCGTGTGTAGATATTAATTAACTTTCTTGTCTTAAGAAATCCTTTATGATGCTTTAAACTAAATAATAAAAACGTATAGCAAAAGTGTATAATTAGCGAATTGTTGAATTTGCTTTATATTAAGTTTAATATTGTCATAAAAACATTGCAACTAGCATTAGACATAACTTAGTAGTAAAGTCGTAAATTTAGCCTTGACTAAACAATTAGCACTAAAACGATTTAATATACAGAGAAAACAAATTCGTTTTCAACACAACACAACTCAAAATTAATTAAATTTATAATTCAGAACACTTCTCATAATATTCGGAATAACAAAATATTCCTTTAACACGTTCTCTTGAACACCGCTTATAAAGGGTTAAACGTTTTAAAAATATGATCATTACATGGGGAAAAATACATATTTTTTTCGAAAGTTTTACTCTAAATGTTATCGTAAAACTTTCGGGTCATTGTGGAATAAAAACCTAATCCACAAAGTGTATTATCGCTAAAAATTTTGCTACTAAATAATTGCTTTTGCAATTGAATGCAAAAGAATCAAAATGTGTACGTAATTGTCGTTCTAATGAGATTTAAAGAACAAAAAGTGGTTGAAAAATGGTAAAATTATTAAAATTCCCCAGGCCAGTAACGTGCCTTAGGCCACTAGAACAAGAAATGTAGGAACAAAATTAACATATTTTGAGAAATGTTAAAATAAAAGCTTCATTTTACTTAAAATATATCTATATTTACTTGTATATGTATATGAGTTTTTGTCTTCGTACCGATAAACTATTCGCAGATATGACAATGAGCTCAATTTCCTTACTGTTATGAATTTTAAGTAAAACTCTTCAGAATATTATAGTCCAGATAATTCTATATATACTTTGAAAGTCTTACTAAAATTGGAAAACGTTAACCCTTAAATCATGAAGGTCAAAGGTAAAATTTTTACAAAAACTAAAAAAATATATTTTTTTCCGAATTTTAGCAATAATAAAGTTCTGGGTCATTTTGACCAAAAGCAGACATAGGGTTAATCTCCAAAAGGCTTTTCTTACTTTAATTTTTTTTATGAATAGTAAAATTTTGCATATATCTGACCTTTCATCTCGATGCGCGTCCCGAAATCAATGTCCGATTTGGCTCAAATTTTCAGCACTTAACTCTTAGACCTTGTGTCACAATTTTCCGGCCGGCACCCTTCAAAATTCGAACAACAATTTTTTTCCATACAACTGATTGTCACTATAATGTATAAGTTGATTAATAAAATAAAACTTAAAAAAAAGAAAATCTAACAAAAATATAATATAGAAATAAATAAATAAATGTTTATATTAAACTAATTTGCAATGTGTATGATAAAGTTGTCCAGAATACTTAAAACTGGCAAAATGACATGGTCTAGCATTTAATAACAGGATGAATTAAGATGATGATAATTTTATTTACACATACTCATTGAAATACTCTCTTATTTACCTGAATTGTATGTGAGTGGCCCACTAAACATTTTTTTTTCCGAATTCGGACCAAATCCATAGTGACAGTCTGCACATGTTACCGACTTCGTATCCGATGTCGGTACGACGAATTTACTTAATTATAAATAAATTCGAAAAGAATCAATCGATTTTTATGATCGATATCTCATTTTGTTCCTATTACATGTAGCTTTGCTATAAAGCAATAAACCTGAACAATTTCTACCGTTTTCGCTATTTTCACGTAAATTTTTTGTTTCAATTTGTAAATATAATTTCGAAACTCCTAAGCCGATTGAAACGCTATATATAAACGGATTAAAGGTTATGTAAATCTAAATCTTTCCGTCGCATATACAAGGAACGAAACAACATGCTCAATTGCTAGCGTTTCCAAACGAGTTATACCTGAAAATATAGACGCTGTTATAGCGACGACATCAGAGAGCCGTGCGAAATTGCCCAAAAATGATTTCAAATCATAGAAAAGATTAGTTTATTTTCTATTATTAAGTTGTATTAAAAAGAAATAAACTCCAAAATAAACATAACCATTTCGCTGATTGTTTCATGTAAAGTGACAAAAATAGTGATTTTTTTTAAATTTTTTCAGTGGGTGTGCCACTAGAATGGGTGGGTCGGTCATACATTTATACTCGATTGGGGCACTTTCCATTTCAATTTAAAAACGGAGACTGTAATTTTTAAATAAAAATTGGATTTTTCATTGGTGCTAATTTGCTGAAATGTCTGAAGAAATTCCACATTATTCTGTCAAGTGTGAGAAGGAAATTTAGACAAGTCGGTTAATTTTCTAATAAATTTTCAAAATTTATTCAGAAAATTCTGACATCTGATACGTCGGCAAATAATGTTTACTGGGTGTGTGTGCGAATGTGAGTGTGTGTTTGTTTGGCAAAGAAAACAATACAATCGTACTCACTCGTATTAACATTTCATTTCAATGAAACGGTCATTGTGCTTATTTCTGTATTCCATGCATGAATTTGGTAGTATGAGATTGAGTATCCTAACTGACTAATAAAGTTGTCTTCCAAGCAACTGGTCAACTAGTCAGGCAACGCACAAACCATCCAACTGAATAAACCTTTCGACCTTCTAACCAATCACCCAACCAGCCAGCCATCTGTCCATCCATCTGTGCATTCATCTCCACAGTCGTCAGATGTTTGGTTTTTATGCTTTGTTTATGTTTGTTTGTCTAATTCTCTGTTGGTTTTTGTTTTTGTTTTTTTTTTTTGCTATTGCTGTGGTTGTGGTTGTTATTGTTGTTTTAGTTATTTGTTATCTAAATAATGCCAATTATTGGACTAGACTCCAATTTGAGAATGTTTAAGCAAACAGAAAATATTTATTTATTAAAGCTCGACGAACCATGTCTTTTATTTTAAGCTTAAAAATATTCACACACACAAAAATTAGAGAGAATTAAAATTTATTTTATAAGGATTTTATTTGTAATGTAAATAGTAAATATGTAGAACGAAAAATTTTAAATGCATAAATATAACTTCATCTCAATAGTTGTGCCAGATAATTTACACACATTTTTATTTCACTTTATATTTATAAATTACCTTGAAATGTATGCAAACATTGTTTGGGTCAGTAACCTTGATTATTACTACACCAAATTTAATTGGAATTGAAAAAATTCCAATTAAATTGGCGAACTTCAATGTGAAATTTAGAAAAATCCAAATAAAATTGAGAATTTCAATAGGAAATGGAGAAAAATCCAAATAAAATTGAAAAAAAAATCCATTTCAAATTTAGATAATCCAAATGAACTTGAGAAATTTTTAATTTAAATATTTTATATTTTTCTCTATATAAATAATACACATTCAAGAAATATGAAACATTAGTTTGATTTTGTTAATGTGTTACTGAATTAATGAAAATTGTAGCAGGTTGTATAATATGTTTCCACATAGTAAATTATGTTTTTTATCATGGTACAATCAGTTACCAGGTACAATTATTAGAGAGAGTTTTCATTATTCAACCCTAAAACGTCAAAATATATATTTAATTACTTACCTTTTTTCAATTTGTTACCGCGATATTTTAAACATTTTAAACGTTTTAATTGAAATTAGTACACATTTATTTAACAAAATATAGTTTTTCTGCAATTATTAATGAATTTATTGTTGAAATTGAATTTTTTCGTAACAAAAAATTTAATTAATTATGTTTTTAGACATTTCCTTTTGATATTTTTTCATTTTCTTTTGTTTGACGTTATAGGGAATGTGTAATTCAGAACATGCTTTCTAATAATTGTACCTTGCTTGTTCTGCCATGTTTTTTATATGAAAAATTCTAAATAAAATTGAGAAATATTTAATAAATTACTTTAAATTTAAAACAATTATCAATTTAAAGTAATTTATTTAATTTATTTCACAATTTTGTTTATGATATTCTCAATTTAATTTGGAATTTTCTTAATCTCAATTAAAAATTATTTCATTATTAAATTTCAATTTGGAATTATAAAATTCCATGGATAAATACACATAGATCGGAAACTTTCCTGTCAATGACCTAACTCAGTTGCCAAAAACCTAAGTGGTGAGAATGTATTGCAAACTATATGAAAACAAAAACAACATTCGTATGTTTGATTATTCATTTGGAATTTTCTCAATTTCAAAATATTTTTTTTTAAAGTTGATTTGCAAGGAAATTTTAAGAAAGTTTTAAATATTAAAAGCTCGCAATTGTACATAAACATAGTTACTAAAGTATACGTACGATTTTGGACCTTTTTTAAAAAATATATATATTTAAACATACAAGGCCTGACTCATTCATTCACTCACTCACTCACTCACTCATGACTGATGAGTCAGTGAATGAGTGAGTGAATGAATGTCATTTTAAATATATAGATTTTTAAAAAAAGGCCCAAAAAGTCGATCGTACGTATACTTTAGTATAACTATTTACTTTGTGGTAACTCATCCCCTGTACTGATCTCTCTCATTTTTCGGAAAATAAGAATTTACTTTGAATTTCATTGGATCATAATATGATTACTTCAGAACATATTATGACCATGTATGACAATGAGATTACGACTATATTTGCTAATAATAATCATAATACGTTGCCGTTATATTATGTTTACCACAACCATGTTTTTTATCTGCGCGTACGATTAGACTTATAAATGTTTCAAATATGATACATATTAAACAGCTTTACTAAAATTTGTGGGAATCTGTCCATAAAAAAAATATTTTCCTTAAAACTAAGTATTATATGAACTAATTTTTCCAAGAACAGTATTTTATGCAATAAAAAATAAAAATACAAGAAAATACCAAGCAAAAGATTCTTAAAATATCAATAATAAAATCTAAAAATTGTTAAAACTCAGAATTTGTATTTATTTGTAACTGGCATGACTTTTATGTTTCAACATGCAATTTTCAATTTTCATTGTTTACAAATTGTTTCCGGTTCTTTAACCTTTTCTTCTACTAACTAACTAAATACATACATACATATCTACTAACTTTTAAATAAATGCAAAACAAAATCCAATGAATAAAACATAAAAGTGTTTTATTGTACTTAGTCTTACAAGTTGAAAATATTTGTGCAGTTTCTTTGAATTTAGTTTTGAAAAAAAAGTTTTCAAAAGCAAGAGTATTTGTGATGTAGTATTTGAGCACGAGGTACTTTTATAAGATTTAAATTAGTTGATGTTTGTGTTTTTTCTTCTTGTGCGGTTTATTTTATGTTAGAATATTTAGTTTCACTTTTTTGTTTAAATACAATTTTAGGTATAAAATTCACAGAAACCTACATGTTAGAAAATGTTGTTTTCAACTACAAAATTGTGGTTTAAAAGCTTGAAACTTTTCTACTTAGTTGTTATACAAAATTTGAGTTTGAGGTTGTCTCACATTTGGTTTCATAGCTGCAATTCTAACGAACATAAATTTCTGATTTTCAATATTCAATATAATGATACAAATTCTAGTGGATTTTGGTTTTGCATTTTAGACATAAAACCAAACAACTCTTTAAATGTTGATATATTCTCTTAATTGAAATTTGTTGGCAACAAAATGCATAACTTCTATAGCCCATTGACACAGTTATTCGTATTTTAAATTTAAATATTTATAAAATAATAAATCGAAAAATGTACGCATTGTATCAGAAATACTTAAAATAAAATGTTAAATTATTCATTGTAGCGTCCTTGATAAACTCAAATTAGTTAATGTTTAACACATAAATATACAAAATGTATACAATACATAATATCCAATTACAAAATCATTTGATTCAGTAAGCGTATGAGTAATACGGAACTAAAACGTTAATGAATAAATATTACGTATAAGACACATGTGTGGTTAAAGTTGAGACAAGTGATTGATTGAAAGCATATTTATGTATAAGAAAATACACATACAAAATACAACTAATTATTAAAGTACGTAAACATAAAATTATTGTTTTAAAAATAAAACTAAAAAAATTATTTAATCATTCAATAAATTAAATGTGTAGAAGAACAATAATTCACGAGTGAACATTTAATTTTTCTTTCAAACTCACTTTGATAGTTCTATTTATCGTTTGAAAATTTAACACATGTAAGTAAATTAGTACATTAATGGGTTAGTGATTCTATGAAGATTTTCTAAAATGGATTTTGACCTTGCGGAAAATCAAAAATATGTTACAAGTAGTGATTCACTGCAAAGTTTGTGTAAAATTTTGCGTTAACGCATAAATCAAATTGAATTTGACCGATGGCATTGGGGGTTATATTCGACTTAAGAAAACCTCACAAGAAAAAACCAACATGGTCAAATCGCACGATCTCTATGGGCAGTTTACATAACCTGCACTAGAGCTAGGGCAAAGTTGCTTAGAAGCCTTCTTTGAACCAATGATTGTTTTCCAACACAAAATTGACTACCCTAATATACATATCGTCACCTAAAATGCAAAATAACATAACATCACTTTTCATAAGTTTATAGAAGAAGCTTAAAACGATATAAAATGTAAACTACTTGAGATATTGAAACAAAATTTTTAAATCTGACTTGATCTGAATCTAGAAATATATTTTATAAAATAAACTAATTTTTTTAAAGCAGACTTTAAGCTATGTGTCTTACGTTTTTTTGAATTGTTATTTTCTAAAACCAAAATAACGTATCATCAATATAAATTTGTATGAAAAAAATAAAAATTTAAATAAACAAACTTTTTTTTAATTTTAACCCTTTCGGTGCTACTGGGATAATACCTCCCAGCATTTTGCAAACCTTTGTATTTTCTTTATTTTCAATGCAATTTCTTATCTAACTAACCCCTAAACCATGTTTAAGGGTTCATTATATTATGAGATTAAAAACATAAATGAATTTCACAACATTGCAATATGTGTCCAAAAGCCAAAATTGCGGCAAAAATTATTTCCAAGGGATCTAGCATTATAAAACTTTCTGTAGAGACCCCTGCTGCTAAAATAAGCATTTTCAACAAATTGACAATACCCCCTCCCCTCTTTTCTAATAAACCCACCAACTCAAAGATTTTCAAAAAAGATGTCAATCTACATTCTTATATCACTTTCCACAAATACCATTTTAAAAAAGTATTAGGAATTGAACTGTATTTTTTGTTTTCAAAAAGCGCAAGTTGAACATTTGAATTTTTTCCGCATAAAACTCCGACCCGAAAGGGTTTAATAAAAACAGTTATAGATATTTTTATATTAGAAACATAATATAACAATAAAAGGTAGAATCACTACAAAATATGTTCTCAATTCTACATGTCTTGAATTGTCAGACTAATATAAAATAAAAAATAAAAGTACAATTGAAAAAAAACATAAAAAATTAACTAAATTGAAAAATATTTTAAATTCAATTTAAATGTTCAACAAAATGTCGTAAGATTTATAAAATGTCCTGAATATAAAATTAAAGAATGGAGTGCAGCCTGCGGTGTTGAGCTGAAGAATGACAATGACTCCGATTATATTGAACTGTATTTCAAATATAAACAAAATATTTCTCAATTTTCATTTGTTATTATTCGTATTTTTGGATTTCTGTTTTTTATTTTTCTATTATTTGACGTAACAAGGCATAGCATTTTAAACTCTCTCCCTAGTGATTCTACCTTCTAATGGTTGTATCATGATTAGAACTACTTATTTCATAGTCTGCAAAAAAAAAATAAAAAATTTAAGAAAATCGTGCACTTGATGATAATTAGTTTTGAAATTCGGTTATTTTTAATAGTAAAAGTTTACAATTTTGTACACATAAAGTATGTAATATGATGTAGTTAATCGTAATCAATAATAAAATCAATTTGATGATACGTTGTTTTGCATTTTAGGTGACGATAATGTTGAAGACTTTTTTTTTGTAAATAACAAAGGAAACGTCTATATTTATAAACAATTTCTAAATTTATCAATGGTTTATAAAACAAACATTCCATACAAATTTTTTTAACTTTAAAAATAGTTTATGAAAATGTGTTGCGATTTAAGAACAAAATAAAATCCTTTTTTTTTTGTTTGTACTTCACAATCGATTGCTATTATTTCAATATTAATAGCAGTGATATTAATAATATTTAATATTAAATAATTCTTGCATAAGCGTAGGAATACACACGTGTGAATGTATGGTGGTAGCCTGGACATCTTTTATATAAGTGGGCATATGTTTCACTGTAATAAATTTTAATACATTTTTTTTTACTTTACTTTCATTTACTCATACATGTACTTATAAAATGTAATAAAAATTGCAGCACCATAATATTTCTATGAATATTAGACATGCTTGTAAAATCATTTCGTTTTGATTGAATCTAAAAATTAATAAATTTCTTTATCTATTCATTGCTGGCTGGGAATTAGTATTCGAAGGTGACTACATCCATTCTATCTACTCCAGGAGATACGGCCATTTATTTATAAAATATTAAATTGGTGGAATAAAAGTTTTATATTCAGTCTGGGAAAAATAACTATAAACTTTACATCGACTTTATATGTTTAGAGAAAAATAATAAGTATTTTTATTGACCATCCTAATGTACAGACGGTACTCGTATTAATAAATGTTAAGCTAAAATAATTAGCAAACATTTTATGCATATACTACATACATATGTTGTAATATTTTATTACTCGTGCAATTACTTACTGGCAGAAAACCATGTCGAGACCATGTCAAACTAATTGCATATATAAATTATGTGGTTGGTATTTACATGTGTCTATGTACTTATACATCTATGTATAGAGATTTGCTATACATATACAAACTTACATACATACATATGTATGTATATAAATCCTTTATATACATATGTTTATGTAAAAGTTCTTTTAATCTCATATTGTCAGTTAGTATGTGACAGTATTTTGTGACATGTTATGCAAAATTTCAAAGAATAATATTTAAATAATAAAACATTCAGAAGAAGTACATACATATATTTTTTTAATACTGACATGCTAACTTGAAATGAGTAGATTAACAACATTTAAGTGTGACCACCATGAAATAGCGTCGCCAACTCGTTATTAAGTATTAATGCAGCGTATACTTAGCTACAGTTGAAAAATAATTATTCTCATATGAACTAGACGTAGATCCTAGTCGTTGCTTTCGTTCGGAATGGGTGACTTGAGGATACTTGCCGGATTATTGACCGGACATTGTGGTTTAAAGTATCACCAATTTATGTTACGTAACGTTGAGAATGAACAGTTCAAGTTTTGTGGACTTCATGCTGAAACCTTTGAACATGTTATATGCGACTGTCCAATGCTTTCAATATGCAGAACTAAATTTCTCGGAAGGGCCTTAATGGCCCCGGGAGACGTAATTGATCTCTCAAAAAATAGAATGAAAAATCTAAGGCTGCACAAAATATCCTATTGGTCGTAGTGCGTAGAGCCTAACTAATAATAATAATTACAAGTACATACATATATACTAGGGTATTCAATCGATTAACCGTTAATCGGTTAAACGATTAATTTTTGTCGGTTAACTGTTCGAATAATTTAAAATTGCCGATTTTCAAATGACAATTAAACCGATTAATTTGTGTCGATTAACCGATTAACCGAAATTTCTTCTTTTTTTTGCACTTTATATAGAAATATAGTTTTAAACACTCAAATTGTATGTCTTAACTCATGAACATTCCCTTTTAACAATAGTTTTCCAAAACTGAAACTAAGGAATTTGGAAATGACATTTTTTCTACAATGTTCTATGATAAACTTTGTGAGAGGAGTGAGAGGACATTACAGAAACGAGTCTTTTATCAGAACTTAAAAAAAACTATTAAGAGTATTCAAATCTAAAAAAAAAATAGAAAAAACTAAAAAAAAGAACTGAGAAATTGGATATTCTTTATCATGCCTTACTTTTGATTTCTCCAACATCGACAATCAGTGATAGAGTTTTTTTTTTCTAAGTCAACTTTTATTAAAACTAAAGAAAAAATCATTTAAAAGGAAAACATTTAAATTAATTTCTTTTGTTTAAAGATTTTTTCAGAAGATCTCACTAAAATCCATTCTCAGGCAACTAGAACAAGAAATGTAGGAACAAAATTAACATATTTTGATAAATATTAACATAAATGCTAATTTTTACTTAAAATATATCCATATTTACTTGTATATGAGTTTTTGTCTTCGTAGGATACCTTTAACTTATTCGCAGG
Organism: Calliphora vicina; assembly: GCF_958450345.1. Lineage (NCBI taxonomy): Eukaryota > Metazoa > Arthropoda > Insecta > Diptera > Calliphoridae > Calliphora > Calliphora vicina. Next base: position 169,902,863 of record NC_088780.1, read on the forward strand.
TATGTCCAAAAAAATTAAATTTTGTTAACGGCAGTTTCAAACCTCCATTTTCAAATTTTTAAAAATTTTGTTAAACAAATTTCAGAATTTTTTTATCATCTCATTGGGATTTATTGATATCATAATAGGGAATAAAAATAAGAAAAAATTATGAAAATACCTCCTATGTTTTTCCATACCTGCGATGTAAATTTTGAAATTTTCGAGAAAAACCAATTATTTGGCCATTTTTGGCGAACGAGCTCTATTTCCTTACTGTTATAAAACCTATTCAGAATATTATAGTACAGATAACACTATACAACACCAAAAAAAATTACGAGGTCCGACCAATAAATTTTGATAGAGGAGACAAAAAAAAAAGACACGTGTATTGGCGTTTTGAAAGTTTACATCTGAATTTCATTTGAGGGGGGGTTAAAGTTTCTCAACTCTGGCACATTCTTATTGTTAGTCGTCATAAGAAACCATGTGATCCTTACATTTTAGGTATAAAATGTGTTCAGCAAAGTTATGTAAAATGTTACGGAGAATATTTTTGTGGAATATTTTAACTCTCTAAAGCATGGGTCTTTTTTGTCCTTATTTTAAAAAAGTGCAAAAACCACCATTAAAACAGGGATTTAAGTGGTTAAAATGTTCCGCAGAAATATTACACGTAAAATTTTACTATGGTGTTGTTGCTCTTTTTTAAAAGAAGGACAAAAAAGACCAATGCCTTGAGGATTTAGAGGGTTAACATATTCTTTTTTACAGAACTTTGCGGAACACATTTTATACCTAAAATGTAAGGATCACATGGTTTCTTATGAAGATTAACAATAAGAATGTGCCAGAGTTGGGAAACTTTAACCCGCCCTGAAATGAAATTCAGATGTAAAATTTCAAAGCGCCGATACACGTGTCTTCTTTTTTTGTCTCCTCTATCAAAATTGTCGGACTTTGTAATTTTGGAAAAAATTTGATTTTGTTGTATAGTGTAATTATAAATATACTCTGAAAGTTTTACTAAAATTCGAAAACGTTAAACCTTAAATCGTGAAAGTCAGAGGTGGTCTTTTGTCAATGCGCAGTGCTTTATGAAATTTGAAGTTGTTGAGAACGATGCCCAATTGATGTTTTCGGATTTTGGGTGACACTCGTTTACAGCAGCAATGTTTTCAAGAGATCGACCGGTACGTTGACGCACAGGAGTCTTACTGTCCATCCATAACGGACCAAAACTCTTCAAATTTATTGACCACTCTTTGTCGACTGAAAATTCTTCCAAGTTTACGAACGGTCTCAGCATAACTTTCCAAATTTTTGTAATAAGTTATCACCCCCTATCTATAATTGACAAATATTCATCATAACAATAAATGACATTTGTTGTCAAGACAAAGTTGTCTAAGCAAAAGCACTAACAATTTTATCATAACGAAGCAATAATACTAATAAATGAAGACTATACCTGATAACTTTTTTATCTATACAACCATTTTGCAGTTTATCATGATTAAAATTTATCAGGTATAACCAGGGGATCACGATTGTTAATAATCGAAATAAAAATAGTTGACATATTTCAGAGTTGCCACTTGCTCAAAAAAAAAATTACACTAAATTGAAAAAGTGCACTCTTACTGAGGCACCCTTTAGTAACTCATTATACTATAAATAAAAAATAAATAGAGCCAGCTTCTAACGAAAGTTGAGAAAAATACAATTTAACAAACTTGCATTTACTCAAAAAAAAAACAGTTGTATTTTGATGAACCATGTCAGCGTATGAGTAATATTGTGCAATCATAACAAGTATACTCAAGAATAATATGAAAGGAGTTCTCTTATTTAATTATCTTATTTTAATTAAAAAATTTATATTTTCAAATTAAATGAAATTTGGTATAAATATTTACGCTAACAACCCATACTTAAATCTGAAATAGTTTTAAAATACATATATATATAATTTGATTTATCCCCTAACTTAATTTAAATGATTTTTGGAAGATAAAAACATCATGGATCGGATGAAAAAAGATTTGGTAGTATTCAATTCAAAATAATTTTTAATTTCAGAAAACTTAAATATTATATCTTAATTATTCAAATATATAACCGTGTTACTTGTCAAAAATGTGTCTTTATAGATTGTCGTGGGTTCCGTGTATATTTAGTCAATTAAGAAAATGCTTACAATATTCCATAATGTTTTGGAAATATCACCCATCTCTAATGTTTACAGTTTAATGATCTACAAGCATTAAATTGTAAACAAAATTTATAATTTTCTTTAAATAACCTAATAAGTATGGCAATCTGAGTACTATTTCAATAGATTTAATCAAATTACAGATTAACAATCTAATTAAATTTAATTTTTATTTTATTTTGCCAACAAGTAACAGTTGAACGCCCACAGATGAAGTAGAAGTAAGATTTTGTGGAAAATCTTTTAAAATTTAAATCAATTTAGACTCAGATTACACAAGTAATCTTAGAACTTAGACAAACGCTGACACAAAAGTCTTTAGAGGCAAAAATAGTAGTAGAGTGATTGGAAATCTGTGTCTGTATGCATGCGTATATGTGTGTGTAAACTTTAAAGTTGATCTGTAATTAAATTTTGTTATACTAAAGTGAATGAATGAATAAAAGGCATCAGGCCAGAAAACCAAAAGTTTGACATTCGAAACAAAACACAACCTGGTTTTTGTTTTCGTTTCCGCCCACTCTAGCTAAGGTGCAACAGATGTTGTTTATGTTCATGTTAATTTTATGTTTTTATATGTGTAAAACACATACATATGTACTTTAATACACATACGAATGTAGTTTAATACAACGTTTTCATTAACTCCTTCGAAAAACAAACAAACTGACAGACATACAGAAATTGCTCATATACATACATACAGCATACATAATACATACATACATACTCGTATTTGCATGTATTTAATGTAATTAAAATTCTTGGATAAAATAAAATATAAAAAGCCTACAACATAAGTATTTGGCCCATACGAGCGCACATGTTTTCTTTTTATTCCCCACACAACAAAAAAAAACACAACAACAACCAGGACAAAAGCTGAAAATACACAACAACAAAAACTTAAGCCTAATGAAAATGTCTCCAGAAAACAAGATGTTAAATGATTTGTTTTTGTTATTTTTTTTGTTGTTTTTCTTTGTATAATTAAGTTATAAACATGTAAATGTAAATGTTGTCAAGGCTAACACAACAAAGACAATAGAAAACAATGAGGATGTGCTACTCTTTTCTGGCAAACACACAAGCTCACACAACTGCATGATTAAACAATGGTTGTGTTCATAATACAAGGATGTACAACAATAACTTACAAACATGATTAATGCATCAATATATCGGGAATTCTTCCGGATATAAGGAAAAAACCGGGACAACCTCAATTGTTGGCCTATTTTTATATCCTTCACCTTCGTGAGAAGGGTATATATAAGTTTGTCATTCTGTTTGTAATTTCTACAATATAATTTGCCGACGCTATAAAGAATATATATTCTGGATCCTTATATATAGCGGTCTCGATTAAGCCATGTCCGTCTGTCTGTTGAAATCAACATTCCGCAGCCCCCAAATAACTTACATACACGATTCGTACATCAATATCTCCGAAATTCTTCCGCCTCGGTTGCTATTTAAAATCAAGAAAATCAGTCCACAAATGGCTGAGATATAAGGAGGACAACCTCGATTTTTGACCTATTTTTGACTTATATCCGGATTACTAAGTCATTAATATAGACAATATGGATATCTAATGATAGGCCTTTGCAACGACGTATATAAGACCATAGTAAGTTGGACCTACAATGGGTCAAAATCGGAAAAAATATTTTTTAACCCAAATATTTTTTTCTCACCAAAAGTTTTTTTTTCGCTAAATATTAAAAAAATAATTTAAAAATAAAAAAAACAATAAAATATAAAAAAATCGGTCAAAATCGGGAAAAATATTTTTTAACCCGATTTTTTATTCATCAAAAAATTGTATTTTATTGAAAAAAATGTATTACAAAAAACAAATTTTTTTCACTAATAAATTTAAAAAAAAAGTTTTTAATAAAATTGAAAAAAATAATTTTATTTTACAATTTTGAATAAACAATTTTTTTTAAATAAAATACATATGTGCAAACAAACAAACAAGCCCTCACCACTATGGTGGTGTCGGGTATAATGAAATGGTCCATGTATGAATGGAGCGATTTGACTGATTTTTATACCCTTCACCATGAGTGGCAAGGGTATATATAAGTTTGCCATTCCGTTTGTAATTTCTACATTTTTCATTTGCGACCCCACAAAGTATATATATTTTGAATCGTTATAGATAGCGGAGTCGATATAGCCATGTCCGTCTGTCCGTCTGTGTGTTGAAATCAACTTTCTGAAGCCCCCAAATAACTTACATACACGAATCAATATCTCCGAAATTCTTCCGGCTATTTAAAATCGAGAAAATCGGCCCACAAATGGCTGAGATATAAGGAAAAAACCAGGACAACCTCAATTTTTGACCTATTTTTGACCCATATCCGGATTACGAAATCATTAATATAGACAATATGGATATCTAATGATAGATATTTCAAAGACCTGTGCAACGACGTATATAAGACCATAGTAAGTTGAACCTACAATGGGTCAAAATCGGAAAAAAAATGTTAACCCGAATTTTTTTTTTCACCAAAATTTTTTTTACAAAATTTAAAAAAAAAAATGTTTAAAATTAAAAAAAAAATTATTAAATTTAAAAAATAAAATAAAAAAAAAATTTAAAAAAACTATTTCGAAAAAACAACTGGAAAAAAATTAAATTTTGTTTACCTAAAAATATTTTAAAGTATATTTTGGTGAAGGGTATATAAAATTCGGCACAGCCGAATATAGCTCTCTTACTTGTTTTTATCCGATTCGAAATTTTCAGGACATTAATTAGGAATTTTAAGTTTGTAATATATGTATGTATTTGCCTCTTAACAAGATAAATTTATTGGAGAAACTTTAATCTACACTTAAACTTTAGAAAGTTCCTAATTAGATGAGTGTTTGCTCTGTGATATAATTCAGTCGTGTTTGATAATATCAAATGTTTATGTTAAAAGAGATAAAGTTAAATGAATATAATGAATTTAAATTATTATAAATAAGTCAAATACGGAATTTGACATCAAACTGCAGTTTAAAATCCTAAATGATCAATATTGCTAGGATCGAAAGCTCATCACACATTACAAACAAAAATATCCTTTAGTTTAACATAAAATGAGCTTCTCTACTTATGACCCCCGTAGGTTATTGAGAATGAATACGTGTAGGAAAAAATAACTCAACATAATCAAAAACACTTTTAGAGCAAACAATTTTATAAGAACAATCATTTATGTTAAAGTGTCGGAATACTTTACTCTAAAAGGAAGCAAAAGTCGTGAAATAATCAAGAAATTTAGTCATGTTTAAGATGAAAATCTTTAGCACATCATTGTTGTTTAACAAACATCAAAAACACTTCCATACAAATACAAATTTCAAACACACATACATACATACCTATAAATTTACATACCCAGCAGGAAAAATATGCAGTAAAGAGGCCTTCCTAAAGTCCTTAGTTTGCAGACACAAGGACACCCAGCCGCATTGAAAAATTGTTTAAATTTGACACGGTGCTTTGTGTTTATCCAGGTAAATTTGTATTTACCAACTATCTATTTTTTCAATATTTCTCAACTTCGATGGAAAATATAAAAAACAAGTAAGAAAGTATGGTCGGTCAAGCCCGACCATATAATACCCTACACTAAGTAAAAGAGCAAAAAATTTTTCTTTTAAAATTTCAATAATTTATATTTTTGAGTGATTTTCGGAAGTGGGGGCTATGACCAATTATGGACCGATCACCATGAAATTAGGTCGTGTGATTTGTGTCTATATAAAAGTTAACTTTAGCTAATTCAAAAATTTCCAGCTGCCCGACCTTGCCTCCTTTTTTGCTAGAGATACAATTTTGAAAAAAGACATGTGTTGCATAAATTTTTGGGCAATTTATGACGCAAGTATGAAAACCCATTCTTATTGTTATTTCGTTCGTTATTGTTAAGATATATGATGCTTCGAAAACTGCATCACTTTTAGCAGAATTATACCGACGGTAAAAGTTGACCCCGACAGTTCATAAAATATTGTCGTATTGCAAAGATATAATTGAATATCAGACTTTGACAATTGGAGAGCTTTCTGAAGACGCACAGGAATCCCTAAACTAATTTTATAAAAATTTTAGATTGCTGAACACTTCATCAAGGGTGAGATAAAATTTGGATCTCTTCAACATGTTAGCATCATCTTCCGATCCAATTAATTCCTCATTGCGGCATGTAAAGTCACGAAAAGAGTTTGAAAATAATTATAGTTCAGAAATGATTAGTCTTTTAGATATGTGCGGCGTGGCATTGGTACTCCTGTTCGAGCGCCGATAGAAGTCCTAATTAAGAGGACATATTAGAAGGTCTTCCCTTGAAGGCCTGTAAGGAGACCTGTCGCGTAATGCGACAGGGGTCCTTGTCTACATAGTCGCTTCTATTAAAAAACTTAAAAATTAAATTGAATGTCTACTTAAGAATGTACTTCACAACATTAAATGTTATAAAAGACTAAATTTTCTAGAAGATTTAGTACACTCTTCTTTTTTCATGTAACAATTTATAATAAAGAGAGCAAAATAAATTGTATTATAGAGTGACATCATATATGAATAATAGCAAAGCCAATCATGTTAAAATTTTAACCCTGAAATGCATGATTTATACATTTATTTTTCTATAAAGCACCAAATATTTATTTGATTATTATATTTCCTATAGCTTTAGTTTGATTTAGAATTTCTTTTGCTGAAACTTATCGTACTCCCTTTGATTTAGCTGAAGGATAATCTGAATTAGTATCAAGCTTATGTTAGTCTAAAATTAAGTGGCACTGGAATGTAGACAATTGGCAACAATAAGCATAACGTTTACTACACCCTATTTTGTGTATAATTTTTAGAAGGAAAAGCAAAGCTCTTCTAGAATATCTTCTGCGAGAAGGCAGAGTAGAATGCGTATCGCATATTTTAGAATATGTAAACAGATATTTTAGAAGGCCTTCAAAGTGAACACCTAGCATATTTTCCGCATGGTATATCTGTATGATTTTGTGTATGTCTATGTACAAAATCACATAGATTCATTTACTTAAATGATCTCCAGCCAATAATTTATTTTTTTGTGGAAAAGTGGCATTTGTGGCCATCATGGAATTGCAAGTATTAAGCTTTACTTTTGAGTTAAAAACATAATGAACCTTCTTAATTACCTTATTAAACTTTAGATTACATGCTAACGATCTAAGTAACTTCGGTTATTGTTGCTTAGATGATGAATGATTATAAACAAAACATAAAAGATAATTTATATATAAATTTTATGCATTTTCAAATACTTCTATAAAAAATGACTTGTTCGCAAATAATTCAGTTGTAAATGTGTCTTGTGGGCAATGTGTTTACAAAAAAGTCCTTCTGAATTCCATATTTACTTTATGTATTTTCCACTGGGATATTTATATCTATGTATGTACAAATCTTACTTAATAGAAAACTGTTTCAGTGTTTCACATATTAGGTCAGTTCACAAAAATTTTAATTCCGGATACCACCAAAATGAAGTTTGGTTCATTAAAGTATACTATTTCGAACCTGTTTCTTCTAGGACCAAACATTGATTAACTATCATAAAGGTCAAATTGATCGTAAATACTATAATCTAAAAAAAAATACTTGCTAGATTTATGTGAGATCAATATAACGATACATTGGATGGGTAATAGTTCATCCAAATTATTCCCATACATCTTTTGAGTTTTTTGACATGTTGCTCAAAGATTAACAATATTTCAAAATACTGCCAATTTTATACGAACCATTCTAATGTATATGTTTGAGTATTTATTATAATTGCAGCTGTTTTTGAAGATCTAGAATAACAGAAAAAAAAACAAATCTTTTAGATATGAGAAAACTTACACACATTCAACATCTATGTAAGAAAATACGTGATGAGACTTAATTTAAGTGTACCCAGCAGTTAAGCAACAAAACAATGTATCCCTTATAGACAGCAATTGACACTAATTTCTGCTCAATTGACTGATTGCAATTGCTCTGCGGTTTGTAGTGCAGATAGAACTCAATTGATCACTTTATATATCCCATGTAATCTAGCATGAAGTTAATTGTCACTTAAGTGTCTCTAAGTAATCTACAGTGTATTAACTTTAACCATCTAACCCGCAAACTTTAAAAATCTAAAAAAAAGTTGTCGAATAATTTTTTTTAGGATAATTAAGACCCAATAAACTCAGAATAGCCATCACCTAAAAGTTAGTAAAATTTTGATTTAAAAAAAAACAAGTAAGAGTGCTATATTCGGCTGTGCCGAATCTTATATACCCTTCACCAAATTATACTTCAAAATTTTAAATATTTTTAGGTAAACAAAAAAAATTTTAATTTTTTTTTTTGTTTTTTCAATTTTTTTTCCGATTTTGACCCATTGGATTTCGACCTTCGAGAGAAATGTTAACAAATCTGTAACTAAAGTCACAGTTAAATTTAAAAAAAACAAGTAAGAAAGCATGGTCGGTCAAGCCCGACCATATAATACCCTACTAAGTAAAAGAGCAAAAACATTTTTCTTTTAAAATTTCAATAATTTATATTTTTGAGTGATTTTCGGAAGTGGGCTTTATATGGGAGCTATGACCACTTATGGACCGATTACCATGAAATTGGGTCGTGTAATTTATGTCTATATGAAAGTTAACTATTACTACGTTTATACGCACGGCTTATTCGCAAATAAAAATATTGTAATTATTTGCCATATAAACAGAGAATTATTTTTTTATTTGCAAATAGCTAACTCACGAAAACAATTCCTGATTAACGACACTATTTGCAAATTAGATTTTAAACATTGCCATATTTTTTAACGTTTTTAGTTTTTCTTTTGTATTTTAAACATTTTATTGCGTTTTTGTATTAATTGAATTGTAAGACAAACAAGAATTTTTAATTCTTTCATTTTTGCATTAATAAAAATAAGAATTTTCCGTAACCAAAGTGACATATAAACAGAGAGTTAATTAATTGCAAATAATTTTTATTTGCGAATAGGCTATGTATAAACGTAGTATATGTTGAATTTTGTGTGTATACCAATATTTTTAAGCGATTTATGCACGTTAAAATGATTTTCGGAAGCGGGTCTATATGGAAGCTATGACTAATTATGGACCGACCGTAACAAAATTTGGTGACATGAATTATGTATATATAAAACTTATTTGGAGCGGAATTTGTGGAGATGCATATATAAATTAAACATTTATGACCTATAATGTCCAATTTCGGAAGGCCATTTGTATGGGGGCTAGGAGAAATAATGAACCGATTTCAGTCAGTTTCAATGTGCTTGGTCCTTGGGCGTAAAATATGTACCTAATTTTATCGAAATATCTGCAAAATTGCGACCTGCACAAGGTTTACATAGACAGACAATCAGCCAGCCAGACGGACGGACGGACATCGTTCTCAGAAAGTGATTCTAAGTCGATCGGTATACTTTAAGGTGGGTGTTAGACTAATATTTTTGGGCGTTACAAACATCTGCACAAACGCATTATACTCTCCCCACTATGGTGGTGTAGGGTATACAAATTATAATTACTTTTTGAGATAATTGGTGTTTTGGAGAATTTAAGAGGATTTACAAGCAAACGAATATGAGATGTATTTTTCACTGACTATTTGAGGTCAATTAGTAAATGTACATGTTAAAATAACTAGTCACGTAGTTAGCCATGTAAAATCACTAGATCGGGACAGTCTCCTAAAACTGCTGGGTACATGATAGCATACACAAAAACACAACAAACCAAAAAAACATTTAATTCTCAACTATTTTCGTCATGTCGTAGTGTAAATGATTGAAACATGCCATAAATTATACGAATATCACTCGTTAAATTCCAACATTTACTGTATAAAAGGAAATTTGAGAGGAATTTTAATAACAAAAAAAAATAAATAACCAAAAATCACTAAATTATGTGGTAAATTATTTCGAAATTTGCATTGACGCACACAGACGAAAAATTTACAAAAACAAATATTTTATTTATAGAACAATTGAAATCTAAATTGGTAATTGATAGATTACTTACAATAAATAAATATTTACACAATACATGTGAATTAATAACCAAAATTTCCTTTATGGCCAGGGTGGAATCAGGGTTTAGTGTTACAAACTGCTGACTCATATAACGTTTTAATGAATCTCCTCATTAATGTTGGATTTTTTTATTTTTTTTTAGCAAGTTGTATTTTTTTAAATAAAAATTGGGGTTTATTTTGGAAATTTAACATGGCTCAGTTTAATAATTGTATAAAATATATATATTTACATTAAAGGAACGAATATGATTCACATTCACCCTAAAGTCAGTTAAAATTTGTCCCTCTATCTGGTAATCAAACTACAGATCGGAATTTGGAAGATAGCTCAATGAAGTAGGGAAGAACCCTTTTGAATGTGGTCGTAATCAGTAAGTTATAAGAGATTTTGATAATGTATTTTAAATTTCTTAAAAACAATTGGTTTAACTTTAAGATATAACATCAACGTATACTAAATGTATTCTCAATTACCTAAATATTCCAATCTAACAATAAGTTCTGCAGAGAATCATAAAACATTTCAATGCAATGCAGTGTGTGGCTAATCGTTTTTAAAGTCCAACAACGTGAAGAGTTTATAATTGTACTACGTCCACTGGTATTCATGAAAGTATAAGAATATGTTTGCATATTAGGGTATCCATTCTAATAATGTTTGTTTGTTCGAAAAATCGAATGCTTTCTTATTAATGATTTACAGCCTTACCTAAATAAACGCATAGAGCGTTGCGTTTTCTGTCGCTTAGTGTTTACGCTAAAATAACATACCTAAACAATAGTGTTAATGTGTTGTCAAAAATTACAAATATTTAGTCAATATTACATGTAAGAAGCTCAAACAAAGTTCATTAAAAAAAACTTTTATTCCTAAGAGCTTCAACAAATTTTATTGGAATTATTAGTTTTATTCGATGAGAAGAAAATGTGAATAATGTGGATACCCTAATTTATACTCACAAATGCAAGAGATATGAGAATATTACAAAAGCCAACAGATACACCAACATAAACCACAGCAGGAAATTAAATTTCAGCAACAGTTAGAATTTTCTGTGAAACAATAAAACATAGAAACACACACACAAACTTAATGTAATACATGTATTTATATTAAGGTTGCCCAAAATGTTCCAAACTAAAATATATATTTAATTCATTCTAAGGATATAGTTTCTCAAAATGTTTGTCCTTGTGTCAATATGGGAAAGATAGGGAAGAAAATAGGTTTCGAAAAATTCAATAAATAATTTATTTTACTTCTTTAATAACGAATTATTGTGCTTTTGTCATCGAATAACAAATAATTTATAAACAGTTATGATGTTATTTCACTGACATATGCTCCACTTCATGTTTTCAGGTACATTATTATAAAAAATTCAAAAAGTACCCTTAGTTCTGCCTTCGTTTGATTCACTCTGATGTCCATCAGTTAAATTGTATGTCGATAAGTTGAATAATTTTTATAATATTAAAATAGTACAATTTCCTACTCTTAAACATCCATCAAGTTTGAATTTTCAAAATACTCCGTTTCACGGATATTTATACCCTACACCACCATAGTGGGGAGGGTATAATGCGTTTGTGCAGATGTTTGTAACGCCCAAAAATTTTAGTCTAACACCCACCTTAAAGTATACCGATCGACTTAGAATCACTTTCTGAGTCGATTAAACGATATCCGTCCGTCCGTCTGGCTGGCTGTCATTGTAAACCTTGTGCGCAGAGTACAGGTCGCAATTTTGAAGATATTTCGATCAAATTTGGTACATATTATTTTTTTGGCCCAAGGACTAAGCCTATTGAAGCTGGCTGAAATCGGCCGTTATTTCACCTAGCCCCCATACAAATGTCCTTCCGAAATTGGACTTTATCGGTCATAAACGTTTAATTTATATATGTATCTCTACAAATTCCGCTCCATATAGACCCGCTTCCGAAAATCACATTAACGTGCATAAATCTCTTAAAAATATTGGTATACACACAAAATTCACCATAAATAACTTTCATATAGACATGAATCAAACGACCTAATTTCATGGTGATCGGTCCATAATTGGGCATAGTCCCCATATAAGGCCCACTTCCAAAAATCACTCAAAAATATAAATTATTGAAATTTTAAAAGAAAAATGTTTTTGCTCCTTTACTTAGTGTAGGGTATTATATGGTCGGGATTGACCGACCATACTTTCTTACTTGTTTTTGTGATACATTTATGTCTCAAACCATTCAAATCTGTATTAATATTTAAAAAAAAGCACCAAACTATTTTCCCGGATTTGTCTACAAGATTTTTGAGTTTTTTATACTACTATAGATGTTTGGTATAAAATATGAATGATCACATATTAAGCTTATTTTCTCTAAAATCGCAGTATGTATTTACGAATTAAGATATTTGAATTTTGAGAAAATCGGAAAAACTACCATTGCTTACAGAATTTCACGAAGTTCATTCGATTTTCGGCAAGAGTTCTAGTTATTTGATTGTCCTTAAATTGTTCATTAGTTAGTTTTACATACTAAAGAACAAAATAACACCAATCTAAAGCAAATCTATTTTTTAATGACAGGTCTAATGTGCATAAATGTGTGTCAGAGTGCGTAAGTTTCTTAAATAATTTTGTGAATGAACTTTTCCAAAGGCAAACTTAAATGTAACATTAAATTGTCAACAGAAGAACCAGCAGGTATCCAGTGAAGCAATTCAATAAAAGAGAAAATAATTTTTATTCACATCCAACTATTGAAGGCACCTGCTGGGTATGATGTGTGTGAGTACTTAATAATATAGACAAGTCAATATTGCGTATTAAATTTTATAAACAATTTGTTAGACCAATTAGTTTGAGTAGGTATAAAATTCAAACAAAAAACATACATATTTACAGTGATGGTACACTAACTGAAATCGGCTAATTCGTTTCTAGTAATATGAACAAATGATCAAATCTGGTCATTAAAAAAGATACAAATGAGATGGAAATATGTATAAACAAATTAGCGGTATTCACAATCTTGTGAAAATAGTCTTGCATCATTGCAAATGCTGAATTATATATGTTTTTGCATGTTTTTTATTATTACTGTAAAATTTTGCATTTACAATTATGCTGGACCATTTTCACAAGATAGTGAATACCGCTATTGTATTTATAATTAGTTAGGATTTTCTGTGTCCTATCCATTTTAGTGATATTTTGCTATATACAATTAATAAATTTATATACCTTGTATACCAAAATTCAGAATTATTGTGTCAAATGTTTTTATGATTTACATTTTTCATAAATCATTAAAAAATTAAAAATGTTTCGACATACCTGGCTACCGATTCGAAACGATTAAGTCTAATTTCGCAAACAGTATTTTTTTTTATTTTATTCATTCAGTTACAGAATCCTAGCCAATAGGCCATAATCGGTTCCAATTAAACTACTCACAAGTTTAGAAGTTTCTAAAATTTAATTGAAAATTACTAAAACTAAATTAATTTTTTAAACTAACAAGTTATTCTTATTATTATGAATATTTCTAATCTAGTAAAAGTGTATATCAAAAAATTATGGTAATTGGATTATTAGATTGAAAAAATGTGACAGTTTCAGTCGCAAAGTATGTCTGGGTTGATTAACAACTCGCGCGTCATTGTAATTATTTTTTAAGCGCAATCAGGCCCGTTATCGTTTTTGTTCCGTCGACAATTTTGAGTCTCACTCTGGCGGTTGTGTGATGTAAGGTTCCTCTTCTACGTCATTTGTACCAACCGCGTGTCTTTTAATTTAATTAAACCCTGGTGGAGACCATACAAAACTTAACATTTAAAACTCAAATCGTAAATTGGTGGAGTACCATCTATAACTCAACGTATCAACTGATGGAGTACCATTATCACTATCGATTTTTAAACAGTTTCCTATATGAAGATATAAGTCGACTGGTGACTAACATGAATCGACGTGCGATAACCTGGCAATTTGACAGTGTTATTGTACTTTAAATTCCAAAAAAATACTGTTTGACATTCGTGACAACTCTACATCAGGAAAATATGAGACAGATAAGAGGATCTCAAGAGAGAGCTGCATAAATAAAAGAAAATCTCAAATATATTGGCAACAATGTCGCCAAACCCCATCACAATTTATTGCTTCTATATAAAATACACGTAAACTCATTGTTGACAGTGGTTGTGGTTCCATTTGTAATCAGGCTGTAACTGCATTAACGAACCCACCCACAATTTAACTATAATCGCCTGTGTGTTCATATTGCGCTAAACGGATTGATGTTGCAGAAATGATTTTCTATTAATATTTGTTTAACATTGTTCCGTATAATTTATGCGTGATGTATAAATGTACATATGTATAATTATGTATGTACTTCATTTTAAAATCTTAAAAAATTCCATGAAAATATTATAAACTATCGCATAATGCCTTTCGATAAAGTCCCAAAAATTGTACTATTTTGCCACAAATCCCATCACTGCTTCATTTCCTTTTCCTATTTTAAAACTTCAAATTTGCTTGTCTGACACTTTTCTCTTATCTTATTTTTCTTTCATCAGTCAGTTTCTCCTTGCTATTCACGAAGTGCGCGAACGTCTTAATAAATTCTCGGAATAATATTGTTTAATAATAATAGTATTTATTTATTAGAGCTATGAAATTTTTCAAAAATCTTTCATTTAAATTGATATTCAACGTTTTACGTTCCAACTTGTTGCAAAGCAGTCGACTGCGCTGCTGCGAGGGAACTGTGTTGAGTCGTGGAATTTTAATTAATTATTTTCAAAATTGTTCATAAAACATTAAAAATTATTAAAATTCACCTTGTGTGCGTGGCCTGTTTTGTTATTTACGTGCAAAAGTGCTTAAACAATAATAGTGCGAAAATTAATTTTTATATTCTTTGGGGCATTCTAATTGGTAAGTTGTTCGATATTTTGCTTATAGGGTAAAGGCTCTGAGTTAAAAGCTTAATAAATAAGAATAACGATAATTTTATACAAAAGTAAGAATTAACTTTAATTTAACATACATACACTCATTTATCTTTATGTAATGTTTAAATTTGGATGAGATGAGTATTTTCATATATTTTTGTCCTCATTGAGTGATCATTTTTCATCAGGTGCGGTATTGCCTGTTTTTTAAGAAATATTTTAGTGGCAATGTCAACTAAAACAAATTTGTAACCATATCAATTTAAGTAATATTTTTACCAAAGAGGTTTTAACAGATAAAACTTTGTTTAAATATTACCTCCAATGTGAAAGTTTTCACAAACAAATTATTTGTTTTGTTATTTTAATTGATGCCGCCATTAGGAACAAAAATTTCTATGATTTTCAATAGTCGGCATAGTAATGCCACCTTCAGGTAAATTTTTAATGTTTTATATTAAGCTCAAATTCTAGAAAGTAGTTTATTACTCATCCTTCTTGACAATAGATTTGAAGAAAATGAGTTTGAAATGAGTTTACCTAATAGTCGGCACAGTTTTAATTGAGCATTTTAAGAACTGCCGAGTATAGGTGACCAAGCATCCTGAATTCGGTATCAGCTTTTTATATGACTGGAGATCGTAAAACAGAGTAATATTTTGCGATTCAGTAGGTATTATGTCCTAACATCTTAGAATCCCAACTATGGACACTCCCGAAAAAAGACGCATGCACCAATATCCTAAAAAAGCCTTAAAAATGTTCTATGCGAAAGAAGGCCCGATTTTTGTATTAGGTGCCAGTAAACAATTCAGATTATACGGTTCCGAAGGTCCTATGAGAATGGGACCGCAAACAGTGTTATCTAATTCCAAAGGAAGCCATTAAAAAATGAGAATTAACTTAACACGGTTCAATCAATCGTGAAGGAAGAGCTCCAAACCACACCATGTGTATATGATCGACCAGGAAAGAAATGGTATAAAGGGGTTTTGAAACGGTTATCTCTAAAATAAACCTTAAGATACCTTAATAAACTGGCTCTTTACTAAATCAGTTGAAGTTATTAGTAGGTGATCGGCCTGAAAATGAGAAAAGACTTAAAGAAACGGATTTGGATTTAGGTATAAAAATAGTCAAAATAATAGCTCCAAATATGAACGTAGAATTTATTCCGATGACATTATCGAAGAGAACAGTAACATTAAAAGAAATAATAAAAACTATTGAAATTGTGAGTAATGCTACCATAGAGGCAGGCACTTTTATAATTAATAAGGACAAGCTGAAAATAAGGTAGTATCGCCAACTTTAGCTGCAGAAAATCACAATGAAACGTTGAAACCTGTTCACTACTCATCTCCAACTATATCAAATAGTTATTCGGATACTTCGTTTCAGCCTTTTAACTGTTCAAATCCAATCCCAACAAGTCATTTAACCAACCGCTTCCAAGGAATATTGTCTGCCCAGAGAAAAAATATAGTTATACATGTTTACCATAACCATTTAAAATGCAGATATCATTTATATGGGCAAAGGCCAGATACTACAAAATAGGTAGGTTTAATATTCCTTATGAAATCCAATGTAATTTTTTAATCGATATTTAATTCTGGATCGAATATGAAACATATAACTATCGTTTTCACGAAACCAAAGTACTTTTTCTGTCGTGTTCAAAACCTATTGCGACAACGATTAGATTCTATGACAACTCCGGTAGTTACCATTGAAGTTCTCTTAAATTGTTTAGGAACAAAAATAGCATATTTGTTCTAAAAGAATATTAAATTTAAACAAAAAAAATAGAGCGATTGGAAAAAATAAGCTCCGAGCAAGATCATGGATCCTCGATTTCACCTGTTTTTTTCACAAACTAAATTATGATGATTGTGATTAGCTATGATTTTTGCAAAAGTACCTAAACAAAAGACTTTTTATACATTATATACAAGAATTTTTTTATTTATATATTTTTTTCATACAAAATTCGATATTGAGAATCCAATTAATAAGCATGCATGCATTTGTAGCAAATAACTAAATAATTTTAACCTATAAAATAAAATAAAAATTTAATAGATAAGAAATAATATTACATTAATAAAATACTATTTAACATTTAAAACCTGAATAATGAATTTAAAAAATACAAAAAACAGAGTCTTGCTAATGTTAAGGGTTATAGAATATACATATGAAGACAAGAGTGTATAATACAGATCGAAATTGAAATAAAAATTTAATATACAAAAAGCAACTTTAAAGACTAACAATTAAGGCAACAAAATGTATGTTTTTTAATTTATGCTATTGGCGGTAGATGACTCAATGCTGTCGGGTGCTTTTTGAGATTGTAGCCATTCACCAACGGGTTTCAAATTTTGTTCCAACCATTTGATATTGTTCTTAACATTTTCCAAGGCTTCTTTGCGAGCAGCAGTACCAGCACCAGCTTCGGGATATTTTTCAAAGAATGCTTCCATTTCTTCTAGTTTTGTTTGTGAAGCAAAACGTGAGGTAATAGATGGAATCATGCGACCCATATAACGTTCATTGATGCCAAAACGTTCTACTAAACGTGGCCAATTTTCACGAACATAATCCCACACCAAAGGTTGACCTACACGATTTTGTGCAATATATTGCAAGCAGCTGAAATAATCCTGACCTCTTACATAGCTTTCATTCCATGCCAAGTTAATGTAACTGAAATTTAAAAGAATTGTTTAAAATATGTTAATTGTTTTGATTTGTGTAAAATACCGTTGCAGTATCCATGGTTCATTAATAGCGGCTAAAGATTCCATAAGTTTCACTTTTTCCTGGGCATCTTGTTCTGCCACAAACAGATCAAAGACTTGATTCCATGTCTCTTCATTGCCAGCAACTTTCATGCCGTAATAGTAGACGGTTGAGCGAATATCAGGATTGGGTCTCACTTCTGGATTAACCAGCCACTCTGTGAAACGTTTACCAGCTTCTTCCAAAGCTTCATTATTGCCATAACCACAAGCAGCATTCAATATAGTTACACGTAAAAGACTTGAACAAAAATAAACATATTACAAACACTATTTAAGTTATTTAGCTAAGAAAGTGAAAATACTTTTGCAAGTGATCGTCACCAACAGTCCATGTCACTGAGTCGTAAGCAGTCCTCAATAATTGACGAGCATAGTCCACAAAATCACGATACATATCGGTAAAGTATAGCAAATTCTTAATGGCACTTAGACGAGAGGCAGCTACACTCCACGGTACATAATCCAATTCCTTTTCCAAATATTTGCTCAATTCCAAGGCAATGCTGTAGTCAACTTGACCTGCATCGGCCAAAACAAAAACATCATTTATCAAATGAGCACGATCGGCCACACTAAAGTCACCACGACTCTCGAATAGAGCCTTTGTCAATGACTGCCACATATCGGTGGGATAATTAACACGGTAGTAGCCCACTTGATTCTTGTTAAATTTAATCCAGTCAACAGCGGCAGGAGTCGTAACAGTTACTAAAGTAGAAAATAACAAATAAACATGAGCTCTACCAGTTATAAATCCTATAAAAAAGCTTCTTACATTCATTATCATTATAATTGAAAATGGCACGTTGAACTTCACTGTTGGTATTGGTGTAATATGTAATGGGTATGGACCAATGATAACTGTGGAAATTTAAAAATTATTTTTTACATTATTACATTACTTTTGAATAGTTTTAACTCACTTGAATTCAGAATCTTCATAGCTGCCATTGTAGTCTTCGGGATTGGCAAAGAACCTCTTTTGTGTCAGTTTATAACTATTTCCAGTACGGGTCACTTCTACAACAGGTAAACCCATTTGTTCAGTCCATGTTTGCATGATTGACCTTTGGAAACACCGATTATTATTTTACCTAGAATACATAATCACTTTTTACTTACTTCACATCAAAATCAAAGTTCAATGCCTCCAGTTCACTAAGAAAATCATTAGTTTCCGCATTCTGGTAGTAGAATCTATTCAGGTAGTTGGTGGTAGCATTGCGGAATTTCTCCGCTCCAACTAGATCTTCTAGCATACGAATAACAGAAGCACCTTTTGAATAAGTTATAGAATCAAAAAGCTCAGTAATTTGATTGGGACTTTCAACCGTTTGTACAATTGGATGGGAGGCTAAAGTGGCATCAAGTTTCATTACACCGTGCAAATCGGAAATGAGGAATTGGTCGAGCTATGAACGTCATTTAGAATAGATAAAATATAAAACATAAATTTTAAATATTACGAGTGTTTATAATTTTTTCAAATTAACATTTTACACATTTCTCTCACTTAATGCAAGAGCACTAATATGGTTTAGTGAAAAAAAAATTGTGAAATAAATATTGGTGGAAAATGAACATGCTCGGATACTTTATAATACCGAATTTTAAATTGAAACATACATATAAAATTTACAATATAATTTTTAAAACTTACCATTTGCCAATCTGGATGGACATGATTAACACCTTTGTATTCAATATAACTGGCAAAACCTTCATTCAACCACAAGTCGTTCCACCACTTCATTGTCACTGTGCATATAGAAATATAAAATACAAAACAAGATCGTAAAAAGTTAAACAATTTAACTTACCCAAATTGCCAAACCACATATGAGCCAATTCATGAGCAATAACAGTGGCAACACGCTGTTGATTAGCACTTGAACTAATAGTTTTGTCATACAATAATGCAGTCTCACGGTATGTAACCAAACCCCAGTGTTCCATAGCTCCAGACACAAAATCAGGAATTGCTGCCATATCGAGTTTAGGCAATGGATAAGACACATTAAAGTATTCAATATAGAATTCAGTGACGCTGGCACCCACATTAAGAGCATAATCCACCTTATCAACTTGAGCAGCTGTTGCAAATACACGCATTTCAAAGTCATCTTGACCTTCCAAAATGCCTTTAACCATCTTTGATTTGTGAGCAAAGTCGGATACAATGAAACAAGCTAAATACGTGCTCATGGGTACACTTTCAGCAAAAGTTACTTCTGTTAGACCACCGCCAATATCTTTTTCCTCCTACAAACGAAAATAAATGAGAATAGTTATAAATAATTATTGAATTGCTTATTTGTATAAAACATGAAAACCTACCTCAACATTCATGTTTGATAGAGCATGATAACCGTCTCCCGTCGGCCTTACTACAGTAATGGTAAACATAGCCTTCATGGAAGGCTCATCGAAACAGGGAAATGCCTGGCGAGCATAGGTGGGTTCAAACTTTGATGTTGCAATCCATCTAAAACATTATATTTATGATTGTAAGAATTTATCAATATTATTATTCTCGTAAATCGGCGTAAGAAAATACATAAAAACAAGCGAGTGCATGATGTTAAAGCATTTTGTGTGTACCTTTTTTCATTACGTTGCTTGTCCAAATAGGAACTCTGATAAAAACCTACAATACGGTCTACCAATGAACCGTTGAAAGCCAATTGCAATGAATAGTTGCCCACTTCCAAGGGTTCGGCAAACTCGGTGACCCAATACTCCAATTGGGGATGTTCAAATGTTAATGAAGGTGTTATTATACGTGCAGGTATCTCTTCATTGCCTAAATGCTTGACTTCTTTTGTCACCACTGAAAGGAACTTCGAGTGTACCGGTATGTATGAAATGGGTTTTATCACCTCCAGTTTTATTGTTACGTTTCCACTAAATGTTTTATTCTTTAAATCTGGCTGTAGTACCAGATTATAACGCAGTGGCCTCAATTCTCGTGGCAAACGAAATGACAAATGTTGCAATACCTTCGAAGTAGCCATCACGGACGGCGCTATTGTTGTCTTATTGAATAGAAATACTTTTGACTTCTGAGGGGATTGTGTGGTTGGTGTTACTGGACGAAATCTTAGTATTGGTTTGGTCGATAAACGCAAAACGTCATTGAATTGTCCCTCCTCTTGTATAATTGTATCGTTGTAGGTGAAATCTACTGTTTTTTTTTAAAAAAAAGAAAAATCAAATTTTCGTACGATTTGATAAGATTTCGTATTACTAACGCGTGCCTTTAATATGTACAATCAAAATCACACAAAGATTTTAAATTTTTAACTCAAAACAATAAAAAAATAAAGTTAATCGACAAAAAAATAAAAGCAATAACAACTCAACAAGAATTCCCATCAGATTCAATCACTGGGAATTGAGGACGTAAAATTTTGCAAATAATCGTGGAGATGCCATGTCGTTAATTAACTGAAAATAGTGGTGGCAATGTGCTGCCACATCGGTAAAAGAAATAAAATGACCGTTAGCATTTGAAATTAGATATTATATGAAATGTGATGTTATTATTGTTAGAGGTTATTGCTGTAATAATATTGCCTAAGATATAATTTAAATTAAGCTTAGAATGGGATTAAATGACAAAATTGTAATTGTCGAATTATTTAATCACAAATATTTATTATAAATATCAAAAATATTTATATCTTCATTTTTTTAATTTAAAATGGAAATTATAAACCTGTTATGTTAAAATAAACGCATAATGAAGAGCAATTATTAAATAAATACAACCCAGGAAATATTTTAGAACTTGTTACATGTCGTGGAAGAACTACTTCTAGAAATGTTGGTAGTGAATTATCGCTTCCACAGACTACTTCCAAGGGTGACAATTTCATGCAGAAATCATTGATTAAACTGCTGATTACAGAACCGTTCCTAGGAAGAATCGCTCCTAACGATTCCTTAGAATTTGTTCCGAATGTGATAATTTCCAAAAAAAAATTACTAATCACAACTCCAAACTATAACGAAGGTTTTCCTGAGAATTTTTCAATAATAAAAACTTATTATTAATCTGTAAAACTGAAGTAAAATTTTTGAATCTTTGTATAATATTCCTGTATATATAAAGTTTTTTTTTTAATATTTTACCCACCTTTATAATTTTGTTCATTGACAATATTTCTACCGACATACACTAACGCTCCTAATAAGAAAACACATAATACTAATAAAAATATACAAAATCCCGCTAATGTTAGAACCGCATTGCTGGGTTTTTTTGACAAATGATGTGTCTCCTTCATCCGATGATGATGTTCGTCTGTCGATAGTGATGATCGTGGTCTTATTGGTATGGGCATTTTTGGCTGATGCTGTTGAGGCGGGTACATTTTTGTTTTATTTATTTATTATAGTATATCGTTATATTTTTATTTTTTTTTACTTTTACCTTTTGGCAATACTTAAACAATTTGTTTATTTTACGCGCTTTAAAACTCTTATGTATTTCGTTGACATTTGTACGAAACTTATCTTATTTTATTGAATTTTACTATTTAATGAAAGTTAATAAAGTGTTAAAAATATATTTGTCTACTAAAATATTGTGGGAGATTATAAATAATAATCACGAAATATGAAAAAAAAATGTTAAATTTTTATTTTTATCAATGTTTCTATAGATTTTATTAAAAAAAGATTTTGATATCAATAGTCAAGATGATAATTAATTTAAAAATTATGTAATATTTCCTTAAAAAAAATTATGATTTATTTATGTATGTCATATATGTAAGTGTACTCTTACACGTTCAATATACAATATGGCCGCTATACAGTATTGCGAAATTTATTGAACATGTAGCATATAGTATTGATGTATCGCAGAATAGCTGAAATCCAGATCGCGATACAAATATCACAATATTTATATATTGAACGTGTAGCAGTGCCCTAAGATCAATTCATCATTTCGTTAGTTTAGTGTACAAACGTGCTAAGTTCCTTTTCAGAAATATTACAAGAGAAACAAAAAACTTTCTAAAGTTATTGATTTTAAATATTTTTGAAATCTGTTAATGCAGTTTTATTACTATTTATAATGACAAATAAGCAGAGTTAAGTACTTGCATCTTATTGGTGCTTTTTTGGAACTCGAAACATTTTCTGTTTTATATCAGAAAGTCGAGTTGATAATAAATTTAAAAAATGTCAAATATTTAATTAAAAAAATGTATGATTTACATTTTATGGTTGAAATTTAATGAATAAACCAATAATTAACCTTTTTATTGTCTTCGGGTCAAATTTGACCCATTTTGAAATTATATTTCATATTTTATGACTTTTATTAAAAAAAAAAAAAAATTGGGAAAAAAAATATCTATTTTCTATTTGGGTCAAGTTTTACCCGAAGATTTAATGTCAGTAAATTTTAAGACACTAACCCCCATTTTCTCAATCTTTGGTTATTTTTTATCGTGAAGATGAACTGACAGTTCTCTTACAAAAAAAATTTTAATTGGAAGTATATCGTTACGAAAAACGATAACCAATTGAAAAAAAAAATTTACATTTAGTAACATATTTAAAGTCAAAAATTTTTTAAAAATAAAATGGACTTAGCTCTTTTGCGTATTCATAGTTATTAAATATTAACCATTCCTGACTACTAAAAACAAGAAATTTTAAAGCTATATGTAAAAATGTATTGTTTAAACTTTTAAAATAATTCGGTAAACCGGTTTTTTTCGAAGTCGGTTAACCGAAAAATGGCCAATTATCGGTTAATCAGTTAAAATATGAAAGAAACAAAATAAAAAAACAAAATTTGTTTCTGATATATTAAACAGTTAGGGTATGTGAAACACTAAAATGGATGGAATTGTCTATAGTGCAACATACTGAAAGATGGACATATGGTTAAACGGACATCGTAATATTAATTTCTCCATCTATTAGGACAATAATATTAAAAATTGTATTAAGAAGTAATTCTTTTAGATCATTGAGGTTTTTCAATATTTTTATTTTTTGAATTTTTGCACAACAAAATTGAAATTGAATTACATATTTACTCTAACATTGATTTAATACCATGATAATTGATAATAAACTTTTTTTTACAAATAGTTTTTTTATGTAAAACGTTTAATCAGACAACATTGTACTCGTATGTTGCTGACATTTGTTTAACTCGTACGATTATTGTGTGTTGTATGAGAAATAACAACCATGTAATTTGTTTTATCACTAATAGACCAAAAAAAAAAGGCCAGAGCAAAATCCAACACAATACAAAAAATAACAAAATAAATAGAAATAAAATATTTTAATAAAGCGAAGCACAACAGACTTAAATAATTTGCTTCCGGCGTCAAATAAATTGGTATACAATTTTGTTATTGTTAAAATGAAGTAAAATCTAACAACAATAACAATAAAATTGAGTTTATAACATTCATACCACCATGTTAATGGTTCAAACGCTTTTGACTGATTATCTTCATGCCACATCTGTTAATACATTCATGGATACATAGATGATAGATACTCTCGTACAAATAGGCGGAATGTATGATTCAGACTCTAAATTAGGTTTCATCTCTTTTTATTAAGAAAATTTATATATTTTAAACTTTTCTTTATGTATATTTTTTTGTTTGTTTTTTTTTTATTTATTTCTGTTATTGTGGGTAAAATACGTATTGAACAAAACAAAATAATGGTAATAAAACAAGACATTTGATTATTTATTGTAGCTTAAGCGAAAAATATAATAAGTTGAGTTGTGTTGTTGTATTATTATTATTTAAAACTTGTTTGAATTATGGCCAAGTTAAGTTGATTTGTAATATGTCTGACAGTCGTTGTCGTCATTTTCAACTCACTTTCTATAATATTGAAATACTCTACCACAAGTGTTTGTATCTACATATAAATATGTACCTGTATATGTTAATGTACATCTATGTATGTAAGTGGAAGTGTAACAAGTATTTGAACACATTAGAGGTGGTTACGGTGGTTTTTGCATTACAAACGTTAGAGGTGGAGTTGTTTGAATCGTAGCCAAGGTTGTTGGCACGATGTCGAAGTTAACCCTCTTTAAAAAAATATATAAACATTATTTTTTTTTTTGCAATATTATTGTTAGTATAGTATTACATTTTTGTATTTGAATCTTGTAGTTTATAGTTTACTGCAGTTAGTAAATTTAGCAATTTATTTGCACTTATAAGTTTTAAATGCGATCGGTTTCGATATCAATAAATATTATGATATTGTAGCAAAATTAAACATTTGATAACACCATACAACAAAAGCCGAAAGTTTCCCTTTTCTTTTTTTTAACATAGAATTTGAATAGGAAAAATGGAAAAAGGGAAAAAACTCACGGGGAAATTTATTCATAATTGGGCTGCAAATTTCCACCATATAGCATGAAATCGTTTCTTTTTTTTCAAATTATATGACTTAAAATGCGGTAATGTATTCAATACAATATAAATTTATTCAAAGTTTTGGCCATTTTCAGCTATGACCTGTTTCCATCTATCTGGCATCATATGGATTCCATTCTTTTGATGCCAAGAAAGAATCAAACCAATATCGGATACTCTGTTCCAAAGTGAAGCGTATCATAGAAAGAGCGTTCTGCATCGATCGAAACAAATAGTAGTCGGAAGGGGCACATTCTGGACTATAAAGCTGGTGAGGAATAAATTCCCAACCACTTCATTCAAAATACATTTTAACACGTTTTGTAACATATGGCTTAGCGTTATCATAATGAAATATTACAGTTTCATGTTTTTCGGAAATGCTGGATTCAAATGATTTCGGTACAAATCCACAAAATACGGAGAATTACCTTAGCGCCATAAAATATTTATATTTACATCACATACGATCTCTTACGCTTCGGGTTATCGTAATGGATACATTTTTCATCACAAGTAATGATTTGATACCCAATTTCCCTGCTTTTGAATTAATCCTGCTACTTGAAAACGCTTTGAAATTGCTACTTGAGTAGCTTCCAATGATTTTGCAAGCTTCATACGCAAAAAGTTTTAATTAAAATTAAAACATTGTAAAATAAGAAAAAATACGCAAATTATATTATATACTCATAGGAGCAAAATATTCAATTATAACACAATAACATCAAATCTATGCCATTTTGTTACAAATCATCTGATTCGGAATGATATTTTTACATCGATATTAAGCTCATTGAATTATGAGTATTTTTTCTTGTACCCTTTTAAATCTCAATCTGTGTTCTCATATACTACACCATTTTTAAATGAAATTGAGAACATTATACATGATATTTAGAAAATTCCAAATGAAATTGAGAATTTCCATTTTAAATTGAGATAATTCTAAATGAAGTTGAGAACATAGAGCGGAAACTAGAAAAAAAACTCAAACAAAAAAATTACTCAAAATAATCACACATACGAGTGTTGTTTTTGTTTTCACATAGTTTTTTCTACTAATACATAATCACCACCTAGGTTTCTGACAACTGAGTTAGATCTTTGACATAAGAGTTTCCGCTCTATGTCTATTCTCTATGTTTCTCAATTTCATATTGAAATTCTCAATTTCAATTGGAAATTCTCAATTTCAATTGGAATTTCTCAATTTAAAATGGAAATTCTCAATTTCATTTGGAATTTTCTCAATTTAAAGTTGAAATTCTCAATTTTAATTGGAATTTTCTCAATTTAAAATGGAAATTCTCAATTTCATTTGGAATTTTCTCAATTTTAATTTGAAATTCTCAATTTCATATGGAATTTTCTAATGAATTTTATATGCTAGAGTAGAAAATTTTCTCTGAAATGTTTGCAGTAATTATTTTAGTTTGATATATATACTGATTATATATATTTAACAATCAAATCGGTTTTAATTTAACTGTAGGATTAAAACTACATACAAACTCGTACTAGATGCCTTTGCTTGTTTAGTATGATCGGTTGTGGGCTGAACCTTACTAAATATAGACAGGTTTAGTGAATGCCATTTATTGTAGCTTTTAAATATAGAAATCACATCACCCTCAAATGGTTAAATAATAAACACTTTAATTAAATATTGTATTAACAAATGTTTATTATTATTGTTAATACTTAAAATGTTCATATGATTACATTATGTTGCTTTTGTGTAGATATTTGTCTTGTTCAAAGAGAAAGAGAAAATTAGGAAATTAAATACAAAACAATTCCATGATAATGAGGAGGTTCATCATGTCGTATGAATTACGGACAAATGAATACAAACATAAATACTGCCTAGTCAATATTAATATTGGTTTTAATTGTTAAACAAACAAGAATTACTTGTATGCACGTAAATGTTAATGTATTTGCACTCTTTTAACCATAAAAAAAAACATTTCATTTCATTTCACAACATCCAACCAATTAAAGTGTCAAATCTTAGTTTAATCATATTAATATAATACACAAGTAAAACACGTACATTAGGATGGACTCATTTGAACAAACCTGAAAGCAGTTTTTATCATTAGGGGTCGGCACTTTATTTTTTTATTTTTCTCAGTTTTGTTTCAAATAAGATTTCCATAGTTCAGATTTTTTTAATGGAACCGTTTTAAATTTTTGTAAATTCTGTAATTCAAATATCAACAGAGTTTTTCAAAATCAAAAAACGTATGTTTCTATGCAGGTCATGACAAAACATAATCACTCTAAATAAATCCTAAAACAAAAATCCAATCATCTAAAATGATACTGAACATAATAGACAAATAAACTTACTTCTTTTCAAATCATAAGTTTTTTTTGAATGAATGTATGACATATGTACATTGTACAGCAAAAATCCAAAATGGGACCATCCTAATGAACATACTTTTGCAAATCTATATGAATGTCTCAATTTACAAATAGATTAACTCCCTAAATATAAAGTAATATTACAAATTTTCATTATTTAAAATAGTGCTCTAAGCACGTCCATTAATCATTGATTTTATAGAACTTCATGATCGTTAGAGTTAAAAATCTCATGTATGGGCCGATTCTTCAAAGTCGATTCTAACTCTTTAATTCACGCATTCAATCATCGCCATAATAGGAGTTGTATTTTACTATTTTGTCGATATTACATTTCATCCAAGAAAGATCGAATGGTCAATGGATCGTACAACTCATTACAGTTAATATTCATTATATAGCCACACTACTCGAATGTGGAACAAAACTCCTGCAGATATCATGCCTGCTTCGGACAATATGAGCAAATTTAAATCGAATGTACAATAACATATTTTTTTTTAAGATGGACCTTATTTTTTTATTTTCGATTTTTCAAAAACGAAGGGCAGTTTTATGTGAGGTTAGGAAAACAAAAGAATTTGACAAAAGCTCGATCGGTTAAAAATTAGTTAAAAAATGTTAAAGTTATTAAAAACTCTTTTATATCTCATTACAACGACAATTATTTAATGGCAATATTTAATGTTCTCACGTATTTTAACCCTAGTGCGACACGCCAATTTTTATCCTAACCTCACACAAAACTGCCCTTCGTTTTTGAAACAGATGAGTTTTCAATTTTTCCATATATTGAAGGTCCACCAAAACAATATTGTAAATAACTTGGGGCATCTGAGTGCTGAATAATGTCAGTCACTATTTTCACAATTTTAAATCACGTGATCAGTTTTTTATTGGCAACCTTCTCTCTAGTTTTGTTACAATTTGGCATAACGGAATATCGGTCTCAAACCAAATTGATCATAAACAATAATTTAAAAAAATATCCAAAAATGGAATTAATCAATTTGGCCAATAAGGCAGGCAACAGACAAACATTCATTCATTCATACATATGGTTTGTATGGTAAAATAGAAAACACTATTATGCTATTTTAGTGTGGATATTGTTATATGATATTTATTTATGTGTGAAAATGTATGTAGATGCTGCAATAAAGTGCAACTGGGTAAACCTCGGCGTAAAATAATAAAAATCCACATCATCGTCGTCGTCGTCGCCATCAACAAAATCATCATCATTATCATCATAAAATGTAATACAATCGATTAAAGAATGAGCAAACGAGAGAGCTGAATGAGCGAGCGAGTTAGTGAGCATTTAAATTAATGTATTTGTGTCATTATTGTCATTATTATTAAAGTTTGCACTTTAAAATAATTGATAAACAAAGTACGAGTTTTATGGCATTATAATTTAGTCATGATCATGTACTCATGATCATCATTATCATAACAATGATGATCTTCTTTTATTCTTAGCAGTCGTAGTTATTTATTTGCAACAATCGCATTCAGTTGCAAATATTAGTTGGTTTTTTATTGTTTTGTTTGCATTTATTTTTTTATTTATTATTTATTTCGTTGCCATTGTTATATACTTTATAGATGCATTCATTCATTCGTACGTACGTACGTGTAGGTTGCGTCATGTCAGTCAAAGTGTCAGTATAATCTTCCTATAACAAACACACACAAATTGTATGTAATAAGTTTTTCCATGGAACATGTGTGTTTAAGAGCAACAGAATGTATAACAATCAATTATGACAGTTGGTGGAGGAGGCATATAAAAATTAAAATTTCGCAAAAGCTTAGTTATTTTTACAAAAAGCTAATTTGTAATAATTTGAATAATAACAATCATAATTTATTTTACTCCACGGAAGTTAAACATTGTTGATATCCTCTCGAAATATCTACTTTTAACTCGATATACATACATATGTATGTATCTATGTTACAAGGACCGGTTGGCATTTTGAAGATTTGAATCCAGGGCAGGGCTGCCAGATGAATTTGGGAAAAATCGTCAATATCCCGATAAAAAAGAAAAAAATCGTCATTTCGAATTTCGTCAAACAAATCGTAAAATTGAAAAGGTAAATTTTTCAAATAAAAATTTTAAATTTTGTATTTAAAAGGTGACTGAAAACATAAAATTATATAGTGTTTCCTAATATACATAAGTATGTCAAAAAAATTTCTTAAAATTTAAGTAAATTAATTACAGTAAAGCTCAATTTAGAAGTTTTTTTTAATTTTAATTAAAACACATAAAATGGAATTGAATGTCTGATCAGAATCTTTATTATGACCCGAAATAACAATCTCTGGCATTTAAATTACAGTGATTTTTTTCCAAAAAATTTATTTAAAATCTTAAAATTTTTAATCACGAAATTTAAAATTTAAATATTGCTTCATGTTCACCAACAAAATCAGAAAATTCTTTAACTATTTCATAAAATAGTGCCATATTTTCATTATGCAAAAAATCATCACTTTCGGGAAAGAAATCGTCAAATCACTAGTTATGATCCAGGGTTGAATCTAATCGGTTAATTTTATTATCAAGCTACTAAGCAAAAATTTCCATTATTTTTTCGATGTAAGAGACTTTTCAATAATTAAAAATTTGTTCTAGTTCGCTTTAGGAAAGCTATTATACAAATAAAACTATAGAACGAATAAGAATTACAGACACTCAAACTATACTTCTAAAAACATCAGAGCTTACACAAACGCCAGCAAAAAACACTAATGCAATGGTCCATGTATGTAACGGCATTACGTGAGAACGGCAGCAGCGATTTGGCTGATTTTTTTTCCTTATAAATATCGGAAGTTTCAAGTTTTTAATTTGTTGCCTCATTTTTCTTAATAAGATACATTTTTGGAGAAACTAACAACACTCTCATTTATTTAAGAATGAGAAAATTTATGAAAACTCAAAGAATTAAATTTTACTGCTCCCTTTTTATTTCTCATTTTTCATAATAAGAGACATTTTTTGGATAAGCTTGAAGAGCTGACAACACTGCCTCATTTTCACTACTCAAGACTTTGCGGTATTAATTAATTTTTTTATAAAATCCTTCACATTTTTTATTTTACTACGACAGGGGTAGCGAAGCGCACCGGGTCAAGCTGGTTTATAATATAAACCATTGTTAACTTACGATAAAATAACTCGTGCATGAAGACTCACTGCAGCAGCTAGACTTTCAAATACATAAAAAACATCGAGCATGCCAGTTCGATTCCCACTAGAGTATCCAAAATCGAAAACCGGTCAACCGGTTTTTTCATTTTTCTAAACTTCACCGGTTTCGGTTTTTTTAACTTTTCGGTTTTTTGACAAACCGGTTTTAATGAAATATATTTTCTATAGCTCATTCAAACATATTTATGAAAAACTTTGATACCATTTTTAAAAATATTGATTTATATTATAGAAAATTAGCATTTGACAAAAATTCATAACACATTTCCTATTAACGTCCACAACTAAAAATAAATGTAAGGAGACCTTTTTCATATTAAACAAAAATTTTATATAGACCGGCTAACCGGTTATTTTGAAGACAAAAACCGGAACCGTTTAACCGGTTTTTTTAAAGATTAGTTTGAATCTTAAATATGCTATGAGTATACATATAGAGACTTAATATTTAATGGTTATTTGCAATTTTAAATGGTTGTACATTACTTTTTAAATTTTTTTGCAAATATCAAAATGGCATCCACAAAACGCGCTAAAGTTTGGAGATATTTTTTTTAAATCCGGGAAAAAATCCGCTTTAAAAATTTGAGAAAATGATGACTTTAAAAAATCGATTTTGTTGGTGAGGTTTTTATTCCAAAATGACCCGAAAAATGCTAGTGATGCTAGGGCCAACATTTTGTTATAGCGCTGTACATATTATAATGTTTGGATTGAAAAACATTATAAAAATAATTATGTTTCAGTGAACCATACTCAAATTTATAATTGCGATGAACATAAAAACATAATTTATAATTGCGATGAACATAAAAACAAAACAGAACATAAAAATATTGTTGCTATTTCCCTGTTTTCCAAAGCTTGCAGTACATTTTGAAGACTCTTTGAATAAAATAAAGTAACACTTTAGAAATTATTTATTAATTGACTGAATATATTTGATACTCTGATAATCAATTCAAGTTGAACTACTCAGTTTAAACTTGTTTTACAAATGTAAAGGAACTTTGTGAAAAAAATACAATGTTGTTCATCAAATTAATGCAACTAAATGTTAAATTGCATTTCTACATGTTTCACAATTCAACTTATTTTAAGATGAACTTTTAAATTTATCAATTGAACTTATTTATTTATCATTTACAGACATACACAAGTCATTACAATTAAAATTAATTAATTATGGACAACACAAGTCTGTATATTTTTTGTTGTTTGTGTTTTATTTAAATGCAGGTCAGTTACTTAATTAAATTAAAGGCGTTGCACTTGTGTTGTGTATATCGGTCAGTCATAAGTAATGTTGTATTTGGAATCGAATTCTATTTGATTTACAAATATATTAAGTTACAAATTATGTATGTATGTAGTTAACAATACTTAAAAATTAATTTTCAAATAAGTTTTTGGCCTTGAAAAATTAAAATGCGAATTACATAAACATACATTTACTACCTTAGCTTGTGTTGCAAAAAATATCAAAAGATGCAATAAATATTCGCAAATCGAATCAAAGTCATTTGAAAATAATCATTTAACAAATTCCAATATCTATAAATAACAATAATGTAAATTAACTCAACAAGAAGACCTTTAGATAATAAAATCCAAATGTGTTAAAAAGCAACGAAAACAAAAGTAAATGTTCATTCATCACATACGCCCCTTACCCTGACATACTAACATATTTTTAAAATTCTTCACTTTAACTAGCGGCAAATGGGAATTTTTCTTTTATTAAAGAAAAAAAAAAAACAAAAATAATCTAAACATTGTTAATTAAGTATAGCTCAGTTGGAAATCGCCTGAGTTGTTTTTAATGTTCATACTACGTATTTAACAAATATGTACAATTGAAGTACGTTTTTTTTTTTGATTAATTTACACACACAAACTTTAATGTTTTGTTTGAGCTTCTAATTTGTCCAAAAACAAAAATAATAAAAGCACCCAATGGGTTATTACATTCATGTTGCGCATGCGCACGTGCAAAGAATTTAAAAAAAAAATAAACGATTTTGTATGCGTAGTATGAGTATAAACAAATCCATAAATGCAATCTTTTGGGTGCAGTTAAATAAATAAAACTGTCAAGGGTGTGAGTAATTGATTAATTTGCTACAAATGGGAACGAAATGGTGTACGCATAGTCTTTAAAGAAACATTTTACGATTATACTGTAGTTTTCATTGGTATTACCACGTTTATTCCCTACTCCTTGTGGGGTTATATGTTTTTTAATCCCTTTGGTAATATCTACAACATTTGCGACCCTATAAAGAATATACATTGATAACACAGGTCAACAGCAAAAAAGGCTTCACTAACCACTATATAGATTTGATGCACCATTATTACCTATGTACAAAAGTGGCAACATTTTTGAATTCTATGGATAGATTTTTTAAAAAAAAATTGTTTTTCTAAAATTGAGAATTTTGTTAGATGTTTCTCCTTATAATTTATGATAACTCAAAAAGGGTTAACCCGATATTATTGAAGTAAACTCAGAAAAGTTAAAATTCACATAACCTTCAAATCTGTTTATATATTGCGTTTTAATCGGTTCAGTAGTTTCGGAGTTATAACAACAAATTGAAGCAAAAATATATTTTTTATGTGAAAATATCTAATTTTTATGTTTTAAAAAACTCATGAAAAATCGAAAACGGTCGAACTTGTTCAGGTTTATTACTTTATCACAAACCCACATATAATATCAACAAAATGAGATATCGATCATAAAAATCTATTGATTCTTTTCGAATTTATTCACAATTAAGTGAATTCGCTCATTTTCACAAAATTTAACTTTTTTGTTTGATATACAGGAAATTAGTAGTTGATGTTCTTCTTTCGATTGATTGAATTTGGAAAACATTTTCCCCTGGCTATGTACAAATTTTCACATATATATTGCGTTTCAATCGGCTCAGTAGTTTCGGAGTTATAATAACAAATTGAAGCAAAAAAAATATTTTTTATGTAAAAATATGCGGAAATTGTTTAAATTTGTTACTTTATCGCAAAGCCACATGAGATATCGATCATAAAAATCTATGGATTATTTTCGAATTTATTCGGAATTGTATGTGCATCTGTGTAATTAAACATAGGAGAGTCGGTTGAAATCTACTTTCCGAAGGCCCAAGATATCTTACAAACCAAAATCGCATCTTAATTTATTATATATACGTTAATTTTAAATTTGCATTATTTCGATCCTTATTTAGAAAGTTCTTCTTTATATTTCAACTAGCTTGACTCGCACCGTTTTTAATCCTACAAATTTTTAACATAGCATGTGACCATAATTGAACAGCACCATATTATTATTATTGGATTTTATGGTTGATTTCATATATGACCATAATGTAATCCCTTGTTAATCATATTATGATTCAACGATCATATAATAACCATAATATGATTGTTCCCAGCCATATTTGTACTCCACCTCAACGATAATATGGTTGTGTAAAAACATGGTAATTGATACTATGAATCATATTATGGTCGTAACGATACAATAACGATAGTAGTTTAACCATAATATGATTGACTCCAACCATATTATGATTACATCTCATCCATAATATAGTTGTGTAAAAACTATTATTGAACTCAATCATATTATGGTTGAAACACAACCATAATATGATTGAGCCCAACGGTATTATGATTGCATATCACGACGCATAATATTTACACTTTGAAACGTAATATAATCATATTGAGGTTGTAGCACAATAATATTATGGTTGAGTCTAGCCATATTATGAATACAGCTCAATTATGATATGATTATTAAAGACAAACTTTGTAGAAACTGCTTACAATCGGTTCAAATAACTCTTACCTCCATTAACACGAAGTCTGATTATGTGTTAACTAACAGTTATACTGACAGTTTTCATACAAAAATAATTTTAAACGACAGTATAGCTATTAGTTAGCACCTAATCAGACTTCGCGCTAATGGGTGAAATCAAATTGATTATGTTTACCTAGTGACAACCGAGCGGAAAAATTTTTAAAAAAATCTTTTTTTCAGTTTTTTTTTTTGCAAACATTTACATTTTCTCCCAAGCCAACATATACAATAAGGGGTATCATTTGAAAGAGTTTTTCTAAGGGCATATACGCCATGGCCTTTAGTATTGGGATATTCCACAATTTGTATTATTTTTCAAAGATTTTTTATGAAAAAGTTAAATTTTTTTTTTTTGTAATTTCAAACATTTACCCCTGTATTCATAAAAATATTTTAAATTTAAACAATGTTTTAAAGCAAATTTTCCATACAAAATTTGATTTTAAAATGTTGTTTATGAATACGGCCTTTAAAATTGTACTTGAATTAAAATGTGAATCGTTAAGTGTATTTTCAATATTCATACTAGTTCGCGAGTTATCAGTCATTCAATCTGGCAAACTTACTCAATATGGATATCGAAATGTTTTTTTTGTCAAATAGATATTCGTAGTGCCCTCGAATGTTGTAAAATTAATGAATTTTTCATATTTTGGGAAACATCATAATACAAATCGAGGTTTATTTTAAGATGTGTTAACAAAATCACTTCTTGCTGTAAATCGGTCTAATGTAAATATGTATGAAAGTGGTTATGTATTGTTCATATACTCTGTATAGTATATTATTAAAACTTTCATCAGGTCCACCTTGATGGGTATTCAATTCTTAATTGTTATTTTGTATGCATATGTATGAATGTATATATTCATAGTTAAGTACATAATAATAATTAATGATCTTTCACTTTGAAAAACTAAACAATTATTATTTAAAGAAAAAAAACGGAAAGTTTGTAATTTTCATAAGAAAAAAAAAACTAAATAAAATAATGTACATAAATTAAAAAAATGTCAATGAGCCAAATACATAAACAACAAAATCCACTGACATTCTAGCGTTTACTTTTTTTTAATGTTTAATATGTGTCTGTGAATAAGAAACTAGTCGTGCCAGCAAAAGATCTGTTGCTCATATCAAAACAATGCTAGAAATTTAAGCAACAAGACAGAAGAAACTAAATAAAACTTGCAAAGAAGAATATAAAAGTACGACGAGTATAAAACCGGTAATAAATACAAAGAGCAATTACTTGGACAAGTTGCATGGTTAAGGTAAGTCCGTCTGGCGTCTCAAACTGTAGAAAGTACTCTAACCCGTATTTTGAGTCACACAACAAGTAGAAGTAAACAAACTAAACCAGCTATAAAGGAAAAGTAAAGAACCCACATTCAAAACTCACACACACACACAGTATATTCGATTCGATTCAATTCGAA
The DNA here is from genome assembly GCF_958450345.1 of Calliphora vicina. Classification (NCBI taxonomy): domain Eukaryota; kingdom Metazoa; phylum Arthropoda; class Insecta; order Diptera; family Calliphoridae; genus Calliphora; species Calliphora vicina. Next base: position 169,939,297 of record NC_088780.1, read on the forward strand.
TGAAATACTCATTGCAATGTGCGTATTATTTAGTAGTACAATGTACTGGCCTGGCCAGTGGCCACTTCATGCAACCTAAATACAAATTACAATAAAAATGCATTTAAAATACAGAGTTAAATGCATTTAATGTCATTAATCATCTTAATGCAAAGCAGGTGAATGAATGGAATAAATAAAATTGACAAAAAGAAAATCTGAAAATAAAGAAGTGGTTAACACTTTACAATGAAATTGAAACCAAATAGAAACATGTTATTGTGCTGTATTCGGCACTGACGACACTTATATGACCTACTCCTTAAGATACACTCACATGGATTAAAATACTTATGTTATTATATCAAATATTTAATTAGTCAATACGTTTAAATTATGAAGATGTCACAATAGAATGAATGTCGTTTTAATATTGTTGAATTTAATTTTATTGCTGCTACAAAAATCATGTAACATCAAATAAACATTTTATGAATACATATGTATGTATAGGGAGTATCCATATCAAAGCGGACAGAAAACTGCTATTTTCGGATTTGACATCTACGAGTTTAATGAAATTACCACAGAAATTACATTGGTATCAGTATATAATACAGTACCCACCGGTTTCTAATAGGTTTTATTTTCGAATTATTCAACAAAATGCTTTTTTAATTAACCGGTTTTTATAATTAAGAAATTTTTTAAAGTTTTTGTGAAAAAAAAACAATTTTCTACCATTTTATAGATATTATTTTGTATGGGAAATCGAATAAAAATCGTGTAAAATAAAATATATTGTGATAAAAATCACAATTAACCTACACCATTTCCGATTGTATTTCAGAAGTTGCTAATTGAATTTCAGAAAATTCTAATTGAAATAAAGAAATTTCCAATTATATTTTAGAATTTTCTAATTGAATTTCAGAATTTTCCAATTGTCTTTCAAAAGTTTCCATTTATATTTCAGAAATTTCCAATTGTATTTCTGAAAATTCTAATAGCAATACAAATGGCAATTTCTGAAATAAAAATAGAAATTTCTGAAATACAATTGGAAAATTCTAAAATAGCATTAGAAATTTATGAAATATAAAAGGAAACATCTGAAATATAATTGGAAATGGTATAGATTTCGGGCAGATGTAAATCGACTATAAATAACAGATTTTCACAATCTAGAAATGCCAAACCTAGTATTAATTAATTCGTTGGCTTCCTTAGTACTTCAAACGTGTTGAATTCATTCCTTTGAAAATTCATTCCTTTGAAAATTCATTCTTCATAGAATTGTTAATATTTTTATTGTTTCCAATGTTATCAAAGAGACTAATATGTACTTTTATATCGCTTTCATATAAAAATTAAACTCTTTTAAAGATCTCCAGCCAAAATAGTTTGAAAACCAAGAAATGGAGGCAATACTCCATGAAGATTGTTGTATAACTCAAGAAGAGCTTGCAAAATCATTGGGAGCTACACAAGCAGCGATCTACTCAAGCAAGCTTACGTTTGCGATGAGCAGCATTCATCCAAAAGCAGTGAAATTGAAGTCGAGAGACCTCGAAAGACGATATCCAACATGCCGAATCGACACCAATGCCAAATATCCATGGCGCTAAGTTAATTCTCTGTATTTGGTGAAATCTGAACAGACCATCACAGGGAACCTATACAGAACACAAATGATTCGCTTGAAGCGTTCATTGTCCGAAAAACGCCTAGAATATGCGGCCAGACATGAAACCGTAATATTTCATCATGACAACGCACGACCACCTAAATGCAATACTTGTTGAAAAATATTTAGAATGAAGTGGTTGGGAAGTTTTGCTTCACTCTGTGACCCGTCGTACTACTATATGTTTCGATCGATGCAGAACGCTCCCTCTCGCTCTCTGGGATACGATTCACTTTAGAACAAAGTATCCGATATTGGCTTGAATCGTTCTTGGCCTCAAAAGATGAGCAGTTCTTCAGGCTCGGAATCCATATGTTGCCAGAAAGATGGGAAAAAGTCATAGCTAACAATGGCCAATACTTTGAATAAATTTATATTGTACAAATGTTTCAAAATAAAATCTAACAATTTTTTAAAATTCCTAATTTTTACACCCATAAAAACTTAATATATAATAAATTATCCGAGATCGCGGTTTTAAAATTCTTAGATTTTTTTTGGAAAAGTAGGGTGTTAAGTCGTATTGACATTATTTTTAAATATCTATTGATCGCTTTGCTTTGCTGGTGTACGTGTACGTGTGAGTGATTATGTGTATGAGTGTCTAAAAGTATGTGATATGGTTGAATAAACATCATCTTTTAAACCAAAATAACAATAAATCAATAAACCATAAACAATACAAATGCGAATGCGAATATACAAGTACGAGTACGAATGAATACAAATAGAAAAAAAATAATATGTAGCACAATACAATTTTCAACATCAAAGAATCTAAACAAATAGAAGAAACACTCATCAAGGTGTTGATGAACTGACGACGCTGAAAGACGCTTTATTCCATTACACCCGCACCCGACCCGTCCCACTTTGTAACCACGATTAAGTATCATTGTACCATCATTAGGCGTGCCTCTCTCTGTTCAAGTTTTCAATAATCATTTGTCAATTGAGGTTAAAATTATATTTCATTTAATTTAATTCAGTCATAGTTATTATAGAAGTAAACAATAACTTTATATTTAGTTAATGCTTTTGATTTATGTGTATTTTAAAACCTGTTCATGATATTTAGGCCATATTCGTATGGCAAACGAATAAAGTTTGTTGTCGTTATTGTTTGTTGGCTGGTTGTTAATTTACATTGTTGTTTTTGCTAGCGTAAATAATAAACAAAACAAAAATTCAAAAAAGAACACCAAGATGAGACAAAATATATTCGATCGATGATCGTCCGTTTATGCTCATTCATCTCTTTGCAATTGTTAAATTTTTAAGGTTAGTCAGTAGTCGATCTGTAAAGATGACAATTTTCTTTTCAAATTTTCTATTTCTTTGCGATTTCACTTTCTTTTCGTTTATTCAAATACACAAAAGCATGAGAAATTTATGTTTTATAATGAACTTTTCCTAGGACCACTAACACAATCTTTGTATTATTAGAAATAAATTTATAATGATGATTATTTGACCACAATATTTTACAATAGTATGCAGTTTTTCTCAAATCATAGATTTAAGTGGAAAAATGCTTTCATTTTTTTTTATTATTTATTATAAAACAATGACAAGTTGCAATATTTGCATTTTTTTTTTAATTATTATATGTTTTTTACAATTTACAATCACTTTTATTTGTACCGCTTTTTGCAAAAAAAAAAACCGTTAGTTTTATCTTTTGATTAGTTTTTTTTTGTTTATTTTTTCGTTGAAATTTTCTGTCCGCTTTTGACCAACGTTCACTCTCGACTAAATTTAAGTTTTGATTTCAATACTTCATGAAGACTTAGTAAGTCAAACACACTTTTTTTAAATTCCAATACACGCTTTCATTTGTTTTTGCTTTTTAATGTTTTTGTTGTTGTTTTTTATGCGCTGTTTTTTACAGAGAGTTAGTTGTATGAGTTTTTGTTGTCGTTGTTATTGTTGTTATATTGTCATGATGTGGTATCGAGTACAAGTTTCGATGTTTGTGATCTTTGCAGATCATTGCTTTATATTGAGACCGGCTTTTTTAGTTTTGGAGCTCACATAATACGAGCTTATGAAGAAATTTGAGAGTACATGAGATAAAAACTGCAATGCGGGTTATGTCGTGCCGATTGGACAATTTTTTGTCCGCTACATTGGCTGTTTTTTAAAAGTATTTTTGCAAATTGTTCATATGGCACTTGTTTAGTGCACATGTTTGGGCCATATAATAATAAACAAATTAAATTTCGTGCCTTACAGAAACATATCGATAAGTGTGCTAATAAGCTAATTACGCTTTTTAAGAAAATTTAGATTTTAATACAAAACGTTAGAATATTTCAAAATACTATATTTGCCAAGAAAAAGTCAAAAAAGGTCTTTTGGCCAAACGCTAAAAAATGCTTTAAAAATCTATATACAGTAGCCCAATAAAGTCTACATACAGGAATTCAAATTAAATTTCTTTCGTTGAAAGCTGTATTTGTAAGTTAAAAGTAGTGAAATATATTTGTTAAAAAAATAAATTCACACTAAAAAAAATTAAAACAACATCACTTAAGTCGGGTTTAGCAACATTTCCAAAATTTCACCGTCATTAAATTTTTTGATTCTGAGTCAAATAACGAACATTTTTTTGGTTTTTTTGGCTTTAATGTTCAAAATATTATGAAACTTAATAGTCCCGCCCACCCAAAAGTAGGCGTGACCGAGAATAGATTTTTCGTTATTTTACTCAGAATCAATAACTCTAATAACTGTGAACTTTTGGGCGTTATTTGAATTTTTTTTTGCTAAAATCGACATAAGACATTTATTATTATATATCTCATAAAAAAAAACTAGAAAAACTGCTTTAAATTAAAGTAACATAATAATTTTTCCTGTATGTAGACTTTCTTGGGCTACTGTATGTAATTTTAAAGCCAACAATAAATCAACATATCATCATTACCTTAATATAGAAATGTCCTAACTGATGTTTTTATACCCTTCACCTTCGTGAGAAGGGTATATATAGGTTTGTCATTCCGTTTGTAATTTCTACATTTTTCATTTCCGACCCTATAAAGTATATTCTGGATCCTTATAGATAGCGGAGTCGATTAAGCCATATCCGTCTGTCTGTCTGTTGAAATCAATTTTCTGAAGACCCCAGATATCTTCGGGATACAAATCTTCAATAATTCTGTCAGACATGCTTTCGAGAATTTTGCTATTTAAAATCAGCAAAATCGTTCCACAAATGGCTGAGATATGAGGAAAAAACCAAGACAACCTCGATTTTTGACCAATTTTTTACCTATATCTGGATTACTAAGACATTAATATAGACAATATGGATATCTAATGATAGATATTTCAAAGACATTTGCAACGACGTATATAAGACCATGGTAAGATGGACCTACAATGGGTCAAAATTTAAAAAAAAAATTTAAACCGAATTTTTTTTTTCACCAAAAAAATTCAAAAAACAAAAAAAAAATTTTAAATTTAAAAAAACAAAATTTTAAATTTTAAAAAAAAAAATTTAAATTTTTAAAAAAAAAAAATTTTAAATAACAATCGAAAAAATTTTTGTTCCAAAAAATTAAAAAAACAACTGGAAAAAAAATTAAATTTTGTTTACCTAAAAATATTTAAAATTTTGAAGTATAATTTGGTGAAGGGTATATAAGATTCGGCACAGCCGAATATAGCACTTTTACTTGTTTTAAGTCAAGTTTTTTTTGGCTAAATCAATATCAATATGAGGGGACCATTTATCGAAATGAACTAAAATCTGTGTTTACAAAAAAACACGAGTTAGGACCTTTCTATATTAAGGTAACGATATGTAATTTATTTAATAGCAAAGTATCATATTGAACAAGTAAGAGAGCTATATTCGGCTGTGCCGAATCTTATACTTCAAATTATACTTCAAAATAAAAATTTTAAATATTTTTAGGTAAATGAATTTTTTTTTTCAAGTTTTTTAATTTTTTGGAAAATTTTTTTTTTTCAAAAAATTTAAATTATTTTTGTTTTAATTTTTTTTTTAATATTTAGTGAAAAAAGCTTCTGGTGAAAAAAAAATTTGGGTTAAAAAATAGTTTTTTTGATTTTGACCATTGTAGGTTCAACTTACTATGGTCTTATGTACGTCGTTGCAATATTTTTGAAATATCTGTCATTAGATATCCATCTCAGCCATTTGTGGACCAATTTTCTTGATGTATGAATCGTGTATGTAAGTTATTTGGGGGCTTCGGAAAGTTGATTTTAACAGACAGACAGACGGACATGGCATAATCGACTCCGCTATCTATATATATGTATATATACTTTATAGGGTCGGAAAATTATATTGTGGAAATTACAAATGGAATGACAAACTTATATATACCCTTCTCACGAAGGTGAAGAAAAACATTGTAAATTTTCAGAAACAACATGGATTTTTAACATTTTTGAAGCCACGAGTTCAAACTCCTTCTCGTAATACAATAAAAGTATATTGTTGATAATAATTCCCAAATAGTCTATGTGAATTTTGATATAAGACATCTAATAAAATATGAACAGCAGAAACAAAAATCGAAGTCCCGATCTACTTATACTTTGCTCCCGAATAACAAAGCATAGGTAGACGAGAGCATAGGTCTTACTTTTTACTAATACCGTCGTTAAAAACCGTAGTTAGTTGAACGAGAGCCGAACTATTTATCTTGTCCGATTGTACTCATTAGCTAGTCATAGCCAATAGAAGAATTTAGCTCCTCGGATTGCATCCATAACTATATTTACCAATAATTAGTCGAGAGCCGCAGGATTTATCTCGTCGGATTGTACTCGTTAGCTAGTTTTAGCCATAAGTCATAGCTAGCCGATGAGCGCCGAAGAATGCATCTCCTTGGATTGCATCCATTACCCATAATTAGTCGTTAGCTGACCGAGAGCCGAAGCATATATCTCGTCGAATTATACTCAGCAGCTGATCCTAACTTATAGAGCCAACGAATTCATCTCCTTGGATTGCACCCATTGCAGAAGAATTTATCTCCTCGTATTGCATCCATTTAGCCAATAAGTCATAATTAGCCTAATAGGGCAAAATAATTATTCTCCTCGGATTGCATCCATTACCCATAATTAGTCGTTAGCTGACCGAGCGCCGAGACATTTATCTCTCAGTAGCTAGTCCTAACAGCCAACGAATTAATCTCCTTGGATTGCACCCGTTGCATTTACTTTATAATAAGTTGGTATCCGACCGAGAGCCCAATCGTTTATCTCGTCGAATTCTCTATTAGAAGTTTCGCCTATTAACAGATTTCAAAGGAAGCAGACCTTTGAGGAATCTGGACAAACTAAGCATACCCCAAATGTAAACAAAACCTGCATCGAAACTAACAAAAACCCCATTTCGGTTTTACTAGTTTATCAGCTGTTCGGACTAGGAGAAAGAAAGTGTAAAACAAATTAATCCGAAAAAATTTATAAAATGTCGAAAAATTTGATGTTTAATATCTTTTTTCATCATTTTTGGCCCATAGCTACCAAACTGTGACGAACAGATTTGGAAGATCAGTGAAACCATAATAAATATTAAATAATACGCCAAACTTAGTTAGTTATCAATATTCATACTTATTTGGATGTAGCTATTGTATTTGAAGTTCAGCGAATCTTCATAAATCACACTATTTTTTATAAGAAATGATACTGCTTTCTTAAAGAATTTTAATTTTATTATTTAACTAAAAAACGCTTCTGTTCTTTGGTATGCTGAATTCATGATTAAAAATGTAATATGTATAACATTTCTAATTCCAAAATGTATCACACAAAATGCTTCATCATGCACGGTAGAAAAACATAATATTTACGCGGAAATCTGACTTACCTTTCATTGTTGTCGGCACTCAAATACGAACTGGCATACAAGCCCACAAGACCATCCAACTGACAATGATAACTTATAGAGACCGTATACGGAGTCGATGTATAGAGAATTTCCTCCAATTCAATAAAGAGCATTTCACGTTCAACATCCAAATAGAATTTCTTCACTCGTATACGCATACGGGCCATCATATTCAAAATACTCACTGAATTTATTTCCAAATTCTTGGCATGCAACACGATCAAATTGGTTTCCTTTTCGATTTCGATTTGAATAGAAACGGTACCTTCGCACGTTTTGGCATTCAATTCTGGATGAATGTACAATTTGTATTTTATGGGACGGATTTCATCGGGAAGACGATAAATTATCTAAATAAAGCAAATAAGTAAATAGTGAAACTTGTATTGCAAATTTATTAATTTTAAATAACTTTACAACATGCTCGTATTAAAGCCCTAAAGTAATTCCCAAGAAAGAAGTTGGCGGTTAAAATTCAAAGTAAAAATAGTAATAAAAAGGTAGGTAGCAATTATTGTTATCAATTTATGTTCAATTGTGATAATTTAAGTTTTAATTGTATTTGATACAAACAATATTAAGATACAAAAACAAATTAAAAAATAGTTCGTTCACAATTGTAAACATTTATGACAACGGTGGCAATGAAGCTGCCACAGAAGCTGTCAATGTACTAGCACTGTTGTTAGGAGATCCACTTGTAAACATGGATTGTATATACAATTCTAAAATTTCCATTTTATCCTTCGATTCCATTAATTCCGCAGACATTTTGGCATTGTTCACAGCTAATATGCTAATGACCACAATTAAACAGGTGGTCAGTAGACCAAAAAATACTGCTAATCTTTTGGCGGTAAATTTCTCTAAAAGATAAAATGTGTTAAAAAAAATAGTTGGATTTAAGCGACATTTTCTTTATTTACCTTTTAAAATAGTTAAGGTGTGAACCATTTTATATATTTTAATAATTTAGCACCGCACCGTTCATTGACAACTCAATTTTGTGAGTGACACAAAGAATACATTTTTTTACATTTTCCTCAAACTGACCATAATTTGTCTGTTATTCGAAACGCTAAACTTAACGAAACTTTTTTTACTTTTTGCCATACATATGTACATACAAACATGCTAAAGTCTAATCGTATCGTTGTAGATAGATATAACACAATAATTATCACAATTGTGATACGATATTTATTGATAAGTAGGCTTGTAATAAAGTTCCTTATACCGCTCGATCATATTCATACACATACGAATATTTTGGCTTTAACTTATACATAAATTTATCATTTATTTTGGTAATAAAAATTATTTTCCTGTCCACATCGTAGTTAGTATCTGTTCTAAAAAAACTTTAGATTTTAAAACCATCATAAAGTGGACAAATTAGTAGTTTAAATTGATTTAATATCACAACATTTAACTGTCATGATTCATTTAACTCAATTTTGTATTTGATGGCATATCTTTAGTTTAGAGTACAATGGTGTTATGTCCCGTTTTACAAATATTACAAAGTAGAGACAAAATATGTTCTTTCTGTAATAAATGAACTTAACGCCTTTGCAATCTATTTGTTTGTGTGTTTGTTTATGCCTTATAGGTGGCTACTCCTCTGAACCGATTTTCTTGAAATTTTCATAGCGTCGGTTGGGTTAAGACGTGCCGCAAGCCCTCTGAAGTTTTGAGATGCATTTACAAGGGGAAAAAATGCATTTTTTTCAGTTTTTGTAAAAATTTTGCCATTAAAAAATTACTTTTGCAATTTAATTTAAAAGAATTGAAATGTGTACGTAACTTTCGTTCTAATGAGACATAAAAAACAGAAATTGGTCAAAAAAATTTAAAGTTATTAAAAATTCGCCAGGCCATTAACGTGTCTCAGGCAACTAGAACAAGAAAGGTAGGAACAAAATTAACATATTTTGATAAATATTAAAATAAAAGCTAATTTTTACTTAAAATATGTCCATATTTACTTGAATATGAGCTTTTGTCTTCGTAGGATACCGTTAACCTATTCTTAGGTATGAACAAAAAAATAAACATTTTTTAACGGCAGTTTCAAAACTCCATTTTCAAATTTTTAAAAATTTTATTAAAGAAATTTCAGAATTTTTTGATCATCTCATTGGGATTTATTAAGAATATAATAGGGAATAAAAATGTGAAAAATTATGAAAATATCTCTTATAGTTTTTCCGTACCTGCGATTTAAATTTTGAAATTTTCGAGAAAAACCAATTATTTGGCAATTTTTTGGCGAATGAGCTCCATTTCCTTACTCTTATGAATTTTAAGCAAAACTTATTCAGAATATTATAGTCCAAATAATTGTAAATATACTCTGAAACTTGAATTTTTTCCCCTTGTAAATGCATCTCAAAATTTCAGAGGGCTTGCGGCACGTCTTAACCCCAACCGATTTACCTAAAATTTTTCAGGATGATTTTTTTACTAATTTTCACCAAACTGGGGGGTGAGAATGACCAAAATCCAACTTTAGTTTATTAAGGGCCACCCTAATGTACATAAACTGTGAGCCTCAAAAGTGAGTAAACACTTGTGAATTACTTGATTTTTTTAAGATAAAGAAAATCATAAAACCATCTATTTCAGTTTATTGCAGATTAGGCCGAATATTATAGTTCACTGGTGTTTACTAACATAAAATTGCATACGTTTGATTTTACTATTTTTAGTAACACTGAAAAAAAGATTGTATGCAAAAAGTGAATAAAATATTGGAAATAGTAAAACCTTCCCAACTGGTTTATTTCCAATATTTTATTTAATATACATAATTTCATAGAATCACAATTCCTAAACCTAGAGTAAGCATTACTTATATATTTTCTACTTCCTCCTCTATGACCAAAACATTTCTTATCAATATATAAACAAATATTATAAAATATACAAACATACCTCCTCGGGATTTGGAAGGCCTGGTGGCAATGTAGGAAAGCTTGGTTCATTTGGCACAGTGATTGTAGGCCACGGAAATCCAGTGGATGGAGTTGGAGAAGATTCGCCTCCGCCTGTTGTGCTGGTCGTAGAGGGATCTGTTACTTCGGAAGATGGTGGAGATTGTTCTGTTGAAGACGAGGTGGAAGCTGTTGTGGGTGATGGTGTTATTGGTGATGTAGCACTGGTCGACAAAGTTGAAATTGTATCTAATTTATCTAAAGCATCCTTCAATTCATCTTCCAAATTGGACTTTTCTACAGCTAGCACAATTGTGGACACACAAAAGGCCGTAGTAGCCAAAGCGAAAAATATCGCTACACTTTTAGCTGTCAACACTAAAAATTATACAAAATTAAATCAACATTTAGAATTTTCATAATCCTAGCCAAACAAATAGACAAACTTACGCAACATTATTTTGCTACAAAAAGGAAACAAAATAGGAAAATAATATTAACGAAACTGTTATTGTCGGACGCATTTACACTCTGTATTGTCGATTGAAAACGAAATCGTCAACTGTTGGTGAAATTACAATGTCGCCTAACAGCTGAACTTGGTTTTCATTTAGCAGATTGTATTCCAATTTTATCATAGAACACTCACTATTATAGACAGCTTGTGTGTACTGCACGAGCACAAATAAAATTTATGATCAGTTTATTTTACTGATATTATCGCAGTTTTATCACTCGGACTTGCTTAAAATATGAATTTGCAATTACTTTATGGCCTACTATGGGTATCAGAGTGTTAAATACTAAAATCATTATTAGCTTTGTAGACCATCGTAAAAGTCTGAATTATTCAATTCGACAATTAATTGCCACGATTGGAAACCAAAAATAGAAGAAGATATAAAACCATAATTTGTCAATAATCGAGTAAACAATGAGCAATAAAGTTATCGCGACACATTTTAAGTGTAAAGTTTTATGGTGTTAAACTTATTATTTGGACACATCAAAGCACTTCTTAAGTACTACTTAAGTAGTCAAAACAGAGGAATTTAAAGAATTTCATAACAGTTAAAAGCAAAATCTTAGCATTATAATTTAGCATAGAATTAAATAAAATACATATATTTCTTAAGATACTTGTCATACTCAAAAAAAACGTAACCACTTTTTTAGCAGACATTTGTTCGGCGTTATTTACTCTTACAAGTATTTTTCAAAAGCAAACAGCAAATAAAACAATCTAAAACTACTGAATATCTTTTGTGATTTCTCCGAAGTAGAATAAGTACAGTGCACTATGAACGCCCCAATATATGAACACCCCAAAATATGAACACCTTTTACTTCCATAGGGTACTCTAAAACATGAACTTAGTGAACTAAGCTGTTCATATTTTAAAGCTTTTTAAAATATGAACAGTGAACTGGCCTGGTTTTAATTAGTTCATATTATCGCGAGTGCACTGTATGTATAATTTAGTATAATTGCCTCTCGTGTCACTGTATTTATCTGTTTTAATAAAATAATTAAAATTTGTATAATGAGTACCTGAATCTCTGGTTGCACTTTATTCGTTTCATAAAAAAATATTGTGCGAAATTTTGAATAGTTTTTATCGTTGCATATGTTAAGGCATTTGAAGAGAATGCTATTCACCTCCATGGTGGATTTTACTTCATTTAACAGTGGACAACAAATACCAAAAATAACTCACCCATTTTTCGAGGTGGAACTATTTTATGTGCAACACTTTGTAGGTATAAAAAACTTTTATTGGAAAAAACTTTTATACTACAAATTTTATACAAAACTGTTATACAGGCGAATTTCCATAGGAAAACTTATACTGATAGTTGTGCTTTCTTTAAAAAACGTATAGATACAATTTTCTATAGAGAAAACATTTATATACAAAATTTTGGATTAAAAAAGTTTTTATTGAACTGTTATACTCAATGTTTTATATGAAAAAACCTGTTATATCGAAAAATTTAAATAAAAGAACTGTTTTCCTATGGATTTTTTCTATTAATAGTTGTCCGCATATCAGTTTTTGCTATGGAAAATATTGTGTATAACAGATTTTCAACCGAAAACATTCTTTGATGTAGAATATTGTGTATAACAGTTATTCTGTAAGGACTTTTTGTACAACAGTATATTCTATGGAATATTTTCTCCACAGAACTACGCCAATATGAAAATAATAAAAAAATACGTTTTGGTATGCTAATGAGAACGCCAGCATAATACTAGTATAGATTAAAATAAATATTTTACACAGACATAATTTAAATTATTTGAAATATTTATTATTATTATTATTATTTTAAGTATTGGTTTATTGCTTGGCCAACCATTGGGTAACTTGATCCAAGTTTGTTTTCATCCAATTGATATTGTATTTAACAGTTTCTAAAGCTTGTTGGCGAGAAGCTGTACCAGCGCCAGCCTCAGGATATTTGGCAAAGAATGCTTCCATCTCCTCCAATTTAGTTTCGGTGGAGAAACGTGCCGTAATAGCTGGTATCATACGACCCATATAACGTTCATTCAGCGTGAAACGAGCAACTAAATCCTCCCAATGCTCACGAACAAATTCCCATACAACGGGTTCTCCCACAGGATTGCCAGCAATATTTTGTATGCATGTAAAGTAGTCTTGGCGACGCACGTAGTTCTCATTTTCAGCCAAGTCAATAAATCTAATAAAATAAATCCAGAATTAAGAGTATGTTACCTACCATTAAATGAAAAATTTCAATAATACCTTCTGAGCAGCCAGGGTACTTTAACACCAGACAAACCGTACATCAGTTTTAGTTTCTCACTGGCATCTTGTTCAGTTATGAACAAGTCCCACAATTGTTCCCATTCCTTCTGTTTGCCAACATGTTGCATACCATAGTAGTAAACAATTTCCCGTAAATCTGGATCGGGTTTGTTTTCAGGATTAGCCAAGAAGTTGGTAAAACGCGTAGAGGCTTCTTTCAGACAATCAGACATTCCCAAAGAACAGGCAGCAGTTAAAATGCTAACTCTCAAGCGACTGTAGGAAACATTATATTTATAAAGTTAGCTTAAAACTTAACAACAATATGACTCCATAACTTACTTTCTTAAATGGTTGTCCTCATCGACAGTCCATGTAACCTCCTGGTACACTTTGTTAATGAGACCACGAGCGTATTTCAAGTAGTCCAAATACGAATCGGTGAATATAAGATTGCCCTGCAAGGCTTGCAATTTGGTGGCTGCCACATACCAGGGAACAAAATCTTTTTCTTTGCTCAAGTATGTAGTCATATTGAGAGCGATTTCGTAAGAAACTTGATTGGCATCGGCCAACGAAAAGACATCATTAAGCAAATGAGCACGATCAGCACTTGCGAATTTCTCAGGTGTTGCTACTAAATCTTTAATAATTTCTTGCCACATTGAGTTCTCATAATTGACGCGATAGTAGCCCACTTGATGACTGTTTAACTTTAGCCATTTAGTTTCGATAGGCACAGCAACTGAAACTGATTTATCATCAAAATTGAACCATTTGCGACGCACACTTTCATCATGGTCGTAGATGTAGGTCAATGGTATGGTCCAAGTGTAGCTGCAATACAAATCGAAACATTAGATTTCAAATCCAAAAAATATGGTTTTCTTTATCATATACATACTTGAATTCGGAGTCTACATAAATGATGTCATAATCTTCAATGTTTGAAAAGAAGCGCTGTTGTGTCAATTCAATTGTGGTTGGCGATGTACGTTTCACATTGATGACGGGCAGACCCATTTGCTCAGTCCAAGTACGCATCATAAATCTAAATTCATAAGATAATATTAATTTGTCGACCATTAACACATTTAAACCTACTTAACATCAAAGTCTAAACCAGTATTTGCCACCTCATTGATAAAATCATCAGTAATGGCGTTTTTGAATTTAAAGTTGGTCAAATAATTTGTAACGGCTTGTTCGAATTTCTCAGTACCGACAACATCTTCCAACATACGGATAACGGAGGCACCTTTTTCATAACTTATTGTATCGAAAATTTCGGTAATTTGATCGGGATTTTCGACTGTCTGCACAATGGGATGAGAGGCCACCGATGAGTCGTATTTCATGACACCATGTAGAGCATTCACTAAAAATTGGTCGGGCTAAATGGAAAATAAAACACCATGTGAAATTTTCTTTTTCTTATATGATACTCTCTCTCTCACTTACCAAACCCCAATCTTCGTAGACCGTATTTATAGCCTTATATTCCATAAAGCGGGCAAAGCCTTCGCTTAGCCACAAGTCATTCCACCAGTTCATGGTTACCAAATTACCGAACCACATATGAGCCAACTCATGGGCAATTACGGCGGCAGTACGTTGTTTATTCCAAGTCGAACTAAAACTACGATCGTACAATAGAGCAGTTTCACGGTAAGTCAATAAGCCCCAATGTTCCATGGCATTCGAAGCAAAGTCGGGTATGGCTGCCATGTCTAAAATTAAAGTTTAAATTTATGATGGTTAAACACATACATTCATTCAATAGGCAAATATATAATAAGAACTGCTATTAAAGCTCAGCTCATATCTACCTAATTTCGGTAAAGGATAGTCCACTTTAAAGTTTTCTATATAGAATTCTGTGACAGCTACAGCAGTCTTGAGGGCGAAATTCGTCTTATCGAGTTGGTGTTTGGTAGCAAAGATACGCAATTCAAAATCCTCGCCATGAGCTGCATTGATTTTCTCTTTTTTTGAATCAAAATCAGAAACAATAAAACATGTCAAGTAAGTGCTCATGGGCACACTCGATGCAAAGTATACTTCGGTGTATTGACCCAAAAATAGTGAACTCTAGAAAGTGAAAGATATCATTCATTTAATAGTGTATTAATATAATTTCCAAAATAAGGCAAACTACTTACAGCCAGTTTACAATAAGGTAAAATTTTGAGCCACACTGTAGCAAGAATATACTCGATTCTGCTTAAAAAATATAGCTTTATAGATTTGTGCCGCTCTGGATAAACGCTCTTTTTAATGATTGTACTAAAACTAACAAACAATTACAGAATCATTGTTTTAGTGTATCAATAACAATTGTAATTGTTTTGTAGCCATTTTAAGTTAAATTGTTTAACAAAATCACTAAAAAGAACGTTTTAATTAATATTAGAGCGGTACAGAGCAGTACAACTCTCAAGATTTAGCCCAATTTTCTCAATCTCTGGATCGTGACGATATCAAAGTATCTCGTTACGAAAAACGATAACAAGAGATTGATAAAATGGGGTTTAATATTTTAATGGCCAAACAGTTTGTCGCAAAATATTACCATGTAACTGACTTTAAGTGCCACCCTAAATACAGAATTACATACCTCCTCATTCATATTTGATAAGGCGTGGTAACCATCACCTGTTGGTCTCACTAAAGTTACATTAAATGCAGCCTTCAAGTGTGGCTCGTCGAAACAGGGAAACGCTTGGCGTGCATATGTTGGTTCAAATTTGGAAGTAGCAATTTTTCTAAAACAAAAAAAAAACATCATAAGAACGTTGTAACAAAATATATTTACACACAAAAATGTGTTGCCTATGCTAAGGCGCCACAATTAAATAACAAATAAAATACAATCCAACGCCAACTCACCTCTTTTCGTTTTCTGGTGTCGTATATGTGCTGCTATACAATCCAACAATCTTATTCAACATTTGACCCTCAAAAATTATACCCATATTTACTTTGGTGTTGGCCTTCAAAGACGTTTTCAATTTTATCACCAGAAATTCACGCACTTCATCCAAGTGGTGCTCTTCTACTTCGTAGCCGGTCACATAAACATTGCTAATTTTCAATTTATTCGCATGCAAAATGATTTCATCAGTTTCCTCCAAAACTTCAATATTTATAACTTCCTGACCCGTAAAGTTGCCAGTGTTTATATCAGGGTGCAAGTACAAATTATAGTAGAGGGGTTTCAAAGCACTTGGCAAACGATAATTTATCTGTGGGTTAAAGTATAGATATTTATTGCAAATGTACTAGAATTGGAAATATGGTCAGATTGCACATAGTTAATATGGACTTGTCACCAGTTATTGTATAAAATATTAAAAATCAGTTGTAAAGATAAGGAAATGGATACAAATTGCAGTAATAAAACAATTTATATATCGTTATATAATTATGGCGGTTAACTAATTTAAAATTAAAATTTTTATCATAGATAAAACACATTTTTGTATTTTTAATCACAGATAAAAAGTATTTTTGTATGACATAAAAATATAAAAGCCATTAGGCAATTTGTTATTTTATGAAA
This sequence comes from Calliphora vicina, assembly GCF_958450345.1. NCBI lineage: Eukaryota > Metazoa > Arthropoda > Insecta > Diptera > Calliphoridae > Calliphora > Calliphora vicina. The sequence goes on from NC_088780.1 coordinate 169,956,125, forward strand.
ATTCAAAAAAATTCAATATCTTATTTTTTGCTGTGCCTCGTATAAAGATACCAGAGACCGAAAATAACGGGTTCACTTTCATTTCAAAGGTAAATTCTCATTCGCAGCCATTTAAAAATAATTTTTTGTGATATATCACTGAGAGAGTGATTTATTCGAGAACATTTTAGATTTGGGGTTGAGAGAAACAGAAAAGAAACAAACACAAATAATCTGGATGAGTGATTTATAATTTATTTTTTTCATAAAGGTCAGCTTGTGACTTTTATTTGAGAACATGAAAAATAAATCGCAAAAATGCATTTGATGCAAATCAACGCTTAAATATATAAAATTTATCAAAAGATTAATAAGAATTTAAAAAAAATTATCATTTCTGTTACTCAGACTTCATTACTTCATACTTATCATATTATTTCCATAATTTGTTAAAAATTACTAACAATATGTTATTGTATGTAAATAAAAGAGAAAGTAACAGTTATTAAGAACAAATGAATTGTTTATCTCACACCAAACCATTAAAAAACAACAAAAACTAATAAAGGTCATACCAAACTATTTAAATAAAAATCATTTTATAACTGTTATTTTCAGTGATTTATTTTTATCGCATAAATATAAATCACAATTTTGGTTTTTTGGTATATGGACGAGTTATTTTCGATCTCTGAAAGATACACATGAGTCAGTTATTTATCCATTTCAGACAATTTTAAGAATTTTGGCATCGATTTGTTGGTGCTCTTTACAGCAAATTTGAGCATATTTTGCTTTTTATAGCATATTTTACTCATAACGTCATCTTTTTGTTGCATATTTAGTTTTTTATCATTATTTTGTTTTTCTTAATATAATTTCATTACGAATTGTAAAGAAATCATTAAAAAAAACAATATATATATATGGTTATTGATCAAGCAAGGATCAGTTTTTAGTTTTTTTAATCGCAGCAGTCTTAAATAGACTACTTTTGTTAGGCTTTTTAATAATTCTATTTAAATTTTTGGAAGCGGAATATATTCAGATGTTAATCTACATACATTATGAATGCTCCAAAATTCAATGCAAGTTTTTATCAACAAATTATACATGCTCTCCATCGAGTTTATGGAACATACTTAATTCAAATTATAAAAAGAAGGGGTTTAAAGCCTAAATTCTACACGATAGAAACTTATTTAGAGAAATAGTATTTCTTTTTTTATTCTCATGCTAAATTTTAAAATTGAAAACAAATAAGATTGGGACGATAATAAATAAATAAATTTTTAAATTTATAAAAAGTTTATAAAATTTCCATACAAAATCTGTTTTATAAACCTTTGATAAATTTAAAAATTTTTTATGAATATTGGCCTTAATGTTTAAATATAATACTTCGTTGATTGTTAAACAATTAGTTGTTCAATAAAACAATCTTGTAGTTAAAAAATATTGTCGAGTGTTTACAACTTTAAGTAACAATTTTTTTTTATATTTAAAAAATCGACTATTGGTGCCTTTTTAATTAAAAAGTTAATTGTATTTACGAATTTGGTAATAATTAATATGACAATTAATTTGTCGTAATTTTTTTCTGTGAATAGAGAATATATTAGTTTATTACGAAAATTTAAAGTTGGAGTATTAAAAGATGGATCCATGGAAATATTTTTAAGGAACACTTTCAAATTTCACAAAAATTTTCATATTTTGTCCCAACAATTTTAATTAGTAAAAGCGGAAAACATCCCGTTTCGTATAAAATGAAAGAATTTCTAAAAGAACGATTCGTCAAAAGATGAATTTGTTACAAATTGTATTCCTATAAATCACAAACATTTTTTTATTTTTTCATATGTGGAAACCGATACACTTTTATAGCAGCACATTTTGCTAAGGTACCTTCAAGGTGGTCTAACTACTCTCTGAAGGAAATGTTACAAATTCCTATAAAATATAGGTAATTTTACTTTCTAGTCAAATTAGCTTAATTAAAATGTGCATGGCGCTAAGGTAATTATCTGTATTTGGAAGGGTCCTACATATTATGCGATGCTATCTATTATTGTCCATACCGTGCCCCTTCCGCCTACTATTTGCTCTCTCTGAGATAAGCTTCACTATGGAACAGAGTATCCGATAATGGATTGATTCGTTCTTGGCCTCAAGAGATGAACAGTTGCATTCCATATGTTGCCAGAAAAATGGGAAAAGATCATAGCTAACAATGGCCAATACATACTGTCAATAACTTTATATTGTACAAATTTTTCAACAAAAAAAAAGCTACACAAAAATTCCGCATTTTTAAGACATACACCCAACATCAGTTTAAAGTTAAAAAATAACAAAAGTATATGTATAACACTCATTATCGCTTTATAAATCTACATATTCTAAGTAGTAATGATTTGCTTTGTTCGAATGCATTTCTGGTAAAATAAGAGACAAATAAAAAATTATTCTCAAAAATATGAAAAGTAAATGAACGGTGCTAGCTGGCTGAAATTACTCTCTGTTGACAAGGTTTGTTTGGTATTGAAAATGTGCAATATCAGTCCGCGGCAATCCTTATAAAATTTTGCACAAACTAGTTCAGAGTACTCTGAAATTATACTACAGGTTATGGCGAAAATCGGGTAAAATTTGTCCCAACGTCCTTCTCTGAAAATGACGAACATTCATAATTGTCTTATAGTAATTAATATCTTGATGAAATTGGACATAAACAAGTTTTATATGAACCTAAATCATTCTACCAACTTTTGTAAGGATCGGTCCATATTGATGGTGGCATATATAACACTCCTTTTTCAAGTAAAAAGTAATAAAAGAGAATTATATTTTCTCCTGAAATGTCTGCTAGATTTTACTATTTTTTCTGTACAATAACAGAAATTTGAAGAAAAAAAAATAGTAAAAACAATAAAACTAGTAAAAAATATTGTATGAACGACACACTTATTGTTGTTAATATTTCAGTTCTAATCACAAACTATTTATTACCCGTAATCGTGCAACTGTGATAAAGTCAATTATATTCAAGGTAGAAATACATACATTTGTTCTATTTTATAACAAAATTTAATACAAATTCTAATACTCAATTTTAACATTACCTTATCATCATCATCAACTGCAAAATCAATGACATTATCAAGGGCTATTTCTCGTCTGTGACGGGGCTTAACTTCACCCAGCAATTGAGCTTCCATATAATCCATTTTCTCTTCGGCATCTTTAATGGAGGCAGTTAATTGAGATTGTTGAATGCCCAAAACAACAGTCGATACGCCAAAGGCTACCAGGCCCCAACACAAAATTATGTGTAATAATTTTGATCGTGGCAACATGCTACAATCCTTTTCTTAATTTCCCGAAAAAAACGACCGGTCTTGTCGGAAGACCGTGCAAAACTATCCAAATCTAATTGTTCATAGCTCAATAAAAATTATAAAATATTATTAATCAATTACTAATCAAATTCTGCTAATACAGATAAGACCAACAAGAATGATTGAAGTTTCTATCGGCTTTGGCATTTGTGAATTATATGGTCTTAATGCGATTGTCATCCTATCAAATATATTTCAAACTAATATCTGCCAATTATCAATGAATATCTAACATAAAGTTTATAATTTTGTTTATAGTATTAAATACATATATTTATTTGTGACAAGATAACATTGTAATAGCCTGTCCAAAAACCGCAAATTTTTACGCAACTGAGCGATATAGTTGTTCTCACATAAAAGTGATTAGGTTTAAATGGAAAGAACCAAATAAGTTCAAATATATCTTATCATTCATATAATAAATGTGATTATTAGAAGCAATATAAGATTAATAATTTGTTATGTACACAAATTGTAAATATTTTATTAGGCATAATAAAGTTAACCAGTTTTATGACCAAGGAATTTTTCAATAACTCTTGATAATAAAATTGGAAATAGTACAATTAATTATTAAATTCTTAGTACTATTCATTTAGATTTTGAATTAAACCCACTACCATTATACATAAATGCAGGACTATTTCCACTACAAATATCAATTATTACAAACAACATCATACTTTACAATCACACATTTATTAAATATTATTTAAACTACAATTACAAGAAGAAACTATTTCCTTTTAAATTTAATTACAAAAGAATCTTTTAAACACAGCGCTTTACTGCAACCAATCACGCACCACCGAAAGATTATTTTCCAACCAGGCAATGTTATTCTTGACATTTTCCAAAGCCCTGACACGAGCTGCTGTACCAGCACCACCATTGGGGTATTTGGCAAAGAAATTTTGTATTTCTTCCAATTTGGTTTGTGTTGAGAAGCGAGATGTTATAGATGGAATCATGTTGCCCAAACTACGTTCATTAATGCCAAAGCGTTCAACTAACTGGGGCCAATGTTCACGCACATAATCCCATACAATAGGCTCACCAATTGGATTGCCAGCAATATTTTGTATGCAGGAGAAGTAGTCCTGACCGCGTACATTATTCTCAAACCAGGCCAAATCGATGTATCTGAAAACAAACCCCATTAGCATCTCCAGGAATATACAAACAAAAGTCTAATTTATACCTGCTCAGTATCCAGGGTTCTTGTACTGCTGATAAGCCGTACATTAACTTGACCTTCTCACTGGCATCCTTTTCAGCTACAAAAAGATCCCACACTTGATTCCATACTTCCTCATTTCCCAATGCAAACATGCCGTAGTAGTAAACAGTTTCACGAATATCGGGATGGGGACGTTCGGAAGGATTTGCCAACCACTTTGTAAACTGATTAGAGGCTTCGGTCAAACAAGCTGGTATGCCTAATGAGCAAGCGGTGCTCAAAATGGTTACACGTAGACGGCTGAAAATCATAAATATTTAAATAAGAATCCAAACAAGACAACAAATCCACCCACTTTTTCAAATGATCATCTCCCACTGTCCAACCAACACTCTCGTAAATTTGTTCCACCAAATTTCTGGCGTAGGCGTTATAGTCCACAAAGGCATCGGTAAACATAAGTGTACGTTTAAGGGAGGTCAATTTCGAGGCAGCTACACTCCAGGGAACATATTGATCTTCTTTGCTTAAGTATCTTGTCATATCTAGAGGCATATTATATGGCAGTTGTGTGGAATCGGCCAGCGCAAAAGCATCGTTTAACAAACAAGCACGATCTCCCACAGAAAATATCTACAAAATAAGACAACAAATTCATTCGATTTGAATACAATTCGAATCATTCACATTCAATCTACTTACGTTGGGATCTTCTACCAGTTTGTCAGCTAAATTTTCCCACATCTCAGTCGGATAATTCACACGATAGTAACCAACTTGATTATAATTGAATTTAATCCATTCCACTGCACTGGGCAGAGTAATAGTGACTAAAAGAGGCAAACAATAGAGAGATTAGCTCATTAAGGGAGCATAAAATAAACTAATGTACATTAATGGGAGTATGTGACTGGACTTACTTTCAGTATTGTCAAAATAAAACCATGCACGCTGTACTTCTGCGGTGGCACTAGTTTTATAAGTGATTGGTATGGACCAGGTGTAACTAATAAAAGAAACATTAAAAGCGTCATTAAATTAAAATAAAGCTTTGAAATTGCGCGACACATTAGTTGCGTTGTACACAGCGACACTTACTTGAATGGCGAGTCATTATATATGCCTTCGTAGTCAACGGGATTGGAGAAGAAACGCTTTTGTGTCAGTTTGTATTGAGTGTCGGATATCTTTGCAACTTCCACCACTGGCAAACCCATTTGTTCGGTCCAGGTACGCATAATGGCCTTGACATCAAAGCCCATGTTCAACTTATCGATTACTGTTAGGAAATCGTCGGTGACAGCATTTTTGTATTTGAATTCTTCCAAATAGTTTGTAACGGCCTCTTGGAATTTATCAGGTCCCAAAAAGTCTTCCAACATGCGTATGATCGAGGAGCCCTTTGAGTAGGTGATTGTATCAAAGATTTCCGTAATTTGATCGGGATTTGCAACCGTTTGCACAATGGGGTGGGCACCTAGCGTGGCATCTAGACTCAAGACACCATGCACCGTGGATATAATAAACTGATCCTGCATTTTCCATTCCGGAAAGGCGGCCTCGATACCTTTGTTTTCGATGTAGCTGGCAAAACCTTCACTTAACCACAAATCGTTCCACCACATCATGGTGACCAAGTTACCAAACCACATATGGGCAAATTCATGCGCAATTACCCCGGCAATTCTTTGGGTGTTGGCAGTAGAACTGACATCTTTATCGAATAGTAAAGCAGTTTCGCGATAAGTTACCAAACCCCAGTGCTCCATAGCACCGGAAACGAAATCCGGTATGGCAGCCATATCTAAAACAGAAAGAAATTTTGAAATTATACCGTTCCAAACCATACCATTAGAAAATCACTCTAGTCACTCTACTTACCCAATTTAGGCAAAGGATAGGGAATTTTAAAATATTGAATATAATATTCAATAACGGTTTTGCCCACATCCAAGGCAAAATCAACCTTATGCAATTGTTCGGGTGTGGCAAATACACGTAGTTCAAACTCTTCGCCAATGCCTTTGGTGTCCACTTGAACAGTCTTGTGTAGAAAATCGGAAACAATAAAGCAGCTCAAATATGTGCTCATTGGTACACTCTGGCTGAAGTAGGCTTCGTTATAAGCTCCTTGATTTTTGATGGCCTAATACAAAAAGAAAAAATTACAAAAATTTACATTAAAATTCAGATTTGATCACATATTAAACATGTACTCGCCTCGATGTTCATATTGGATAGAGCATGATAATCGCCAGTGTTGGGATAGACCAATGTAACGTTAAATGTTGCTTTTAGAGCAGGTTCATCGAAACAGGGGAATGCCTGACGGGCAAAAGTGGGTTCAAATTTCGAAGAAGCAATCCATCTAAAAGTTACAATTTCAACTGCTAATTTACCACATTTTTCTTAAATTAATTTCACTGACTTACTTTACACTGTTATCAGGTTTCAGATACGAGGAGGAATACAAGCCAATAATTTTATTTTTCATACTGCCTTCAAATATTATGCCCAAGATAAAATTACGAGGTGCCACAATTTCATCGTTAAGTTCGATGACCAAAAATTCACGCACAGAATCCAAATAATGGGTTTTTACACTGGTGCCAGCGCCCTGAAGATACACACTCTTAATGGTCATGTACAAGGAGTGTAACACAATTCGATTGGTGTTTTCGGTACAACTAATTTCAATCTCTTCTTGGCCAGAGAAATTACCAGTTTCTACATTTGGATGTAAATACAGATCATAAGCTGTGGGATACATTGTTTCCGGCAAACGGTAATTGATCTTAAAGACGTAATGAAAAGGTGAAGTATTTATTTATTTATTAGTTTGTTTCAAAAGCAGCAACTTACTTTCTCTTCAGGGTCAGGTGTGGGTGTTGTTACTGTTGTTACAATTTCTGTTGTAGGAGATTCCGTGGTTGGAGGAGTAGTTGGAGAAGTGGTTGTTGTAGTCTTCAGAGCCTCCTCTAACAATTCCAACTTATCTTTTGTCTCTTGTAGTTCATTTTGTAGATTTGATTTCTGTACAGCCAACACTATGGTCGATACAGTGAAGGCAGTTAGGGCCAACCCCAAAAATATGGTAACAAATTTTGCCGTGATAAACATTACGGCTTACTACAAAAAAAATGAAATACGTTTATGCCTTTGCACATCCAATGCAGATATAGTTGTACTTACCGTTGCAGTTATTTAGAATGAAAAGTCCGTCATCCACGATGTACTAACTACAACTAAATGTGCGAATAAATGGAACCATTAATAATCAACTTGGCTAAACGCTTTATCATCATTTTGAGATTAGAAATCTTATCAATTTGTGACATTTTCTGTCGTATAAATCTTCGATTACTAAAGTAACGCACCAATGGCTAATAAAACCAAATATTTAATCATTGTTCAAATAACTTCAATCATATTCATACAACCAACAATTTCAAAATCAACATTCATTCGTTTGTTGTTTGCTGTTTGTCTAGTTTGTAGCAGTTCCAAGATCGAGTGCAAAATTCCAAAATTACAATTTCAAAACACCCACTTCATGAGCTGTCCATATGTGCTTGCAATGTTCTCAATATTTTACAAGATTTTTTGTGGATATTTTTAGTTCGTCTACCTGGTTATTCCCTATAGGAAAATGTTTGTGGGTGGTTAATTGACCACTAAACCCTTTTCCGGTTTCATTTTCCCGCCCTAATTTGAGTTTAGGTATTTTCTTTATGTTAAAACCCAAGCAAATAAACTTTCCATTATTCTACTAAAAATCCGACAAAATATTCCAATTTGAAACAAAAGTCAAACTATACACTATCCTGCTAATAGATGCATTATGATAACGAGTCATAACAGCAAAAAAGACGTAAGCGCCAAAAACTAAATTTAAGTCTAAGTATTACCGTGAAATTGAGTATGTATGCACTGTTGCTTCTTAACTATACATTGCATTTATTTTATTTCATCTATTTCCAAGATAATGGGTATTTATGTCGCTTACGTCCTTTTCGCTGGCAGTTACACCCTTCCAATTTTATTAAAAACACAACTTCATGTTTAAAATTTTGTGTTTTGTTCATATTATATTCACGTTCCAGAATTCAAATTAACGTTTTTAACCTTAAAACACTGATATTAATTAATTTGTTAAAACTAATAAAGACGTAAGCAGAACTTCATGTTCACAGATGATGCGAATGATCGAGAAATATCGATGTTTATCAAAAAACGAAAATTTATAATCATGGCGCTTACGTCCTTTTGGGGGTTATGGCTCGATATACTTTTGTAAATTTCACATTATAATTACAAGAGAAGAAAATTTTTTTGGAATTCTTCAGTTTTTAACAACTTCTTTCAAGTCTATTATAAATATATTTTATTTATTGGAGACAAAACCTTGAAATAAGTCATTACATTATTATATCTAAAATAACTAGTTTCATCAAATGACTTAAGGTAAGCTCGGAATGTCAAATTAGTGGCTACGATACGTTAACGAATCAGGTAACGACTGGAAAATACATACTTAAGTTAAGACGATTGGAAAATCGTGAAATGCTTCCTCACCACCGGAAAAAAATTAACTACTTATGTATAAAATATTTGTACTAAATGAGAATTATATTAATTTATTGTATTAGTGTGTTGATTTGTATAAATGACTAATAAATATGTACTTGCATATATATCAAATAATACACAAGTCATTATTAGACTACTTCTAAGTGATCTGTAATCGTTGAAAAGTATTTGATATTAAGTAAGGAGTGCGCAGGAAAAAAAATCTTTACACACAAGGGTAATTGATATGGTTTTAGTTTTTACTTTTGTCACTACTTTCAGAAACGCTAAATCTTTTTCTAAAAATGGAGAATTACAAAAAATTATTTTAAATAAATATCAATTGTGATTGTATGGAGGGAAGTTATTTTTTTTAATTGCTCAAATATTGGAGATTTATTAATAATTAACTTGAACACAGCTGTTTATAATAAAATAATTCACTTATTATGTAGTTTTAATTCATGCGCACTCCTTAATTTCAAGTTATTAGTAACGATACACTTTATTTTATTTACAAACATTTGGAGTATAAAGAAGTAAACAAATTCATTTTTGCAGTAAAGGAGCTAATAATCTTTTGTTTTCTAAAGCTATGGAAAAATGAAAAAAAAAATAATAATTTTCCAATAATCATCATCATTTCCCCAAGCTATATGTAGTAAATAGGAATTTCAGGGGAAAAAATGAAATAATTTGTATTTACCCAAAGTTAAACCAGATTTATGTCTATCGATTAATTAACCTCATAACTTCCCTATCAGAGTTTCTGTCACACATTTGGACAGCAGGTAGTTTTTAATGTCCTTTCAATTGGTTTCACGTAATTTTTCTGATAATAGTTTTCCCTTTATCCAAGTTCTAGCGGCTGTCGGTTTACTGTTTTTTTTTTAGTGTCAACATTTCCTTACTGTCGCAAATCACTGTAAACATTTCGGGGTTAATCCGCTCACAAATCAAAAGCCTGGCGCTCTTGATTTTCAACAATGACAAATTTGTAACTGGTAAATCCACATTATCAATGAAATGTAAGGAAAGTTTTAATTCAAGATTTCCTTGGGCAATTTTTTGGCGCGTGGGAAAATTATGTTGCGACTACCTGGACTTACATAAGGTATGGGTTTCTTAGTGTGTAGTGGGACTTTTGCTTGACAAATATTTCCAACAAAAGCAAAACAAAATTTCCGGTTTGAACTGCTTGTTTTCCCCCAATGTGTGAAAAGAATATCCTGAATTGTCATTTTGATAATAAGAAAATCTTCGAATCTACCTGAAGAGTATAAAGAGTGGTGAGAACCTATTGGCAGACAACATTCATCACTCATCGCTCATTGTGAACACATCATCTTGAGACATCATCAACAGACAATTAGAATTTTAAAATACAGAAATGACAAATTTTACTGTGATAACTATCGTGACACTCAGTTGTTTGACTGTGGCTTTGGGTCAAGCACAACTGCTGGATCAGCTGAACTACTTCGCCAGCCAAAGTCAATATGCTGCCCAAGTATATTCGCAACTACAGGCACCATTCTCTATGGAAAATGTTATGGTCAACAGCTTGGAGACTGCAATGCAAACATGCCAAAACAGTTTCAAATGGGAACGTTGGAATTGCCCCAGCTCCGATTTCTTTCTAAGACGCACATCGAAATCTTTATCCTTGGATCGTGAAGACTCATATATCAATGCCGTAACTACAGCTGCCGTCTTGTACACCATCACCAAAAATTGTTCCAGTGGCATTATAGCTGGATGTGGTAGTTGTTCCGACAATCCCTACAGCTCCCAATGCTCGGACAATCCAAAGGCAGCCGAACAAATGCTTAAACAACATGTCAGTACCGAATTTGCTGATGATTTCTACGGTAAAATATCGAAGCACAACTACAAGGCCATCACCAACTTGCTGGAGAAGTCCCTGATCAAACAATGTGGCTGTGCTGTTTTGGGTCCCAACGGTTTGTGTGCCAAAGAAATTTGCCTCCAAGTACTCAAGCCTTTCGAAGACATTGCTGTAGACATACGTCAGATGTACGACGAAGGTCTCCAACTAAGCAACACTCCCGAAAACTCACGCATCATGTGGGACAATATTCCTTTGGATGCTTTGGTTTATATGAAGGATTCGCCCAATTACTGCGAACCCGATGCTGTACCCCACTGGAATGGTATGCGAGGTCGTCAATGTTCTACCGGCACAAATGGTGAAAATCTCTCTGAAGAAGAACGTACACGCTGCCGCTACCTTTGCCGTGCATGTGGTTACACGGTGCGTCCCAAAAATGTTGTCACCGAAACTCGCTGCAACTGTAAAATCACGTGGGGCTTTCAAGTTCAATGCGAAAAGTGTGTTACAGTTCAAAGACAATACTACTGTTACTAACTGAATGTGCACATGCCTTCAATATCGCTGGACGAAACGTTAACTTTCTGGAAATGCCAAACACCTGAAAATAATCAAAGTCTTAATACTAATCTCATCTGCATATTTATAATATTTAATAACTTTAAATAAACCTAAATAAAGAACTATTTAACATTAATTGAAATTATGTTTTATTTTAAATTTAGGGCGAAGCATAAAAATTCTTTTAATTATATAACGCGATCAGCAGAAACATAAAATACCAATAATCGATTGATGTCACTTTAAACGTTACTTAAAATATTGTTACTGCTTGCAACATTCATCATGTTTATGAACATTTCTATCCGTAGAAACTTCTACTTATCAACAAGGTTGATAACATTGTTTATATGTATGACAACTAGGGTTTTTAATTTCCCGACCTTTTTTGAAAAGGTCGGGTACCTTTTTCAACATTCCCGGGTACCCGGCTATTCCCGAAATATATAATGATACTGTGAATTAGGAATATTATAGACAAATTTCATATAAAAACATAGTGTTATAATTATTAAATATCAGAGCTTCGAATTAATTAATAAAATTTGAGCTTAATTCACTAAAATCTTAATCCGTAATTAAAGAATGACAGCCTTTCATTCCATAAATCCATTCATAGTATTGCATTTTTTAGATTCATTTCAAGCCTTTTTTAAACTGAATTAAATTTAAAGTTAATTAATGATTAAATTAAATTTTTGTTAAATCAAATCATTTACAAAATTTATTGAAAAAATTGTCTAAACCTTTTTGTACTAGATTTTAATTGAAGAAGAATTTAATCATTTAATAAATTTTTTAAGCAATTTTGTTATGGATTTGAAGAAGAAATTTAAAGAAATTAGAATGATTCAATATGAAATAAATTCTATAAAATTAAATTAAATTTTCATACGAAAAACCCCAAATAAATAATAATAATAAGCGGTCTATTATTGCCAAGATATAAGCAAAAAACTGTAAAAAACATTTCACTGTTTTTTGGTGAAAAAAATAGAGTTCTAACTTGTTTTCTATGTATTTTCGTCAGTTTTTAATTCCCGGGATTCTAGACTAAAAATCCCGGGAATCGGGTAGTGAAAAATTGTTAAAAAACTGTTAAAGCTCCAGAAATAGAACATTCTTGTTTTTTCCGTTCAGATAATTCATGAAACTACTAGAAGATGGCACTGTGTATGTAAATAGTAGCACCGGGTTGCAGTCAGTCAGTTTTTCAAACATCAACTGTATTCTGGGTCATTATAATGTGTGTAATATAAGTGTTTGTATTAAAAGAGAGTGACTATTTAACATATCTTTTTAAAAATTTAGTGAGAGTATATTTAATGCAGCTTTTTGTTGTTTGCTTTTAAAATATTGCTTAGTGCAGGTTTTTGACTAAAGCTGCGTTTAGTGAAGGTGAAAAAATAATCTATATAGCTGGTGAAAATGGTCCTAATGCTTATTTCAATTTAAGCATTAGGACCATTTTTTTCACCAACAATGGTGAAAAAAATGTTTGTTAAAAAACAAGAAATATATTTTTATTTGTGAAAAAATATCGTTGAAATATCTATCATATCGAGCCCTTGGTTCCAAATTATCGTAAGCGGCCCACCATGTGGTCCATATGTTAAATTTTTAAAACGATCATATTTTTTCGATTGTGTTCCAATTTTATAAAATTACATTTCTCCACAACGAGCACTACAAAACACCTTGTTGTAGCTTAAGAGATATACATACGCATTTGAAAATTATAGTTTAACATTTTTACCCACACTAATCCAGTTTTTTGATAACAGCGTATCCAAATATTTCCAGATTTTCGCCATTTTTCATTTGTTGGTCTAACAAGAAATGTACGCATTTATATCAAATATTTCAAATGGAAAAACTTTTAAAATGTTTGAAACCGAGGGGACCAGGTCCATCCAAAAAACGGAATTAGGAATTGCGGGATTCACGATAACAAATTTAAAAATTGTTTTTTTTTCCATTTTCAATATATATACTGTTTCAATTGACTTGTTTTTTTTTAAACTAAATTACTAATTTTTTTAATGTTTAGTGATGAGTTGAAAAATATAAGCCTCACTCAATAATAGTGATAGTGTAGTTAAAATTTTTTAACTAATAATATTTTGAAAATAGTTAAAATATTTTTTTTTTGCAGCCTAATGAAATAATTTTTTCTACACTAAAATTTTTAGTTAAAAAAATATTCCTGCACTATTTTTTTCAACAAAGAAATGTTTTACTCTATTTATAGTTTAAGTTAATGGCCCATAACACTAAAGTCGGTTCTTTTTAAAAACAACTTTAAATTAAAAACCCGCTTTATATTATTTCCCAACTATAGTCAAAATTAAAGTATGTTTTAAATTGCACCGACTTTAACTGGGTGTCACCTCAAATGTAGAAAATGTTTTCATACAATATACAACGAAATACAGACAAGTGGCACCGCTGAACGGCTGACATAGAAAATTAAAACAAAAACCAAAAAAGGTAAACAATAAAAGTAACTGGGACAACTAAAGAAAAAAGTTTTTTTGTGGTGGAAAAATGGAAAAAATAAGATTAATATCATATTTAGAATATTTTGGTACTAATTTTATTGATAACTGTTGAATAATTGCAAAATCTCTCCCAAATTCTTGTAACTTATTTTTTTTTACTTTTTACATGGCGAAGAACAGCTGATGCTGTTGTAAATGAGTTAATAACAGCTTCAGCTTGTTTTATATTTACAGTCGACTTTAACGTCAAAAATATACTTTAACTTGTCTATGGTAGACCTAAAGTCCACTCTTAAGTAAAGACGACTTTATTTCTATTAAAATATACTTTATTTCTGACTATGATTATGGGCCAATATATTTAAGGAAAAAACGTAAAAGCGGTATATAAATACACAAATTACAATAAAAAGAGAAATAAGCAATTACACAGAAAATAATTAGCGATTATTGGCTTTAAGCAAAGTAAATTAATAAAGTAGCGACAGTACTACAACAAATACAACATTTACAAAAACCACAAGCAATTTTGTTTTTGGTTTAAGGTCTGAGCTGTCAAAGTTGCCTGTTGTTGTTTTTGCTTTTGGGCTTGTTGTATTTTTCGCCCCAACAACCACAAGTGAATTGACAGTTCATACTGAATAAAAAAAATAGTCAGCTGTTCTACTGAGTCTACTTTATTAATTTACTTTGGCTTTAAGTAAAACAAGCTTTTCGAAATTCAAATCACTTAATTTATTTCTCCGAGGAAAATCCACCATTCCACTAAATGAAAATAAACGCTCTACTGGAGCAGAAAAAGCCAAAGACGTGTTAAATTTAAAAAACATTTGCCTTATTATTGGATATTTTTGTGACTGCATATCAGTGTCCGAGATTAAAAGGAACGCACGTATTTCACTTTCTATGCCATCTTTCTGCACAAAGGTTGAAGGTCCTAATATTGAAGATGTTAATAAACTAAGTAATTTCTTCAATAACTTTTTCACTTACTGTCAATTTCCCCAAAATCTAAGAATCCTACATTATCAGTGTTTTTTTGTGTTATTATTTCTTCGGATGCTGGAAAACACTTTGCAGCTTGCTCAACAAACATATGTATATTTAATATTCTAGTTTAAACTGGAATAACTTCATGATCACTAATTTTAATAGTGCAAAGAAAATTATTGAAGATTTTTTTTAGTTATTGTTAATTTTTTTAACTATTTGAGTTTAGTGCTTATTTCTACACTACCACTCAATTGATTTATAGTTAAAAAAATATCACTATCACTAAAAAATATTAGCTTCACTACCACTAAAGCTGATGAAAATTAGTTAAAAATATATTTTTTAAAATAATATTTAGTGCTAGTGAAATGTTGATTGCACTCAACATTTAGTGCACTACCCCCAACTCTGCTAACTGTAACTGTAAAATTTCATTAAAAAATATTCATAAATACAAATTTAATTTCAATTTGAATGTTTTGTATCTTCGCAAAAACTTAATAAAAAATATGGTTTGTCATATTTTCCAATAAAGTATACCATGCATTTTTAATTGTCAAAAGTTATTAATATTTTTGAAAATATTAATAACTTAGCTTGAACGAAATTATATTATATCGCAACATAACATTTTTAATTCTATGTATAAATTTCAAAATAATCCAAAAAAACCTTCTCCTGTAAAATTTGTATTTGTAATTTGGCGCTAAGGGCTCGATATTGTCTATATTAATGATATTAATTATATGTGCTAACAAAATATTTTCAGTAATTTTAAATATACTTTCATATAGTAAGTACCAAAGTATAACAAGTAGTCCAACTCTTTGACAGCAGTTCCTAACTATAAGCATGTATTAGTGAAATTGAGAGTCGGACTACTTGGTATACTTTGGTAAGTACTATGAAGGGTATAAAAATCCTTTGTATTTTTCGAAAATCTAATACAATTTTTGTTTAGTCGATGAAATTGTATTATAATACTTGATTTATTGACAAATATTAATATTTAGTATTGTCGTATGTAAATACCTTTAGAATTTCATTTGCTGCAACAACGTCATAACTCAAAGTCCGGGTGTTTTGAACTGAGTAATACAAAATATGCGCCATTTTTTAGTCTTTCATATAGTTTAATCAGTTTTAAAAAAAGTCAATTATTTTTTGTATGACAGTGTTTATTCGTGGTAAACGTCAAAATGAAAATTTATGTTTTCTCGTATATTTGACAAGTAAAAACAGATTAGAAAGATATTAATATCTACTATTTAAATCAGGTTTTATTTCTGAAATCGCATGATTTGTTGAAAATTTATTTAAGAAATAAAAAAATCTCATTAATCATCCATAGCCGTTTTTCTCGAAACGACTTTTTTTGAATTATGACGTTGTTGCAGCATATGAGCGATATGTATGTCGTTTAAATTTATAACTTCAGAAATATTTTTTTTGAATAAAACAAATGATATTTAATTTTATTTATTTATTTTTTTTTATTATTCAATGAGCCCATTTAATTTCAATTAACCCAAGCTGCTGGTTTCCCCTCTACCCGATAACCATTGTATGCCATATTAGATGCAGCGGCTGCCAATTCTGACCTTCGACTTGGTTCACCAGCCCAATACGAAGGAGCCACTTCATAGGTTTGCATTTGTTTGTTGCTATTGCGGAATGCCGATATAATCAGCAGAAATATTGCCAACTTGCCCACCAATATCGATTTCATTAGCAGCAATTTCAATTTCGTTACCAAGAATGGAACGATGGCTGACTGAATTAGAAATGGCAGAATGAAAAGTGGTAAAATTCGAGTGACCATTTCATACTTCTTGCCACGACCTTCAAATCAAATTAGAACAGAATAATTTATAAAATGAAATGTACTTTTAGATAATTGAACGGATCTATTTACCTTCCTCGGTGTTGTCATTCATCCAACGACCTGTTACAAGTTCTCTTAAACTTTCGCCATCCAAGTTCACTTTAACAATACTATTATCCATATCTAGGCTTAAGTTGAGAGCTGGTCCCACATTGTAATGCTGCTCGTTGATATCAATTTCAGTGACATTAAATTTTCTTTTTCTAATTGGTGAAAGTTTCATTGTGGACTGCTGCTTTGCAGGTGAAGGTGGCACACTTGTCGTTGTGGTTTCTGTGTGTTCTTCTGCTTCATCTTCTTCCTCTTCTGCCTCATTAACAGGATATTCCGTAACAACGCCATCATTTTCACTATCACCATCACCATCTGGATCGCTAGCTTCGGTGGCCTGTTGTGGTTCTTGTTCTTGTAGTGGTTGCTGATGTTGTTGTTTATTTTTCATACTCTTCTCCCTTAATGTCTGTTTGTATTCCGTTAAGGTTTTATTACCCAAATATGTGCTTTTATAGTTTTTATAAATACCCAAGAAAATGCTTCTCAATGGCTTTGAATGCTTCTCCACATTATCACTATTTTCTGCAGCTTCCGCAGCAATACTGCGACCTTCACTGTGATCTGTCGTATCTAATAATATTTTATTCATCAGCGAGTCATGCACACCACCTTGCTCCAGTTCATGTCTGGACAGATGTGATGGAGCTACATCCTCTTCACTGTAACTGGGATTTGTTGTCGTTATAAAAACACAAAATAAACATAGACTTTTCACGAATTTGTTCATCTTGTAAACATTCTTAGGTTTCCTTAGACACTTTATTTTTGGTTTTGGTTTTTGTTTTCTACGATGGTGACTTGATCGCCTGCAACACAATCGAAATGATCTTCGTAGGATTAAGTACAACCACTCAAATGAATGTACGTTGTGGAAATGCGTTCGTATTCATGTTTACAATGGATTTTATTAACTTGGTCTCCACCATCATTGTGAGATTAAGCGGCGGACTGTTGGCTATTGGTAGTTGGTAGTTCTTGTCACACACTTACCCAATTGCATGCATCTGGTTTTGTTTTTATTTTCTTTCGTTTTATATTGTGGCATCCACATGCTGGAACAGTTAGTGTTGAAGCCAATTGAGTTCTTGAATTTCTTCGCAACCGCATATTCTACACAAATCTAATACGAGTTCTTGCCAGTTTGTTAAAGAAGAGACAGACAGTGCTGTTGTTTAAAGTGTGTGTGCGAAAACAAATTTATGATGTTATTATAAAATATCTTTCTGTATTTTTATTTATTGCATCTTTGAGAATATAGAAAAGGCAATGTTGCTCAAAATAGATTCATTCAGCTCTATTGAAGTCTGAAAAGCAGTACGACCACAATTTATAATCTAAAGATTTAAGTTTGGACTACCAGAAGGCCAGCCATCACACAGTGGAGGAACTGAGAAAAAAAAGTGGAGATAAATCTGAAACTTCTAAACAAATAGACCGAAACAAAAATTTGGCATCATTTTTAATTTTTGATATACCCCAAAGTGGGGGCATTGTGGTTTGGCGACCCCTTGGTGTTATAAGCCCAAATTCAGAACTTTAACTTATGAAAACCGCCTTTATAGCCATGGAAATTATTATGAAAATCGGTATCGTTTAGAAGTTACAGATTTATTTCCACTTTTTCTCAGTTCCCCCACTGAGCATCAGTAGGAAGAAAATTGGACAACATGTTTTTTAACCAGCTTTGTGTTATTTTAGCATTTTATGCTGGGATAAGGTTCAGGTCCAAAGTGTTGTTTAGTGGAGTCACACACAGCTTTCTCCAAAAAAGTCGGATTGGTATACAATTGTTAATGTTTTTCGCCTTTTATGCAGAAAAGATGCTTTGTTACTCCATCATAAGGGACTCCCAACCATATCATTACAGAAGCACGATGGACTCTAAGAACCACATCCGATGCTTGTTTACTATGTTGTTTTGTTGTATGTTCGCCACAGCTTGCTCGAACCACCATATCTAGGACTGTCATCCACTCTAAAAGTATCATCAAACTATTTAACGGCATTATACACAAAATTACGTGTAACTTCTAGTGGCAGAAACATTTTTCTATTCCAAAAATTACAATAAGGTTTTAAATATTTCCCTATTCTTATTTATTTAAACAAATACACTAAGGCCTGGTAACTTATCAAAATTTTTAACATAATCAATGTTTAAATATATTTTTTTTATACAAATTAAATAAATTTTATCTTTGATTAAGCCTAAACTAAGTATCTTTAAAATTTAATAAGTTACCCGGTGTAAGTGTTTCGCATTTCGTGTGCATTCTTTTTTAGAAAGATCACCTCAGTTTGAACAATAATAATAGTGTGTTTCATAACTATAAAATCATATTAATAACATTTACATATTTAGATAAATTAGCAGTAAGAAAGAAGTGTTTAAAAAAAATTGGTTACAAAGTACAATACAATTTTGTTAAGAGGGCATTATGAACCCTCTATAAACAGACAAACCTACGGACAGATCTTTAAGTTTCATATATATGCGGGATTTCATGTCAATTGAACCAACTTTTGAAATCGATGTCTTCCAATTTTTCAACAAGATCGGCCCAGAACTCTCCGAGTTCTGCCAAACAGATGTTTTTTCTCATCCATGTAACTTATTACCTATTGTTCTTAGCAAAATGTGTCCCAAATTTAAATTTTTAAATTCACTTCTCAGTACAGATACAACTTACACAAAATAAATTAAATTATTTTGCAATCAAGATTTAATTCAATTGATTTAAAAATATTAATGGAACAATTAATTATCGTCGTGACGTAATTGGGTCCGCTTTCAGATACAATATGTCGAAAACTACATACATATGTAGCAGATCGTCATTATTTTTGATTCTATTGATAGATATATTTATTAAAAAATAATAAACAAAAATTGTACTGTTTGCTTTGTATATGTCCAGGTAAATCGATATTTACCAACTATCCGTTTTTTCAATGTTTCTCATCTTTGATGAAAAATAAAAAAATAAAAAAAAAAAAAAAAACTATGTATCAATTTCTATATTTGCCATATTTTCAAAATAAGTTCTTTGATTATTCCTTTACCTAATGTAAAACTTCCCAGCTGTCCGTCCTTGCCCCATTTTTTGCTAGAGGTAAAATTTTGAAGACAGACATGGTTTCAAAAGTGACATATGGGCAATTCCACGAGAATGACTACCACAACTGAAAACCCAAAAAACCTTGAAACTTTTTTCAAGACGATTTGAATAGGAGAAAATACTAAAATATTACTATGTGTAAGTATTTAGAGGTTATTACAACATTTTATTTGCAGAAATAATAGTTTAAACTGATTATATAAGCTTAACTAAGCTCCCAATTAGCATGTAGTATGAAATGAATTTGACTCTGATTGTTTATTTGCTATTATAAAATTGTTTATTAAAACCGAATGTATATTTTCTATTAATTTTTTTAGTTTTTGTCTACATATGAGAGGCTTAGAGCACAAGGGGTTCAAGTGACTTTTTTTCTCAAATTGAGTTAACATATGGATTTAGTAGGTGAAGTTCAGAGAAGTTCATAGCACAAGAGTTGAATGTGGGATTCTCATCCGTTAGCGAGATATGGCGACCAATTCTAGTACTTGTCATTAAAATACCTGTTTCGGTTGGAACACAATGGATACATGAGCACTTAAACCCCTTGTGCTCTAAGCAATTATTAAAATTCATTTTTCAGATGGACTGATTTAGTGAATTCAGATGAGTGATCAGCTAAAATCTAGCAATTAATTCCATCACTTGTTTTCAAAACACCTGTTTCAAATACCTTTTTTCCAAAAAGGAAAAAGTAACATAAAATAATGGAATCGAGTATATTAATAATTGTTGATTTTTTATTATTTATGGTACGTAAAATCATTAAAAATAAGTGAATCTGAAAATAATATTGACGAATTTTCTGAATCTGATCATATTATACAAAGATGATCTTATGAATGTGCAAGAAAACTTCACCAAACTAAATCTGAAATCTCGAAATGTGTAGTTACTACCACAACTTCCTCCAAAAAACAGCGTCAAAACAATAATATTCCAGAAATTCAAGAACCTACAGGATCTTCTTTGCTATATACCATCAATTTACCATGAATGGTTTAAAGCACTTCCTCGCGATAGAATGGAATAAATTCCGGAAAGAATCGAAAGTCAAGGTGAGGATGACCCCGGTGATGACATGTAATCTGATTATGACGACTAAAAAATGTAACAAAGAACCATAAAGGCTTTTCTTAATAAAATGTTAATAAAAAAAATTGAGTCTATGTGGTTTTCTTATTAGGTAATTCAGAACTTTGAAAAAAATTAAAGCACATGGGGTATAAGTGCGACTTTCCTCACTTCAAAGGTAATTTTTGGGAATTTGTATATGTAAAATATGGTATTTTTTTATCGTGTTAGATTAAAATATATCTCAGGATCTCTATTAATTAAAAAGCAATATTCCAGATAGCCTAACATTTTTTATTGTAAATTAACTTTAACCTCATTTTGCTCATTATTAAATTTTATCTATATATATAAAAGTGAATGTGTGTCTGTATGTATGTATGTTTATTATTATTAGTTTGGGATCTATAGGCGGCTAAACGGCTGAACCGATTTGCTTGAAATTTTTACAGTATATTTATGTAAGGAGTGAGATCGAAAAATTCTTAACATACATATATGTTTATAAAAAAGAAACCACTAAACTTACAGCTTTAATTTTTTTTTATTTGATTGAAATTATTATTACAATTTACAAAAAAAATTATTTTTATAGTTTTAATCACTAGTGATGAAATTTTGAACCTTTTTCGGAAACCCTTCCATTAACATTTTTATAGTGCTTTCTGTCACTTTGCTCGAACATGTAGTCCATCTCCGTTTAAAATCTACCACACTTTTGGACACCTTTTTTGTACTCTTCAATTCTCTTTTAACAAGAGCCCAATATCTCTCCACTGGCCTTAGCTCCGGGCAGTTTGGAGGATTTGCCTCTCTTGGTACAAATACCACATTATTGTTCTTGTACCACTCAAGGGCTTGTTTGCCATAGTGACAGGATGCCAAGTCAGGCCAAAAATAAGTGGACACATTATGAAGTCTTATGAATGGAAGCAGCCTTTTTTGTAAACATTCCTTGATGTAAATTTCGGTATTTATAGAGCCCGTTGTAACAAATGAGTGGCTTCTTTTGCCGCAACTGCATATTGCTTGCCATACCAAGAACTTTCTGGGAAATTTTGTCTGCTTTTGGGTCCTAAACTTTTCTTCAACATTCCCTCGAGCATCAGCAACATAAAATTTTTGACCTGGAAGTTGCGAAAAATCTGCCAGAACATACGTTTCGTCATCCATTATGCAGCAAGAATATTTTTTTATAAAACTTGACTTCAATTTCCGTGCTCTGTTTTTGGCCTCTAAATTTTTAGTAGCGTTCCTGTCAGGAACTTTTTGAGCCTTGTATGTTTTTAAACCTGCATTAGCTTTAACTTTTCGTACCAAATAGTCCGAGCACTGAGCTAACCGGGCTGCTTTCCTACCGGATGTGTTGGGAGCTCTTTTGAAAATGCGTTCTATTTTTTTGGCTTTAGAAACATCATGTGGACCATTCCTTCTACCTGAACCAGGTTTTCTATTAACTGACAAGTTCTCCCGGTACTGTTTAATAACATTGGAAACAGTTTGACGGCAGACCTTTGTATGCTTGGCCAACTTTTTGTAAGACCAAGTTGGGTTTTGTTGAAAATATTTAATAATTTCAGTACGCACTTTTTTCTGGTCACTCATTTTAATCAGATTAACAAAAAAATTAATATAATTGACATTACACATAATAACTGACATGTTTTTCAAAGGTAACTTGATCAAAAAAAAATTCAAATAATACTTGGGTTAAAAAATGTAATGAAAAACGTGTGTTAAGAATTTTTCGATCTCACTCCTTATGTCTGGAAGGAGCTATAGGCTACTTTTTGTTTTGAAATTTTAAGTGGGCGTGGTACCTCCCATACAAAGTTAATTTTAAAAATCAAATATTTAGGAAACTATAATAGCTATAGTCCTCAAATTTTGCATGAGCAATTCCACTGTTTGTTTAAATGTTTGCGGCAAAAATGGGAGTAGTAGCCACAGAGGGCGTGGCACCTCCCATATGATGATTATTTAAAAAATCTAATATATGGGATACAATAAGAGATAGAATCCATACATTTTGTACGGATATTCTACCATCAATTTTAATATTTAGGACAAGAATGGGCGGACTGAAATAGTGGGCGTGGCACTTCCCAAACAATCTAAATACTAAAATTCATATCTTTCTGTATAATTGTAGTATGTAAAGCGTTCAAATTTTGTATGAACTACTTATTTAGGCCAAAAATGGGCAAAATAGCAATAGTGGGCGTGGCACCTCCCATAGATGTGATGAAAAATTATATATAGGGACAGCTATAGCAGCTATCAATATTAATATTTAGTACAGAAATGCGCGGACTACCAAAAATATTAAGTAAATGTTAAAATTTGTATGTATACATTTGAAACCCTTATATATACATAAAAGTCAATGTGTGTTTGTTTGTGTGTATGATTGTTTGCGTATTTGTAATGGCACTCGACTTACAGTAAGGCAATTAATGAACAATCTAATCGGAGCGACCTTTATAACTGGGAATTATAACTTCGGAAATGCCATTTGATTTTATTCGATTGCAGTTTCCTATTTGCTTAGTATTTGCAATGATAATTGATAAAGCTCAACGTCAGTGTTTGCAAGTTTGCGGACTAAATCTAGAAAATCCATGTTTTTCACATGAACAGAAACTAATTTTAGATAGACTAAATATATTGTAAATCTTTACGGTACGGGTAGCGAAGCACACCGGGTTTTAGCTAGTTTATTATAAAATCATCCAAAGATTGTTTTTATTTAAATCTGACGGATTAAAAAGGAAAAATATTTCGTTTAGTAAAAAATTAAAACGCCTCTCACGATTCCAACATTTTCGCATATTTCTACATGTACCTCAAATGACTTCCGTTTTATTTCGCTCGATATTTTGGAGAACAATGTTTCGAAATAACTTTTTATTATTTTTAAATATAGTACCTTCTGAATGGAACATAAAGACCAACTTATTTTTCAGATATTCTTATTTTTGCAAAATCTATTCCACTCTATAGGCGTACAAATGTCACGTACGATTATATGGAATTTCCCATACAACCGTGAAAAACCAACCAAAAGATTTTGTTTTAATCTTTTCTGGAATAATTTTAACTCATTTCATAGGCTGAGTTATGATTTTTGCAACGAAAAAACTCAAATGGCGCACAGAGGGATGGCTTCATAAATTTTTTTGCAAAAATTATAAGGAGTGGTCGTAGAGCATTGAAATTTGGCAACGAGAATTATATGAACTAAATTGAGAAATAAAAATAAATTTTATCAAAATCGACCACGCCCAACGCCCACTGCCCATACAATCCAAATTGATTTTATCGCATAAAATTGTTTATATCCAAGCAAAAGTCTACATTTATTGAAACAAAAAAGGAACGCATGCGGTCACGCCCACGAAACCCAAACATAGATAAGATTTTGTTTGATATTTCGTTTATTATTCGATAAAAAATGTTAAGTTTTCATCCTGTTCCGAAAACTATTTTGTTTTTTAATCGAAACAAGACACTCCCACCTTTCATTTTATTAAAAAAACAGCTTGGAGGAAAGTGGGGCTACATTTTTTTTCTCCATGGAAAATCAAAACTAAAATAATTTTTAGAGACTTATAGATTTGGGCATATCTTCTTAACGGTTTATGGTATCCCCATCATTTTTTTATTTATTGATGGAGAAATGTTATATTTTTCAAATATGTTAAAGGTAAATGGTATTATTAGGAAAATTATAGATATATAATTCACTGAATTGCTTGAAAATATAAGTAAATTTTTGCTTAACACCCTTGCATGGACTTTACTTAAATTTTTTAAAAATAAAATAAAATTTTTCTTAAAACTATAAGTGTACATTTCATCTTTAAACATTTCTCTACAAAACTGCATCATTTGATTTTTGAATTTAAGTGTTTGTGTTTTTGACACCAAAATCCCTCTGTGTGGCGCCACTGTGCGTCGATTAGTTCAATCAAATTTGAATTCAATTCTATTTTTGGAATTAGTTAAAAATTAGTGTGCTGAATTCCCAATAATTGATAAATTCACTGAAATTTACTTTAATTCATAATGAATTCATTCATATTATAAATATTGAATTGAAAATCAAATATGAACCATTCGTTTGCAGATATGTCTGAATAAATAACTAAAAACCTATATTTTCTTTAAAGAAATTATAGTCGAAATTATATTTATGCAAAGTTCAGTTAAACATTATTTTTTTAAAAAAATTCCTAAAATATGCAAAAAACTTATTTTTCAAGCAAAAAACCTTGAAAATATACATATATACGTAAGTTATATTAAATATATATTTATAAAGTATTTCGATGTATATAAAAATAGTTTCATTTTAACAATGAAACACACTGTATGTGGAATAAAAGCGAGTTATCTTCATACTTATGTATGTATACATATTATGTTGTTTGTTTGTATGTTTGAAAATGTTCTTTTTTTTATTATTATTTTTGACTCACAACAGGAGTCAAATACGGACTTAGAAATTTATTCAGTTATTGACTGCAAAACTTTTGTTCCAATTTAATAAACGAGTGTTTGGTTGTTTTTAGTTCATCTTTGTTTACAATTTAAAATTTTTATTTCCAAATCTAGTTAATCTTCAATTGACTTGTTGTTGCAACTGTTTTATTTGCCAATAATTTATGCTGTTTTTAGTCAGTTATGCTTTTGGAAAATAAATTTTTAAAAACATTGTTGTTTTTATTGAATCTTAAAGATTTGTTTGGATGATTGTTAATTGTATTATTAATAATTTATTTTCCAAATTTGTAATTAACTAATATTGTGTCCTTAAACACTTCTCATTTATAAAATTTTAAATTTGCTTTGCTTTCTAAATATCTGTTGGCCAAAGTTTCAATTCTGCCTTCTAAGTATTATTTTGTAACCTAGATTCGATTTGTATTGACTTTATATTGCTTCGATTTACTGTATATTTGTGTACATTTTTTCAATTTTATAGAGCATTAAAATCGCAGCACAGCTCACTAAGATAATTATTGAATCGACAAGGTGTATGTAGTCGCAGCAACTAAACTAGTCAATAGTAAATAATGAAATGAATCCGATTACATCAAATTATAAATATTTACCTATTAAAACTGCAAGTTCTAAAGTAAAAGTGAAAGTACTCATTCATTCATTCAATTTGATTATGATTTACAAATGACCTTTTTCTTTTAAATATTTATTTTTTGGTTTATTGAATGTCCATACATAAATCAATGAAATTATGATCGCCAGCAATCGTAAAAGAAAAAATAATTAAAAAGACATGAATATTAAACGAAAGTGAGTAACGACCGCTATTTCCAAATTCGATTTCAAACCAGCGGATTTTGTTAGTGTAGTATTGATGCATCGAAGGAGTCCCAAAATGACGTCAGTTGTGGTGGAAGCAATAGTTAACTTTGTATTGCGACGCCCTTTTCGCTTTTGACAAAAAACGTTCAAATTTAAACACGTACAAATTAAAAATTATTTAAAATTTACGTTTTATAGTTAATGTGGCTAAGAAAAACGAAAAACAACAAACACACACAGTCAGTCAGTCAGACAGACAGACAGACAGACACATTCCCATTTACTTAAACGTATTTTGTAATTATGGAATTGTGTGTTGTTAACCATAAAGAATTGATCGTATTTGAAGTGAAAATATGGGAAGTTGAAATAAAATTTAAAAAAAAATCTAATTTTTTGCAGTTTTTCAAACTCAGCAGTGATGACAGGTACTTTTTATGGTTGTCCCCAACCAAAATTAAAAATATCCCCACAAATCCCCAAATATTGTTGTTCATGAAATTTTCACAAAAACTAAACTTCATATTAAGTTAATTGGCCAATACCCGATCAAATTAATTGTTAAAATATTAAGAAGTTTCCTTCAAACCAAAATTCTTATGAATTAGTCAAAGTTTCTTTTGAAAATATTCATTTCAATTGGTAGTAGTATATTTTTTACCCAAAGATTTAGCATAAACCAAGTTGAGAATAACCGATTGTAAATTGAATTTAACTTTACCATCTAAATTTGTTGTGATCTGCACATAAAATTCGACAATTAGAAAACTTTTTGGTGATACTGATTTGGATTTAAAGATTTAATAGCATTTAACTTCTCCATTTTCAATTCAAAGAACATGAAATAAAGTTCAATTATTGGTAATTTATTGCTATTACCGATAATAAAAATAAACCTATCCTAAAAAATTTTTCCCCATAAAATACCAGAAATATTTTAATATATCCCCAATAAAATCCCCAGTCCCCAAACGAAATTTTCTGTCCCTAAAATCCTTACAAAATCCCCATCTTTGGGTACAAATCCCCAATACTGACAAGCCTGAATCTCAGATATAAATATTTATTGTTTAGCTGTTAATATGCAACACTAGGCTAAATATTTTCAAATCAACATGGATTTAGTACCAAAATTATCTTTACACTTATTCTTACTTGCCGATATTACAACCAATTTCTTTCCACATTCAATTTCCCTTGCTTTGTTTTCGCACTATCCGATCATGAAATCATTATTATATAGAACTAAAAACGTAAACCTCGTGACTAGACTAAAACCGAAAGCGAAACCGGTTTACCGAATTTTCTCTGTTTGAAAAAAACACTATTTGAATTTGCTTCGCCTATTTGTTTTTTTTTAACAATATTTCCTATTTTCGTATCGAAAATCTCTGCAAAAAAATAAAAATTGTTTGGCCACAAGACAGATTTCAACTGAAATATTTTATTTTAATAATAAAGATTTTATGTTTTGAAATACTTTTCATATATGAAATGCGGTTTTTTTCCTAGCCAAAAAACTGCTCATCATTTGAGGCCAAGAAGACACTCTGTTCCAAAGTGAGGCGTATGCCAAAAATAGCGTTCTGCATCGATCTAAACTAATAGTAGTAGGACGGGGCACGGTCTGGACTTTAAAGCGGGTGAGACAAAATTTCCCAATCACTTCATTCCAAATACTTTTAACAGGTCTGGTCAGATTTTAGCAGCTACCAATATATAGGACACTTTTAGTCCCACCAAATATGAGAATTGCCTTAGCGCTATGGATATTTGGCTTTGGTGTCGATTCGGCTGGTTGGCTTCACATACGATCTCTTACGCTTCGGTGATAAATGCTATTCTTTTATAAAGTTCAAACAGCATTTCGGACATGTGTCTTTCATGGCCTCTCGGCTTCAATTCGTATGAGACCCAATTTTTCTGCTGTGTCGAATCTTATATACCCTTCACCAAGTTACACTTTAAAATAAATATTTTTAGGTAAACAACATTTTTTTTACAAATTGTTGTTTAATTTTTTTTACAAGTTTTTTTAAAAGTTTTTTTAATTTTTAATAATTTTTTTGTATACAGAATTTATTACAAAACAATTTTTAATAGAAAAAAAATTCGGGTTAAAAATATTTTTCCGGATTTTGACCCATTGTAGGTCTAACTTTCTATAGCATTATATACATTGTTGCAATGGACTTTGAAATATCTATCATTTGATATCCATATTGTCTATGTTAATAACTTAGTAATCCAGATATAGATAAAAAATATGCCATAATCGAGCTGTCCCCTTATATCTCAGCCATTTATGGGCCAATTTTGTCGTCCCGAGCCGGTTAAATTCCCTATATACCGATGTATGAATCATGTATGTATGTAAGTTATTTGGGGGCTACGGAAAGTTGATTTCAACATACAGGCGGACAGACGGACATGGCTATATCGACTTCGCTATCTAAAACTATTCAGAATATATATACTTTGTGGGTTTGCAAATGAAAAATGTAGAAATTACAAACGGAATGACAAACTTATATGTATATACCCTTGCCACTTATGGAGAAGGGTATAATGACAGATATGTATGTATTAAAAAAAAGTCGCTTTCAAAAGATACGACATCTACTGTAAATCCTGCATTTTTAAGTCATACTCACTATATTTTCCTTATATGAAGTAGATCTAACGGTCGATTGGTTTAAAATGAATCACTCGAATAATAGAAAATCTAAAAACTTTTATTCGATTAAAATAAAACACGAATAATCCTATTTAAATAGTTGAGTATTTCGGTCTCGAACATTTTATATTTATTCTTAAAAATCCGATACTTTGAATATTCTATATATAGTCTATCAGTTTGTTTTATGATGAGAGATATATTTTCTCATCCTATTTAAATCTACTGTACCAACTATTACCAAAGGTAGGGTGTCATTAGACAGTTTTCATTGCGGAATGTATAAAGAATGCGTCTACAACCGAATGTACCCAATCAAAATCATTTTGTGTGTAAATAAATTGTTGAAAGACGCGTGCGCAACTGCACTCACTCCATGAACTTGGCCATGTCAAAACGACTAAAGTGTATGTGTGGACAAACATACACATTTATGTGACAACCCTTTATGGCAGCAAGTAAGAAATTTCATTTACCATAAAAAGAACCCCATTAACTGTGAACAGTTTCGATTATTTGGATTAAGTTCATGTCGCATGCAAATGAGACATTAACAAGCAAAAACACACAACAAACACAAAATAAAAATAAAAAAAATAAAAATGCTCAAAATTTTGGTCAACTTGATTGCTCGATGGCCTGGTGGTGGTCTCTTTCTACGTCTGTAAATAGTAAAGAAATGTAGAAATAAAGAAATTTGTTAATGTTCGAATGGTTGGATGAATGAATTCGAAAAAGTCGTGCTATTAATGGGCATTTGCATTCGTTTGTGGCGCGGGTGTGCGGTGCTTTTCGAAGTAAACAATAAAAACCGTCAGCGCTGTCAAAACATCATTCATTTCATTGTCATCGTTAAACGATCATCAACAAAGTTTCGTTGTAATCTTTGCTGCCGTCTTCAGTTTTGTGGATTATTAATATTGTTCCTGCTCCTCATTCCCTCCGAAAAGGATTATTAATTCATTTTAAAATGGCTGCTCAACAAAAAATTATCTGCGCTGTTGTTGTCATGTGCTTCATGGCCAACGCTGTCCTCTGTCAACAAACCACCGACAGTGATAATGCTGATGTTAGCGGTAAGTTATACCGGAAATGCCCGTTATGCTATTTAGTAAATTAATTTGATTCGTTGTGATTCTTACAGAGTCCCGCACATTTGGCCATCACTTCTTGAAACGTATGAGCTTTGCTGTGGTTCCAGGAGCATTTGTTGTTGGTGTCATTACCACTTTGTTGGCTGCCTTGACCGTTGTGTCCATGAAGGGTTTGGGCGTTGGTGTCATCCTCTTAGTTTTGGCTATTGGTCAGATGTTGGGTCGTGCTTTACCCCAAGTACATGCTGCTGCCTATAGTGCAGCTCCTGCTCCCGTTCCTGTAGTCTACTCCCACAGCCATACCCAACAACCTGTCTGGTTAGAAAAAGAATGGTAAAAACACTTCGAACCATACGATTTCTTCCTCATACCTCCCTCGATTAATACTCGTTGTCTAAATTGAAATGTCCACTGGTCCATCCGCCGGTGATCTTTCAATTATACGTCTGTGTGTAAGAAAAATTAATGCACTTGAATCATTCTACCAAAAACTAAGTTAAGTTAGTCATCTAGTTATTTAAATTCTCTCAAGTATTTATTTATTTATTAATTTATTTAATTTTAATTTATTTATTTATTTATTTTAAACAAAACTGAAGCGTCACGAAATAATGTAAAAAAAAAAAACAAACTTTATAAAAAAAATCAAAAGCTAAAATAAAATTCGATATTTAATTTGAACAAAATATGTATAAATTTCACTTTTTATTGAATTGCTTGCCTGAGCCTGTTTAAAATTCAGAACACCGCTTCTAAGTTAACAAAAGAAGCGTGCGAACATGAGGTGCGCTTTAATTTCTTCGAGTTCTTCTGCGTCGTCAGTTTTTACCATTTATGAGCAGCAGTTTTTTCCAACTCTTTTGAGTAACAAACACAACACAACAAGCTTCAGTGACTTCTTTTTTTAACCCAAATAAATTCGAGTTTTCTTTCAGTTCAACAATTTTGAAATTTGTTATAAATAACGGTCGACACTGTGTGTTCCATCAATTAAATAAATAAATAAATATTTTTGTATGTATGCGACATTTTCCTTTTTAGTTTTTAATTTTCAGTTTTGACTTGTTTTTTTTTTTTTTTAAGTAATAAATGTGCTACATTTTCCTGATCGTTGTCAACACTTTCTGTTGCATGGCACTTTATAATTTTATCCATCTTGCAACCAGAATACGAGTAAACACCACAATCACTTTTCAATAGTGATGCTGATTAGAAAAATTGAATTGTTTAAACCTGCTGCTGCGTCTGTCAATGAAAACAAACTCATTTATTGTCATTTTCAGTCGTATTATAACGAGGTACTGCAATGAAGGTGAAACTTTAAATCGTTAAAATAATTAAAAAACATACAAATTAAAGTAGTGTAGATAAAATAATTTCTTTAAAATGTTAATAAAACCGCCTGTGCACAATATAAAAACAAACAGTAATGCCAGTAATGTATCCTATAGGATATATGTATCTATCTCAGTCATTTAATGCCAGATTTGGCAAATGCCCAAGCTCTTAAAAGCATATTAATACAAGATTTGCATCCGTAAGATCGGGGACATTCGGAAAGTTGATTGCAACTGATCGAGTTCCCTACTTATAATGGTTCAAAATTAAAGCTCACATACTTTCCATTCTGTTTCCAAGTGTACTTTTGGGTAAAATACTTGTAGATCAAAAGTTGTCAGATAAGAATCCTTTCCTTTCATTTGGTTACTGTGTATTAAAAAATAAGTTCAGTATGTTCAGGCTCTTCAATCGTCTTATACTGATAATTTTCAGAATAAACTTGTTATCCATAACATTAAGATCTGGTAAACGTGGCGTCGATTCCACAACACACAATCCATGTTGAACAATGAATAATGGCTAGTAAACCTCCATAATCATAACCCAAATATACAAAATATTACTTAAACTATCTATCACCTACTTAGATGAAATATTCGCATTTACATATGAAATCCCATTACTATCTTTTTTATGTTATCTATGGATTAGTGCTTCTATCAGTTTTAATAATAAATAAATGTGATTATTTGTTATCAGAAGAAAGAGTCTTATTGCACAAACATATTATTTTATATTAAATAGTCGAGTCCAACCATATAATACCCTACACCATAGCATTAAATATACATAGAATCGTTACTTAGTTCTATCCTATGAGTAAAGTAAAGAATGAGGTTTTGATGTAGGTTTTTCAATATTTTATTGTTAAAGAAAAACAAAAAATAACGTTAAAATTAACAATTCAAGTATTGAGATAATGTTAAAAAACAATCGAAAACAAAGTCCATCATTAAATTTTCCTCAGAAATATTCCGTTTTGGAGCTTTGCTTTAAAAAATTTGAGCTAGTTGGACATGATCCTCAATTCAAATACAATATAAACTTATTAAGAACTTTTTTATGTCGTTCATTAATTCAGGTTTTAATATGAGTAAGTAATTCTTTAGTAAATGAATTATTCACTTTTTCTAAATTATTTATAACAATTTACACAAATATGTATATCCAAAGTTTGAATTACACAAAAATGTATATCCAAAGTTTGATATCATTGTCCGTGAACGTGCCTAATTTGAAGTCAGACAGTGCATTGACACATTTATAAATACGCAAAAGGTTTATTACCATGTTAGACAAAGATGTCCAACGATGTTTAACATCATGTATAAGACGAGCTCCATGTTTTTCTTGCAACAAAACGTAAGTTTCCAATATTTTGTGTTTATCATTAGATTTATTAAATATTTTGCAATACTTACGTACGTACGCGGTTAATAACATCACTTATATATACAGTTAGCCTCAAAAGTGAGTAAACACTAAAAGTTATTTGATTTTTTTTAAGATAATTAAAATCCTAAAATCTGTCCATAGATTCAAATTTAAAAGTTTCGGTTTGTTGGAGATTGAGTTGAATAATAGATTTGGTTCTGAAATAATTCGGAATATAATGATTTTTATGATCTTAACAAAATCAAAAAATTCACTGGTACTCACTTCTGAGGCTGTGTGTATATATTTTAAGATAATGGCCTTCGTCTATTTCAACGAAGTCATTATAAATGTCATCCTCAATATCACATTGAACACCACTTAATCTAAGTTAATATTTTGATTATTAATTCTGCTAATATTTTGCCAGCATATGTTCACACCACAGCCGCCCCGTCATGTTTACACCCTAAAATTTCTGTTTCGAAATTAATTCTAAAATCATTCAACATTTTTTACTAAAAACAAATATTTTATTCCGTACCTTTTATTTTCATTGGTTCAAGCCCTAAATTAAATATTTTGAAAGAATTGTAACTTCTTATCTTTAGTTATTTGTCGAAGTTCAGAAACAATACAATTTTTGTAAGTCATTACATATTTAATCGTTTTATTCGATTATTCTACATAAAATTGTTTGAATTATTCGTTAATCGAAAATGATAACTTTTAAATTGTTCGAATAATTATTCGTAAGAAATTATTCGATTAATCGAACGATCATTATATAAATCAGACTTGTTTATAAAAACAAACCTATTTCGGGTGGACATTTGTATGGGGTCTAGGTGAAATAATGGATCGATTTAAACCAGTTTCAATAGGTTGCGTCCTTAGGCCTAAACAAATATATGCTAAATTTAATCGAAATATATCAATATTTATATCGCGTAGTTGGTGTAATTTTTATGAAATGATTCTAATTTTTTAAAAAACTACAGATTAAAATTTAATATCTTTTTATAAAATTTATGGAGGTTCGCGCGATAATTGAAATTTAGGAATTAAAAAAATGTATTTACGTCCGAAAATATTTTAAAGCTATTAAAATAATCCCCAAATCATGAGGATTCTTAAATATGCAATTTAAGTCTTAAGGTGCGTTCACATTGATCAAATATTTGACGAAAAAACGTAACCACTATTTTCAATTTTCTCTTATTTGATATTGATAACTTTTATAAGAGCAAAATTAACGTCAAAAAATATAATAATGATCTTGTATTGTAAATAAAATAAATAATAATCGTTCAGTGGAATGTAAAATATAAATTTTTAGTGGTTATGCTTTTTTCCTGTATTCAAAAGAAAAGAATTTTTAGAAAATATTGTTAAAATTGGATAAGCGGTGAAAATTGAGCGATTTTATATCATTCTTATTTAAATTTGAATTTAAACCTCGAAAAACCAAAACGAATTTAACATGTTTGAGCAACTTTTAACAAATTCGGAACGCGTAAGGTACGATGCGTTGTCGAAAAATTTTGTATCTTCGCAATAATAAATTGAACTAAAAAAATATTATTAAATCAATCAATCAATAATTTTACTAATTATTTAAATTAACATCAACAGTTGAATTTTCTTTTATACTTGTTTTTGCTCATCCTTTTTTATAACATTTTCCTTTTTAACATTTCCTTTTTGCAAGCTTTTTTATAAGCACTATTTTGGAAGTTATTACACATCACTTCCAAAGAAGTTTCAAATATGGGGGATTTCATGTCAAGTGAACCAACTTTTGAAATAAATGTCTTCCAATCGTGATGGAATTTGGACCAAGATTAGTTCAATTGGATAGTAATTCAGACACAAGATCGGTCAAGAGGGGATTAAAATTTGCAATTTTGGCCAAGCAGGTGTTTTTTCTCATCCATGTAACTTATTACCTATTGTTCTTAGCAAAATGTGTCCCACATATTTTAGATAGCTATTTCACTTGACATGAAATCCCCCATATGTATTGAGTGCTACTTTTGAATTGGTGATAATGTAATTCCGTTAGAGATACTTGTTCATAATTATTCAAGAGATGATCGATACAAATATTACATCCCTCGTAAGCACGCGTTTATTATTATCAAAAAAAACTTTATGAATTTAGCAATAAATAAATCAGTGTTTATTTGAATAATTTCTGATAAAAATAACTGCACAAATAAAACGTGAAGTTTGTATTGTTGTTGGTTAGAAAAACTAAAATATGTAATTAAAATAAGGCCAGTAGAAATACAACAACAGACAGCAATAATAAACATATAAATAGAGCAAACTTATATGAAGATACGAATAATGAACTTGAAACGCCAACTGGATTGAGTGAAATGCATAAATAGACAAACAAACCACTCTCCCAGCAGACTCGTGAACGACTTTTGCAAGCTACAATTAGGTCACTGTTCCACACTCACAATGAAAATGTTCAGCACCGGTTACGCGCTCACACAAACTTGTGTGTCATTCCAATTGTTGGTTGCACTGCGTTATAAGAACGAATATTATTAGTTGGTTGGAGGCACAAGATCAAGGAAAACCAGTTGCAACAAGATGCAACATCTAAAACTACTGACTATATATGGTTACATCTTAAACATTGATAATTTATATTCCAGCTGCTGAAGAATGAAGTGATTTAGACAACATATACAACACCAACATTAGAAAACAATTCAGCATAAGAATGCCAATTAAAACCGCAGGCTGTATAGAAAAAGTAACTTTCTTTTATTTTCTACTACCCATTCCAATGGATAAGAATGAAGTCTGTTGCAATATGGCCAGTTTACGATTAGTTGCAAACGGAACGTGCATGATACCAGGTGTAGTCAAATTAAACGCTTCCAATATCATCCAGGACAAATATATATTTTGAACAAGCCGAAATATACCATCAATATAATTTATTTTCAATCAATCTATTTAATTCGTAGCAAAAAATGAAACGAGTAAAGTTTGTTCAACACAAAGTACATTTTGTTGTACTTTTTGTACTTGTACTAATAACGCCCTCATATCAAGTTCAACAACAATACGAGCAACAGCCTGGACAACAACCAAGTGATAATAACGATCGACAACAGCAACGTAGTAGCGCCTCTAGCGTTGAATATCCAAATGAATTGATGGCATCGGCATTGGTGTCACTACTACCGTCCCCGTCATCAGTTGCGCCAATGTCTGTTCCATACTTTAGGGCGTCGATACCAATGCGTATTTACGAATGCTTGCGTGAATTTAGTACTTTGCGCTGCACAAAACTCTATGTGTTGCAAAAAATGGAAGAACGCAAATTGAGGCCCAATACCGGCAATATTACAAAAGATTTCCTCAATCAATTCTTTGGCGACGACGAACAAATGGGCAGTCTGATCAGCGATCGTTTCAGAAAAATGTCGGACAAAGATCTGAACAAACGCTTGGTTTTGCACTTTCAAAGGTTTTTCAAAAATCGTGACATCAAACTGCATTTCCTGCCCGGACTAATGGTAAAAATTATACCCAGCAAAGAAAACAAAGTGAAGTTTTCACTCAAGAAAAGTAAACAGATAGTAGATCAGTACAATCAGGTAAACGATCACTGATGATTTCTTATCCTTTCTAGAAGCAAAACATCATTTGGTGCACCAAGGACGTTCAAAGAATGATCGTATTAGGGGCATTCTGAAGGACACTGGATTCGTTGACAGCAGTCTAGAGGGACACGAAAACACCAGTCTAGATGAGGATGATATCGACATCAAGCCTAAGCATAAAGATTCTAAGAAAAGAAAAAAGATCAAAAAGGATAAAACTTCCTATAAAACGACCATGTTGCAAATGGCTGTGCCGGTTATGGTAAAACTGAACTCTCTCTCTAGATCTAGCTAATATAATTTTTTACCATACAATTAATTCTAGATTATGCCGGCCATTCTAATGGGCACATTTCTACCCTTCATTTTGCCAGTCCTTAAAATGGCCACACTCACCACCATGATCATGAACAATACCGCTTTCATGGCAGCCTTAATTTATGCCGCACGCACCCATGTCAACGCTCAAGAAGAACAACCCATCAATTATAATTATGGTAACACTGGTTTTCACTAACAACAATCGAATGATCTCTTTTATTTTATTTGCAAATTGTTCAAATTGTAATTTTTCCAGTTTTTCATCTTCTATGAATAAAATAATGAATAAAACAAAAAGAAACATGTTTAAAATAAATTATTTAATACCAAGACCAATTAACAGAAACAAATAAAATCTTGTTCTATTAATAAATTAAGAAATTTTAAGAAGGTGGCGACATTAGTTTAGTTTTCATTAGATGTTAAATTAACTTTGCAGCTATTTTAACAACCATCTATGTTGTTCGTGTTGTTTGCAAGATTGAAATTTCAATCACATGTTCAGCAGCAGAATCAAAATATTTTGTAAATTAATCTACTATTTCCATTCTGTTCCGATCGACATGAAATTTTCAAATAGTAGAGCAGAATCCTATGGAAATTTTTAGAAAATTAACAATTGATTTTATTTTTATATATTACTAGTTGACCGCCCCGGCTTCGCCTGGTAGCTAATTACTAATGTTAGTTTAGTTCTACAAGTTTCTCAAACTCACATACACCTGACTGTTCTAATTTATTTGCTGTTTTTATTACAGTTGACTGGACTCAAAAAAAAATTTCCGGGTTTTACCGGGAATTTTTGATTTTTTTCTTTACAAACCAGCTCCTGAAAATTTCGAATCGAATAAAAAAAATTAGCCAAATCGCTCCAGCCGTTCTCACGTGATGCCATTATATACATGGACCTTCGTCAGAATTATATATATAAGTTTGTCATTCCGTTTGTAATTTCTACAGTTTTTATTTCCGACCCTATAAAGTATATATATTCTGGAGCCTTATAGATAGCGGAGGCGATTAAGCCATGTCAGTCTGTCTGTCCGTCTGTCTGTTGACATCAATTTTCTGAAGACCCCTGTTATCATCGGGATCCAAATCTTTAATAATTCTGACATGCTTTCGAGAAGTTTGCTATTTAAAATCAGCAAAATCGGTCCACAAATGGCTGAGATATGAGGAAAAAACCATTACAATTTCGATTTTTTACCTATTTTTGACCTATATCTGGATTGCTAAGTTATTTATATAGACAATATAGATATCTAATGATAGATATTTCAAAGTCCATTACAACGACGTATATAAGACCATAGTAAGTTGGACCTACAATGGGTCAAAATCGGAAAAAATATTTTTTAATCCGAATTTTTTTTTGTTCAACAAAAAAATTTAAAAAACTAAATTTTTTTTTTTTAAATTTAAAAAAAAATTAAAAAAGCAATTCGAAAAAAATTTTTTTACAAAAAATTAAAAAACTGCAAAAATTTTGAAGTATAATTTGATGAAGGGTATATAAAATTCGGCACAGCCGAATATAACTCTCTTACTTGTTATATATGTATATAGAAGATTGATTTTATGCTTTGACAAAAATTATATGTATATTCGAAAACTTAAAAATGCGGGATTTTTTTCAAATTTTTGAAATTGCCTAGAAAGAATCAAGCCAATATCGGATACACTGTTCCAAAGTGAAGCGTATCCCAGAGAGGGCGTTCTGCATCGATCGTAACAAATATGTAAATCATATTTCGATACGATCATAGATTCTTGAAATAATACATAATTTAAAACAAGTAAGAGAGCTGTTCCGAATCTTATATACCATTAACCATATTATACTTTAAACATTTTTAAATATTTTTAGGTAAATAAAATTTAAAAAAAAAAATTTCACAATTTTTTTTAAATTCTTCTTTTAATTTATTAGCGAAAAGAATTTTATGGCAAACAAAATTTTTATATTTCTTTTTTAATTTAAAAAAACAATTAATTTATATTTTTATTAATGACTTAGAAATGCAGATATAGATACAAAAATAGGTTAAAAATCTAGGTTGTCCTAATTTTTTCCTTATATCTCAGTTCAACCGAGCTGGGAGAATTCCCGATATATTGATGTATGAATGAATTTCAACATACAGACGGACTGGCTATATCGAATCCGCTATCTATAACGATCCAGAATATATATATATACTTTGTGGGGTCGCAAATGAAAAATGTAGAAATTAACAAACTTATATATATCCTCCGCGCCGCGTGAAGGGTATAAAAAAACTAAGAAGGGTGTATAGGATTCGACGAAACTAAATAAATTCTTAAATTATACATACATACGTCTGTACATATTTATAAATACTCATTAAACTACTCTTACTAGTTTTATAAATTTTTAATTTATTTATTCGACTTTAAAAATGATTTTTGAATAAAATTCGCGTATGTGTTTATTAAAGAAAACAGAAAAAGTAATTCTAAAGAATAGTTTCGTATTAATAAGAATGTTTTTGAAAGGTTTCTATGGAAAACCAGTCAATTATTAAAAAATGTTTAAATAATTTCCTTATAAGAAACTGGAAATACAATCTTGAAATTTGAATTACAATTTAATCGGACTTGTTATAAGATATTATGATATTTGTTTCATCCATCATTAGGGCTCCTTAATAATAAAACTTTATTTATACATTGACCTATAATGACCTGAGCAACAGACGAT
Organism: Calliphora vicina; assembly: GCF_958450345.1. Taxonomy (NCBI): domain Eukaryota; kingdom Metazoa; phylum Arthropoda; class Insecta; order Diptera; family Calliphoridae; genus Calliphora; species Calliphora vicina. Next base: position 169,995,788 of record NC_088780.1, read on the forward strand.
GGGTTACTTTGCTTTTGATTTCGTCGTCATTTGTCTGTGTCCGTATCATTTATCTGGTTGAGGTTTTCACGTGCTTGTTTAAACTGGTTCTAAATTACCTTTTATCGCATGCCATTCAAATCTTATGAATATAAATTGTTTTTATTTATTTATTTATGAATGTTTCGAAATAAAATGGTTTGACTTAACCTTTCTTAACACAAGCGTGATTAAGAGTAAAAGTTGTGTTTTAATATGTAGTTTCTTTTGATTCTTATTCTAGATGACATCATAATATGGCAGAAGTATATAATCTTCATCATTTAATTGCTGAATAGAAGCGATGATGAAAATTTTATACATTCCTTGTTAATACATTTTCATAACAAGGTTCTCCACACTCTATGGCAACGTTTTTTTTTTTAATAAATATCGATAGCTTAGTGTGCAAGTGTCCCTTTTCACAAGTCCCCTTTTCACAATTCTTTGTTTTAAATATTTTTGAAATCATTTAATTCAGTTTATTTTTACTTATTTGATATGATTTATAGCGATAAATAATGAGGTTCAGAAGAAGTGTGTTGGCGACTTTATGTCCTTTTTTTGTACTTAGCTCACTTTCTTTTAGTCATTTTGCATATTTTAGTCGAATTTAGCACATTTGACCTCTGTTATTTGATTTAAATACTTTATTGGCACTCCATTGGCTCCATTGCCTATCGAGAGCTTTTCTAATATTTCCTTTATAACGTCGACAGAATAACGGATCTTTATTTTCAATTATGTGTTGATATTAAAGGGTCGGACAACAAGTATACATACAACTTTTTTTTAATTTTTTTAATGCATGCAGAGAAAAAATATAATTGGGCATGGTTACTGTAACCATTTATATATTGTTACAAGTTTTTTAACTATATTATAGTCACAGTAACCATTCACATGATTGTGGTAACCATAATATGGTTAATTTACGATTCACATGATTGTCTCAACCATATATATGGTTACAGTAAACATATATATGTTTGTGACGACCATTTATATGATGAAGGACTTATCATATTATGGTGCTCTCGGCTTAAGGCTTATCATAATCTGAGAACAACATATTATGATAAAATTATTCATCATAAATATGGTTGCCACAAACATATATGTATATGTTTACTGTAACCATATATATGGTTGAGACAATCATGTGAATCGTAAGTTAACCATATTATGGTTACCACAATCATGTAAATGGTTACTGTGACTATAATATAGTTAAAAAACTTGTAACACTATATAAATGGTTACAGTAACCATGCCCAATTATATTTTTTCTCTGCGTGTGGGTATATTATATAAGTTTGTTATATATTCTGGATCGTCATAGATAGTGTAGTCGATATATCCATGTCCGTCTGTATGTTGATATAATCTCTCCATAGCCTCCAAATAACTTACATGCGTGGTTCGACTGCTATTTAAAATCGAGAAAATCGGCCCACAAATGGCTGAGATATAAGGAAAAAACAGGACATCCCCGATTTTTTACCTATTTTTTAACTATATCTGGATTACTAAGTCATTAATATAGTCAATATGGACATCTAGTAATAGATATTTCAACCTTTGCAACAACATATACAACGCCAAGTAATTCGGGCATATAAATAGGTCAAAGCCAAGAAAAAATTTTTTTAAAAAGAATTTTTTTTTTCACCAAAACAAATATTTTTGTCATACAAATTTTTTCGCTAATTAAAAAAAATATTTTTTTAAAAAATTTAAAACAAAAATGTTTGAAAAAAATTATTTGCCATACAAACGTTGTTCTGCCATAGCTCACACAAAGTTTAAAGACTCCCACTATAATAGTACTCCACATATGCAATAATAAAATTTTACTTTGTATGGGATGTGCCATGCCCATTGTTCCTATATTGGTCAATTGTGAATCTAAACCATCTAAACCCACTCAAACACACACAACAAATTTCATCGAAATCGGCCCAGCCGTTAAGGAGGAGTTTAGTTACCAATACACGTACAGAAGAATTATATATATAAAGAAAGATAGAAAAATTGCGGCTTGCTGCAAAACTTTTGCCTAATGCCATATCTCCGGAACCACTATGCCGATTTCGTGAAAACTTCACATAAACCATCTACAGACCATCCCCAACGTACCCTGGTTGAATTCGGTCACCCGTTTTCGCAGTTAGTGGTGACATCAAAATGTACACTTTTTATATATAAGATAAGATGTTTGTACGGACCTCGCTTTTCTGCACAAACTTGTTTGACAATACTATTCGCTTTAAAGAATTTTTCGGAAATTTGTTTTATATGGAAGATGTGACTAATTATGGACCGATAGTCATAAAATTTTATAGTTTATGTTGAATTTTATCTCGATATTAATATGTGTAAGAAATTTATGCTCTATAAGCGTTTAAACAATATGATATATGGGAGCTACGCACAGTGGGCTTTAGCGAAATTTTAAAATTCAGAATTCGCCAAACTTTTTTTTTGGAAAATTTAAACCTCAACGGGTTTTTTCTGTTTTCTATTTTTTTTTGTTCCTAATATTCGCACTGCTGTAAGTGTTCAACCCTAACACATGTTTCAGAATGTTCAATAACTATTTTTTTTTTTGATTTTTCAAGAGAAATTTTGTTGACAGCAAAAAATTAAATATTTAATTTTTTAATAAGATTTGCGATATCATTTTAATTAAAAGGTATGTATTAAACAAAATTAATGTCCTTTGTGAAAGGGTTTTTAGATATGAAATTCAATTTTTTGTGGAATAAAAGTAGGGTGGATTCGACCGGATTCGGCTAACTGTTTACATAGTTTGTTTAAATGGGTTGTTATCTATGTCAAGTTCGAATATATAGGCTGCAAGTTTTTGCTAAGTTTTGATTTTTTTCGTTTTTTAATTAAAATGGTAGGATGTCAACGCACCCTTTTTATACCCTTCACCATGAGTGGCAAGGGTATATATAAGTTTGTCATTCCGTTTGTAATTTCTACATTTTTCATTTGCGACCCCACAAAGTATATATATTCTGAATCGTTATAGATAGCGGAGTCGATATTGCCATGTCCGTCTGTGTGTTGAAATCAACTTTCTGAAGCCCCCAAATAACTTACATACACGAATGATACATCAATATCTCCGAAATTCTTCCGGCTCGGTTGCTATTCGAGAAAATCGGTCCACAAATGGCTGAGATATAAGGAAAAAACCAGGACAACATCGATTTTTGACCTATTTTTCACCCATATCTGGATTACTAAATCATTAATATAGACAATATGGATATCTAATGATAGATATTTCAAAGACCTGTGCAACGACGTATATAAACCATAGTAAGTTGGACCTACAATGGGTCAAAATCGGAAAAAAAAATTTTTAACCCGAATTTTTTTTTAACAAAATTTTTTTTCACTAAATATTAAAAAAAGAAAATTAAAAACTAAAAAAAAAAAATTTTTAAATTAAAAAAAAATATAAAATTTAAAAAAAAAATTTTAAAATTTAAAATACAATTTCGAAAAAACAACTGGAAAAAAATTGAAAATTTTTATTTCAAAGTATAATTTGGTGAAGGCAATATAAGATTCGGCACAGCCAAATATAGCTCTCTTACTTGTTTAAATATGGCTTCATGCATTTTTGTGCAAAAATTATAAGGAGTGGTCGTACAGCTTTGGCACCGAGAATTATATGGACTAAATTAAGAAAAAAAAAATTTATCAAAATCGTTCACGCCCAACTCCCAATGTCCATACAATCCAAATTGATTTTTTCGCATAAAATTTTTCCTATCCAAGAAAAAGTCTAGAAATTTGATACATACATTTTCTGAAACAAAACAAGAATACATGCTAAGTTTTATTAAAATCGGCCGATCGATTTTGTCGCATAAAATTGTTCCTATCCAAGCAAAAGTCTAGAAATTTGGAACATACAATTTCTGAAACAAACAAAGATCGAATGCTGAGTTTCAATAAAATCTGTCACGCCCACCGCCCACGCGGCGGATACGATTTTGACGTTTTTTAACTTTTTATGACCTGGTATCTCCGGAACCATTTGGTCCAGTAATCAAAAAGTTTTTATTTGTCTTAACTATATAGAATACAATTTTTATACCGAATTTCGTCAAGATTGGAGAGGGTCAGGTCCAAAATGTATATTTTGTTGGTTGGTTATATATGGAAGCACCCATATACATACTTAAAAAAACAAACAAATTTTAAAATTAAATGAATTGATTATATTTAAATATATATAAATTAAAAAAATAAATATTCATTCACAATTTTTTATGTTTTTGAAGTTATTAACAAAGCGCCGCTAGAGTGGGTATTTCGGCCACTGTGCTATGTCTAGAAAGTTTTTTCCAGAAATTGATCCATTATTTGCGGAGCTATTGCTTATATCTCACAGAAATTACGAGTGCATTAAAGAATTTTAACCACTCTTGAAAAAGAAATTTACTCCAACATATGCTTTGCATGATCTGAAATCATATCACCATATTTTATGAGGATCTAATCATAGCTGTTATGATTAATTTACGATTCACATGATTGTATCAACCATATATATGGTTACAGTAAACAAGTATATGTTTGTGACAACCATATTTATGATGAATTATAACAATAATAAAATGGTTACGGTAAACATGCACAACTATATTTTATCTCTGCGTGTGGACTCGACTTTAACATGTGTCGGAGAAGTAAAATTCGAAGAAAATTTGTTTAATTGACAAATGTTTCCAACAACTATGTTCTATTACTTATTTTTCTACTTATACAGATAAATAAAAGAATTTCAATTAAATTTTATAGTTTTTTTCCAATTTTTTTTTTATTTATTTATTTCTTTAAATTTTGTATTTTACTCGTACTTTTAGAGTATTATATTAATTATAATGTATGTGTGTATATTTAAATTTTTGGTTATTATGTATATCGAAATGTACAAATGTCATAAATGCACCTTAAACTAGTTGCTTAGTCTAATTAATAATTTGGGGGAAACCTTTCGCTCAATTCTATACAACAAAACTAAATTACAAAACTACATGGTATAACCCAGTAAACGAAATATTAATAATAAAATAATTATAAATGATAAGACATCAAAACCAATCAATGGCAGCATACCCAAGTATTCGGCCTTAATGGGCAGATTCAAGTACTTAGAGTACTTTTCGGAATAAGTCGGTTGACCATTCACATATGTAATCGTATGTATGTATGTATGTATATCGTTTACTATAAATCATTATTAATATTAAAGTTGTAATTTAAGCTAAAACTTAATAAAATAATAATAAAAATAAACTTATTAATTGCTAAAACTAGAACCTCTGCGCAGATACATTAAACTACAAGTATGTCTGAATATTTGTCTGAATATGTGTATGTCTGATTTTACTCAAAAATACACACACACACTCACGAACACGCACACATACTTACTATTTTACACCACTACAAGAGCGAAGGATTTCTAATTGAAAATATTACAGGGAGATTTGGGAAGATAGATTTGAAAGTGGGGTGTTTGAACTAATAAGACCAGTATAACTTCAGCAATAAAGTAACGGACAGACAGACACCAATTTAAAAAGAAATTAAATCAAATACTGTGTACTCCTGGTTATTAGTGGTTAAGAAGAAGAGAAACCATGTTCTTATTGTTGTTTTAAATTATTTAGTTCTTTCGCTCTCGTATTCTCTCGTTCTCAATGTGCGTGCGTGTACTCACACATTTTAAATAATTGCAGTCTCTCTTGGAGAGAATAGAGGAATTAATCTTCTTTCTTTTCGATGATTTTGGTACCCAAACGATCCTCTATATGAACGTCTTTGTCGTCCCAACCCCAAACCATGGTCTCCTCATTTTCATGATCGAGTTTCGAGAGCATTTCGGTGGTGATGCCGGAGCCAGTTGTATTATTGTTGTTCATGTCAATGGCAGATGGATGAGTGCCATCGCCGGTACGTTGGATACGTTTCAAGAGCATTTCATCGGATACGGTTTTCAAGTCATAAGCTTGACCTATTTTAAATCAAGTTGTAATATAATGGATTATTGTAGTGTCCTGAGAGAAAAGTTCGACCAAATGTTCAACTTACCAATTCTAGCCATGAAGTTCAAGAATCCAGTAGTCCAGTTGTAGTAGTTGGGCAATTCAGCTGCCTTGTAATCCCAGGGGAAGACATGGTGATAGTTGTGCCAGCCTTCGCCGAAAGCAATAACCGATACAAATAAGCTATTCACGGAGCTGATGTTCTTGTCGTAGGGTTTCATGCCGTAAAAGTGAGCAGCACTGTTTACCAACCAGGTGCCGTGCAAAGACAGACAATAGCGGAACATGGAGCCAACGAAGAAGCACACCTTGAGCGACGATCCCAAATAGTAGTAGGGGAAGAGAGCGGGCAAAACGAAACAGCAGATGGGCATAATGATAAAGTAGTATCTGTGAGAATGAAAGGAAATAAACAAAATTTTGATTAATGATGCCGGCACAGGAATTATCAGATGTAAACTTACTTCCGTTGGAACATAACAACGGGGTCGGCTCTCAAGTCACTCATATCGATTTGTTTGCCTTTCTCTTTGACGTCGGGGTGCTTTCTGCACAACAACCAACCCATGTGAGCGAAGAAGAAACCACGTCTTGAGTTGTGAGGATCAGCATCGGTATCGGTGAATTTGTGATGGACACGATGATCCCGGGTCCATTCGTAAATGCTGTTCTGGAAAGCCAACGATTGGCACAACATAAGGAATATGCGCAAAGGTAATCTGGCCTTGTAGGCACGATGAGACCACAAACGATGTACACCAGCCGTGATGCCCATACCACCAAAGAAGACAACAAAGTAAGCTGTCAAATGAAAAAAAAAACATTCATCAGTTACAAATTCTCACTCAACAAGTTCGCAACGAATCAATTGTAATGAACCGCTCTAATTTACACTGAACATAATTTGCGAAATGTACTTACAAAGTAAAAGATCTATATAGGCATTCTCAGCAAACACCAAATACAATCCGTAAAATGCAGAACTGTGCAAAATGATGAACAGCAAGACATTGTGCCAGACAATTTCCATTTTATAGGGTTTCTTTTGGGCCACCTCCTGCTTAGTAGTGCTCACGTTCTTGACAGCTGTCACCTTGGACGTACTGCTATCATTTGTCTTGTTGGCCTTTAGAAGTGTGGCTTCAACTTTAGCTGCACTGGCTGCCGGACAAGATCCGTTGCTAGCAGATGACTGCATTGCATTTGCCTTGCTATTATTATTGGCATCTGTATTAGATATGGCCGTTTCGGCCAAAATAAAGGTACTGCCTATTATATTAGGAGACATCTGAAAGCAACAAAATCAAAACAAATAAATCAATTAAATATTTCTCCAAGTGTGCGTCAACTACTCGTAAATATGATTAACGATGTGTGAATACTTAGTGAAGTTAATTTGTTATTTTTCAAATGCCTATATTGAATACAAACTAATCATTTGATTAATTCAGTCAGTAGTCAGTCAGTCAGTGGTTTTATTGTTTACATGTTGGTAGCAATTTGTAACATGATTTAGCTGGGATACTCTGCCAAATATTGAATTAGTTATAGACTTTAAATGAGGCATTCATGTATTGATGCATTTCTTTACATATTTATTATTCATTTAATGAAACGGGTGTTGTTATTTTGTTTGTTTTTCTAAATTTCTATCATGCTGGCATGGCACACTTATCGTGTAGTTAGATAGAAAGGTAGGCGACAGACAGACAGACATTTTCGCAACGTATTAATAGCCTTAAATGAGATAATCATGTCATCTCTCCAACCTTAACATGATTAATCGATCTATTCCAACTAAATGCCAACCAACCATCTCCCTCCCCATTTAATTAATTAATTCATTTATTTATTTATTGTATTAGTTTTTCAAATATTTTGAATATTCAACGAAAGAGAACAAGACAAGCAGGAAGTATTTTCGTTTCTTATTGAGCATTTATTGTTTAGTAAATTCATTTTAACAAAGACCAATTTAATAATCAATGTGTGTTGTTGGTGATTTAAATATTTAAATTTGAATTTATTTATTTCAGTTTATTATCATACATATTTAATTAACATCTTCTTTTATCAATTTGTTGCTTGTGGCTAAAACAAGAAAAGCCTGCAGCAGACCTGATGTGGTTAATTTAACACTCATATTCATTCTATATCATTCGTTGTTTATTTGTGTATTTGTTTGTTTGTTTTTGTTGTCGGTTTTAGTTTATCAAATCGACCGTAAAATGTTGTGACGACTTAAGAAATATATTGCAAAATATGTGTGAAATTAAAGAAGGTTTTCGTTGTGTTGTGTTTAATTGAATGCAAAACATGTGTGTACGATCGATCTAGGCTTAAAGATCTTTTTTATTTTTTATTATTATCTGCAGACATAAACAAAAAAACCTTACGTTACAATCACTGAATTCAAATCGAAATGATTCGAATTAAACGAAAGGAAATCAAACAGAATGTTACGACATTTACGTGTGATTTTTTTGAAATAACCCAACAAACATTCAGGGTCAATTGTGAGTCAGTTGATTCGGGGCCAAACTCACAAATAAATAACTTAAATATTGTGAGTGTGAAGAAGGAAATGACTTTAAAGTGATTGCTAATACATAACCAGTAACACAAAGTCAAATGTTTGAAAAGTCATGGCTTTTTCATTTGATATCTACTGAATTTGCCATTAGTTTACATTTGAGAAAAGTTTTGTTTGCAAAATTTTTCGTCAGGAGTTTAACATTCAAAGCGGTTCAAAATAAATGCATTTTTAATGTATCAACGTTATTCCAGAACATCTACGGAGAGAAGGCAGTGTATAGACTCTTTAAGAATGTGTAAATAGATCTTTCAAAAGTCCAAACAATGTTTTTCCGATGGGTAACTGCATCCAATATAAGATAGTACATAAAAGCATCAAATATGTGCGAGGCTTTCTCACATTTTGATACATAACAAATTATTAAACACGCCAGACATCAAACAAAATGTTGATCAAACGATCGACAGCAAAAATAAGTTGTTCTACAACATAACAAACACAATTTGATTTGACACTAATGATTATTTAATTCAAAAAAAATGTTTTAGATTTAACAAAAATAAAAATCAAAACAACAATTGCAAATTTGTAAATAACTACATACATACATATGTATGTATTTGAAAACATTGAATATTACGCTTTTGTTGCCAGTTTATAATTCTTTGGAAATCTACTTCTATGACCTTGAATGGTAGAATGTGTAGATTTAGCTGTGTTATTTAGTAGCAACAAGAAAATGCTGTTTGTTTTCAGCAATTATTTTTATAAATTTTTTACTTTGTTTCACAAAATTGGGACATTAACTTGCCAAGAACTTCTAGCTGATGATGTTGCAGTTGCATTTAGTCAAGTAGCATAGGAATTAGTTTTATTGTTGTTGCTGTATCTGTTGCTATAGATGTATTGGTATTCAATTGATAAATAGATATGAGTGTGTTTGTTTGTTTGTATCTGAGTATTTTTTCAATATCGGCTTGATTTTCATAAACAAATAAACCTGTTGGCCTTTAATTGCCATCAACCACCAATCATGCTCTTGAACATGATTCTGAACTACAATTTTTGCTCAATTTTTTTATAGAACTTCAAAACTTACTTACTAATACTCATAAATAATAATTTGGTGTTTGTGTCATGACATAAGACATAAAAGTATCTGTGTATTTTTCCTCTTCACAATGAAACATGTTTAACAAGGGTTCTGTTTTATAATCGGTTCACAAATAATTATAAAAGTTGTATCTATAAATTTTAATATTTTTAGCATACATACTAGTCCTAAACTGTTGATTATTCTATTATAATTAATAATCTTTTGAATATTTTTAATTTTTTTTTGGTATTTCTTTTTTCTCTGGTTTCGTTTATTGGTTCTTCCGCAAGTAATTTGCATAAAAGTACAGACAAACAGACAGACAGCTTTGTTTGAATACTGGCTGGCTGGTTGGCTGGTTTGAGGGTAAGTTTTTTTTTTTTTGTTATAAATACTTAATTTTTGTGTTATTCTTTATTAAGGAATTGGTGATGGTTTTCAAACCACAGATTCTTCTAATTTAGCAGGTTATTTCTGCTTAAAACTTGTATCGGTTTTAACTATTGATCAAGGTTATTTGAAAAGAGCTACGCATGAAATTAAGTTTAGAAAAAAGCTTTCGTTTCTTTAGCAATCATATATGAGCTATTTAAATTAACCACTTAGAAGGCAAGGGAAATTCAAAGTAATGTTTAGACCATTGCCCCTACAAAGGGTTAATGAACATATTAGTGAGGGATTTTTTTTGTTTAATGTTTCTGATTGAAAATGTATATTAATGCTGACTGACTAGACTGACTGTTGGACCGTTCATCAGTCAGTTAGTTGGTTTGTTGTATTTATTATCCCGGTATTTAAATCAATTTGTTTAGCTAATTATGTATTTTATACAGGTATGAATTTCGCCAAACGAATTCTTTAAAAGAATTTTGTCATTTTAGCCACTATTGCTCAGTCAGACATTTACATAAATAAACACATAAGTATATACATACATACATATGTGTATTTATGTATGTATGTATTTATATACACACAAAGTATGTAAATTTATTTATGTATAATTAATAAATTTTCGAATTATTGTACATGAATTTAATTTTTTTCCGCGTTCTTTTTTTAGTGATTGGTGGAGGCAACTTTTAGGAAATCATTTTAAATGCTAAAGCACGTTTTTTTCACTCTTCTTTGCGATTATAATAAACTATTTTGTACAAAATGTACAATGGCCATATGTACATAAAAGTATATCTGTATGTACTATGTACTATATGATCATATTTTATTGTTATTGTTTTTATTGATCTTTTTCTTTAATTGATATGCAAAGCCACATGACAACTTAAATGTATGTCCAAGCATACTAAAATAGGACTTTGTTTAATTTCAAATTCACCAAGTTTTTTTTCAGACTTTTCAGATTGATCAGTCGCAGTGGGAATGAATGAACATAATGATGATCATTGTGATCATGATGAGCAAGCATCCTTTTAAGGCATTCTACCTCAATTCCTATTATTGTAGTCAATAAAGCTGTCACATTTTACTAATAATAATTATAATGATGAATTCATAATCACAAAATTAATTGATTGAAATTGCATTTCCAATATTAATTAAAAATGTATATCTGTTTGTTTGTTTTTTTTTCGAAATACATACAATGTAACTTGTAAAATATTTAAGTACTATTTAGGCATAAAATATTCATCTCAATTATGAATGAAATTGTAATAATCAATTCAGGAAAAATTTAAAACTAGAGTAAAACGAATTGTGTTGAGATCAATTTATTTATTCGATTGTTTTTTACCGAATTATTGTTGAGGATACAAACAATTTCTGTTGAAAAATGTTTTCGAATTTTGTTTAAAATTTAAAAAAAAATCTTAAAATTGCTTAAATAATTTTAAGTATCAAATATACTTAGTAATAACAAAAATTTAGATCATGTTCGGCTTAATTATAATCCGAAATGGTTTTGAAAAAAAAAATATTAAAAATTTCATAAGTTCTGGTAATTGTATTGTGTAATTCGACTCGAAATAAAAATTTCGAATGATTTTTTTTTCGAAACGTGTTACAAAAATGTATACAATTAAAAACATAAATTTGTTTTAATTGAATTTTTTTTACAAAAAATGTCATATTCCGCAGCCTAAACGAGCAAACCATTGTTGTATGGTTTCAAATAGTTACCTCCATTTTCTTTTTAATATCCTTAATATATTTTCACAATAATCCTTTAGTGGACACTAAATTCACTTCATTAGAAAAGAAGTGAAAATATTATTTTTATATAAAATTCACAAATAATCCCTTTTATCGTTATGTTTTTCCGTAGTTTTTCTTTCTTCTTGTAAACTATTTCAACTGAGTTGTATTTAAATTTAAGCTTTTAATTTTTATTTTTTAATTTTTATTTTTTCAACACTTCACTTTAAACAGGATACAGTTTTTGTTTTAAATTGAAATAGAAATATATGAAATTTTCAAAATGTTCTCAGTATGAAGACGGTTAGTTCCGTTTAAAAGTTCTTGGATGTTTGGACGGAATTATCCGTTTAATTTGTTGATTGATTTAAAATTTGAAAATCCGCCACTTATCACTAGATGTTTTTTCTCACCAGTCAGTCTATTTGAAATGTTAACTGCACGAAGTCAGTTCGCAAACAATTTAACTTCGCGTAATTACACCGAATTTTAAAGACTGCTCGAAATGTTTCGCGTTTTCAGCGCTGAGAATTTCGTCGATTTAAGAAACCTGCTGTTGGTTTCGAGCAAAAGAGAGAAGGCAGACAGGGTATGTCTGTTTGTCTGTCTGTCAGTATACAAAATTGGTTTGTTTGTTATTATTTCTTTTTTTTATACTTTTATTTTGTTGATACTCTGAACACTATTTATTGTTTCTTTTATTTATACAACAAATACATACATTTGTATATAAAATATTGGTATGAATATAATTTTGTTTCTTAATTAGATTTAGTTTTTGTACCTTAAAATACTCTTGAGTTGTATTGAAAACAGCTACAACTACAACTGCGTTCGTTGCCAATTATGAGTTTAATTTTATCTATTCGATTTTATATTTATTTTATATTTTTTTTGTGTGTTTCTGCGTTTGCGTTTGTACGACTCTCACGTTCACTGCGAACTGCACGATGATTCGATGTGAACCAGGGGTTTTCTTAAAGTATCGACGCCTTCTACGACCTAGGGTTAACTCCAATTTGCTTATTGTTGTTGCTGCTGCTCACATCGCTTGCTTGCTTGCTTGCTCGTTCGTTAGTTCGTTTATTTTCTCGTTATCGAGTCTTCGTCTATTCGTATGTTGAATTGTTATTCTTGTTAACTTGGTTAACTTCTTCAACTAACACAACTACACACGATCATATTATCTAATGATCACATAAACACATCTACATATGTATCTATGTACTACTCCCATGATGAAGTTTATTGCAGATTCTTTTGCTTTGCCAAACATTTGTTAAGGTTTTAGCTTGAGCATTAGCATAGTTTTTGGCTTGATTCTTGTCGTTGTCATCGTCGGTCAAGTTGATCTTGTATCTTAACGTATGTAAATACATTCAAACATACAAACGTACGTACATAGTACATTCAGTCAGTCAGTCAGTCAGTCACCCATTCCGCTGTGAAGTCAAACAATTATTCTTCTCAACAGTTTAGGGTTTGTATCAATCAATTTGCATATAAAATGTACATATACATATATTTTTGTATCGTTATTGTGTTTAGGTTCTGTTGGGTTTTTTTTTAATTTTTTAGATTTCTGGTCAAGTACATTGTCGATGCAAAATCTAAATTTAAAAAATATATACATTTTATTAACATTAATATTATATTTGCGACTTCTTACATTGTATTTGGCAGCACATTACAATTGTGGTCAATGGTAATAGCCATCAACAGCATCGTCGTATGCATCAGCATAATCATCATTGTCATAATTAAGTAATATGTTCTTAATAGTTCTCAAGTTTTAAAATCTCATTTGATGTTTTAATGCTTCTTTAAAGTTCATGGCAGTACTTTGAAACAAATTTCGGATTTGATGGCATTTTGTCATAAATAACTACATTATTTAGTTATTTTTTAATTGTTTGTTTAAAATATTTATATGTATAATGTTAAAACAGTTAATTTCATAATAAAAATTCAAAATAATATTGTTATACATGAACAATATTTTGATTTTAACATTTTCAAGGGACAAAGAAATGTAAATTGAAACATATGTATATTTTTGAGTAATAGGGCAACAATGAAAAATCAACTTTGGATTACTGAACATCTCCCGGTGGATTTTTCTGCAACTTGATTAACTCTAAGACGAGGCTTTGTGACAAAGTAACAAAACAACCGAGAAATGTCAAATCAGCTGTCACAGAGAACAGTGGTTCCAATTTAAAGTTATCTGACACCCTTTACAATATGTAATATCAGGATCGTTGGGCAATGTATTCCCTTATCTATACAAGCAGCGAAAAAAATATAGTTTTACATAATCACTCCAATGTTATAACATGATTAAAAGTTCTTTAACAATATTATATATAAATAATTGCAGTGACCATAATGTTGTTGAATATTTCATTGAATAATAATGTTAAATTATTGCTGTGATCAGATGCAATTGTATTTTTTCTCTTGTTGCACTTCTGGCGAAATGTAAAGCACATCTGATATTCGAAAGAACTCTCTCATTATTTCGAATGTCAAACTCCATGAATACGCTCGTTTTCAAAAAAAGTTTTTCCAAAATAATGTTTGAATTTGTCATATCTTTGTGTACTTAATAGATTAAAGAATTTTAGAATTTGTTCCTATTAATAATATTGGAAATACTAAAAATTTTTAAAATTTATTTTGCAACTCAGTATACGATTTGAATAATAAAAACTTTCAAGAAACCAGTTACAAAGCTAGTAAGGTAACTGACGCTATGTAACCAGTATGTGAATCCAATGCGTTGCCTACTTTGGACCAACTATTAGACAGTCCCATTGTAATCAAAAAGAGACAATTGACCCGCTGCTTAGGAAATGCCCGTGTTAAAATGACTAGTCACGTGGACTACTTTGGACCAGATATCGGACAGTCTCATTGTCTCCTGCTTAGGACATGCATGTGTTAAAATAACTAGTCACGTTGCTATTGAAGTAACCAGTTCCCAGCCTAAATGATGGGTAAAATCACTAGTTCGGGACTGTCTTCTAGAACTGTTGGGATATGTACACCTATAAACAGACAAAATTGTGTACTCGATACAACGAATCTAATTTAAAAGAAATAAATATTAAATCAAATCTTAGAATTTGTTATCACAATATATTAACTCTTTCAGCCACGCTTTTTTGTGTATAAGTTTAAAATCAAAAAATTGCATTTTTACTTTAATCAAGGTTAGTTTATTATAAAAAGTAAGAAAAAATTAATCAAAACCACCCCATCCAAGGTTTTTTGTGGAGTGAAGTGGTTAGTTTACTAACCACCATGGCGGTTGGCATTGATAAAACTGTGATAAAAAAATGTTTTCGTATAAATTTTTGTAAAATAGAATATTTTTGACTAAATTTTCTGACCAAACAACCGAAATATCAAAGTAACACTGAATTCGATGAACAATAAACCCTCTGTGCTTTTTGTTTTTGAATGAGTGAAAGTCTCTTAAAAAAACAGATTTTTACAATATTTTCAAATGAATATATTTATCTAACCAGAGCACCCTGACGGCAAAGTTTTGCAAAAAATCATAAACGATAACTTCAAAAAATATAATTGTTTAGCAAAATGGCAATAGATGACAATAAACTATGTTTTAAATACTATAGAAAATGTGGTTAGTAAACTAACCACCAAACCGCAAAGAGTTAAAAGGCTAGCACCACTGTGTAATGAAAGGTATTATTTTCTTTCCAATAAATGTCCTTTCGTTAAAATAAATACATTTTTGTAATATAAAAAGACATGCTTATTAAATAAATATGGGTTATCAAGGAAATGTATAAAACTGTCAAAATGGGATCATCATAATAAAAACGGTCGATATTCTTTAGGTCATTATTTAAAAATTAGCATATAGAACAAATATGAAAAGAAATATTACTCATAATAAGTGGGTTAGTTAACTGTTAAAGTATACAACATATGTATATACATATGAAATGGTGACATTCCTATCATGTGCTTGAAATTTACATTTCACACCTACAACGCGTTGTTTTGATTGATTAAATCGCAAAGAATTTATTAATCGGCTTAACGAATGGACCTGACATTATATATATATATGTACATGCGTTAAACCGGGAAACCACTGTACTTTTTTATTATAAATCATAATGATGAAATAATTTAATTGCAATTCATATTATTTAATTAATGCTATTTTTGACTTGTGATTTGACCTGCATTAGTGATGTGCCTGCCATTAACTAAATATATGTACATATTATATACAAATAAATACAAAAAACAAACAATTGCACATTTACGGTACACGTTTTTGCACGTCTTTTATTCCATTCCGTATTTTGTAGAATAATTACCACCACTATGAGCAAAATTGTCTTTGACTTTGACTTCATGACACACTTTACTCATTAAATCAAGTGATTGGTGGTGGTTCTCTAAATTCACTTTTTACAGGTGTCCAGTTGTTTAAATGAATTTGAACAGAGGTGAAAAGTATAATTATTCTAAGATATGCAATATTCGGCCTAATCGGAAAGAAATCGAAACTTCTTTTATATACAACAATCTTACGAAATACATACATATGTATATGTAATTAAATTGTATTAATTTAAGAGATTACGCGCCCAACATTTCATCTTTAGTAAAACCTCTTTAAATATTAGCGAATGGTATTGCATCATTGCAAATGCAAAATTTTACAGTTATTGACTAACTGTAAAATTTTGCATTTGCAATGATGCTAGACCATTCGCACTTAATAGTGAACTCCGCTATTGTGGTATTTTTCAAGGTTGGTTATCGATATCGAAATAACTGCAATTAACTTTACCGCTATTCTATAAACAATGTTAAATTATTAAAACACAAACGTTTGATTTCAAAAATAGAAACAAATAATAAATAAAATTAGTGTTACCGTTATCTTTAAAACGTATCGAATCGTTAGCCAGCCTTGGTATTTTTCTCAATTCTATCTCGAATAGAAAAATATTTGTCGTATCTAGAACTCGGGATTGAGATATAAAATTGTAAACTTGTTTCTCTATATTTTTCTCCATAAAAGTTTCGGTTTCGGTATTCACCCTGATTTTGTACTCTCCGAAACCGAGTGAGCGTTCGGTGGAACTCTAGAAATAAGTTATTTTTGTTTAATGGTAAAAAAGTCCATGTTAATCCAAATTCGATCTAAATTTCTAAATGATAATACACGTAGTTGGTAAGGATATCAGGACACTTTGGAAAATTTTGTTTCAATTACTTATTAATTTTATTTAAATATTTATGGCCAATCGAATTGGTTCGGTTCCATGTATTTATTTCTAAATAAACTTATTACGAATTCGTTGTTCCTTTTTTATTAAAAAATACAAATCTTTAGTTTTGGTAAAAGTTTCTGATTTATATCCTTATGGATTAATAAAAGAAAATTGCTGTGGTATTTTTGTAAACATCCAAGTTTTCTAAAACAGTTATCCACATTTCATGGAATCAATTGGACTTTGAAATATTCCAATTAGGTAACCAGGAGATTTAAAAGATACGCAATCCATTCTGAATTTATTCTTTGAATCCATTTAGTTCACAATGAAATGAAACAATAAGTATAAAAATAAATCTACAATTCAACCTGTAATGTATTGACAAAAAACTCACACTTTTATAAAATAGAATAAATGCATTAATAGCTTTCTATTACGTCTTTTTCTTCGAATATACATATTTTTATTTTTGTTTTTCTAATAAATATTAAAATTTTTACATACGTATTTTCGTATTTTTTAATTCATATTAATTTTCTTTTAATATTTATTTATTTATTTATTTTTTCAAAAACAAATTTCATTATTGAATTTCTTTTCGTTGTTTTGTTATTCTAACCGAATGATAGGAATAAATTATTTAAACTGAAAATACAGTTTTCATTGCAACAGCTAATAGTTAGTATTAAAATATGTATTGAATTTTGTTGGAACATTTAAAAATAACGAAAATCTATCGAACAAAAATATTTGCTTAATTTTTTAAACCCTTTTTATACCCTACTCCACCATAGTGGGGAGGATATACAGGGCTAGTGTTGATGTCCGTCCTCCCATTCACTTCGTAGTCGAACTACAGATTGCAATTTCAAAGATAATTCGACCAAATTATTCACGAACTATTCTATATTACCTATTTAATTTGCTTTGCCCTATCTGAAACTAGTTAAGCTCTCATAAATATCTTAATTATATACATACACAGGCGCGGATCCATTTGGGGGGAAAAAAATATGAAAACATTTCGGTTGTGGGGGGGATTTCCTATTTCACCCCCTCTGGATCCGCACAAATAAGTTTTATATAAGCTGAACTCGCACTTCCAAAATTAGTACCGATAATGTTTGTATTATTTGTCCTTAAATATTTTCGAAAGCTTTGTACAATTCTTTGAGAACATTCATAATTCTTTAAGGACACATATTAAATAATTATCGATCAATTCAACAGTTTTTACGCTCTCCTCAAAATTTTTAAAATTCCACTTAAGTTGTTTTCAATGTATTAAGTTTTTGTGTCCGACATACAATTTGGGAGAGAGAACATATTTTAATTTATTCTCTCCTAGTTCTACCTTATGTATTATAGCATTTATTTATTTACTTTTGATTGGATTCTTCACAAATTGTTTATATGAAATCAAAATTATTGTCCAATATATCTAAATAGCTTATTTGTAGCTTGCAATCTCCTCTCTAAGGTTACAAACAAATTCATATCTAATAAAACTAAGCCTAAATCATTTTGCATACACGATTTTTAGTATTCATTCATATTATTGTAGTTTAGTACACAGAATAGTTTAACTAAATTAACGTAAATAAATAAATTTAGAAAATAATAAAAAACATTTCTAAGTTATAACTACGGAAACATGTCTTATTTTACGGCTAAAACTAAAAATTAAAAGAGATTTTACCTTCTATTCATAAATTTATAATGAATGTCATGGATAAATATTTTAATTTTATACGCACGCACACACACAAATATATTTTAGCAAAATTTTAACTAAAACATCAACAAAATATTTAAAAATTAACTAAAACTCACCAACGGATACGAGGAGAATTATACAAGTATCTATCTGTCAATCTATGGGGTAGGGGCAATAGTTATATTCGTTTTCCCAGTCAGCGATAATATTTAGGTTTCAAAATTACGTATAGTAAACCAATAAAGTTTATGTTTCCCCATATCTTCACTAAATAACATAAATATCCCAAAAGAAAACTAACTTCTCCAAATGCTGCTGTTTGCAACCACCTCTATGGATCATATTTCTGATGATTTGTGAATGAACGCTTGTTTGAGCGAGAGTAACAAATAGTATCGTATTTATAGAGCCGATTTTTCTTCTTCAATCAGCTATGAAAGAGTTAAGAACCCAGCATTTATTCCTATTTATTCCTATATATTCTGAATACTTATAGAGAACGGAGTCGACAATAGAATTTAATACGAGAAATCGGTTTAAAATTCATGTTATTAGACGTTTATGCATCACTTGCATCAGAAATTTATGAATTTATATTGAACATTTTGCTATTGGAAAACTCCGCAGTTTTAAGTCGTTTTTCTGAATAATTTACTTTAAAGGTAGTTGAAATTAAGTTTTCTATAAACTAAATAACAAATTATTTTTTCTTTTACTTTTTTATACCCTTCGCATTCGTGAGAAGGGTATACGAGTATATAAGTTTGTCATTCCGTTTCTAATTTCCACAATATAATTTTCCGACCCTATAAAGTATATATATTCTGGATCCTTATTGATAGCGGAGTCGATTAAGCCATGTCCGTCTGTCTGTCTGTCTGTCTGTTGAAATCAATTTTCTGAAGACCCCAAATGTCTTCGGGATCCAAATCTTCAATAATTCTGTCAGACATGCTTTCGAGAAGTTTCCTATTTAAAATCAGCTTATTTATATTTACATTACCCGTAAAAATTAGCTTTTTATTAAAAAAATATTTAAAAATTATTTAAAAATTCTTGTTCCAGAATTCTTCATTTGATGAAAATGATGTAAATGATGATGGAACGAAATATTTGTTTTCCTATACCCAATACTATTCGTGCATACACATTTGACAACGCATCGATAAGATTCAACAAATAATAATGAAAAATAATAACAAATATGCAAAACTGTATGAAAACAAACTCAAAATAAGTTCACACAGGCCCACAAACATATTTGTGCACACAATTTTACAAAATATTTAATATTTTTATGTATATTGTTATAGTTCTTATGATTTAACGATTTCACACTAATTGATGTTTATTTGAAATAAACAATGGAACTAACAGACAGGCAGTCATACATACAGAAGAACTTTGAACCAAAATAATAAACAAAATTAAAACTTAAAGATCCAAAACTCAGAACTCAGAAAAAATTACATGAGATAAAAATCTACATACGATTTGTGGTTTTTTCATAGGTGAGTGATTTCCCCACACAATTAATACATACTATGTATGTAATTAAACACACACCTACATATGTACATAAATAAATATTTAAATTAAACACAAGTATATTGCATACATATTAATAATTACATATCTTCCCAGCAGTTAAGCAAGTCTGATCAATTGGCTGACTCCAATTTATATATTTTGGGTAGTAGTGTAGAGAGAAGTCAATTGGTTACTTTATACATTCCAGGTAATCTAGCCTGAAGTCAATTATCTCTCTAAGTGTCTCTAAGTAATCTAGAGTGTAGTCACTTTAAACATTTATGTATGTATATTGTTCTGCACTTTTTTGTAGGTAATTCCTATAGACGGATATTATACAAATTGTGTTGATATAATTCTCATACAAATTATTTTCTATTTGCTTAAGTATTTTGACATCAAATGTAACCTAGCGTAAAGACAATTCTCACTCCAGTGTCTCTAATTACCTAGAGTGTAGTAACGTTTGAACGTACCGCACTTAAGACAGTAGTTATTTTACCCTGCAGAAGTAATATATTGGAAAGTTTGGACCAGCTATCAGACAGTCTCATTAAAATAACTAGTGACCCTAGAGTTATGTAACTAGTTGTCAACCCAAACTAAAGGTAAAATCACTAGTTCGGGACAGTCTTCTGGAACTGCTGGGTACTTACAAAGATATATATGTACAAACATAAATACTGTATGTATGTATTTAAACTTATTTTAGTAGTCGCATCTTTAGTTATAGGTATTTATTAGGGTGATCTGAACCAAATAACTAAAAAATCAAATCAAATATTATTAAAGAAGTTTCAAAGTTCGTAATTTAATATATGAAACATTTACACCAATTTACACACTCGTACTTTAGGGCCGCCCTAAGGTTAATATATATACATACATATATACATATGCATACATATGTATGTGGCTGGGGCTTCTTAGTCTTTATGTCAATTAATATAATTATAAATGTACGAATATGTACATAATTCAATATGAATTTTTTTTAATTTCTAAAATTACACAAGACCTTGATTTTTTCTATTCACGACTTTGGCAGCAAATGCCTGTAAGAATTGCCAACAATGTTAAAACAATTAAAACAGTATTTTATTAAGTAAGTAAGTAAGAGATAAGTTCAGCCTCGTTGCATTTATAAACTATATGGCCTTTAACCCCAATTATTTAAAATTAAAATCTTTTAAAAAATATTCTATAACCGAATTTTCAAAAATATCTATTATCTATCCAAACATATTAAGTCAATCAGTCAGTCGTTTGGTTAACGGTCCTCCTGTCCGTCCATCAGTTTGTTTATTCGTTCGTTCGTTTATTTATTAAATTACTATGGAATTAAATATGTACCAACACACATTTTTAATTGTCTCGCATTATTTGCATTTTAATTTTGTGTACCAAACTCTTTGTGAAGTATAAGTAGCAAATCAGAATCATGCATTTATTGTTTACGATTGGAACTATACTTAAAAATATGTTGGCTATACATAGATTATTCTATTATTTAACATTCTCATGCCGCACAAAAATCTGACCTCCAATAATTTCCATCACTACAAGTTTTATTGCTTTAATAAACTGGGTCAAAACTTCAAATAACTGGTTTCATTTGTGTGCAAATTTTCAACAACTCAGCTTGTAGCGGACGAGCCGAGTGCCGGATGTGAAGTGGACTTTAAAATTAACACTATAATCTTGTTCTTTTACACTATACGAGTACGAGTATCGGCACACTTGCCGCGCGCTGCCTGCATTATTTGAGTCAGACGTCATACGCAGAAAATTAATAATCTGAATTATATCAGACATCATTGTTGTGTATTTCAATTTGGCAATCGACTAAAGAATTTATTGGATCTGACAACACTAAAAATTCAAAAAAACTATAAGCTTATTTTGTGGATTTTATTTCAGGGTTGCGAGATTTTGCTTGTTGTCGTTAGATGCTAAACTTGATATAATATCGTGGCGTTATTTTAAATAGAAACAACGATTCTCTCTAGTATGTACATAATTATATATTTGTGTTTATACAAATTAAGAACCTGATTCAGTAAATACATATGTATTGTATATCAATTACCGTTATGACTAACATTTCAAATCAAATTGAAGATGTCGCAGACCAAAAGAGGCAAAGGTAAGTTCAATTTTTCTATTACTATTATCAGCTAAACTGCAATAATTGAAGTACATTCAATTATATTATCAGCCCAATTATGAATAAAAAATCCGCGGAAGTTTTTTTCCCCTTTTCCCATTTTCAACATTGAATTTGAGAATAGAGAACAAAATTCCCTCGGATTTTTTATTCATAATTGGGCTGTATATATATTTTAAATATAAATTGTTTGTATAATACAGTGGTTTGTGTTTCTTCTTAATAACATTCTCCAAAAAAACACACTGGTTCACCATATTTTGTTTCGATTTTTCATCACATTGCACAACAAAAATATTCAAAACGTTAAAACGGATATGTCTCTACACTATTTTCCAAATCCACCAAAGTTTCGGATCATTAACAACCATCTTACTATCGACAATGTGTTTGATTGCTCACGTATTCTATGGTCAATTCCTACAGTCTCCAAGATCCCATATTTTCGTTTACAAAAGCAGTAAAAGTGTTGGTGAATCATTATGTTGAAATAGTGGTCGATACTGACTACAGGACTCTTTCAAAATGTGTGAGTAGAAAGTATTATCCAAAAAACTCTCTAGGTTTTTTAACTTTATTGTAATAATTTGTGTGATCGTTATTAAGTCATTACTTGTAACAAGTTTTAGTGATAGTTAAGTAATGTCATATTTATAGAATAAGGCATTAATCTGCTATTGTGTAAGTAATGA
Source organism: Calliphora vicina (assembly GCF_958450345.1). Classification (NCBI taxonomy): domain Eukaryota; kingdom Metazoa; phylum Arthropoda; class Insecta; order Diptera; family Calliphoridae; genus Calliphora; species Calliphora vicina. The sequence continues at coordinate 170,019,045 of NC_088780.1, forward strand.
ATTTACCATTTTAAGTCATTACTTGGTAATGAAAGTTTGTACTCTATCCAAAAATGTATACCTTTTTTGCAAAATCACTGCAGAATGTTTTCCGGTGAGTTTTTGTACAAATTAACATTTTTATAACCTACACAACCATGTTGGGTTAGTGCTGATGTTAGTAACGTATAAAAATCTGCTCACATTCTGAATCGATTAAGCGATGTCCTTGTTATCAAACTACAGATCGCAATTATTTATTTTCTCATCAACTGTCCTATCTGAAATTAGTTAAGCTCTCATAAATATCTTAATTACTTACATATATACTGGGGTATTCAATTAATCGGGGTTCTGGTTTAATCGGTTAACCGAGCAAATAATTAATCGGTGTTTAGATATATTCGGTTAATAATCGGTTAATTTAAAATTATTCGATTAACCGAATAATGTCTATTTTAATTTTAAATTGAAAATACAACCACGAATTTTGTGTACAAAAACATAAAAAACAAACAAAACATAACAATTCAACCAAAAAATAATAGCAAATGTGGTATTTGAGATCCTTTTTGTATATACATACATTTGAGTTTTTTTAGGATTTTAGTGAGATCTTCTGAAATAATCTTTTAAAAAAAGAATATAATTTAATTTTTTCTTTTTCAACGATTTTTTTCTTTAGATTTAATAAAACTTGACTTGAAAAAACTCTCGCTGATTGTAGAAGTTGGAGAAATCGAAAGCATGATAAAGAATAGAATTAATAAAACTTGACTTGAAAAAACTTTCGCTGATTGTAGAAGCATGATAAAGGATATCCAATATCTCAGTTTTTTTTTAGTTTTTTCTAAGCATATCAAATCCTTTTTGTATTGTTTTATATTTTGAATACTTTTGATAGTTTCGTTAAGTTCTGTACATGTAAATGCGAACAAAATATGTCAGTTGTTAATCTCACTAAACATTTTCATTGGATGTTCGAAAAAATATATAATTTTAATTTGAAATTTGTATTTGAATTGAAATGGAAAAATTAATACAAAAAAATATGTTAAAGTGCAAAAAAAAGGAATTTCGGTTAATCGGTTAATCGACACAAATTAATCGGTTTATTTGTTATTTGAAAATCGGCAATTTTAAATTATTCGAACAGTTAACCGTTCAAAATTAACCGGTTAATCGATTGAATACCCTAATATATACATATGCAAACCAACTTCAGCACAAATAAGTTTTATATAAGCTCGCATTACCAAATTTAGTACCGATCGGTCCACAATTTTTCATAGCCCCCATATAAGAACCATCCTCGAAAATTTTAGTATCCAAATAAAATTCAGCACAAATATGTTTCATATGTATATACGCAAATCATCGCACCAAATTTTGTTACGATCGGTCCATCATATAAAGACACTTCCGGAAATCACTATAACGAGCATTAGTCTCTTAAAAAATGTTGCTATTCAACAAAATTTTTTGTTAAGACAATGAAATACATATCAGAAGAATTCATACTGATTTGGATATTAGTGAAAGCCCAGACTATAGAGGCGTAACTATGTTTTTTCTATACCTTTACAATGAAATTTCATATATAGAGCACACTATCTTTCGGATATGATCAAAAACAGAAAATTTAAAAGTTTTTAATTGTTGTTAATATTTGCATGTGACCTCGCCCCCGACGTTCCATAATGTCGAAATATAAAACATAAACTCTACTGTAAGTAACTCTTCTTTGCAAAGATTTGCAGATATTTTCCACTTTTTCCGAAATTCCCCGACGGGCCGTCGTAAAAACTTCAGCTTCAGTCATAAAAACAAATCTTTGAAGTGAGTCAAATATAGGATCTGGGAAGACTTTCCATACAACCAAGGACATGTATAATAAACATTTAATAAAAAATTATCAAGACTTATGCTGTCAAATTAAATCAAATATTTGCACTTGTTGCTCAAATCGAAAACAATAAATTGCTCTATCCCATACACGGAAGGGTCAATAAATCACAAGTTTCCTAGTCAATTCAATGTTGAATTTATTATTAATTAAACAAATTACTTTGTGACCGGAAAATTTAGTTTACAAAGCTATTTTAAAAGACTTAATTTATGCACACATTTGTTCGTTGATCTGAAAATCTACATCCAAATTTGATGACACAAGAATTTAAAGCAAACAAAACGTCAAACCAAAAACAAAAACAAAACACACAAAATAAATAAAAACAAAACAAAAACTCACAGGAAGGCAACAATGTCACGCATTTCATACTCACTCACTTTTTGTACTCGTATCTACACTTGCGCTTTTGGCGCATGTTGTTTTATTTATTCTATTACCAAATAATTTAGTTCTTTCTAAAACAAAAATAGACAACAACAACAATAAATAAATAATAATTTAATACTCATAATCGTAAACAAATTAACAAGTACATACACCCATAAATACATTCATTAGATAGGTACTCGTAAATGTACATACGAGTATTTGTTTCGATTTAATGGTTCAACAAACAAAAGAGCAACCAACAAAGACGACGACGATCTGGACGTACTAGATTAAAGAAACTTCAATATTGACACATTTTGATGGTTGTGTCAAATAAACTAACATTTATGTGCGCATGGGTGTGTACACGAGTTATAGTTATAGTAAACAATTATGCCAAAGTTTACAATTCATAATTATGTTTAAGAAACTTCTAAACAATTGAGCAAAATTTAAAATTATGAAAAATAAGTTATTCGGGGTTGTCATAGAATCCAATTAATCAGAAAAAGTACATTGGTCTCGTGAAATCGAAAGTTATCGGTTTTATATTCAATCTAGAATTAAATTCTTTATCGATTAAAGAAAAAATTACATTGGATTTCATAAGACAAATGTACCTTTTTGTCGTTTTCAAAACCGATTGGATTCTATGACAACCCCGATCATAGAGAATAGACATAGAGCGGAAAAAACCCTGCTGTCAAAGACCTAACTCAGTTGTCAGAAACCTAAGTGGTGAGAACGTATTAGTAGAAAAAAACTATGTGAAAACAAAAACAACACTCGTATGCGTGATTATTTTGAGTTTTTTTCTAGTTTCCGCCTATGTTTCTCTATGACCCCGATTACAAGTTTTTAAATAATTTGCTTAAAATTCACTTTTGAACAGTTGGAAACTGGAATTTCCAAAAAAAATATTTTTTAAATTTTGTATGAAATACACAAATATATAAAAAAAACTGAGTGATTGTCCTTTTAAATAGAATTTAAACTTTCATAGGATAAACATATCTCAAATACTAATAAGATAAGATATTTCATCCCAAAATTAATATCCAATAAATGCTCAGCAGTCTAATAAAAGTTAGACTATATTCCTTGTTAGAAAAAAAAGGACGAAAAATTAGTATGAAATCATATTTTTTAGTGGTGTTCTAACAAAATTTAAAGTCAGGGGGGAAAGATATAACTTATAAGAAAAGATATAACTTAGCTGTTTACGACAAAAACAACACTTAGCGATTTTCCCCACTTCCCTGCAATTTCTATTAGCCCACAATATATATAAATGCAGAATGTTATATGTTGCAGTATACTTCCACTTGTCATTAAGTACTAAATTAATCGTAGAGTCGTAAATACTTCTTTTCGCGAGAGATACAAATCTAACTCTGAACTGTGTACATCACTATCCTAATCCTATTGTTCCTTAGTGGTAAGAATCCATTGTCCAAACAATTGAATAAATAATTCGAAAATATCCTAATATTTTTGTTTTATTTCTTTCCTTTTTTCCATATTTATTTGTGCAATTGTTCTGAGTAACAAAATCTAAACGATTTTGTTTCGGCTCAGAGAGTTTGAACATCTCTTCCAATTATCCAGCCTTTTCCCCCTTCACCCAGCTTTTCAGCTCAACATTAGCTATTGTTTGTTTTTTATATATTTAGTTTTTATACCCTACCTACACCAAAGGATTTAGTACACAATTCTTAATATACATATATAATATATATGTATGTATATATCTTCCTAACTCCCACAAAATTTTGATATTAGTTTTTAAGGTAAATATGTAATTGTATTGCAATTACACAGTACTACAAATGATTGGGGTCTGAAATCTGCGGCGGTTCTGCTTACCGGGAAAAGTTATATCGGCAAAAAAAAGTTATATAGCCCCGACTGGGTCCGTTAAAGAAATCGAGATATATTGATTTAATGTTAGTAGGTATCGTAAAGGGAAAATTATAATATAGTCACATCTAACAAAAATCAATTCAAACCTTCATCAAAGTATTCAATTAAAAGTACCTGACCCCATCCGTTTCTTTGCAAGGTGTTCTAAATGGGCCAGCAAAAAAAAATATATATACATATATATTTAGGTAAACAAAATTTATTTTTTTTGGAAAAAAAAATTTCGAATTGTTTTTTTAAATTTAAATTTTTTTTTCTTCTTTAAATTTTTTTTAATATTTAGGCCTGGTAACTTATCAAAATTTTAAACATAGTTTAGGCATAATCAATGTTTAAATATAATTTTTTCATATAAAAAAAATATTTAAACATTGATTAAGCTTAATTATGTTTAAAATTTTGATAAGTTACCCGCCCTTAGTGAAAAAAACTTTTGATGACATTTTTGTTTTTTAACTTTTAAAATTTTTTTTCTTCTTTCAATTTTTTTAAATATTCAGCGACTTTTGGTGACTTTTGTTTTTATTTTTAATTTAAAAAAATGTTTTTTGTTCTTTAAATTTTTTTTAATATTTAGAGATAAAAAACCTTTGGTGAAAAAAAAATTCGGGTTAAAAAATATTTTTTCTGATTTTGACCCAATGTAGGCCAACTTACTTACTATATCCATATTGTCTATATTAATGACTTAGTAATCCAGATATAGGTAAAAAAAAATAGGTTAAAAATCGAGGTTGTCCTGGCAATTCCGGAGATATTGAGATTGAAAATTGATTTCAACATACAGACGGACATGGCTATATCGCATTCGCTATCTATAACGATCCAGAATATAGAGTAAGTTCGGGTAATGTGGTATAGGCTGGTTATGTGGTATAGCTGTTTTTCTCTAAAACTAAGAACATAGGAGTAGCGGTACCAAGCTTAAGAGTTTTATGATCTCAGAAAATTAACATTGGGTGAGCGTAGTTCATTTCTGCAGGTCAGTTGTAAAAAATCAGCATTATCTTGTGGTAGACTTTTTTTTCTGTTAAAAATTTATTTTTTTCTAAAATCACGTGTTTAATTTAATTTTAAAGTCAAATGGGAAAATTTTGCTATTGAAGAACATAGTATGTAACAGTATAGCATATTTAGTGTATATGTTTAATTTTTTAATAATTTCATTAAACAACGTGGTCGGCTAATGTGGTATAGCTAAAGAATTTCAAGCAAATAATATGCCAAAGAAACGTGAGGTATGAAAATTGGCAGCGGAAGATTTGAAGAACGCTATCTGAGCTATTAGAAACAACAAATGGAAATTTTTTTCGCATCTGTCATTCAATGTCTCCTACGAAGCGAAGAATGTATTGGGGAGCTTCTGGTAAGCTTTGTCAGCCGCCAACTTTAACCGAATGCATTGAAGATGATTTAAATAAAACGCAACTCATTTACAACTAGTTATTTCATGCATTATTTTGTAATGAGTGGTGGTTATCCAGCACATTATTTCATTTACTAGAATAAGTACTTATTTTTATACAGGTTGGTAATGAACTTTTGCATTTAGCACAGATATCTAGTGTGTTTGACTGGAAAACGGGAGGTTAGTGGTTCGCCACCTGTCAAAGCCATTAATTTTTTTGTTCATATCATATGCATTTATATGTTGATGTTAAAACTATTGTTAATTTCCCAGCAAAAACTTTACTTACCTAGTAAGCCAGCAAGTATAATTGGAGCAAAGCGATAACTACTTATTATTTGACTGAAACACTACTTACCGTTGCTCCATGTACGAGTTATTTTATTGGAAGTTAACAATAGTTTTAACATCAACATATAAATGCCTTGCCATAAAAACTAGCTTATTGATATTACGATGATTAATACATACGTCAGCTTAGTGAGAATCGTGATAAGTCCAATTTTTTTTTGATAAATTTAACATTTTTATATGAATAATGCAACTCAATTAAAAAAAAAGTCGGTATTGAGTACTCAATAACCAAATACTCAATACTTTTACATCACTAATGCATATATGTATATCAGACATTTATGAACCGATTATGTTGTTGTTGAACATATGTACATATTTATAGCACATGTGAATTCGTAGAATATCTCAAGACAGACGGACATCGTTATATCGACTTCCCTACATACATATATATGTATAAGGATCCAGTATTGTATATAAATGTTTCTAATTTGTCATCGGACTTAACAGATTATAACAAAAACTAAAATTTATAAAAAAAATGTAGTGTAAAGAATATAATCGCTTGTCTGGTAGCCGGTCAGTCGATAGTCAGTATTTATTTAAATATGGGGAAAAGTAAATAATGATATCGCACTTGATCAACAAGAGGGTATTAACTCAAAATTTTGTAAATTTCACTTTTTTCAAGAAATCAACTAACAACATCAATATCTATCTACTGTAAAAATTTCAACGTATTCCGATTACTCTTTCATCTCGAAAACAACACTTGAGACCACTTTCATGATAATATAGTGACTACTTTTATACAACAAAAAGGTATTATTTCAAGTTAATACAAAAGTTGAAATAGAAATGCATCGTATATTTTCATAAAAAAGGTATTATTTTGAGTTGAGCGTTTATTCAAGTTAAAAATAATCAAAGTTTTTTATTTATATTTGGTTGTATTTTGAGTTGATACTGTTTTGTTGATAAAATTGGTTTTATTTTATGATTTTAATTCGAAATGTGACTCATTTTATAATAAAATTGTTTACATTTTATCAGAAAAATGGTATTAACTCGAAAAAAAGATTTTTTTTTGCAATAATAGAAAAAATTTAAAAGAAAAACAAAGTAATTATTTTTTTAAATGGAATTTACATACAATGATGTATTCAGATTATCAAATTATCTTAAAATGTAACCACAAACAGTTTTTATCCTCTACTGAAAATTTTAAAATTTTGAGTTAATACCCTCTTGTTGATCAAGTGCGATATGATGTTTCTATATAACTAATATGACTAACAATTGCATAACGTTATGAATATTAAATACATATTTCATTTTTTTTTTAGAATTTTGAGCTGGAAACACATCTGCTTTCTGAAATTCTGTGATAAAAGTCACATCACCATTGTTCAATTGAGTTTAACGATACGTGTCGATCAGTTCTGTTCATACTCGTACACAATTCTATATTATGCCATTGACCGAACACCGACCACCGACCAACCGATATTTAACCACATGCCTATACAAACAAACATAACTACTTATTGATTTATTTGTGTGTTACGTGAAGTACCTTTGATGAATTCATAATTAAATTTTAACTTTTTTCAGATTATTTGTTTAAGTTTAAGTACGTAATTGTAACAACTAAATACATATTAGTTTGACACAATCCTTGATAATGAAAATTGTATTTCAGTCATTTCAGCTTTTTTGTTTACTTCCTTTTTACTTATCGGGTGGATCTGAAACTGTATATTACTTTGACATATGTAGTATAAGTACATATATTTATTTGTCATTAATTTAGTTATATGTAATTTTTTATATTTTAATTTATACATACTTAGGTTTTTGTAAATGTACATGTATCCTAAATTTCAGCATTAAAGCACCAATCAACCATTTCTTTTCAGTACCAATTCTTCGAGAAAATACACTGTTGTTACTGTTTTTAAAATCAAGTCAATAATCAATAATATTTATTAAAAACTATCACTGGTAATGTGATCGTGTGTGCGTAAGATCATCATTAATTTTATGGTAGAAATCCTTCTACAAACTAGTTTTTAACTAATTATGAATGTGTTTTTTGCATTTTATATGCAAAATCTAAATTTACTTTAAATTAAGTAAAATACAGATACAAGTATGACATTAACAGAGTGTGTGAGTTATTTATTCTCAATATAAATTTAAAAGAATTGCGCGATCATTGCTAAAAAATTGTGTTATGAACTTAAATGAGGTGAAAAACGTCCAAGATTCTTAAAATATCTTTAAAAATGTTTATTTTATGCACACAATTCTATTTATTCTGTGGTTTAAACCAAATTTTATCGAAGTTGTAAAATTAACAAATACGAATCAACAACAAATACAAAAATCAAAGCAAAACAAAACAAATTATAAAAATCAATCACGTGCTGATTGTATTATACTTATTCATACAAAAGAGTTTATATAATAATTTATATTTACATACATAAGTCTTAAATTGTTGTTATTTTTTTATAGCCAACATATTTACTTATAAATATAATAAATAGAATTTGATAAATATGTACATTTTAAGAAGATATTGTTGTACATGGTTACCATAACCATTTCAAAATTTTTAATAGTTTTTTAACAATATTATGTTCACTGTAATTATGTATGTACAATGATTGCGGTAACCATAATATGTTTAAGTTTACCATTCACGTCATTGTAGCAATCATATACAGTGGTGGCCAGGAATTTAAGACAAAAATTGTTCGCTAAATTCCACGTGATTGTCAATTATTTTTTCAAATATTTCCACAAATATGTATGCATGAGGACTGTTTTAACACACATGTGTGTTTTATTCGACCGTGTCAATTCATACATATTCACCACGAACACATAAAATTTTTCTACAACTTGACCAAAAATTTTTTTTTTTTAAATTAACATTTTTCTCACATTTATATCATTATATTTTTATTATTATAAAATATTCGGACCAAATTTCGTATTTTTAGTTCCATTAGTTTCGGTCATATCATGTTATTAACAGCGGATGTTCGCTGAGGTGGGTCAACGTATTTCCACATATCTTTGTCCATATATGTTTTACCGATTTTTCCAAACATTTTTCAGAAACTAGAAACATTAATAATAAATTTCATACTCTTAGAGGTCCTTTTATTTTGGCTCTATATCACTTAAAATTCAGTTGATGAAAATAATTCAAGTATTTGTCTTAAATTGGTGGCCACCACTGTATATGATTGTGGTAAATAAATATATGTTTATGGCAATCATGTTCATGATGAATCAGTATATCAGAGTATGATAACCATAATCCTGGAACAAACAAATGCATAACTACTACAATCATATATATGATTGCTACAATCATGTGAATGCTTACTTAAACATATTGTGGTTAACGCAATGAAATGCATAATTAGAGTGATCATAATATTGTTAAACTACCCGTAACAATTTTGAAATGGTTATGGTAAACATGTACTATACACGCCTTCATTTAAATATTTTAGTTAATTCAATTTCTAGCCTTTTCTTTTCTGAAAAATATTAATTGAGTTCTTTTACGAAAAAAAAAGGATATTTCCGTTTGTAATTATAGACATTTTTTGCAACCCTATAGTTTTTGCCTCTCGGACCCCTTGAGTAATTTCGACAGTTCCGCGGACCCTTAATTTGGATCGTATATCCTTATCATGCATATTATACATACATACATATATAGCGAAGTTCGTAATGAGTATGATGAAATTGATCAGTGAAAAATTCACTTAATTCAACACTTTCACAGACCCCCCCAATATACCACTCTTATTTGATGGTACCAAATGCAAGATATATACAATTCTAATTATAAACCATTTGCGAAACAATCAATGCTATAATTGAATCTAAAAACATTTGAAACAGGAGTTAATTTGAATACAGAATTAATTAATAACAAAAACTGTGCAAAATAAATTCTTTGTAAAATAGTTAAAGGTCATCAGCAATTTAACTGGATCTTTTTTCGTTATTTTAATGAAATATTCATAGTTAATGGAATTTGTTTTTGACTTAAATAAAATGTATCTAACTACAATATTTTCTTATAAAAAAGAAACAACATATTTTTCATAGGATTTAAATACATAAATATTATTCATTAAACAAAAAAATAGAATTAGAATAAAGGAAAATATACATAAAAAAATATCTCATTAATTGTTTCTCATTTTTCTTATTCTTTTTTTTTTATAGATTATTTTTATTTTTATAGAATTCTTGTTGTTTTCGTTTTTGTATCGCGTTTCTTAACAAATGTTCTAGTATTTCCGCATTTGAAATATTTCTTTTTTTGGATACAAAAATAAAAAGTCACACTCACACAAACAAACAATAAAGTTATATTTTGTGGACGATTAATGAATAAAATTCGAAAATTATTTATTATTCAGTCAATAACTAACTCTATGTGTATGAGTGGACGAAAGAGTCACACGTACATATAGAAACTTATAGATTGTCATAGATTGGGGGGATTTTTGTTGTGTATTATTTGAATTCAAAATTCTAATGGATAACAACAGGCTGTGAAATAAATATTCACTACTAACACATTGATCATAATTCAGATATTTGGCTTTGTAGACTGTCCAGCAAACATAAAGTCAGTCAAATGTTTGAAAAATAATGGTGAATTTATACATATTAGGGTGATCGATTCTTCGACATTTTTTAGAAACCGGTTTTCGGTTTCTTCGAAAAATTTCAATTTAATATAAACCGGTTTCGGTTTCGGTTTTTTAATAATAACCAGTTAACCGTTTTTTTGGCAAAATATTAAAACGCCTAGAACTAAGAAGAAAATAAGTTAATTTCAAAAAATAAGCCTTTTATAAATACCTTTTAATTCTAATTTTGACTACTTCTTTTAACGTTCACAAGGTGTTCGGGTCAAATTCGACCCATTTTGATATTAAAATTGAATTTTTTTTAAAAGTGAGTGGTTGATGTATTTGATATTTTATGAATTTTATTTAATTTCAAAAATCAACAACTACGTTTTAGAAACACAAATCTGCAAAATAAAAATTTTTTGCACTTAAGGTCATTGGGTCAAATTTCATCTGGAGCTAAAATCTTAAATTTTTGTTACCCATAATTAAGTTAAATGTTTTCAGAGCTTTGGTAGCACTAACATATATCCGTCTCTTTTCATCCTACTTGTTGAACATTATATTTGTATGAAAACTGGCATTCCCCTTGTACCAAAGCTCTTGTTTTCTTATCCTTCATAAGATATTCTGGTCAAATTTGACACATTTTGAAATTTAAATTGAGTTTTTTCTAAAGTGAGTGGTTAATATTTTACGATTTTTATTTAATTTCAAAAGTCAAAAACTATGTTATGTATAAAAAAAATAGAAAAAATATATATTTTCTATTCGGGTTAAATTTGACCCGAAGATCGTTAACGACAAATATTTGAAGACCTTATGAATGTTAAAACAATCTGCTATGAGATTAAAACACAGTTTAAATGCTTTGGAGTATATCGATTTGTTTCCTTTGTTTTTATAAAGCTAAACATTGAAAATGATCTTTCACTCAGTGTACTTGTAGGACGTATGTATATGTAGTTAACAAAGCATTGAGTAAGTTATCAAGCTTTCCAGATCGCTTGTGACATTTTTCAAAATATAAAAAGTCTCCTAAAATAGTTGGAGTATTTTTTTTAAACAAGTTTTTTGGATTTTTAATATTTTTAATACACTATAACTCATAAAAACACACTTTTAGAAAAAACCGTCTATTCGAGGAGAAAAACCCGGTTTCTTCGATATTCGAAATGTGAGCTTTTCAAAAAAACCGGTCTTGTTATAACCAAAAAAAACCGGTTATAACAAGTTATTAAAAACCGGGCCGATCACCCTGTACATATGTATGTATGTGTCAAATGTAATAATCACTAACAGTTCGTTAATTACATACAATATCAAATACAGCGGTAGATTTTGCATGTCCGAAATGAATCATTATTTGCGAAAAATTAATCATTATTTGCTTTGGATAGGGTCCTATCTATTATCTGTATATTATTTGGATATGGTCATGTCATCAGAGGAAACCTGTACCGAATGCAACGATTCGATTGAGGCGAGTATTGCCCGAAAACACCCAGAATATGCGGCCAGACATGAAACCGTAATATTCCATCATGACAATGCTCGGCGACATCTTTCAATACCTGTTAAAAAGTGGTTGGAAAGTTTACTATTACTATTTGTTTCGATCGTATTATATACAAAGGGTATAGAAATTACATGTACATATGTTCGCTGGGATATTGTCAGTATTGAAATTATGAATATGTGTTTGAAATAGAATTTAACACAAACAAAAAATACAAGTTAATGAATTATACTTTGCGCCTGACTGACTGACTAACTAACTAAATACATACTGGTCATAAATGAGGATGTAGTATTTTAATATATTTTTTTATTAAATATTTCTTTTTTTATCTACATATTTGTTTTTAAGCCTCACTATATTGGGAACACATTGAAAATTATGAAATTGTGAAAATCATTTAAAAATATTTTATTATAACTATTGATGTTCTAAGAATATTAATAAGAATCTAATAAAAAACACAACATAACACTTCATAATAGTAGTAATATTTTGATCAATACAGTGATCAACAAAAATGTATTTTTCATTACCAATTAATGAGTTAAAAAGCTAAACTCTGATACTTCACTACTTGCACAATAATATTTTAACTCCTTATTTTAACATGACATTGACTAGAAACACTAATGAAAATATTTACTTTACATTAGATAATTAAATAATAATTTAATAACTTAGATAATAAAATAATTATCGAAATTATTAAAATGACTATATTGTTAAAATTACTGTTAAAAACTACTGCGTAATGATTAGGGTTTTACATTTTCTGATCTTTTTTGATTCCCGGGAATCGGTAATTTTTCCCCGAATTATATAATGATAATGTAAATTTGAAATATTATAGCCGAATTTGATATAAAAACTATATATTAGTTATAATCATTATATATCAGAGCTTCGAATTAATTAATTAATTCATTTTGAGCTTAATTCACAAAAATGTCAGCCTTTCATTCCGTAAATCCATTCCTAATCCCATCATCTAATTCTTTAGCATCAATCAAAAACTTTTATTTGAATTGAATTAATTTTGAAGTTAAATAATAACAAAATTGACTTAAGCCTTTTGGCTTTTTTTATCTATTTTGTTATGGATTTGAAGATGAAACTTATAATGATTCAATAGGAAATTAATTCTATTAATAATCAATAAATGAATCAAAGGAATGAATTCAACACATTTGAAATTGAGATAAAATTTATTTTGATTTTGAAAATGGAATACATATGGGGCATTTCACGTCAAGTGAACCAACTTTTGAAATCGATGTCTTCCGATCGCGATGAAATTTGCACCAATGTTAGTTCTATTGGATAGTAATTCGGACACCATTTTTCAACAAGATCGGTCAAGAACTCTGAGTTATAGGAGGTCAAAATTTGACATTTTGGCCAAACAGGTGTTTTTTTTTATCCATATAACTTATTACCTATTGTTCTTAGCAAAATGTGTCCCAAATAGTTTAGATAGCTATTTATGCAATCTTTCGAAAAAAAAAATTAAAAAAATTTAATAAAATATTTTTGATTTTTTTTTTTTAAATCAAAAATATTTTTGACTTTTTTTTCAAAATGGGCCCTTTTTATTTATTTTTTTTTATTTTTTTTAAGAAAGCTTAGGTCTTTTCCTAAGCGACCTATATGGTCGCTTAGTGGGATGCGAGTGGGATATCTATCAAAAAAAATATTTTGTAACTCAAGATTTAAAATTTTTGAATTTTTTTGCAAAATCAAAAACTTTGTTGACTTTTTTTAAAAAAATGGACCCATTTTTTAATTTTTTTTTTTTGCTCAGAAGAAAGCTTATGTGTTTTCCTTTAACACCCTTTTTGTCGCTTAGTGGGATGCGAGTGGGATATCTATAAAAAAAATGTTTTGTAATTCAAGACATACAATTTTTTACTTTTTTTTGAAAAATCAAAAACCTATTGACTTTTTTTTTCCAAAATGGACTCTTTTTTTATTAATTTTTTTTTCTCAAAAGAAAGCTTAGGTCTTTTCCTTTAAAACCTTTTTGGTCGCTTAGTGGGATGCGAGTGGGATATCTATCAAAATAAATGTTTTGTAACTCAAGACAAATGTTTTTAAATTGATTTTTTTCATATTTGTGTGTAAGTGTTTCTAAAACCTTAAAAATAAAAACCACAACAACTGACCGATAATAGCCACTGGAGGGGTGCAATATGCAATATGTAAAAGCCTTCATTTAATGTCTTATTATTTACAAATTATAAAAGTTTATACAAATAACTTTAAAGAAATATAATGATGGAAAGCTCGAATTTGAAAATTACAAAATTATTAGATTGATGGGTGTTCATTCAAAAAATCAAGATGATTATGAATTTTCATAACACAATGTCTGAAACACACTCATTATATATGTAGCTGTCATTATTACAAACACATATTTATTGGATAAGCGGCAATACAATTTTTTGAGATATTCTTTAAAAAAATAATTCCAAAATTTTTGAATTTGTTCGTTTATCATATTTGAAATTTCCCACCCAGCTAAAACTCAGTAAAAGCAAAATATGCATAAGCACATCTAGAATGTAAGCATTTATATAACAGATAATAAATCATTATAAGACAACTTCTATGAAATGCAGACAGAATGTAGTAGTCATTGGGAAGTAAGCTTTATTTAATTGCAAGTTATTACCAAGTTTTTGCTGGGAAATGAAACAGACAAAATGTGTTATGTAACAATAGTTTAAAGGGACTACTGCATATTCAGAAGTTTGGGGAAAATGTGCCTTAGATCCATACATCCCATTTCACTCCGCTGTTCGATTTTTGGAACAGTAAAAATCTACTTTTTTAAAAAAAAAATTTTAGGTGTGAAAAAGGTGGCAATTAAGGAAAAAATAAATTGTTTTCTTTGTAGTTTCATCAGTTTTTAATTTCCGGTTAAAAATTCCGGGAATCGGGTAGTGAAAAATTGGTAAAATTTCCTGGAAATGATATGTTATTCAAATGAGGTTTTATTTGTAAGTAAAGAAATAAATTGAATAAGGCGGTTTACATGTACACAGTTGTATCATAATGCAATTTACGGCCTTAGTTCAGGCGTGGCTCCTAGTCAAATATTTGGGGGGGAAATAAATTAAAATTTATTTAACATTTTTACTTTTTTCACTTTTTTATATTAAAACTTTTCGGTTATGGGGGAATTCCCCTTTTTCACCCCCTGGATCCGCGCCTGCCTTAGATATACAATGACGAATGTATGTATATCTGTTGAAAAACTTGTTCGCAACATGCTAATTCATATATGTTTTTCCCAAATTTTCAAATTAATATTATGAATGTATATTTTCATCTGGATAAATTTCAATAACATTCTTTCTTATACAAATTTATTTTTATTAGACTGGGTTTGATCTGAAGACACATGGGTCAACAAAATAGTCCGTTCACATTTAATTAGCTATTTTTTCATTTTATAAATAAACTGAACCAATTAAATCATCTTACTTAATTACATCTTACTAGTGTAATTTTCCCAAAAGAGGTTTGTGACAGAATTATATAAACGAAATTCACATATTCTATAATTAAAAAAAAAACACAAATCATTTGGAAACTATACCAAAATTTGTTAGATTATAAAAAAAAAAGAAACTTCCATTGACCAACATTTTTGAGGACTTAATATAATCATTGTTATAAGTTAATTAAACAAAATACGATACAATAAAAATATATATTTATAAAATTTAAAAATACCGTTTTTCAAAACGTTTGCATTTTGTTTTGTGTTTGTTTTTTTTCGTCTCTGCTAAAAAAAATGATGCAAAATTTATAAAAAAAATTCAACATGACAACAATCTAAGTATAACAGTTAATAAAATACTTATAAATCTTGTGTATGTAGTTAAAAGCAACTTATTTCTTCTTTTCAATTTGGCTTTTAATTTGGCGTTTAAAACCGGTGTCGATGTGAGTGTGTTTGAATAATTTTGTATTTCTATTAATCATCCATCCATCCATCCAACGAAGATACGAGTACAAGCACAAGAAAAATACCCAGAAACACAACAAATATCAGGAAATAAAATTTAACAGAGGTTCAGTTATGCAAAGTGGAGCAAACTAGTCCCCAGAGTAACAATAACAACAAAAAACAAAAAACCCTAACTAACACCTTAATGTTTAAATAACATTAACCCTAAGAAGGTAAAAATAATTCCATTTACACATTTTTAACAATTATACATATTGTTATGGTTATACTGTCAGATGCAGACCACTTCACACTATCTGCATTACTTAGAGTTTAGTAGTTTGGTAATCAGTGAATTATTTTATAATAAAATATTAAAACCTTATACAAAATGAAGAATAATTGTTTAAATACAATTTGTAAATTATTAATCGAACCTGGTAATGACTTATTTAACTCCCTATTTGTAAGAGAAGGTGGTAAGTACTTGCCTCCAATGACATTTCTGTGTTTAAATAATCTGTTAAAATACCAATGAGATACTGGTTAAATGTCATAAACACATCTTGTGAAAATTACCTACCTTTATTATATGTGTATACTTAAACAATCTAATATAACATACATATAACATACATATATACATACATACTATCAATGTAATCATTATAAATGACATCCTCAATATCACTTCGATGACCGTTTCAAAATCACATTCTCCATCACATTCAACCCTACTTAAATCTAATTTAATATTTTGATTATTAATTGCGATTCTTCTAATATTTCGCCAGCTAAATAACAAATTGTTTATTCCGTACCTTTTATTTTCATTGGTTCAAGTCCTAAGTTAAAAATTTTGAAAGCTTTGTTTTTAGAATTGTAACTTCTTGCAGTAATATTTATATATTTATAGAAGGAGCTATCGGAACACTCATCTAGAGTGATCGATTGTCCCTTTGTCTTTAGTTATTTGTCGAATTTCAGAAACAATAAAATTTTTGTGAGTCATTATTACCTATTTAAATTTGAAATTATGAAAAATTTTAAGCAATTTAATAAATTTAAATATATGTATATCTATGAACATTTATTAGTTTTATTCGATTATTCTACATAAAATTGTTCGAATTATTCGTTATTTGAAAATGGCCATTTTTAAATTGTTCGAATAATTATTCGAAAGAAATTATTCGATTAATCGAAGGATCATTAGGATAATGCATACATACATACTACATATCGTTACCTCAATATAAAAAGGTGTGTTTTTTTTAAGTCGAGATTTTTTGGCTAAATATGATATATGAGCGGACCATTTATCGAAATTAACGAAAATCTGGACTTACAAAATAACACGAGTTAGGGCCTTTCTAAGGTATATAAATCATACAATATTTTTGCTTTAATAATAAAATTTTATTAAATTTAAAAATAACATTTATAAAGTCTGTATGTATGACTAATTAACATACAAAGGTTCACAAAAGGGTTAACACAAATTATAAAACATAATTATGTTAATACATACATTTGTATATTTGTACATACATACATACATCCATCCATACACACTTATGCATCAATACCCAGTAAACATTATTTGACGATCTTTATATCTGATGGCAGAATATTCTGTACTAATTTTGAAAACGTATAAGAAAATCTAACGACATGTCTGAATTGTCTTCTGCAATTTATTTTCAGATATTTCTGCAATAACATTCTCTTAAGGTAAGTTACAAATTATTTTGTAAAATATGTATTTTAATAAATAAAAACATTTTAAACAGTAATTTTATTAGCCGCTTATCTATATATATATATAAATGAAATGGTCCATGTATGTAATGTCATCACGTGAGAACGGCTGGATTGATTTGGCTGATTTTTTTTTATTCGATTCGAAATTTTCAGGAGATGGTTTGTAAAGAAAAAAAATTCAAAAATTCCGGGTAAAACTCGGAAATTCTTTTTTTTTTGTGAGTCCAGTCAACTGTAATAAAAAAGCTCCCTAAAGTATGCAGTACAAATTTAGATATTTTATTTGCAAATAAATAAGAACAGGCTGGTGTGCATGGGTTGGAGAAACTTGAAGAACTGACATTAGTAAATGCTACCGGGCGAAGCCGGGTATGTCAACTAGTATGTTTATGTCAACTAGTATGTTTATAAAAATCGAATAATATAGTCCGATGTTTGTTCAGACTTTTGTGTGACTTGTCGTAACAATATCGTGAGTTTTATTAGACTTTCAATCAATCAATTAGACATGTTTAAAATTTCTGAAAAGTTTTCCGAATTTTCTCGGACAAAGAACAAAGATTTCTTGTCAACCACTAATATAAACTTTGTTAGATTGGCTATGAAATTGGCAAATTTTGCAGACTATCTGTTGGTAAGTTTTCTAAGCGAATTCGGCAAAACATGTTTAGTGGGTATTTACGTGAGCTCACACATCAATACATACCATACATTTGTATTCATTCATATTTGAATACATACATACATATTTATTTAGATAGGCTGTCTGTCTGTCTATCTCTCGGTCAATTACAAACTACATACATACGTACATAAATATGCATGTCTTTAAGACATGCTTTGGGTGATTTTGATTACAAACCCATTACACTCAACAAAATATCATTGTTTAATTAACTAACTAAGTTTTGTTATGTGTGTTATAGATTTACTGTACTTTTAAAACTTGAAATTTATTTTAAAATACATGTTTAATGTCCAGTTATCATGAGGGTTTTATGAAGTAAAAATTATATGGTGTAGAAACATAAATATGTACATACATACGATTGTATTCTAAAATATTGTCATTACACTTCTGCATTTGGCTCAATTGGAATAGTACATGTCTGCATTACTATAGTCATTTGCTTAAGCATACTCATCAAGGAGTTATTAAAGTCATTACTTGTAACTAGTTTTAGTGATACTAAAGTATTAACATATTTATAAGCGGTTGTGGTAAGTATTTGCCGCCAATGATAAAATAATCAGTTGAAAATCAATGAAAGTTTTGCTGAGAAACTGATCGAATTTCATCCTTGTTCAAAAATAAAATAATAATAATAAAAACATCCTAGGAAAATTTTCGGAACTTGTTCTAAAGAAACTAGATCTAGAATGAGTGTTATCGGAACCACTTCACATTCTTAAATGCGAGCTTCGAAACTAGTGATGTCGCAATTACTTCTGAACTTCTATAGAGTTTTTAAGGATCTAAATAAATCTTTGGTTCCGGTTATACATATACTTGGTATTTATGTATATTAAGGATCTCATGCAATGATCCATGAATGGATTTCATAATCTATTTATCATATTCTCGTTAAATATAAGTCTGCTAAGGCCACTTCTATAAATGAACAAAATAAATAATAACTATTTCTCATTTGATTCTTGAAACTAGATCCAAGCTCAACAAAATCATTAAACAAATTAGAACGAGTACTGGCATTATATCTGTAAAACTAATAAACTAAAATAGGTTTTAAAAATGTTGCAAAACATCCCCTGAAGAGAATGTAAATATGCTGCATGTTCAATATCTTAAGATTCAAATAAGCATGTAAAATATTTTAAAAATATTTAATCCTGCTTGCATTTCACTATAATTGGTCATTACGAATTATAAATATAATTCGTTTTAAAACAATTTTATTACTATTAGTTTTACTAATATTACCACTGTAAGTTTTTTGAGTGTATTATTGGTCATAGATTTTTTTACTCGCAAATTTACATATTTATTTCGGCACAACATTGACATTGACTTTGACCGACTAACTCAAGGAATGAAAACAAAAACATTAGTAGAGTTAAAGACCGAATTTTTACACATGCTACAAATGCATTACTACACTCTATACACATTCAAGACATGAATTATGGAACTATCAAAGGCCCCTTTACACAATCACAGAGTAGTCTTTTATTTTTTTAAGTTGGAAAGACTATCGTATTAGTAAGGGTTTAGGAAACGTCAACTTTTCATTACAGACAACATTTTGCCTTTATTGCCGGGAAAACGGGACGTTTTAATATAAAAGGTGTTTTAAATAACCCATAATGTGGATATTTAAAACATATTATGGTTGGTGCAATATTTATTTCTTACAATATACAAAAAAATCAATCGCAACCGATTAAACAGGTTTTAAACAAAATTTAAAATTAGTCGCAACAATGCAGATACATTAAACGTATGAGACATGCGATCGATGCATTATGCTTTCATACCGTTTCATGTCGAATATCACGTCTAACTTTAAAAATAAATCGAGGAACTAACTAACTAGTTAGTTATTTTAATAAATTTAAAATAAAACAATAGCAATACATACCAACAAACATACATACAAACATATGTACATTTCTAAAGGTAGGGTCACACATGACAAATATTTGACGAAAAAGACATGACCACTAAATAAAATATACATATTTGAATTCATAGATTTTTGGTAATTATTCCAACTTTATATACATACATACATAATTTGAAAGTAAATTTTAATTGGGCTTATGTTCACAGAAAAGTATTCAGTGATATTCTCTGAATTATTACAAAAAAAATTATAATAAAAAATGAACTATTTAGTTTTATTTTATTTGATGCTGTTTCATCTTACAAAACACTTGTAGTGGTTACGCTTTTTAGAGCATATATTTGCCATGTGTGACCCTACCTTAAGTAAAGTAGTGGTATATCTTTTTATTTTTTTTTTCATAACTTGGTGCGTATTAGGGTGGCCATTATTCGAGTTTTATTTTACTCGAATAAAAGTTTTTAATTTTTTTATTGTTAGAGTGATGATAAACGTAAGTAAATTTTGTCTAACTTACAAAACATTTAAAGAAATACATATGAATTTGGTTTCCAATGCCAATGGCATTAGAATTTGCCAATTGTCTAAATTACTTTACTTTAAAATGGTATTATTTGAATTACTGC
Source organism: Calliphora vicina (assembly GCF_958450345.1). Lineage (NCBI taxonomy): Eukaryota > Metazoa > Arthropoda > Insecta > Diptera > Calliphoridae > Calliphora > Calliphora vicina. Next base: position 170,040,064 of record NC_088780.1, read on the forward strand.
AGAGTAATTATAATAAATGAACTCGAGCCAAATTAAAATGTGCTTCCAAATGATCGATTCATTTATAAAATATCCTCGATTATTCGAACAAATAAAAAATATTCGAATAACTTTATAAAATATATTTTAAACCGGAATTTTTTTGAAACTGAATTAATCGACAATTATTGATCAAATAATTGTTTATTCTAAATTGAAAAATGTTATTCATTCAAATACAAAAATACATTATTTCCTCGATTATTCGAATAATTTAATATACATGTTAGACCGACTCGTAGAAGAAAATATTTATGTTAATCAAGATATTTATGTTTTCAAGATTATTTGAATAGAAGAAAATAATAAAATGTTACTATGTGAAAGTATTTAGATCATATTACATTTTAAAGACAAAAATAATAGTTTAATCTGATTATATTTAATTTTTTAATGTTTTAGATATGTTTTTGACAAAATTTGCGGCGAAAACTAGCTTCCAATTAGCTTGTAGTATGAAATGAATTTGACTCTGATTTTTATTTTGCTATTGTCAAATTGTTTATTGAAACCGAATGTATATTTTCTATTATTTTTTTTAGTTTTTTTTATACATACATATGTATATTTACGGAATATATATTGTTTTATTTTTTTTAAAAAAAAAGAGAAGTAACACTCAGGCAATTAATATGCCTATATATAAATGTGTTACTTTCTTTGGAAAGGGATTAAAACAACCCATAACGCCTCTCACGATTCGAATATTTTCGCATATTTTCACATGTACCTCAAATATTCGCTCAATATTTGGAAAGAACTACTAACTAATAAAATATCTTAAAATATAGTACCCTCTGAATGAAACATAAAGACCAAATTATTTTTCAGATACACTTGTTTTTGCAAAATCTATTCCCTCTATAGGCGTACAAATGTCACGTACGATGATATGGAATTGCCCATATGAAATCATAGTGATTTTTTGCGATAGGTCCGACTGCTTGCGTTCTTGTTGATTAATTAAATAAAACATTAAAGATATATTACCGATTAATTCATTAAACAATAAAAACAATTATGTTTTTTTTTTATTCGATCAAAATAAAAGGTCGATTAAAATTTACTAGCCTAGTATCGAGTTATTAACAGTATTCATATATTCTAATTATCTCAGCCATGAATTTGCAAAAAAAAAAATGTTTATTATTACCTTTTTTTTTCTTTTTAAATATTAATTTAACTCAAACAAAAGAAATATAAAAATAAAAATATTATAAAATTTGTATAAATCAGTGTGTGTCTGTATAAAATAGTAACAAAATTATGTCGAAAAGAGTCAGTGGGTCAAAAACAAAACTAACCTAGAGCACAAATAAATGCTGGCAAAAAAAAAAACATAAGAATTCATGCATAAATTGCAAATTTGACTTGAACTGACTTCGGTACTTACTATGTATACATTCATCAGGGTGCTAATATACATAAATATATACTATACATATTTTTTCGTGTGTATGCAGGGGGGCACAGAATGTATGCGATTAGTTTTTATTGTTTATCAAATAACTGTGTATCTTGTGATGTCCCAGCAGTTCTAGGAGACAGTACCGAGCTAGTGATTTTACCCATCATTTAGAATGGGAGCTAGTTATTTCAATAGCCACGTGACTACTTATTTTAACACGGGCATGTCCTAAGCAGCGGGTCAATTGTATCTTTTTGATTACAATGAGACTGTCTAATAGCTGGTTCAAAGTGGGCTAACAAGGTAACGTCAGTTACCTTGCTAGCTTTGTAACTGGTTACTTGATCAGCTACTTGACTAGTTATTTTGACCCTTTTGATTACAATGTGACTATCTGATAGCTGATCGAATGTAGTCAACGCTTCTGATGGGTAAAATAAAGTGCAGTACAAAAAAAAGTTTGAAGTGACTTCACCATAGGTTACTAAGAGACACTAAAGTGACTATTGACTTCATGATATGTTACATGGGATACCAGATACTTAAGCAAAAATAGAAATAAACTGTATGAGAATTATATCAACACAATTTGTATAAAACCATTTGTTCGAATTACTCACAAAACGTTTAAAGTGACTACACTCCAGATTACTTAGAGACACTTAAGTGTCAATTGTCTCCACGCTAGATTATTTGTATATAAAGTAACCAATTGTCTTCTCTCTGCACTACAAAGTGCACACACGTGTCAAATTTTTGACAATTACTGTCTTTAAGGGATACATTGACTACTTGCTTAACTGCTGGGGTGCTATTAAATAAACTATACATTAACGCATTTATCGGATACATTGTATATATGTACATATGTATGTAGATACTTATTTACATGTATAATATACATGTGTATGTGTACATATGAATATACATATGTATGTATTTAAGTACCAAACTGACAACCTCTTGGCCTAAAGTTTAGATCAAAAAACGTCATTGACCCTCTTCATGATAAACAACGTTAGTAATGTTGTGTTGTGTAGATGGGTACATGACTCAATGTTAGGCCAGTTGTCTGGCTAACTGTACGTTTGGTTTGTTTGTCTTTCTGTCTGATTGGTTAAATAGCAAAAGGTATATAAGACGCTTGCTTCCTCATTTATTAACTGTTTTTACTTGTTTTATGTTTTATCGATTTCATTTCCTGTCCATCATTTCATCCAAACAAACGCAAATAAACAGACATATTCTTCGCGAAATGTTTACTTTTATAGTTCAAAACAAGGCGTATTTAGTATAAGGTGGTCTACAGCTGACTATTATTTTTTTCTTCACTTGTGCAGAGGCTCGAACTCTGCAAACCACAAACATTGAAAAATTGACAAATGTCATTTGTTGCATATCTGTGATAATATCTGATATACATATTATATCAGAGATTTTATTTTATGATATCTGTTCAGATTGAAAAGCATTCCTTTTATAATGGAAAGAAGTAAAATGCATTCAAGCTATAGTCGGACAGTTGACCACTATTGTTGCGATGGAAGTAAGATTAGAAAGTGGTAAAAACTCTTATATTCCAAAATACTGTTCCGATTGCAAAATGATGTGCAAACAAATCGTACAGGAAAACATAAACTTTCAGAAAATTAGATTTGTGACACCCCTATTAGAATACAAGGTTTGCAAATACGGACTGATATTAAATTTATATATATAATATTAAAAACTTGACTTTATTTAGCGTTTCGTAAATATCTTTCGTAATTTTTTTCCAAAAACTTTATTTTATATCTAATAAATCCCAAATAATAGAAAATTATATATGTGGGTCGATTTTTTTCACAAAAAATCGTATAGCAGAAACGCATTCTATGGAAAATTCTATGAAAATTTCCCCAAGAAACCATAGGTCTAAAATCAAATCCTATCTTGCGCATTTCGTCTTTTATCCAATGATATTTCAATATAATTTTTTTTTTTAATAGTTTTTTTTATTGGATAATAGATAAAAGAAATGCGCAAGATAGGATTTGATTTTAGACCTATGGTTTCTTGAAGAAACTTTCTTAGAATTTTCCGTAGATTGCGTTTCTGCTTTATGATTTTTTACTTTTTGATCATCCATACAAATCGACCCGGCCTAATGTACATAAAGACACGAGACACTACATGTACAGAATCCCAATAAAGTCTACATACAGGAATTCAAATTAAATTTCTTTCATTGAAAGCTGTATTTGTAAATTAAAAGTATGTAATATATTTGTTAAAAAAATAAATTCTTACTAAAAAAAAAATAAAACAACATCACCTAAGTCAGGTTTAGCAACATTTCCTATCATGTCCAAAATTTCACCGTTATTAGAATTATTGGCGCATATTCATAAACGATCATCAAGTGTTAAAAATATAAAATTGTAATAGCAATTAACAAAATAAATAATTTAATTATTATTTTCATTATTAGAAAAAAGAAAAAGTGCTAGCAAGTGGGACCAGTGCAGCGAGCGCGCGTTAATAGAGGTATGGGCTGACAGCTGACATTGACAAACACTCGATAAAAATTAGAGATGAGACTGATTTGTTCGTAATTCGTAAGGAAATTCAAACTGAATTACGTACGAACAAGGTAATTCGCACTTGAAATTTTGTATGGCGAACCATGTAATTCAGTTCGTAATTGGGGGTTGAATGACGAATGAGAGCGTGAATGACGAATAAGAATTGTGAATAAGATCTACAACTATCTATGAACTATTTTTTAGTTTCTGTTTTACTACACCATTTTTCATTGAAATTTAGAAAATTCCAAGTGAAATTGAGAATTTCCATTTTAACCCCTCCGTTAGTCGCAATCATTTTCAATCGAGACTAGTCACAATGTATCAAACTGATATCAATAAAAAAAGCCGCGTTTGCAAATAATCTCTTTAATAACTTTAAAAATGTTTGACCAATTTTTGTCATTTATATCTCAATAGAACGACAATTACGTACACATTTCGATTCTTTTAAATTAAATTGCAAAAGTAATTACTTAATAAAAACTGAAAAAAATGCATTTTTACCCCTTTACTAAATCGAAAGTCTGCACGGGTTGCCCTTCTTATATTTTAGGTCATTACGAATGTTTTCAGTGGGTACCGTTTCAACATTTCAAAAAATTTAATTCTAAGGGACACTCTAATATATACAGTATTGGTCATAACTAAAGCACCCCCTCAATGGATTTTTTCAAATAATAATTTTTTTGATAAAAACGGCCTTTTTGGTATGTATTTTTATATTTTATTAACTAATATTGTTAATGTTCATTTAGTAAAATATAATTTTATTAAAAATTAATTTAAAATGATAAATCATATAAAAACTCAAAACGCAACGGACAAAACAAAAGCACCCTCTTATAATATGTTTAAAAATTTGACTCGGTACTGCATATTTGCAATGTGAATTATCGGGAATCACAATGAATGGACATAAAAATGCCAAAAGATAAAAATATAGGAAGACGTAGTGTGCAAAATTTAAGTTTTATACATTTTATTGTGAAAAAACAATGATAAGGAACAAGTACTCCAGTAAATTTAAAATTAAAGTTATTGAAGACTGGAAGACGGGCTTATCACTACATGAATTTAGTAAAAAATATTCAATTAACAGATCAGTTATTTCCAGGCTCGTTTCAAAATTTTTTAAGACTGATCGCATATCACAGGTGCATTCTGGAGGTCGTTCGAGAAAAAAACACGATATTATGATTCCTTTATCAAAAGAGCAATACAAAAAGATCACAGCATCAGTTATTCAAGTATGAACAAATTTAAGATTATGCGTTAGCGAAAGAACAATCCGTAGAATCTTCTTCAATGAACGCTCAAACGAGACTGAATGAGTTTTTAATACGTGTGAGTACGTTGTTGTAAATTTAGTAACGGCCGAAAAGCACGCGTGCATAGGTAATGCCTAGCTCTGATTTAAATGATTTGTTAATCACTTCAAATTGACATGATTAAATCTTAATCACTTCATTAATCACGTAGAATCAACTGAACATACCTCAAACTGATGATGATGTAGCATCGGCCACCTTTTAGTGTAGTACCGATAAATAAATTTTGACAGAAGTTTTTTTTCCTTAAAAAAACTTAAATAATTCATCGATGTTCACAATTTCATAATTAAAAAGTTTAAAATAATCTGCTGATATCTTTAATAAAGTATTTATTTCCATATTTAATGCCTTGTTGTTTTTTATTTGTCAACTTAATCATTTTAGTGTCAACTTAATCATCTCAAATGTAATGTGAACGGCATTGATTAACTTAATCAAAATTTTGGTTAAACGCGTTTAAAAGCCCAAATGTGAACATAGCATAAGTTTCCTTTATTGGGAAAATACAATTTTCAATAGGTTTTTAACCCATTGTGCTGCGGAAATTTTTTTCATACTGGTACACATACAGCTATCTGGCATCACTCACTTTATTATCTTATATTTCAGTATTGCCAGTTAAGAAAATATAATTGAATACCACCCAGTTCAAACTTGGGGGTTACACGATCAAGTTTTCCCTTCTATGTTTTAATACACTCACACTTTTTACTAATACACTCACACTTTTAAGAATTGAAACGAAATTGTATTCAATTTCTCAAGAAAACAGCTGATTAAATTTTTTGTTCAATTTGTACTAAAATTGTTTTCAAGTTGCGTGCAGCCTACGTCACAGCTTTCAATTTTTATAAATTTTGACAAACGGTATATGTAAAAGACCATCAAGAAAAACTTGATCGTGTGACTGCAGTGTAACATAAAAATTTAAATTGGGTATTTTTGGGAATAAAAAAATTGGGATGAGGACTAGAAACTGGCAACACAGATTCTATTATTCTTTCTTTCTTATCTCTCTTATTCTTATTGAATGCAGCTGTCAAATTAGACAAAAAATGTCTTTGTTGTTTTGGTTAGTGGATAAGAACGATAAACAAACAAACAGAGCTGAAAGAAGGGAACTGAATTTAAATTACAACTAAATATTTTTTGTTTCGAGCTCTTTGGTCGCATCCATGTTTATTATTTAAAAGTCAAAGTGTTGACAAAAAGTCAAATGTCCCAATAATATGACAGTAAGGGGTATAGAAGCCATTAAACTGTATATGCCACCAACCACTGGAAAATTAGATGCTAATGTTAAGGAAGAAAAAGATACGAGTATAACACTGGATGATAAAAATTCACTTGAAACAATAACCATGACATCTGTGGAACGTTATAGGTAATTGGATTCGTTGCACATTTGCATACATATATGTACATACAAACGTACATATGTATGTACGTGTATGGATGTATTGAATTCATAAAAGTTACTGATACTAGTAATAAGTGATTGATTATTAAAGTCATTGATTGTTTATCAATTTTAGACAAGAGTGGCAACAGCTGCTAAAGACTCTGGAAGATAAACCTGAGTCAATAAGGGATTTGGCGTTCGAAGGTCATTTGAAAATTTCAAAGTTTCGCAGCGTCCATTGGTCCTTACTGTTGAGGGTTTTAAATGAAGACCATCGCACTTGGTGTCTGCAGCGGGAACAGCAGCGCAAATGGTAAACATAAATATGTAGTGCATAGCTACACTGAAAACATTAGAGTTGTATTGAGTTTTATTTTAATTGCAGTTATGAAAAATTAAAACAAGAATTTGCCAAAAATCCACACCAGTTGGACGGTAATTTGACAAATGAGAATGACGACCCCTTATCGCAGTCGTCGCAGGTAAGTTAATAACTCAATAATCGATTAATCTATCTATAATTTTACAATACGATTGCGTGTGTGCTTGTATTTATTGTCTTGTTATAGAGTGTCTGGAATCAATACTTTAGCGATCAAGAGTTATTTGCCGTTATCAGACAAGATGTTGTACGAACATTCCCCGGTGTAGATTTCTTTCGTAAACCTCTAGTGCAAAATTCCATGGTAATTGTTAAAATCTTTTCGATTACACTTCTGAGTTCATATTTTGTAATCTTTTACTAGTGTAACATTTTATTTTATTATGCACGAGAACACCCCTACATGTGTTATCGCCAGGGTATGCATGAGATATTGGCACCAGTTATCTTTGTCATGTACGGTGATCATCAATCCTTGCTGCATTTCAGAGAAATCGCCAAGGACATAGAAATTGAGTAAGATAGCTTTTGTTGCTGTTTGATATTGAGCACTATGTATAATACACTTCTCATAATTTTTCAGCAACACACTTTTGAATGTTCTGAATCCCTCTTATTTGGAAGCCGATTCCTAGTAAATATAAATAATATTCATAACTGGCAGAAACATATTTTTATTTTTTATTTTATCTTAGTTTTATATTTTCCCGTATAATGGCTTCAATTGAATCGTACTATCGTGTTAGTAATAACTTGCCAACTAATCTAAATAGTGGCAATGGTATGATGGCCACTACCAAAATTGAGGTATGATGTAGACATGTTAAACTTAAGTAATTTTTAAAAACTGCATATTATTTTTATCTTTATATAGAATAACCCCAACTACAGTTCCGAAGTCGAAGTAGTCGGTCAATTGAATTTAATACGTGATAAAATATTAGCCAAAGAAGATTTGCATTTGCACAATTATCTAATGAAACTAGATATACCTTTGCATATATTTGGAATGTATGTGACTGTAGTACAACATATCACACACCCAGTTCAAAAGTGACACAAATCAATATTTTATTATTTCAGTAATCGAACAATAATATATTGTGCATAGTTAAGCATTAACCATAAAAATTAATTTTGAGTTGAGTGACTTTTGAACTGGGTGTGTGATATATTATAGTTCTATTGAAGTTTAACATACACTTTTGTAATTTTAGTCGTTGGTTACGTTTGTTGTTTGGACGAGAGTTTGCTTTATTAGACTTACTGGTGCTGTGGGATGCGATATTTGCCGATAGTGATCGCTTCGATTTGCCTAATTACATTGTTGTGGCAATGTTAATACGAATAAGAGATAAATGTAAATCAATGTTTGAAATTATCTTGAGAAATTCCAACTTGAGTACAATTATTTTGATATAATTATCATTTTATTTTAGTATTACTTAGTGACTATACAACATGCCTAACTTATTTGATGCGTTATCCAACAAATGTGGACATCAGTTTAATACTAAGACATGCTCTATATATGCAAATGCCTAAGGTATGAGGTTACTCAAATTGCTTTAGAATTTATTAAGAACATAATATTTATTTCGAACAGAAATATGATCGTCCAACCAATGCTTTCGTATACTTCACCATGCCACCTGTAAATAGACGCAATCAAGCGATAGACAATGGTGAGAACGCTAATAAAACACCCAATGGCTTGTCCAATATAGACCTAACGCATCGAACACGATCCACTTCCTTGGGAGATAATGCTGCACGCATGGAAAGACAAATAACTTTGATGCAAACCCGCAATGCAGCCGACGAAGCATTGATGGCAAGACTCAAGCAGGCATCCGAAGAAAATCGTTTGGCTATGGATGGTTATAAGGATAATGTATTTGATACATATTGAATTTGATATTGTCATGTAGTCTACATTCATATTTACATATTCCATGTTTGTTTGTTTGTTTTTTTTTTTCTGTAGAATCCCGAATTGGTACGTTTGGAATTGAAGAATGCCCAAACGGTAATAACAGTGGCACATAGTAAATTACAAACGTATTTAAATAGCATACGTCATCATATACCCAAACAAACATCACCCGAAGTTGTGAATGCGTTAGATGGCATTGAGGAGTTGTGTCAATTCTTAGACGTTAAATTCATGTTTCCTCTGCATTCTCGTTCCGGGCCAATAGATCAAGCTCTGGAAGCCAATGAGCAGCAGTTACGAAATCAAAAACAAAAGACTGAAATACCAAACAAATCTTTAAAACCTGATCTCAATCCGTTATTGGACAGCGAAAGATCTAATGCTTCTGCTAGCGCATTTCATGGGGGCAATGATGTTGGCGACGAACACGTTTGTAGTTATGAAAAGCCAGACATTGGTTTCATGTTGCAATCGACACGTCTGTTGGGCAATACTAAAGAAATCGAACTCATACCAATAGTATCAGACGAAAAAATCATAGATCCCTTAGTTGCCAATCGTGCGAAAAATAGCCTAGGTTTACCCGTTGCTGATCCAACCAGCTTTAATTCCTAATCAATGTCTTTACCTCTTGGCTTTTAATAATTTTACGATTATTTTCTATATTGCTATTACATAATTAATATTCAATATGGCTGATGAGGAACTAAAACATCATATGAACAGAAATGAATTCATGCTTAAGAAAACATCGGTTGATCCTTACATAATGCATATGTATTAGCAATTCATCAGTAATCTAGTACAATCATACATACATATAATGAAATAAAAACTAAAAATACATATTAAAATAATAAATACCCTTCGCAAAATATGTCATCATTCCCATTTATTGATCAGCATCATCCATCACTATTTGTTGACATTAATTAAAGAATTTACATTTGCCAAAATGTATCATTTCATATTAATAATGGTATTTTAATATTTAAACACATATTTAGTAATAAAATGTTATAATTCTCTGAATTCAATAAATAGTAAATAAACTAATTCAATTAGTAAACATCACTATTAATTATATGATTAGTAAATTCGTATATTGTCAGGGAGTTGCGATATCTCAGCCATTTCCGAAAGATATAAGCAATTTCTAATAGCTACCACCTAATTTAGACTATAGCGGATATATTGACGTATCAATCATGTTATTTGGGAGCTTCAGAATATGTATTTCAACATGCAGACGGACATGGCTTTACCGAATCAGCTATCTATAACGTTCCAGAATATACATACTTTATGGGGTCGCAAATTAAAAATAATCTGGAGATTACAAACGGAATGACAACTTGAACTTTACTACAGTAAATTGTACAATTCGCATTCATATGGTTTCAAGAAAAATACAACACCATTTCGATAAAAACCTAAAACTGAACAATTTATATTTTTGTTTTTTATTGTTAAACAAAGTTTTCAACTTATTGTATTTACCCTTAAGAACTAAATTATCTTTGAAATTAGAACAGTGAATATATAGTTCCGAATAAAATAAAAACATTTCTTAAAATGCCAAACTATTTAGGTATGTAATTGGAAATTGATTTCAAAACCAAAAAAAAAGCGTGATGTATTTATTCTTTCCGTTCTGTATATTGTTTAGAAATTAAATTTAATACTTTTCCATAAATTTGTATGACATGTTTTGCCTTAACTCTCTTTAATTATTTGTTCTTTATCATGTGGATAATATAATAAGGTTTTGGTTCGGAATTGATGCTTTAAATCGATGGATTTCCATCACATTCTTATTAAATTTCCATTTTTTTTTTCTTAAAGAACCGAGAATATGAAATAACACTTCCGGGTGAAACATATACTGGTTGGTTATTAGATTAAAATTTACATATTCAAAAAATTATTTAATAACGTATTTTACAGTTGTTGTTAGTATGAAAATAATACTAATTTACGACACTCACTGTTTCTAAAATCAAGGATGAAAAAACAATATTAAAAACTGTTTTGATAAAATTAAAGTAAAATTGAAAAGATTGTAATCAAACAAGTCAATGCTTTTTAGAAATTGGAGTTGATGTCTGTTGCGATGACAATTGCTGTAGTTGATTCACAGCGGACGATGTTGGTGTGTGGTGGGATGTTGTTGCGCCATTTACCGAACAGCCCCAACGCTGCAGTTGAGGCTGTACACTTGTTATGTATGTCCTTTGAGGACTTTTGTTAACCATTGCAGATGTTTGTGAGGCAGTTTGTTGATGTGGTTGCCCATTGACACTAGTAGCTGGTGATGCTGTCGATGGCGGTGTGGCAATTCTTTTTGTAATTTGTATATTGCGGAAATTTAATAAATTCTTTGAGGTGTTCACCACATTGGCATTCGGAATAGAAGGCTGAGTTGTTACATTCATTGGAACTTGAATACGTGTCATTTTTGCATTGGTCGTTTCAGCAGGTGTTGCGGTTTGGGAGAGGTTTTTGAATGGTATGCAACGTATGCCAGCATTGGACACAGTAGTACTGGCAGTACTCCTGGGAATTTGTTTAGGCACTGACGTCTTTAAATGTATTGTTTGTAAACCAGTTTTATCCATAACTCCAATGATGGGGGAAGTAGTGTTAGAAATCGCGGATTTTTCCACCCCACTTGAATTTGTAGATGTCGATGGAAGTAGATGGGTGCCCGAAGGTGGCGATACATCTGCACTCATATTAAACTGTGTAATAATTGTTTCATTGACGTTTGCATTTTGTTCCATACTATGGTCATTATTGGCACTACTGCTGCAACCGGGTTGCATGACTGTAGATGTGGACGTTGGTTGATAACTTATTCCACCGCCACTGGTATTACTAGAAGCCGATTCACTACGTGTGCTCTGTTGTCTTTTCAAGGCTTGCAGTTCTAAATCGCATATCGTTTGCATTACACGTAATTTTCCCTCAGCCGCTAAATCGACCGGTAACTTTTTCATAGTTTCACTAATACTTTTGAAAAACAAATCGAATGTATTTTCCGCTTCAGCCGCTGGTACGGTGACAGTTTGCTGAGCTCCTGGTGCAGTCGTCATTGACACTTTTGTGTTTATTGGTGAAGTTTGCGACATATTTGCTTGTTGAATTTGTTGTTGAATGAGAGGACCTAAACATGATGCTAATGTCAACGGTGTCGTCAATAGACTTGCCACCAGAGACGTATTACTATCATTTAAACGTCTAAACGATTGTGATCGTTTTATACGTTTTGTTGGTGGATCATCATTGACGGCATTGGTACTTTTGCGAACATTACGTTGCATATTCGCTTTATTTTGGCTGCTGTTGAAGGAACGTTGTAAAAGGTAGTCCAATTCCTCATGTTCATCCATTGTTTCGGATCTTAAAGTAGAAGAGTTCAAAGGTGGTAATAAGTAAAGTTAAAATGAGCGATATGTTTTGTGATAATTTGTTAAAATTTTAAAGACTTACTTAACAGCCCAGTTTTCATCTTGTTCGGATATAAGAATCTCTTCATTGTTCTCTTCAACGAGTATGACATCATCGTCAACATCGCCATGAGTGCCGCTTTTGCCTCCATCACCATTGTCGTCATCGTCTGAATCAGCATTATTTGGTACCAGAGATTCCCTGTTGATCTTTTTCCCGTCTAAGGAATGGTAGTTAACAACAGAATGACGGTGTTTGTGTGAGTTGCTGTGATTTCGAAGCAATATAATCTTGAGGGGAATGTTGGTATTGCAGAAGCGACACAAGGCATAATTTGGTCTTTCTGACTTTTCTATCCACGAAAATCGTTTTTTCATCTCTGCAATGGTAGACTTGTAGTTGAAGGCTTTTGGAGATTCAGTTACTGCTGATGTTGACCGTGTTGTCGGTATCTTTGTTGGATTTTGAGTAGTTGCATCATTTGGAGGCGGTGATTTTTGCATTTCTTCTTTTGGTCCCTTTTTAACTATTTTTGAAGACATATCGTCCTCGCGTTCATCCTCTTGGTCTTGGTCTTTTTCAACCTTTTGTATTTTGTTGGCCTTCGTTGCGTTTATGTGTCGTGGCGAGCGAACATGTCTTAAGACATGTTTCAGCGATCGTATAAACAGTGAACTATCGCACACTTTGCAATGACCATAATTAGAACGCAATTCACTTCGTTTATAGCTCAGCCAGGGAAACTTTTTTTGCCATTGCTTAATAAGCGTTACAGTCGATGGAGCTTTAATAACGACCTTTGCAAATGTTTGGCCTTTTTTTGATGTTGCAACATTCGTCAGTTGTGTTACAACTTTCGAGAGCTGAGAGCTGTTGCTATTTTCATCTTTCCTCGGAGATTTTCGCCTATTCAATTTGATATTGGAAAAAAAAGCGGAGTACGTTGTTGACATGAATGCAAACATAATAACTAACAGCTGTATTCATAATGAAAGAAACATATCGATCTTATGTGGAAAACAAATGTTTAGTTACAAGGTATCAACATGTGAAGTGACCATCGATATGTTTTTTTCATTTTGTAAATTTAGATTTGAAATAAATAAATAAATAAAAACATACCTATTGTTTTTATAAATGCTTTCATTGATTTGATGAATTTTACTTGATGCATGCTGTTTTTTGCTATAATTTTTTGATATACGGACTCGGCAGTAACGACATGAATAACTGCTTGGATTATTCTTCAATGGTATGGCCCATTCGTAGAAGGAAGAAGTTGCGTTGCCTTGCTTTCGCTCTTGTATCTTTTGTCTGAAAAATATGTCAAGTGTTAATAGGTGGAAATTGTAGAGTAATGCGCAGTGAAATATTTACTTTTTATCTTGTCGTCTTAAAAATTCCTTCTCCGCTGAGATATGAAATGACGTGGTTTGATGTTTCGATCGTGAGTAACTAACACTTAAGGGTATCTTGCAATAAATGCAATATATAAAATTTGTCGGATCTTTATTGTATCTTTTACACCATGAATATTGATTTATCCATTCCTCGGTAAGTTTGTATACACGTTTTCTGTAATATGGACAAATTAATTATGGAATAGAAAAAACTAGAAAAATCAAAAAACAACTTACTTAGAGTCATTCTCATCTTCAGTTTCTTTTTCTTGTTGACTTTCTTCATCTTCTTCCTCCTCATCTTCCTCTTCCGCCTCCTCATCTTCACCTTCTTCATTTTCGTCTTCATTGGTTTCCTCATCCTCATCAGCTTCCTCCTCATTATCTTCTTCGTCCTCTTCATTCTGATCTTGATCCTCTCCTTCATCGCTCTTTTCAGCATGTTCCTCTCCATCTATCTGCTCGCCTACTTTGTCTGTAGCGTTTCCATCACGTGATTGCTTTTGAAATTCACTCTCCTTGATTTTATGCTGAGAGCTATTTTCATGTACTGACCTTTTAGCTGCAGAGGCTCCGTAGATAATCCGCTTTTCACAATATTTACAATAAGCAAACGTTGGATCTACGGGGTCTGGCATCAACCATGGATGATGTCTAACATATAACTTCCAATTCTGTCGTGTTTTAGCAGTATCCTCATGTAATCTGTTTTTTGTAGCTTCCTTTTGACTTTGTAAGTAGACCTTTTCATTGTGTTCGTGAAGATTAGTACGTAAATGCCTCAGAAAATTGTTTTTGAACATTTTTGACCCGCATATTTTGCATCGTACCATTGTCGGTTCATTTTCTACATTTTCTAACCATCTATGACTATGGGAAATGAAATAAAATGTCAATGGAGTGAAAAAAAGATCACAAATGTACCTACGTCTTTGAATTATTATCTGCAGCTGATTCCTTTCCATTTTCTTCATCAACATTGGAGGTCTTATCTTGTGTTTTGGATTTATTGGATTCTTCGTACTGCTTTTCAGCCTCCTTGTGTTTAATGCCCTCTTGATGGCGGTCTCTCAAATATGAGAATTCAACATTAAAATGTACAAGGCAATATTTGCAAAAGCCGACTGTACCCTCAGCAGAGTTACGTTCCAACCAAGGGTAGTCTGCCATCCATCGACGCCAGTTGAAATTATTCAATGCTCCACTCTGTGATTTGCGTTTAAGTTTTAGAGCTTCAACTCGACTATCTGTACCAAATTCTTCCTTAATTTCAACTAATTCCATGCTGAAATGTAAAAAAAACTGTCAAATAAATAATCCACATCGAATTTGTATATAATAAATACCTTTGAACAATAAGGAAAGCTTTCTTACAGCAAAGGAGACAGACGATTTCAAATATTTTCAGATGAGTTCCAAACTATTTCGACCCAGTTTTTGTGAGCTGAACATTTTTGAAAACTCTTCGAAAGTTATTTCCATTCAAAAGCATACCTAGTTGTGGCATAGAACATGCACTACGTATACAAATAATTGTAAAATTGTTTCCTGGACTCGAAATATGATTATTGTCTTTTTAAGCTTATTAAAAGGTATTTTCCCATAACAATGTGGTATGTATTGTTAAAACTTTTTTAGTCGCGAAAAGATTACTTTAAGATCATAGGTACATAATGGGCTAAATCAATCATTACAACAAATAAATTTTGTGTACGTACTCATAATTTTAAGTATTCCAGAAAAACGCATTTATCAAAACTGAAATATATGTATGTGAACGATTTAACATGTATTTATTATTTATTTGATAAACAATTAATGCTTCCTTCTGTACACATATTTTATACTTGCATTATTTGCATTAATGACCGATTTATCCTTATACTTTTCTATTGTATAACTTTAGCTTTTAAAGGGTTATATTTTTAATAGTGTTTTGACAACGGTCCAGTTCACAAAAGCGGTATCATTCAACCGAAATATTTTGGATATCATTCATTTTACGAGGGGTACATATTTAACTCTTTCCTGCGAGACACTCTAACAAACATATATAACTTGGTAGATGCATATTTATCACATTAATAGTAACAGCATCATTTATACCTTGCAGCTATTGATTTTCGCCAATATATGCAAGCCCTACGCATTATAATTTCAAAACTTAGATAAACATTCAACCTTATCGTGGTTGGCGTAAACGTCTTACCCTTACGACTGTTTCGTACTAGATTAAAGATAAAATGCAAACTGCTTCTTTAATCTAGTTCGGAGAAATACGTTCGAAATATTTACTACCATAGATCTACATATTAAAGATCATCATTTGGTTGATAAGATTTAGTGTAGTATTTAAAACCTATTAATAACACTGTGCAGTTCGGTTACCTACCTTAAGCCATTCTTATCTTCCTCATCGCGAAAAGCTAAATAATTTTCACAACGTTCCTTATGATACAGTGACAAACCATGCTGTTTGACAGATCTGTGAGATTTGACGTTAATTTTTGTATCGCAATACAAGCAATGTCCAAATAGTTCACCCACATCCTCATACAGCAACCAGGGATAGTCCTTGACCCAATCAAGAACACTCGTTGACGAGCTTGAAGCAGTTTTAGCAGACGATGATCCAACAGAACTTACATCATCACCATAATCCTCTGTATCCTCTTGTGATCTGGTACTACTGCTGCATTCACTGCGGGTATTTAATTCCAATAAATCCATTGGATCGTTCTCTAATACATCGTTGGAATTAAGATCAGCATTAATAGTTTCGGCTAATTCATCTTTTATTTGTAGATCTTCTACTGGGTATTTATTTGTTGACTCGGTCCCACCTGTGGCCTCATCCGCTAATACATTTGCTGCGTTTACAATTACAAACTCTGTGGCTTTGGTAAAGGCATCGCCAGCCCTTTGATCTACAGTCAATTCTAATTCTTCACCAGAATCTTCATCAACATCAATTGTTTTATTTTGCACCTCTTCGATAATAACAGAATCCTGATCATCTTCCTTCTCCTTGTCGGCCTTCTCTAGGTCTTCAAGTGGAGCAATGGGTTCACTGTCTTCCGTTTGCTTTTCTGTTGGGCCATTTCCTTCGACGATTTTAATTTCAATCACATCACTTTTATCGAAATTTGGGTTGACAGAATGGACCACAGTGATGATTGGGGCTGTTGCATTTTTTGTTTCCCTTTAAAAAAATATGTGTTTTAGTTATTTTTTTTTTAAATTTTCATTAAAGCGATTGCTTACATTTTGATAATTATAAAATTGTTTATGTTTAAACTCTTGTTTTTCTTGTCGTAATGTTTTAAATGACTAAAAACACATTTTCCTCCTTCGATGCTTCCACAATTAACAAAACTTACAAGAAATAAAATCGCTTTATCGTTTGAGAGAAAGAAAATGCCGCTACTTTAATGTTGACATATTTTGATGAAGCAACGTTACCAGATTTAAAAAAAAATGCCAAAATCAAGGCGAATTTATAGAAGGGGACGCCAGAACTACAACAAATACAACATGTACAATAACAACATGTACTTTGTTTTTGTAAATATATAATTGAACTGTCAAAGCTGCAGGTTGTTGTTTTTGCTTTTGGGTACGTTGTATTTTTCGCCACAACAAACACAAGTGAATTGACAGTTCAATTATCTAAACAAGTGAAGTAAAACATAATCAGCTGTTATTCTGAGGTCGCCTTTTATAACTGCGCCTTGGCCATAATTTAGATTCGCAAAATGTCAAATGCAAAGCTTAATGTCAAGACGAATTCCTATTAGGTGGAGTCAGTAAAACAGATGATGATGGGTGAATTCCAAAATGTATGTATCCAAACGCGTAGTTAAAATTTAAAAAAAACTTATCATACTGCCTGTTTTTACTTTTTCATACATTTTGCGATATGAAACATTATCAAAGTTTACGCGGTTGCGTTAAGAATCGCTCGACTTTTTAAAGTTGCATTGCATACATACATTTTGGAATTCACCCAATATGTGTAATTTTATATGGTCCATATCGCCCTCACACACAGTGTTGTCAGATTAGGGGATTTTATTTTGTAAATGGGGATAAATTAGGGAACACTTGGGGAAATGTTGTATGTTTTGAGGATTTTTGGAATCTTTTTATTTTTTCGTATATACTGTATTGTTTTATTTAATTTATATAAGATATTATTTTAAAATCGAAAGAAAACATTGAACTTCAAGTCTGATAAGTCGTAAAATTTCTACAATAAACTATTTGACATTTTATACTGGCAATTCTTGTTATTATGTGTTATCAATAGACGTGAATGTTTGTTTTAGAAGAATTTGTAACGTTCAAAATGGCCAAAAATATAAAACTGCAAAAAAGCATAATTCTACCTGGGAAATTGAATATTGGTCTCAAGGTATATCTTATGGAATAAAATCTGAAATTTAAATGTATATAAAGAAGGGTATTCATTTCAAAATTAAATGGAAAATTACACTCTGAGTTCTGTTACAGTTGGTTATAGTTTGTTAAAAATACCACTTTTTGAGTAATTTTTAATTTTTTTTTTAAATAAGTTACCTTTATATACATATGTATTATACATTTTATTTTTAATTTATTATACATACATACACACTACATAAATAAAAATAATTGTAGATCAAATAAAGTACCATAGAGAACATAGAGCGGAAACTCGAAAAAAAACTCAAACAAAAAAGTTACACATACGAGTATTGTTTTTGTTTTCACATAGTTTTTTTTACTAATACATTCTCACCACTTAGGTTTTTGACAACTGAGTTAGGTCTTTGACAGGAGAGTTTCCGCTCTATGTGTTTTCTCTATGTAAAGTACATCTAATTAGGGTTCTATAGCTGAAACAAAAAGTCGACTTTTCGACTTTTTGTAATTTATGAAAAGTAGACTTTTCGAACTTTCGACTTCACGACTTTTTTCGACTTTCCGACTATTTTCGACTTTTTCCAATATGTACCAAATTGCTATAGTTTTAACATAATGTTGCAATTAAATATTTGTTTAACAATCTAAATCAGCGAAATGCAAACTCACACCACTACAGTTTTTAGATATTGTAGTTGTATGAGTTGAGAATTATTCTCTGGCAAAAACAAAAACAAATAGCTGAAATAATGAAATAAACAATCATAAAAGCGTAACACAACCTGCTTCTATCAATGCTCATGCGAGACTGACTGTTTTTATACAATGTGTGTGCTTGCGTACATGTGAAAATAAAAACAAGAGAGCTCATTTGAGAGCTCATTGCATTTCGCTGATCTAAATAGACGACTTTTATCGATTATTCGACATTTTTCGACTTTTATCGACTATTTTCGACTTTTAAGATAACATAATCGATTGTTCGACTTTTTTCCGACCAAAAAGTCGATTTAGACTTTTCGACTTTTTTCAGGAAAAAACTATTTTTTTGACGATTTTTAAAATCAAACGACACGTCGTAGAGCAGGAACCGTTATACGAAGCCTTACAGCACACACGTGTCAGAGTGAGACGCAAAATTGTCGAAGGCAAAAAACGATGTGCACATCTAGATAAAAAATGTTCTTGAACACTCAACAGCAAATTTGTAGTTAACAGTTTAGGTGAAATATCATATTACAGTCCTAGGTAATAAGTAATAAAATCAAAAGAAAACCAATTTAAAATACGCCAAAAACAGTACATTGAAAATATGCTATTCAAGTTTGGTTTACAAGATGCAAAACCGTGCAAATACCCACTTGAACCGTCTTATGGAAAAACTGATTCCGAACCTCTATTACGTAATGATGAATACCAAAGCTTACTGGGATAATTATTATATATTGCGTCCAGGTATTTGCGCTAGAGTAGCCATCCTTGCAAGAAAGACGTGTAATCCAAATCAAGAAGATTGGAATGAACTTAAGCGTGTTGCAAAATATTTAAAAGGTACAAGCAAATTATATTTAAACCTTAGTGATAATGGTACCAATCGTAATTTACTAATTTGATATGCTGATGCCAACTGTGCGGAATGTAGAATCGATAGAAAATCGAATTCAGGATACATTTTCTTGATTAACAATAGTGCAGTTAGTTGGGTTTGCAAGAAACAAACTACTGTTTCATTATCATTTTTAAAGACAGCAGAAGCTGCCTAAATCTTACTAAGGAAGAAAAACTTAGCAACGGATCAAAACATATCGACATTAATGGGTCGATTATGGATGACAACCAAACTCTAGTTGCGTTGTCAGTTGCCTAAATGGTATTACAGATGGCAACTGGCAGCATCATTTGAAATTTGTGGTTGGCCTCTGGCAACGCAACTGAAGTTCGGTTGCCATCCATAATCGACACATAAATTCCACTTCGTTAAAGATTATGTTGATAAGAAAATCATCGAATGCAAGTACTGCCCTTCAGAAGAAATGATTGCTGATATATTAACAAAACCTTTATCTAAATCAAAACTGGAAAACTTAAGATGCAAAGCCAATATGAAGACATTCGCAATTGAGGAAGAGTGTTGAAAATATACTTATGGGTCGATTATGGCAACCGAACTCTAGTTGCGTTGTCAGTTGCCTAAATGGTATGACAGATGGCAACTGGCAGCATAATTTGAAATTTGTGATTGCCCTCTGGCAACGCAACTGAAGTTCGAAGTTGTAGTATGAAATTGTTTTATGGAAATAAAAATTTTTCTGACTTTAAAAAAATAATATTCGATACTTGCATTACAACTTCTATAATTCGTTAATAAATTTTAATAAACTTTTGAGTTCACAATCTTAATAGAAAAATTAAATTTTGTTTAACAAACTTATTTCTATATTACTTACAGCTGCGGTCAAAATAATAGCACCGTGACATTCATATTAGTTGTGTTCGCGTACTTGATAATTTGTACAAATTATTACTGGAAGTTACGGAAGTTGCGTTCGTTTACTTTTAAAAACTTGTAAAATACACAAATATTGTAATTGTTCAAATGAATAAATGTAAATTAGATTTCTGTTATAATAATGCATTAAATATCTGTTTTTAAATGATATGGAGTACTACTTTTTGATTATTGTAGAAAATAGTATGTATTCAGTAATTAACACCTGGATACTCGATACTTTTATGTCACTTTATTAGAGACACCCAAACAATTATTTTTGATTATGTTAACGGTTAGTTTGTGCCATAGAGAATATACATAGAGCGGAAACTCTGCTGTCAAAGACCTAACTCAGTTGTCAAAAACCTAAGTGGTGAGAATGTATTAGTAGAAAAAACTATGTGAAAACAAAAACAACACTCGTATGTGTTATTATTTTGAGTAATTTTTTTGTTTGAGTTTTTTTCTAGTTTCCGCTCTATGTTTCTCTATGGTTTGTGCTTATAATAATATTTCATATTTTTTTTTTCTTTATATTATATTCTGTTATATTTAGTTTTTTTTTTCATATTGAATTTAATTATATGTACATAAATTCAATATTGTAGTATTGCTAATTGGGCCTTGATAGGCTTACGGCGCTTTTTTGAAAATAAATAAATAAAAAAAATGAGTTTGTTAATGAAAATTGTATAAAGCAATGTCAAATTAGCGTTTTTATAGATGTCGGCGTACTTTTACTTAGCGGTTTTGTAAAAAATATAATTTAATTAATATTTTTTTATAACTTATTGTTTTATAGCAAAAATATAGTTTAAATTAATATTAAGTGCTTCTTTTATTGATCATATAAAATTGAATTATTTATTCCACATATTCAATATATTCTTTGAATTATAAATATATTCTTTTTAATATAAAAACCACAATCAAACTATAATTTTAAAATCTATGTGTTTGTAAGATAAATTGAATATATTATCTTAAATTTTGGTTGAAATTGGATTTGGAGGACATTCTATAGAAGTCTGATATCAAACAATTATTATTGGTGAAACTTTTCTAGGATTCAAATAATTTAAATTTTGTTCTTATAATGGTCACCGAATAACTGCAACACTAGTCGTCACTTTTGACCACAGTGCAGAACATAAATGCCAGATTTTCGAAACGGTTGGCCAATTAAAATAGTAAAATTAATTTTTTTGTTTTTAATTGTATTCATTTCGATATAAATAGATTAAAATTATAATTTTATGGCGATTTTTTAAAACGAAAATATAAATATTCTATATTATTTCGACAATTTCTTACGATGGTGCTATTATTTTGACTGGACAAAATCTGGGTATTTTTTAAAAATACCATATAATTGATTGAAAGTTTAATATTTTTTTTTTTTAAAAAAGTCGACCTTTTGACTTTTCCAATTCTTGAGCTATTAAACGATTCTAGTATTTTTTGAAAAGGCTATTTATTAATTATCCTATGTTCGCGTAAGACCCCTTTCACACTAGGCAATTTAGTTGCGCAAGTCTCCTGCCCAAGAACAAAACAGCATGCAAAATTTTCTTCTCCTCAACCAGAAATTACCTGTGATATCTACAAACACAAGAGACTTGCCTAATGTGAAAGGGGTCTAAGTTACTGGATAATTTTGGAAAGTACACGAACCACCTAATATCTTAGTGTAAAAAATACATTTATTGATACGTCGTTTGCTATGTTTAGCAATAGAAATGAGAGGTATCCAGGCGATAATGTATTAAGTAATATCACTTTTATTTCTGATAGTTAGATTTAAATTTATAAAGTAGTAAACTAATGTACATTACTAATTTGAAATGTTTATTATAAAAAACTTTTCTAAAATTGTCTGCAATTCCCGTCCCCTTAATAAAACAATAGTGTATAATATTTTTATCATTTCGAAATAATTGGGTTTAAAAGTTTTGTGTTAGTAGACATCTAGAACAAAAGTAATATTTCAATTGATCTTGATAATGGTGTATATGCTTATACACTATTGTTTTATTGAGGGGACGATACGATATCTAAAAAGTTTTAGTTCTTATAGAAATTTCATTTTTGTAGAAATAGCATGATTTTAAAAAAAATGTATTTGTTCCATATTCAGTTTTAGTAGACTGTTCCCCATTTTCTCAATATCTGGTTATCGTTTTTCGTAACGATAAACCTCCAATTAACATTTTTTTTGTATGAGAACTGTCAGTTTATCGTCACGATAAAAAATATCCAGAGATTGCGAAAATGGGTGTTTCAATTAAATATATTTTTTAACAATCTAAAAAATACTTATTTGATTTTTCAACTTTTTGAGATATCGTAATTGATTGTTCGACTTTTTCAGCCAAAACTCAATATACATATGATTAATTATTAAAATGTTATATCGCACACCCAGTTCAAAAGTGATACAACTCAAAATTGTTCGGGTTTATATGCTTAAACTCTACCTATAAAAAAATTATATCAGTGTATTTTGTTGTTGTTGTTAACTGTTGCTAAAAAAAAATTTTTTTGCGATTACTAAAAAATTACAATTTTGAGTTGTGTTACTTTTGAGCTGGGTGTGCGATATGTTTATGTTTGTATACCGCTTTATTGAAATATGTACTTAGATTCCTTAATAATAAACATACATACTTAGATATTTGTATGTATTTAAAATATAAGAGTATGTGATTAATTGATTTCCTTTTTTTGTTGATACGAGTAGACATATTGGGTCACTGTTGGAGTGCATTGAGTGGTTTGCTGATTTCCTGCACTTGTGTTAAGATGATTGGGATCTGCAGTAAGGACTGGATCTATCGTAACCACATTTGCCACTTGTGTGGGCATGGTTACAACGGACTGTTGTTGGACTTTCTCTTGAGCCTCCTTCTCGCAAATTGCGCGAAGTTCAAATTCAGCTATAACTTGTGAAACTCGACTTTTTACTTCAGCCGCTAGTTTGGGTGGTAAATTTTTAACAGTAGCGCTTATCGCCTCGAAAAACATATCAAAGCTATCCTTTTTAGGTTGTGGTGGTGGAGGAGGTCGTCTAGAATGATGTTGAGGGGAATAATAATAATCGCTCATGTCATGACATTCTCGTTTTGGGTATATATAGTTGGAACCACTCTCAATTTTATCTACCGGTGCTCTACTATGTTGGGTTTTAATTTTTTTAAAAGGAGTTTCATTCTCGAAATTGGTACGTTCAATGTCTAGCGTGTATGACTTCATATGTGGCTCCTTTTTTACATCTGTCAAAACATAAAGAACATAATATCTGGAATCACTTATTGTTTACAAATTGAAACTTAC
Organism: Calliphora vicina; assembly: GCF_958450345.1. Classification (NCBI taxonomy): domain Eukaryota; kingdom Metazoa; phylum Arthropoda; class Insecta; order Diptera; family Calliphoridae; genus Calliphora; species Calliphora vicina. The sequence continues at coordinate 170,064,207 of NC_088780.1, forward strand.
AGCGCCTTCTGGTTTTAGTGAGAAGTAGACGGACAGCATCCTCTCCTTCATTTAGCAAAATTTCCTGGTTTCTTGCGTGTTTTGCAGTTCTCTCGTGTCTTTGCAACCTAAATCTGTTGTTATCCAACGGACGTTGGCAAGCTCTACAATATGGCCTATTGGGATCATCTTCGCAACGCGACAACCACGGAGAAAATAAACTCAACCACTTTTCACAAAAGTTTCGATTTTCCTTTACTTTGACAGTTGGTTTTCTTTCTACCTCAATTTCATTCTCCTTTTTCAATGGAGTTATATTCCTACAAAAATACAATATTACTGAAATCTTTAAGTAAATGGGACATTTCAATGTTGGTTTACTCCTTGTATATACATGTAGTATGTACCCGTAAACACAACAATTAATATGGTCTCCAGTTGCTTTTCACGCCATTTATATGCACCGCATTAAAGTTGACATTGCAAAACTATTTTATTAGATCTTTACGCACTTACCAATTTGATTCATTAGAATTTTCATTGATACTCATTTTGTTGTTATAGATTATTTATTATATTTGTTTTGTTTATATTTCGTCAAAAAGCAACTTTTTAATAGTACTAAAAGTACTTGGATTGTTTTTTTCTCTATTGAAAGTACTTATCAGCTATTACGAAGCCAACGTTGTCAGAAAACAGAGTTGCCGGACTATTTTATTCTAAACATTTACTTGACAATGTATACATGCATTTTTCATTAGCCGCAGCGGAAACAGTTCGAGAACTAATTCACTATTTTAGATTATTGATAAGCACCTAGGGAGTAATTTTTGGGTAATTCTTAAATGTTTTTGTTTGGAGTATCAATCATTGATCGATAAAAAAAGCCGATAGAATTCCGGACACAAATTTGTTCATGTTCTTCGGTGTTTGGAAAATGTATCGATGTTCAGAAAATTACGAAAAATATTTAGTAGGACTGAGATTACATTAGGCTTGATTATTAGCGAATACTACAATTGTTAACATAAAAATAAAAACTGCTGATTTCGATTTTGTTCGTGTTGTCAATACTTTTTTTTATATACATTTTTGGTTTCTGGCAACCATGTTATTAGTTGTGTTTGTGTACGCGAAAAAAATTTTCCAACAAAGGCCTTATTTTTAGCCTTTTCCCTTAAATTAATTTTACTTTCAAATCTTGCATATATACTTAGAATTCAAAATAATAAATTCCAAGAATGACCGACGAGGAACACGAAATAACGTACGACGATCACGAATTGATCGAAGAGCTTGAACAAGATATCAGGTTTGTGCTGTGATAATAAAATTTCTCAATAGACGTCATCAGACAGAATCTTTCCCTTTTAGTACAAACCCCACAAACAACAGCGGAAACAACAGCGATGAACTTAAGCCGAAAAAAAGAGTACATAAAACTTTAGGGGAATTGCGCCAACCAAGGCAAAAGTTTTGCCCGAGATGGCAACTTGAATTTCCCTGGTTAAGACCAAATCGTGCAGATGAATCAATCGGGTATTGTAGTATTTGTAGAAGGGAGCTAGTATGTAAAAAGAGCCATTTGGAAAGACACCAAAGATCATTTAAGCATATGCGACTACAAGGGTTTGAAAATGTGTTTACCGTTAATGAACCGGAAGCGGATCTAATTGAGGCACATACTTCTGGCTACTTGGATAATGATCCCAATCAAGACTAGTATGTTTTCATTTATTTTTTGTTAAGTCTCAGCATTTATTTTTTTTTGGCAATTTTTAGTCAAGTCGAGGAAATGTTGGACGAATTGGATGAAGAGTACACAACAATTAAGGTGGAGCCAACGAGAACATCGTCTTTAAATAGTCCTGTTATGGTAAAAGCAAAATACAATACCAAGACACCCCCAAAGAAACGTGCTACAGTTAAAACTGAACCTAGACGGTCGTCTCTGTCTCCACAAACAACCTTTGAAAGATCTCCACAGAATACAATCTCTCATTTTAAAAGCATGGAATATGATAGAAGAGGGGACTATTATTATTCAACGCCGTCTCCACCGAAGAAAGACAGCTTCGATTTATTTTTTGATTCAATTAGTGCGACTGTAAAAAATCTGCCACCCAAATTAGCGGCAGAAGTTAAAAGTAAAGTCTCGCAAGTTATTGCCGAATTTGAACTTCGAGCCATATGTGAACAAGAAGCCCAAGATAAGGCACAACAATCTATTGTTACTATACCCACTCAAGTAGCAAGTGTCATTACGGTCGATCCATCTATAAATACTAACCATAGTGAGCAACAGACCGTTGATGGCGTTACTCACTATGTTTATGCATATCAGCCAAAAATACAAGATTAGTTTTCTATGTTTTAAATTCCTAATGTTATGGACAAACAATATTAAAATAAAATACGTACTAAGTTTTTTGAAAAAATTTGCAATATTTTAAATCCATACGCTAGCGAGTAAACCGTTTATTGTGTCTTAAACGTTGATTGCCACCAAATTAAGTCTACGACTAAACATTACGTGCTCACATATATATTTAAAAAGTAACTCAATACGTGTTTGCATCTTCTACGAGGTAATATTCTGTATATTAATAAAGATACAGTATTAAAAAGAACCTTGTCAATTTGTGTAACAGTTAAGAAATTTCTGGGTATAGATCGATATCAGGGCTATCTGCATGTTTCCCAAAAATGTGTTTTTGATGCTAAACTCTTCAGTCATAGATAAAATATACATAGAGCGGAAACTAGAAAGACTCAAACAAAAAAATTACACAAAAAAGTTACACGAGTGCTATTTTTGTTTTCCCATAGTTTTTTTTACTAATACTATTATTAAGCAATTTGCTGTTTACACATGACAAATATTTGACGAAAAAGATGTAACCAATAAATAAAATATATTTGAATTCTTTTATTTATTTATTTATTTAATTTATTTCAAAAACTTATTTTACTTATTATTTGGTGCTGTTTAATCTTACAAAACACTTGTAAGAGTAAACACGTCAAACACATTTGTGCTAAAAAAGTGGTTACGCTTTTTTGAGCTAATATTTGCAATGTTTGACCATACCTTTACCATAAACCACTAATTTTGGATTGGTTATTTCTTTGTTTTTTTATCACAATGGGATCAGATTTGAATGGACCCAAGTGAGCTGCTTGCGGAGCAGCAGCCCATGGAACCAATTAATTGCTTGTGTACCAATGATTTTATTATTGTGGTAATGGCTGGGAGCCGTTTATGGAACAGTGTATTATTTACTTAGTTTTAATGTATAGTATTAGTGAATTTTTTTGCTCAGGATATTTTCTATGTAATATGAATTTTTGTATGACCTTTTTGGTTCTATATTACATGAATAAATAACAAAGGTCTTTGACATGAGAGTTTCCGCTCTATGTATATTTTCTCTATGTCTTCAGTATTATATTTATTTATTCAAGATTGTAATACAAAGCCATCCTAGGCCAAAATATAAATATGTATTACATAGTAATAAAAATCCTGAGATATAAACTATACTTAGTAAAAAGCAAATAACAATTAAAATAAATGGTCCTATTACATTCATACAAACAAGCAAAATTATTTTATATTAAAAAGTTTAAAAATTTTCCGACCGGCCGTAGGCCAACGATCAGCGAAACCAGTGTTCGACTTACCATAGAGTTTAAAACCCTCCGTCCGGAAGTAGACCGACAGTCAAGAAAACTATTTTATGCGAAGCCGTTAGATCAAACTCCTACCGCCAAGAAAACAATTTTTGGGACAACTGTTTTTAGCCATAAAACCAAGATTATAAAAGTTATTTTAAGTAAAATCATGGCTATATAATAATACTTACCTTTATTACGGTATTTTTTAAAAAATTCAATAAGAAAAATACTTTGGAGAAAAATACGAAAATCCGGAATTGAGTCCAAATGATATAAAAAATTATTCAATCCGATAACAAATATATACAAATGTAGAATAAAATTTTAGTTTCAACTTCAGAGACGTATTATGACCGGCGACAAAATCACCTTCCTATTTCCCCTATTTCAAGGTTTATTTTCTTTATCTATAGAAAAGACATCAGTGCATTATGTTGTTGTTAACTGTGGCTAAAAAAAACACAAATGTCTTTCATTATGTTTCAATTGGTATATATTTATTTTCGATTTCTGAAAAATTAAAATTTTGAGATGTGTCACTTTTGAACTGGGTGTGCGATATGTAATAAATGTTATTTGTTGTTTTCCATTTTAAAAAATCGCGTTGCCAACACAATTTATGAAATCGCCTCTGATAATTTGGTCAGCAAATCATAGTATGGCAACATTTGACTTAAAAAGTAATGTAATTTTTACGAATTTCTTAAATCTGTACATATATTTACTGTAACAAATACGTAAGGCCAGGGCTATTTAATTACCTTTTATGATTATTCTTAAATATGTGAGCGTATAAATATATGAAATTAGAAGGGAATAATTTCAATCTATGCAAAATTGTGTAAACTAAAATACTTAGATTTGCCGAAAAAGTAGCTAGATTACCATCACTGTCGGCAGCGTTGGCTTCGTTTTGTCGATAACTACTTTTACGAAGATTTTAGTACTATTTGTAAATATATAAAGTCGTCTGCATAAAAATTGCTTAAATTAGGTAAAGTTTTGATATTGGTGTAATATTATGAATAAATTGAGTTTTCATGAAGATCCCCATGATCCAGAATGGTAAGTTTAGACGAAATTATGAAAATGGCGCGAGTAGTCGGTCCAATGTATGAAATGAGAATAATAAAAACAGCATTGCATTCGGCCATAATCCTACTACTTTTGTGAGTTTTGTTAAGAAAACCTACTATTTTTTGGCACAATTATATTTGTTTAGGAAAGTAACAAAATTGAAAACTGAGCCAGGAACCGTTAAAGATCATCACAACACGTCTTCTAGTAAGGTGAAGTATTCTCAAAAGTTTTGTGAAAAATGGCTGAGTATATTTTCGCCGTGGCTGTCGCCTTGTGAAGACGATCCAAATAAACCATTTTGTCGAGCTTGTCAATGTCGACTGGACTGTAATAGATGTCATTTGCAAAGGCATGAAAGGACGAGTAAACATGCTCGTAATCTTGAGATTCTATTGAATAAGGGCGAGGGGGCTGCTCGTCAGAATCTTAGCATACGTCAAGAGCGCAGTAAGTATTATCAACAGCGCAAAAAAATCAGCTCGTCGGTTGGCTCACAGGAGGATTCTGAAATGGGAATGGAGGACTACATTGATGAGTAAGTATTTGTTTTATAAACTCCCTTTCGCAGTTGATTCACTTTAAATTATTTAAATTTATTGCGCGATTACAGAGCAGACCAGGGAACAGAATACGGATATGAGCAAGCGGACACTAATTCAGAAGAACAGTACATACATGAAGAAACTATTTGTAAGCAAGAACCAATCACTGTAGATGAAATGAATCAGCAGATGATTGTGGCACGGTCGACATCAAAAAATAATGTTGGGCGTCCACGTAAAATAGCCAAAATTATGGAAAACACCAGTGTCCATGGTCCAGATGAAGTTGCAGACAGAAAGGATCCTATGAAACGATTGATGCAAATTCAAAGGGACAAGAGTGAATTAATGGATTCATTCAAAGAACTAATGAGTAGTTCAGCGCCACACCTCTCACCGCCCAGGGAAAAAAATCATGTTGACTTGTTTTTTGAAAGCGTCAGCTCAAGCGTAAAAGCCCTTTCGCCTAAATTGATTGCTGAATCGAAGATGAGAGTATCTCAGTTAATATGTGAATTGGAGCTACGAGCTCTAACGGAGAGTGAGCAGGCTAATAATGCTCAAAATTCCAGTTCTAGCGTTGTCGTTTCGCAGGAGAGTAGTGGAGGAACTTATATAATAAATCAACAAGTCTCACATGTCGGTGCAAATCATCAACAGTCGGATACAAACCGACAAGTTGATGAGGTTCAAGATTATGAAGCCTTAAGTTAAATGATTTTTCGTCGTTTTTATTTAAGTATATAGTTTAATTCTGAAACTATCTTAACAATAAATTGTTTCGTATTTTACATACATACGAGGATACACGATTACATTATTTTTACGTTTTTATATTTTAACAAGTAAGAGAGCTATGTGCCGAATCTTATATACCCTTCACCAAATTATACTATAAAATACAATTTTTAAATATTTTTAGGTAAACAAAATTTATTTTGGTATAAATCAAGACCTGCGAAACAGCTTGAATTTTGAAAAAAAAAATTAGTGTTGAAGTTTAGTAGTATGAAAGCCTAAATGTAAAAAAAATTGTCTGCTTTCTTAAGGTTTTCGAGTTATACACCTTTAAAGTTTTGATATATGTTTGTATACTATACTGGATAATACTTCTAGACAATATGGATATCAATTGAAAGTGCTCGGAAAGGGCTTTGGATTTATATATAATATGACCAAATCCATTAACCCATTGTGAGCCTTGGACTGTATTTAAGAGTTGTTTTTAATAAAGTGTTGTTATCTCGAAAATTAACCAATATAATGATTATTTATGTTATACAACTTTTTGTAGAGAACCTTGCTTTCATTTGATTTTTAGTCCTAACCCTTTAAATCACGCAGTGAGGTTAAAAATCATGAATTTATAAAAAATACATATTTATTTAAATACTAGTTGTCCGCTCCGGCTTCGCTTGGTAGCTATTTACTAATGTTAGTTCTTCAAGTTTCTCCAACCCACATACACCTGCCTGTTCTTATTTATTTGTAAATATATTATATATATAATATATAATAAATATATATAAAATATAATCTTCTATTCAATAGAATTATACGATTTGTTTATAATCTTAGAATTAGATCACATGTTTCTGATTATGTAATTAACTTTTTGGGGTGTAAATTTAGTAGATTTATAGAGATTAGGTTTCTTTTGCAGTTTTATAAGATTATTTTAGCGGATACCCCTGAGTACTTGGTAAGACTTTTTGAATTTTCGGAATCCACAAATAATTTATCCTCGAATTAACAGTTCAATTTATGAGAGATCGTTTCAGGTTCGAACTACAAGGATTTGGAACATTCTACCCAAATCCTTAAGAAGATTTAATTTATCAGATAATAACTTTAGAAATAAGCTTGTAGAATATTTTTACCTTAATGATCATGTAATTGAAGATAACTAAATTTATAAAAAATCCTATTTTGAACGTAATTTATATATGTTATTTAATTTTTTAATTTATTATTTTTTTTAATTTTCATGTTTAATTTAATATCTTGTTTAGTGTTTAATGTCCATTTTTTATTTTAAGCGATTGCAAATTTATGTAGTAGTATTTGTTAGTGAGTAGTTTGTAAGCCATATTTGGCCCAATGGGCTTGGTTAATAAATTGTATTAATTATCAAAAAAAAAAATATCTAAATTTGTACTGCATACTTTATGGAGCTTTTTTTATTACAGTTGACAGGAGTCAAAAAAAAATTTCCGAGTTTTACCCGGAATTTTTAGATTTTTTTTCTTTACAAACCATCTCCTGAAAACATTTCCCTTTCTTTTTAAAGCATGGAATGTAGTTGGTGTATCTTCCAATGCATATATAGGGTCCATTATACTGTCATCGCTATTTTGATAGTATTTTCCATTTATAATATATCTTTAAACAAATTAAATCTTGTAATGTCCTATAATTTCTTCAAGTCATTATTATACCCTTCACCTTCGTGAGAAGGGTATATATAAGTTTGTCATTCCGTTTGTAATTTCTACATTTTTCATTTCCGACCCTATAAAGTATATATATTCTGGATCCTTATAGATAGCGGAGTCGATTAAGCCATGTCCGTCTGTTAGTTGAAATCAATTTTCTGAAGACCCCAGATATCTTCGGGATCCAAATCTTCAATAATTCTGTCAGACATGCTTTCGAGAAGTTTGCTATTTAAAATCAGCAAAATCCGTCCATAAATAACGGAGATATGAGCAAAAAACCGGGACAACCTCGATTTTTGACCTATTTTTGATCTATATATGGATTACTAAGTCATTAATATAGACAATATGGATATCTAATGATAGATATTTCAAAGTCCATTGCAACGATGTAGATAAGGCTATAGTAAGTTGGACCTACAATGGGTCAAAATCGGGAAAAATATTTTTTGACCCGAATTTTTTTTCATCAAAAAATTTATTTTGTCATAAATTTTTTTTCCAAAAAAAAATTAAAAAACAATTTTGAAAAACAATTAAAAAAATAAATTTAGTTTACCTAAAAATATTTAAAAAAATTTATTTAAAAAATTTAGAGTACTAGGTGTCTAACTTTTTCGTTATTTTCCAGTCTGTTTAATTTTTAATTTACCTATGATTTATCTATTTTATTTATTCATTCATTTAATAAATTGCCAAACAGGTCATACAAAAATTCATATTATGTACATATATAGAAAATATCCAGAGCAAGTAAAATGCACTAATACTATACATTCAAACTAAGATTATGGATGGTAACCGAACTTTGCATTGTCAGTTGCCTAAATGATATTACGGAAATCTTCTTGCTCAAAAAATGCATAAACTAATCGCATTGTGTTCGTAAATCCTGCACCATCTTTCCACGGCGAAAGAATCACAACCGAATCACCACTTTTTATAATTTTCATAAGATTAGCAACGTTCATACTAAATTGTACTCTAGCATCCATTTCGTTCAACCAACTTTTTTTGGAAATTCCTATGAAAATTAAAAAAAATAAAATGAAAACAATTAGTATTTCTTCAAAATCTGTATACATATATAATATATATATGTATATATTCAGCCCAATCTATATATATAAAAATTAAATGGTCCATGTATGTAATGTCATCACGTGAGAACGGCTGGAGCGAATTGGCTGATTTTTTTTTTATTCGATTAAAAATTTTCAGGAGACAATCATCTATTTTAACTGGCTGTCATCTATAAAATTTGTGTCCTCTATACGTCATCTTTTTTCATAATCTGCCATCTTTTGTCATCTTAATTTTTAAAATCAAAAAAAAATTTGGAAATACTAGACTATGCTACATTTTTCCAAAGTTTCATTAAAATCGTCCTAAAAACATGTAACGTTTCGCTATCTTTCAATTAGAAATTCCAAATATTGAAATATTTGACCTTCCCGATTTAAGGGTTAACGTTTTCGATTTTAATAAAACTTTCAGAGTATGTTTAACATTTTCTGTACTATAATATTCTGAATAGGTTTATTTAAAATTCGCCAAATAATTTTCCCGAAAATCGAAGGTTCTGAAAAAAATAGAGAAGATATTGACATAATTTTTTCATATTTTTATTCCCTATTATATTCTCTATAAATCCCATTAAGATGATCAAAAAATTCTGAAATTTGCTAAACAAATTTTTTTTAAATTTTAAGTGGAGTTTTGGAACTGCCGTTAATTAAATTAAATTTGTTTGATCATACCTGCGAATAGGTTACCGGTGTACTATGAAAACAAAAACTCAAATACAAGTAAATATAGAAAATTCTCAAAATATAATAATTTTGTTCCAACATATCTAGTGGCCTGGAGAATCTATATAAATATATATAAAAATGAAATGGTCCATGTATGTAATGGCATCATGTGAGAACGGCTGGAGCGATTTGGCGATTTTTTTTATTCGATTCGAAATTTTCAGGAGATGGTTTGTAAAGAAAAAAAAATTAAAAAATTCCGGGTAAAACTCGGAATTTTTTTTCCCCCTTTTAATTGCACCTCAAATCTTCAACGTCGTTGCGCCACCAGTTAACGTTATCCTATCATCCTAATAATACACTTCTAGTGGGAGACGGCCTGTACCCTGAAATGTTTCTTCGTCCATACAATCTTGGAGCTCTATAATATAAATACATATGTATATGTGAACGTAAATTTTTCTGTAAAAAATTTTGAATTCAAATAAATTTTTTACTTTTTTCTTTATGTCATCTATTTTCATTTTCAAAATCTTTCAATTAATTTTACTTTTATACCTAAGTATGTATTGCTCTAAATTTAGTTTTTTCTGTGTATGCATTCTGATATTAGCCTTTGTAAAAATGATTCAGCATTCATTGGTCAGACACTAAGAATAAATCAACACGAAGGAAATTTGTTTACTCACAAAACTTCTTCACAAAGGTTTCTCTACTAAAAAAATAAACATGCTTTAAGAACCTACATAAATAAACACCAATAAAGCATTAGTAATACAACAGAAACTTCAAATGAATAGTAGCTTAAATTGCAAACCATTACTGCTTCTTGAAGTTGGAAATACATACATACATATTTCTAAGTAGCAGTTGAAGTAGTTGAGAAAGCAATAGAAAAATATGTAGTTTATAGTAGCGTTATACCTGTATACATTATTGGAGTTACTCCTCGATACAGATGAGATTGTTTAAATGTTCTTGGACATTTTGTCACAGCTAGAATCGGGCATCTAGGCCTATATTTAGCTAATAAGTATGATGATTTCCCCGAAGCCGTCAAAGATATAATAGCAGTGGCTGATGACTTTTTGGCAGCATCGACTGCTGCAATAGCTATAGCATGTGCCGCATCTAAACATGCTGGATTTCTGAGCAAAAGATCCTCAAACATGTGTCTATTGCAAAGTGCGAGTTCAGCCTCGTGAGTTATGTCACATGCATGGGAAATAGATTCTGAGGGAAATTGACCTATGGCAGTTTCACTAGAAAGCATAACACAATCAGCACCATCTAAAATAGCATTCCCCAAATCAGAAACTTCAGATTTAGTGGGACAATTTGAGTATCGCATTGACTCCAATAGTTTTGTAGCTAAAATAATAGGTTTTCCTGCTCTGTTGCAACGCGCCATTACTGCTTTTTGTGCTAGGAATACTTTGGCATAATGCATTTCAATTGCAACATCAGCACTAGCAAAAATGATACCGTCTGAAGCTGAAATAATTTCGTCCACATTGTGTAAACCCTGCTCGCAATCAATTTTTGCTATTATTTTAATATCTTTCCCTTTTTCTCCCAACAACGAACGCACCTCTTTCACAGCTGATGCACTTCGCATTGATGAAGCAAAAATAATGTCTATTTTATATTCTAGAGCAAATTTTAAATCACTGACATCCTTTTTGGATACGGCCGGTAGATCAACGCTCACACCGGGAAGGTTTACTTTTTTTCTTGAGCCCATCATACCGCCACGTTCAACTTGACAGGTTATGCAATCTACCCCGACCTCTTTAACAATTAACTTTAATGATCCATCATTTATGTAGACCAAGTTACCAGGTTGGACTACATTGATTATATTATCGTAGTCCACATAGATGCATTCACGATTTCCCTTGTCCATAAGATCGCGATTTATCGATAAACGTAAACTATCATTGACTTTTAATTCCACTTGTGAATTTGGTCCGCCTTCTAAAATACCAGTTCTAATTTCAGGGCCCTTTGTGTCTAAAGCTACAGCTACCTGAATCATATAGCCCATTTCCTTGGTGCAGTCTTGTTCTGCATTGCGCAGCAATCGTATGGTTTCAGCATGAAGTTCATGTGTCTCATGAGACAAATTTAAACGAGCAATAGTCATTCCAGCCTTAATCATTTTCTTAAGCACATCCGATGAACGAGAAGCCTTTGATATTGTTCCGATAACACCCGTTAAACGATAATGTGAAGCTGGTTCCATAAAATTTAATTTGCACGTATGCTCCAGTAAGGAATTTTCTTCGGCCAACGTATTTGCCATCTTATTTTAATATATACTAGAAATTTTAAACGTGGATTTTTTTAAATTTTTTTATTGAATTGATTGAAGGTAAATCTAAATTTGTAATCGATTCGGTATGAATCTTAAATCAATGCCCTGTAAGTCGAATCCGAGTAAAGTTTTCGATTTCAAAACGAATTCATATACATACATATGTACATATTTTGTGAATTCGTTCTAACTCATGCTTTTAAACGAAAATTTCCCTATGCCCACATTTTTGCTGTGGACTGGCGGTTTTCTCTGGTAACATGTGGTATAATATCCTAAGATTGATTCAAATTGTGAATATGATTGTTATCTTTATTATGTTATGTTCTTAGTCGTATGCATATTTGTGGATATGTAGAACACTTTTATGTTGTTCTTTTATGGACTTTATATCATTTCGAAATTTATTGATGTACTATCGAGTGAAAAAAAGCGGAATGCCATCTCTACTATACTCTATTTCCTCTAGAAATCCTCAGGCTGTGATACCTAGAATAATAAGAATCTTATCTAGCATTCATTATGGCTTGTTTTTCCTTTAATGCTTTTTGATCTCAAATTTTAATGATTACTTATTTTTTACGTTATTTACCAGGTACAGTACTTTAAATGCACATACTATATAAATTTTAATTATCTGTAGTTTTTTTGTTATGTAAATGAAGAATTAATTACTTTAGTGGTCTAGTGTAACATTTAACATCTTGCTATTTATGGGATAATCTCTTTTACAAAAATTTAAAAAGTTTTTAAATCTTTTTAATAGGTATTTTCGAAAAAATCTTTTGGTGAAAAAAAATCGGGTTAAAAAATATTTTTTCCTATTTTGACCCATTGTAGGTCCAACATACTATGGTCTTATATACGTCGTTGCAAAGATCTTTGAAATATCTATCATTAAATATCCACATTGTCTATATTAATGACATAATAATCCAGATATAGGTAAAAAATCGAGGTTGTACTGTTTTTTTTCCTTATATCTCAGCCATTTGTAGACCGATTTTCTCGATTTTAAATAGCAACCGAGCCGGAAGAATTCCAGAGATATTGATGTATAAATCGTGTAAGTTATTTGGGGGCTTTGGAAAGTTGATTTCAACAGACAGACATGGCTTAATATAATCCGCTATCTATAAGGATCCAGAATATATATATACTTTATAGGGTCGGAAAATTATATTGTGGAAACTACAAACGGAATGACAAACTTATATATACCCTTCTCACGATGGTGAAGGGTATAAAAATACGGAGTACTTTGTTGATGAAATCAATTGCCTGAGTTCATATATTTTGGATATTTCTGATTTTCTTTTTTTCTCACTTTTGTGATTACTTCTCTTTTTTTAATTACTTTGTATGTTATCTGGAGGCTTCGGAACTACTATTTTAAACAACAGACTGTCGTCGTTCTAAATTAAAAAATTACGATAAATTTTACTAATATCGAATAAAAGACGCTTGTATTGATCAATTTAACTGAACGTTTATTAACACATTAATATATAAGACTACGAATACATGAGGGAGAGATAAATAATTTAGTTATGTATAGAATAGATTGTGCCAATGACGTTCATAAATGTTTTCTAAACAATTATGATGAATATTTGTTGGTTCTCTTCTTCATGTGTGCATTATGTGTATGTATGTATGGATTAGGTACAGATTAATAGTGTTCCAACAGAAAAATCAAGTTGTAATTTCATCAGCTTCCAGAGCCAATGTAATGACGTGAATGTTGAATTAACTGTTCGTTGTATTTATTCAACAGGACTGTGAAAAAAATAATTGGAAAGAGCATTAGATACATAAATTCATACAGTGAACATTTCTTTTATTGATTTTATTAACACTTACACAATACGCATGGTGTTGGTAAAACCGGCACCTTGTTTCCATCCGGTGACAATAACAACTTGATCGCCAGACTTGATGAAACCATTCTTCTTGCCAACTTGTACACCGAACTGTACACGAACATCAACATCCTTAAGCCAGTCAGATAATTGAGGTTCTGCAAAATAGGAAAACAAAAGGAAATAAACTAATTTATATCGATAAAAATGCATGTATTTACCTTTGTAAACCAAAGGTACTAGGCCACGGTACAAGTGAGCCTGTCTGGCGGTTTGAGAGAAACGTGTAACAGCAATGATGGGGCATCTTGGGCGATATTTACTGATGAGGAAAGCAGATTTGCCTGTCGTTGTGATGACAACAATGGCAGCAGCCAATGATTTGTTGGCAGCTTCAACGGCAGCAATGGCAACAGCGTGGGCAGCATCAATAGTGGTCAATTTGTTGGCAGCCACCAAGTCAGCGAAATAGTTTTTATGCCAGATAGCTGCTTCGGCTTCTTTGCACGTCTTAGCCATGGTTAAAACGCACTCCAATGGGTATTCGCCCTTGGCAGTTTCACCAGACAACATGACGCAATCGGCGCCATCTAAAACGGCGTTGGCAACATCAGAAATTTCAGCGCGAGTTGGACGTGGTTTCTTAATCATAGATTCCAACATTTGGGTGGCGCAAATGACAGGCTTACCAGCTCTATTGCAACGAGCAATGATGGCCTTTTGTGCCAAGAATACTTTTTCTGGAGGAATTTCAATACCCAAATCACCACGAGCTACCATAATACCATCACCAACGGCAATGATGTCATCCAAATTATGCATGCCTTGCTGGTTCTCAATCTTCGAAATGATCTTAATGTTTTTGCCTTTTTCGCCCAAAACTCCACGAATTTCGGTAATAGCAGCAGCATTACGAATGAATGAAGCGAAAATCATATCGACTTCTTGCTCAACACCAAACTTCAAGTCAGACTTGTCCTTCTCGGAAACAGCGGGCAAATCGACAGGTACACCGGGCAAATTGACACCCTTTCTGGATCCCAACGAACCGCCATTCTCAATTGTGCAGGTCAATGTATCTCCAGAAACACTGCTGACAACTAAAGAAATCAAACCATCGTCAACATAGACGCGATTACCAGGCTTCACCACCTTGACAATGTTCTCGTAATCGACGTAGATGATGTCCTTGCTGCCCTTCTCAGCATATTCTTTGTTTGTGGACAATTTAATGACTTCGTTTTTCTTCAATTCGATTTCGGCTGTTCCACTGCCAGCAATTAAACCTGTACGAATCTCAGGACCTTTAGTATCCAAAGCAATTGCTACAGGGTATTCATAGCCAACTTTTTCAGAGTAATTTTTAGCTGCTTGGCGAACATTCTTTACAGTTTCTGCGTGATATTCATGAGAACCGTGAGAGAAGTTCATGCGTGCAATGTTCATGCCGGTTGCCATCATTTTTTCGAGCATTTCAACGCTAACAGAAGCTGGACCAATGGTACAGATGATGCCCGATAGACGAATTTGTGAAACGGGAGCATCAAACTCCAATTTGCACATGTGCTCCAATTGAGATTCTGCTTGAGCGGCCATCATTTGTGGTACTTCGTCTCTCTAGAAGTATTAAGAATTATAATATCAACTTTAGCATAAAACAAATAAACGACGTGTCTGAAATTTTGAGCCGGGAACAAGTTTCTGGTACCGAATTTCCGAATTCGTGATCGAATGAACTATCGTATCGAAAAATAATTTCGATATCGTAATTATAACAAAATGTACTAAATTTCATACTCGATATGGAATGCGGTAATTCGGCCCCTGAAATGACTTAAGGCTATGTGCAAATGTTAAATTTGTATACCTAAAAACAATAAACTTGATGTACATATTTATTGTTTTCGTTTTGTAAATTGTTTAAACTTTTATTTTGATACTTTTGAATTAATATGTATCACATACATTTCATGTCTAAATACTACTTGTATTAAATCTTGTATCAAACCATTAATTACACGGTGCTACGATGGAAAATAACTTGGAAAACGACCTAGCGTGGGTTATAGGGCTTGCCGAGTACATTAGAAATTGTGTCAAAAAATTTCAGAAACACCCTCAAATTCAGAATTTTTGTCTGAAAAAAAAAAAAACGTTTTCAGTGATGTTCTTCAACTTATCGATTTGTAACTAAGTCAGTCTCTGTCCGACTTTAAATTTTTAAACGGGATTGGAAAGCAAGCTGAATGCGCTTTAAAATGACGTGCAGTCTTTGATACATTTGTAAGTCATAAGTATTGTTTTTGTTAAGAATGTCTAAAAGAAAAACAAAATTTTTGATTTTAGACGCTTTTCATTGTTTATTTTGATATGAAAGCTTATAAAAGTTTATACCAGTGCATTAAGGAAATTTAGTTCTTAACGAATCATCGTTTTAATTATTCAAATCTGATGAAAATTGTAAAAGTTATTGAATAAAAAAAAAACTATAAAAAAAAAAAAAATTTTTACAATTTTTAATTTACAGGGTAAATTTTGTGGAACTTTTTTCGAAAAAGTTTAATAACATTTGCAAGTATAAACCGATTTTAATAAATAATATCTCATTTTTGTCTATATAAAATTGTCTTTAAAAAACTTTGCAAAGAAAAATAGGTTTTCATAGAAAAACATTAAAATAACTATTGTTGATTTTGAAAAATTACGAAAAAAAATAAAAAAGAAAGATTTTATACATACATTTTATGAAAGCTTAATTCTTTACCTAACTTTAGTTGTTTAAAATTTTGAAATCGGTCTAAAAATGTGTGAGTTAGAGGTACTAAAGTACTACGACCTACCCTAAAACAGTTTTTTCAAAATATCTCAAAACTTTGAGGATGTTTCAAAATCTTTGAAAACGGTTTTAGTATGTCCTCAACTAGGCCTACAAACAAAAAAGTGTAATTTTGTAGCAGAGTGTTATTAATATAAATAAGATCTCTCGATATACAAATTATGTTAATTAAAACAGTAATTAAATAAACGTGAAATTGCAAATGAATATTATTAATTTTGTTTGTTTACTCTTGATGACGAGTGCCTGTGGTTGTACATACCCCTCTGTATAGATTAAGGCGAATTTATACAAGGTGGTGTCAGTTCTACAAAAACGATTGGTATTAACAAATGTCCAAAAACCAAAATGAAAAATTAAACAAATAAGTATTTTAACTTAATACTATAGTGTAGATAATTCAATAGTGAGGGCTTTACTTATTTATGTATGTAAACAATAAATATTTTGTTAATAAGTTAATATGTAGATATTTAAATATAAAAACAAGCTATGACAGTTGTTAGAACCAAAAAGCGAAAAAAAAATATCAGCTATTTGACTGACTCCACCTTGGTATAGATCTGTTAAGTTAATAAATAAATAAAACAATAGATTTGATGAAAACAATGCAACAGTAGAAAAGAAATAACACAACGTATACCACAAATTATAACGTATACGTAACCAGTAAGAAGTGTTGCCATTTATTTTTTTAGTAAAACTTTTTGCCTGTTTCACTAAATGCGAACGAACATTTTCTTTCGTATTTTTTCAATATAAAGAGTTGTTCGTTCGCAGGGGGATTACTCTGTATTGCGATGCGAAAGTAAGTTCGATGCGAAAGGTAAATGCGATAAGAATACAATTTAGTACTCTGTATCGTCTACGCAAACGCTTTCGCAAAATAAGTTGAAAAATAAACAACGGGGTACCACAAAATAAACAATAGCGAAATGAAATGTCAAAACTTGTAAATAAAAACATTTTAAACACATTTGTTTGCGATGCGAAAACAGAGTAAAGGGTACCAATTGTTCAGTTTTTCGTTGGCATCGCAATAGAGAGTAACCCCCCAGGACTTAAGGATGATATCCTCTATGGCATATTGAAGACTGGATTTTCTGTAAATAATTTTTAATTTCAAAGTTATAAACTTATCGAGTAAAAGGATTTTCTTTTAAAAGGATTTTCCAAAAGCTTTATATTATTATAATAATAAGTATGGATCACCGACTCAAAACAAAAAGTTTTGTTTGTTCCAAAATTCAGGAATTTGTACCTCAAGCTTGAAAATAAAAATGTACTTTTTTGCATCTCAAAAAACGTGCAAAAAGGGAAACTTGAAACCTGGTAACACTGTAGGTAACATAGATATGTACATACACATCCATACTTATTTCTATTCATTCTCATTCTCTTTGAACAGCTGTAAATGATTCGTTTTAAAATGACTCTTGTAGTGAAACCAGCGTTACCATATGTCAAGTTTTCCCTTTTTTTGCAAGGTTTTTGAGGTGCAAAAAGTTTTATTTTTTAAAAAAAAAGTTTTTTGGAAAATTGTAAATTTATGATATCAATAAGTTGAACTGATTATTTCAAAATTATTTTCCCAAATTCATTTACTAAATGGTTTAATTGATTTATTTAGGAGCTGAAGTGTCTTCACCAATAAATTCACATAAATTATCTCAGTCTGATTATATGTACGAATAGGGTTTTGTAATTTTAGTATGTATGTAGTTAAAAAAGTTTTTTTGTTGAAAAAAAAGTTTTTTTTTTAGAAATAAAAAGTTTTCTTCAAAAAAATTATGGCAACACTGAGTGAAACCAAATTGCAATTTTGACAGCCGACAAATTTGCGAAAATGAGCAACGAATGAATGCATTTGAAGGTTAATAATAAATAGTCAGCACAATATCACACTCATTTTTGCATTTTCTTTTTCAGCCGTTTTTCATACAAAAAAGTATTAACGTAAAAATTGCATAATTTGGCTTTGCAATAAAAAAAATATTTATCTTTAAACTTGACCTTCATAATTTGAGAATTTTAATTTTATGCCGTTAGTTATGAATCGTATACAATAACAATATAGATATTTTAATGGCAGCTTTAATACTTTCATCTACGTTAATCGATTTTTTCCCCATCTGTCTGACCCGGTTTACATTGTGATTGTGTAACTATTTTTTAGTTAATGTATCTAATACATGTAGCGAGGGTGTATCAATATGTTTAATGGTATACCTTTAATTTGGAAGGTTCATCGTAAATGGTAGTGTTCACCATTCTGCCTATGCGTATGGGAGGTGCTGTTCCTTGAATTAGCAAACTGCTTGATGAATACGTCGAGTTAGACGATGTAGTACTATGAGCCGCAAACCGACAACTACTGCCGCAAATATATTTTCTTAGTTTGGTTGCCCTTCTAAGGACGTTCAAAGAACGAAACCCAGACAAAATTTTTTATTTGAAGATTTGTCTGGGTTGTACGACAATATTCACTTCTTTTTTTTTACAAAAAAAAAATAATCAATTTATTCGAGTTGACTGATTTTAATTATAAAATCAATTGTCACAAAATTTAACGATATTTTCTGTGGTATCTTTTTCTTTGTAAAATAATTATTAAGTTAAAAATAATCAATTCGTAGGTACTTTCCGCAATGCAAACGTTGAGAAAACTCAATGACAATTGATTCGGCTTTTCTTGCTTGCAACCAACTAACCACCAAATCTAGAGCGCATGATAAAGGCTCAATAATCGAGAAAAAGTATTTTTGTTGTATTGTGTAAATGCTCATTATAACGAGAGTGAATAACGAAATAATACATGGCCAAAAGCACTTCATACAACCAATGGCAAAAAATCTACTTCACATGTAATTGTTTGCAATTACATATAGCATTTTGCCCTATATATTGCATGCATTTTTATTTTAATGTAATACATACATACATATGTACATATTTGCAATATTTTATTAGACAAAACTGACAGTAACATATGTACATATGTAGGTCCTTTGTCAAAATGACAACCAATATTTTATAAATACGCTGATTGTGATTTGAAAAACGGTATCGATCTCCAATACCGTGATACAATAATTGTAGAAGGTAGAATCACTAGCGATTGTTGTGTCATGTCCACACATGACACATATATGTGTATGCAGGTAATAATTTACTAGCATTGTAAAATGGTAAAAGTAGCAAACGATTTTTGTCGTTGAGTGTATTAGGAAGAACATACAATTACATACATATGTATGTGTATTTTTTATCTATCTACATCAGTCATTCGTTGAGGGTTAGTTGGTGAGATATAAATTTAAGCTTTAGTACATTTAGTACAAAAGGAAGTATCTTTTTGTCAATTTGTTTCTTCTCTATATGTATTGTAAAAGAGCAATTTTTCTTATTTTGATTGAATTGCAAAAAAAGTCTTATTAGTTTTATCTTGTTTGTTTCCGTTATAAAAACAAAATAAAAATATTTGAAAGGGAAAATTTCAATATGTACATAGGAACACCGTTATTTAAACAAGTAAAAAATCAGACGTTATATTAGAAACTAATTTAATGTCCTTTTTCGATGTCTTCAAGTGTATTGCGTTCTAACTTTAACGCGTTACGGTTTCTTGAAGTTTGCATTGGCCACATGCAATCATTTTTGGTTTTATACCGTATAAATTATATTTGATACATGGAGGCTACCCAAACAAAACTCATGTTTTGGTGGACACCATAAAACTTAGGAGTTTAGTGAGAGAATTTCGGCCTATTGACTCTTCCTGAACGATTCACTGGATTGCGCTAAATGAACTAGTTTAAATTTTTTCGCACAACGAAAATTTTATATAAACATACATTTTTAACTAATGGGTCGATTATGGATGACAAATGAACTTCAGTTGCGTTGTCAGAGTGCAACCACAAATTTCTGGTTGCCAATTAGCCAACAGAAATGATAGCTGCCAGTTGCCATCTGTAATATCATTTAGGCAACTGACAATGCAACTGAAGTTCGGTTGCTATCCATAATCGACCTATAAATATTTCAATTAAATAAGGAAAGAACCAGGATAACCTCAATTTTTGACCTACATATATCTGGATTACTAAATCATTAATATAGAGAATATGGATACCTATCTAATGATAGATATTTCAAAGACTTTTGCAAGACCATAGTAAGTTGGAGATACAATGGATCAAAATCGGAACAAATATTTTTTAACCCGATTTTTGTTTTCACCAAAGTTTTTTTTCGCTAAATATTAAAACAAATTTAAACATTTTTTTAAAAAAATTTTTGTTAAAAAATTTAAAATTTGTAATCCATTAATTTGAGAACAATTGAATTGCGGCCATTGAATTGAGTTATGTATAAAGAACAAGTCTACTTAATTGGTGAAGGCATTATGAATTTATTCAACCAAATAAACCCTCCTGTTAAATTAGAAATTTTATTTGTGCTTTTGATGTTGACTTCGCCAAAAATAATACTTATTACATACTACATAGGTACATAGGTATTAACTATAAATCGCAATTTTAAATTGAAAAATTCAATAAAATAAACAAAAATACATACAAGAATAACTAGGTATAAATGAAAATGTTTGCATTTATCATATTCACAATATTTAAATTTTTACTTTACATTTAGTTGGGTATAAATAAAATAGAAAATATTGCAAAAAAAAAACGAATAGTTTTTTAAATATGTATGTACATACATACATAAGAACATAAGGGGCTGATTAGAAATTCGCATGATCATGACGTCAGCGCATGATCAGTAAATTCCAGCTGTTAAAGCGAAAATATAATAAAAACAGAAAGCCGACAAAAAGAAATGGCAAAGAATTTTTAATGAGTGCATGTACACACGTACAAACTTGTATGATTAATAATATTCTTGTTTTTAAATAAATGAAAGCTTTTTTACTAAAAGTTTTACCGAAAAGCCGAAATATTGCGTGAGAAATATGTACATATGCATGAACATAGTACCTACGTCATTAATTTCAAAAGTAACATTCGTACATATGTATTTATGGGGGTATTTGTCACTTTTTAACAAGTTATTAAATATGACCTTGAACCTAAATGGTAAGGACATTTATAACAAACATAAATTTACTCTTCATTTTACTTCAATTTAATTAATTAGTAATGCGGTTTAATACGATAAATTCCTAAATTAATACGTACTTACATACATACATATGTATGTACGTAGTATATGAATAGAAAGAAAAATAACAATAATTTTAATAATGAATATGATGATATATAATTATAAACTGGTTTTTACAGTTTGTTGCAAACTTAAATAAGCTCATTATTTAATATCGTCGCTTTGCAATAATTCTCCCTGCCTCTTCAATCCTTTTTTTTATTATTATTTATTTCTTACTAAGAATCGTAAGCGAAACAAAAAAAAAAAAACAAAAAACGTAATATAAAGCTTTGACTTTGATTTCACCTTTGCATTTACTAGGCGGCATTTAGTAATAAATATGTAGTAAAACAAATAAAGTATGTGTTAAATTCCACCGTGTTTATTTAAAAATGTTTATAATTTATTTAATATCACACTATTTTACCTTTTTATTATGATTTAAATGCTGTTAATTGTTGTGCAAAATTATTTTGTATAATTTTTGCCGGAATGCAATCTGGAGTTTAAAAAACACACTCGCGTATAAATGCTTGTTAAGAGTTTTGTCGGAGCAAGGAGGGCTAACAGTCTATTTCCAACGAGAGTTTCTTGAGAACTAAACGAATTTAACAAAAAAAAAGAAATAGCAAGTTCTTTTTTCCAGTGCTCCCAGATTTTTAGGCTATCCCCATTTTCGTAGATATTTTGTGAGGAATAGTATTTGTAAAATAAATCAATATCGAATGTTTACTGATACGTAACACCATACAACGTTTTACCGTTGACAGTAAATTCAATTGATATCAATTTATTTTAAAAATTTGTATTTAATTTTATTGTTTATCAATTATAAAAATACATTCGATATTTTTTTCCAATAGGACTGAAATTATTAGTTATTTGGAAGTAACTTTACTGAATGTTCCAAGCAGCCGTTACAGGCTGTTAAATTCAAATCGTTAATACTTCGTAAAATTATTTAAGTCAGTAATTTTGGTCCATACATCCAGTTTTTTTATTTTATTTATTTGGCATATATAAATGTACAAAAAAAATATATTTTTCCTCAAATTGGAATACCTTTTAAAAGTTGCTTTTTCAACTCCTAAATATACAAGCGAAAAGTCCACCTAGACCGAAAAATTAAAAGTTAACCAACAGTATTTCCTTTCTTGTATTATTTAAGATAAATATTCAAAATTAACTAAATAAAAGCTTTCCTGAGTTGCGATGGCGAGATACCGGTCCACAAAGTTAAGTCTTCGTTTTGGTCAGTTGTATTTTATTTCTAAGGGCAATTTATATTTCTAGGAGTAATTGTTCTAAAGCACTCTTACCGAAAAAACTTTGATATAACAACAGCTACCGTATTATAAATAAAAAGAGCAAACAAATAAAAATTAACGGTTAAATTTTGATTTGCTTTTAATGATACTTTAAGATAACGTTACGCCAGACAAACAAAGGTATATTCTCTATATCTTTACGCTGACGATCGCAATTGCGTGAAATTTTGTATTTTAACAAAGGTTTATAAAATAAAGTAATTACAGAAAAAAATAGGTTAAAAAAAACTTTTTACAAATTTGACTTTATCAATAATATTTTTTAAATTTTGTCGTACAAATATACCGTCACGCCATAATGGAAATGCCCATATGTGGGTAGTAAAACGTATGAATTATGAATTTAGTTTTTCAAGTAAAAATGTGGATATAATTATATTGAAAAATATTTATATTCAATATAAACTAAAGTTTATAAAGTATAAGGTTGTTTAATGACCATATGAAAAATAGGAAATTTTTCAATTTTCAATTGTGGGGCACCTCAAAACATCAACATAGGTAATTAATCTTACTTACTCATTAAAAGGCAACTTTATTTCATACATTATCGCTCCACCTTAATATGTATGTCTAAATAATATGTATATAGGTATCGTTAATTTACTTCAAAACGTGTTTTTGGAGTTATTGATGCAGAATATTTTTTTGTGTAAAATAATTGTAATTTTTGAATTTTAATAAATTTAACAGCTTTTTTAAGGGATAAGTTTGGATCACACTCAATATTTTCATTTATAATATATTGAAATTTGAACTATACAATTTTTTTAATATTAATATTTAAAAAACCATTTTATTTTCTTGGTATCATTCCACTAAGAATACTTTACTACGATATTAGTCAACTGTGCAAATCAGCTACAGAGCTGCCACTTTAGGGAATTTATACCAAATATAGGTTTTTTTTGGTAAATTGGAAAAACATATTCAGATGGGGGAATATGGTTCTATAGTTGAAACCAAAGTCGAATTTTCGACGTTTTAATTTTTTTCTATTTCTAAAATGTTGACTTTTCGACTTAAGCTTTTTATTTCTATTCCGCAGAACAAAAGGTACTTTTTCGCACATTTAAATTGTTTGGGAAAATGAGTTTTATTTATTTCGCTCCCTTAAAAAACTGCATGAACCTGGAAATGGTAACAAGTTTCTTACTTATCAATAGATACCTCTAACTGCCATAAGTCACCACATTAAATGTTAAGGATGTTTGATATAAAACCATTTTAATAAAGGATTGTTTGATTGTTTCTAGATGATTTCAACCCAAATATTATAAAAATACCAAAAAACCTATTTTTGATAAAATGCGAAAAAGTATATTTTGTTCTGCGGCTCCTCATATATGCTTGCTAGATTTATTGATGAGAAAAATGATTATAATAAAATTCTTAGCAAAAATATTAAAATTTTGTTTGCGAATAATCGACTTATAGAACACTATTTGGGATCAGATCAGTGTTCTATAAGTCAATTGTTCAATGTATAACAGTATCATATAATCTATAGAGTTCACCAATATAATCTAGAAGAATAATTATAATATAGTAAATGGATCTTCAAAAAAGGTCATGTTATATGTACATATAACTTTCGCTCCACTATTTCTTTATTTAACATTAACTCAAAATCCTTTTATAAATACTTATTCTATCCAATGTTATGAAGATATGTCCATAAATGGTCATAGCCCACTTACCGAAAATTATTTAAAGCGAAAAGATCTTTTAAAACTTTTAGTAATTACTTCAAATTACACTACAACACTTTACAGTTGGCTATAGGTACATTTTGTTGAGGAGTTTTGAGACTACAAAAACGTTAAATGGGGATGAGATCTGAAAATATACAGACAACACTGATCAGCTGTGTTTTTTTTATTATTTTTTTTTTTTGTGGTAAACAAATGTCGAAGAAATATATTTTTCAAATATAATCAGTTTTTAAGGTAAGAAACAACAAACATTAGGTAAATGTTTTATGAAAGCCGAACATTTTATGGGTACGACTCCAGATCCAAACAAATTTTTGTACATTATTATGTATAATTTTTTATTTCCCAAATACTTTTTATTTTCTCGCCGGCCTTATTTACGGTTATCTAAATTTAAAATAATCTGCCGTTAATACCGCTTACATTAATTAGTGTTGCCAAAAATCCCAACTGTCGAGAGATTGCCTCGCTTTTATAAATTAAATCCCGTGTCCGGCGCTGTTGTCGTAATTTCCGCTTTGCTTAGATAGAAGAGTTATGCCCGCAACTTATACATACATATTTGTTTAATATGCTTATGAACATATCTATTATTTCAACTTAAGAGACCATAAATAATACTCTATTTCTCACAATTGTTTTAGGAACATAACCTCAAGAAGCTAAACTGGACCAATAGAGAACTAAACAAATTGTAAAATACATATGTCGCCCTCAAAAACATTTATGAAATGCTTACAATTTGCTGCTTTAAAACATCGTGACCAAAGACGGAACAATGCAAATCAAACTCCATATATTAATCATCCTATAAATGTAGCCACCATTTTATCCATGGAAGGCAACATTGACGATGAGTCGATACTTATGGCGGCTCTACTGCATGATACGGTTGAAGACACTGATACAACTTTTGAAGAAATTGAGGTAAAAAACAGCTCCAAAAAAGGATACAAAGTAAATTTAAATTTGTACCTATACCTATATAGTAAGACTTCTCCATAGCATATCAGTTTGGAACCAGAGAATATTATGCAGTTTTCGTAATATTTATTTGTGGATGTTTTTGATTTTTAAAAAGTTTTATATTACTATATTACAATAGCTTCTAAATTAGTTACTTAACAATTCATTTATTGTCCACTAATGTTGAACAATTAAAATAGAAAAAGGAATGGGTAGAAATATATTAGTGCATCGGAAAATTCCACTTTCAATTTGAACGCGTACTTTATGAAATACCAATTACGAAATAATTAAATTTTAAAGTGCTGACTATTTATGATACTTTCGATTACTTACTTAACACTTTTCGTGTTCGAATAAAAAAATCATATATCGTATTCAATAGATTGTTTTATCTAAAGACTTATTTGAAAAAAAAAAACATGGCGAAGGGTATAAAAATATCGAAATTTCGATTTAGATTAGGATGTCATTAAGCTGTGACATAAAAAACAAAATTAATGATTTTATTACACTTTCTTTACAACAAGGATATTTTCAGAACTGAAATATGTAATATTGTACGTGAGGTAACAGATGATAAGACTTTAGAAAAACATGTTCGTAAACAACTGCAGATAGAACATGCAGCAGCAGCGAGTACCAAAGCCAAGCTGATAAAATTAGCTGATAAATTGGACAATTTGAGGGATTTAGAACAAATATTACCAAATAATTGGACAGAGGTAAGTATTTTTTCTATTATTTATAGTAATATTAATACCAACCATCATCCGTAATGTACTTATTATACATTGAACTTTTCTTCATGTATCCAAAAAAAGAAAAATTGGCCGAGTTTTTAAAACAAACAAAAATCTGTATCAATTTATGTACAATATAATTAATTTCTAGTAGTTAAAACGTATTATAGTTTATAACTATTATACATATTATGTTTAGTGTATATAAAAAAGAATCCCAAAAACTAGGCCTTATTGTTTAGATTTGTTCATCCAGGAATAATAAGAAAATAATAGATTCTGAAATTTACGACTAAAGACAGCTAAATATCATTAATTTACTTTATATTTGGTTTTAGCAAACGTTGCCATAAACAGTTTACATGTCGAAAATCAATATGTATTGGCATTTTCTTTTTAAAATGTATGGAATTATTAATTAAACTTCCTAAGAAAATCGCAACAATTTTGTTTTTAAAAATTTAAAAAATATACAAAAAATAAATAAAATAAAAATCCCAAGTACTTCGCTAATGTAAAATAGTTAAAGTTGAAAATCATATATGTAGCTTATGTAAAAAATACAATTACCAAATGAAAAACCAATTATTTTTTCTGTGGACACGGAAACATTTTGAACAAATTTACAGTGATCATTTACATAGTTGCATTAAATTGTCATAATATATGTATGTACATGTATGTATGCATTTATGTTTAAGATTATAAATTGTATTATAATTATAAATTTTGTTTAATACTTTCAGCAACGTCGCGATGAATATTTTGCATGGGCTAAAAAGGTGGTCGACAATCTACGTGGTACGAATAAGGAAATAGAAAATGAATTGGATGAGATCTTTAAAAGACATCAATTATTGTAAATTTAATAAAGAAACTAGGCTGTAGACAAAAAACTATTACGAATTATCACAAATTGTTTTTGTTTTTCGATGAAAAATTAAAATTTTTCTGTGAACAGTTTTAATAATTCGTAATAGTTTTTTTGTTATTGAACAGACCATGTACGTGTATCAGTATAACAAATTTGTGTATTTTATTTTCGATTGTTTTCATAAAATTCCATCATAAGACTTGCTAATTTTTGTGTTTCATCAGTGGTGACGGCATTATAAAGGGATGCTCGAATACCGCCAACAGATCGATGACCTTTCAGTTGAATCATGCCTTCGCTTTCGGCTTTAGCTAAGAAAGCTTTTTCGAGATTTTCATCACCCTGAGGACTGCCAATACGAAATGGTACATTCATACGGGAACGTACATTTGCATCAACTGGGCAATAGTAAAATCCGTTCGACTTGTCAATCATATCGTAAATGAGTTTAGACTTGACTACCGATTTCTGTGACATTCCTTCAACGCCACCATTGCGTGAGATCCACTCAAAAACCAAACCCATAACGTAAATTCTGTAAAATTAATAGAAATTTCATCAGCCTTAAAAACAAAATAGAAAAATTATGCAATAACTAACCCAAAAGTAGGCGGGGTGTTTAATAGTGAGTCGTTTTTGTGCATTAATGAAAAATTTAATACGGACGGTGTTATATTTAGATGATGGCCCAACAAATCTTCACGTATTATAATCACGGTAGTTCCTGAGGGTCCAATATTTTTTTGAGCTCCAGCAAAAATTATACCAAAGCGTTTTACATCGAACTTTCGAGATAGGAAGTTTGAAGACATATCGCAAACCAAGGGCACGTCGTTGGGAATTTCCGGAACAAAGTCAAATTCTACGCCGTCAACAGTTTCATTATCGCAATAGTACACGTACGAAGCATTCGAATCCAATTTCCACGTATCCAGGCGGGGCACTGTCGTATATTTTGCAAACTTTGGCAAAACCAAATTAACTTTACCGTACTGAGTGGCTTCCTTTGCTGCCTTTGCAGACCAAGAGCCGGTTACAACATAATCAGCAGTGCCTGTGCGTCCAATAAGATTCATGGCTACAGCCGCAAATTGGCCAGTACCTCCACCTTGCATAAGCAATATCTTGTAGTTATTTGGCACATCTAAGAGTTCCCTCAACGTGTTAATGGCATCTTTTTGAATTTTATCATATGTTGAGGAGCGATGAGACATTTCCATAACTGAAATTCCACTGCCATTACAATTTAGCAAATTTTGCTGTACTTCCTTTAGAACCTAAATACAATAAATTGTTTTCATGGTTTAAGCTTCCACAGCAATATTAAGGTGCATACATTTACAGATATGTATATAAGTATGTATGAATTTAAGTATGTGATACCTACCTCTTCGGGTAACTTAGCTGGGCCGGCAGCAAAGTTGATAACCATTTTTAATATCACGTTTGTTTTAATCTATAATCTTTAACAACCAATTAGCGCTGACGCTTTACGACTGTTCGCCTGAATTTCACTTTTGTAACTAAGTGGTCGGCGTTTTTATATATTGAACGTAAACATGAGCCGGTTGATTCTGGTCATTGGAAAATTGTTGATTAATTGAGATACACAGACAAATTCAACCAGCTAACGACAATAAAAACAACATGCGATCATGGCAGTGTTGCCGATGCTACGATTCAATATTACTCAACTGAATCATTTAAACAATTCAAAATTTTAAATATTTTACAAAAAGTAAACAATCAAAAAATCAAGTTTTAATTTCTCATAAAATTAGTAATCGTTCTTATAAAACTAAGACTTACTTATCCCTGTAAATTATAACAAAACTTTGAACTTATGAAGTTTAAAATGGAAATTATTATTAAAACCATTTTTGTTATAATTTTGTCACTGTCATAAAGTTCAGAATAATAACAACCGAATTTATTATTAAAATTTAATTTATTTCGATCAAAATTTAATTTAATTAGTTGAGAGTAAATCAGTTAATTTGAGAGTAAAGATATTTCTTTCTGAGTAAAACCACTTTCAGTTTTCGAAGTGGAATTGATATTACATTGTAATTATTTGTTTTGTTTTTTAATTTAAACAATTTCTGTACCAAAAAATTTCTGTTCTTTTAATATCAAAAACGCTGTCAAATTAAAATCAGAAATATAGAATTATTAAATAATTTTGGAATTAATAAATTACAAGGAATCTGAAGAACCTAAAACGAAATAGATCGGAATAAAAACTACGGAATTGAAATCATTCCGAACAAAATGTGTGACAGGCCTGTATAAGACAGTATTTAGATTTTTAGTTCTTGTCTTTAATAAAGTAATATTTTCCTTTATTTAGATCGTATTTTCGACTAATATTATTAATTTGTAAAAACGTCCAACACAATTTTAGAATGTTACTCACAAAAGTGTTTAATTTTATTTTAACAAACAAATTTGGTTTAAATTAACCTTTGTTTAATTTTAGTACTGTTTTTTTATTTTCTATTCTTTTAACATATCGCTGGCTTAACATGCAAAGGCTCTAAGTCCACTTTTTTTAGAAATTGAGATTTTAATGCAGTAATGTACAATAAGTAAAACTACATCGATTACAAAGAAAAAATTGCAGTTATCTCGCTTTTTGTTGTTGTTTTGTAGTGATGAGCAAAAGCGCTTAGTCCAATTTATCACAATTTATCACAAGAAAAAGCTCTAAGTCCCTACAAAAAGTACAGTCTAACCATTTCTTTCTAATTGTTCAATGACATGTATTAAAACAAGTAATCATTTACTTATCAAAATCATTTTTCTTTTAAAATTTCAATAATTTATTTTCGGAAGAGGGTCTTATATGGGAGCTGTGCCTAATTATGGACCGATCGCCATGAAAGATATTTGCGTTAAATTTTATGTGTATACCAAAATTTTTAAGAGATTTATGATCGTTAAAGTTATTTTTGGGAGCGGGCCTTATATGGGAGCTATGATTAATTATAAACCGATCAGCATGAAATTAGGTGACATGATTTCCATATACATATATAAAACTTATTTAGAGCTAAATTTGTGTTGATACCTACATATATCGGCTATGCCTAATCGTATATACCCTTCACCAAATTGTACTTTAAAATACAAATTTTAAACATTTTTAGGTATACAAAATCTTAATATATAATATATACCCTTTTTAAAAATTTTTTTTTCCAATTTTTTTTTTACATTTTTTTAAAATTTTTTTTTTTTGGAAAAAGAATTTAAATCCAAAAAAATTTTTTTGATGGAAAACAAAATTCGGGTTAAAAAATATTTTTCCCGATTTTGACCCATTGTCAGTCCAACTGAACGGGTCTTTATACTACATCGTTAATGACTTAGTAATCCAGATATAGATAAAAAATAGCCCAAAAATCGAGATTGTCCTGGTATTTCCCTTATATCTCAGCCATATGTTGACCGATATTGTCAACGAATAGCAACCGAGCCGGAAGAATTCCCGATATATTGATGTATGAATCATGTATGTAAGTTATTTGGGAGCTACGGAAAGTTTATTTCAACATACAGACTATCTATAACGATCCAGAATATACATATACATATATTTTTTTTCCGTAAATATTTCAAAAATATTTACGCAAAAAAGTTTGAATGTTTTTTGTCTCTCCTGTAAAATTTTAAAATATGGACTTGGAGCCTTTGCATGTTAAGCCAGCGATATTTTTTGTTTTTAAAAGTTTTGAAAGAATTCCTACCGACTATCAAAAGAATTAATTCTCGAAATTTAAAACTTAAGATGTCTCAAAAAGAAATAAAATTACTCATGTTATTCAGAAAAAATTTAAACTGTTCACTTTGTTAATAAGTACAGGGAAATCGGCAACACTGGATCATGGAAGCGCATTCACAAATACAAATACAATACTGGGAGAATAGAGAGAGAGATTGAGAGTGCTTTAAAACAAAAAACCAGTTATAGCAACCGATTCTTTACCTCCAAAATATGCATACATAAAGCAACAACACCATATTCAATTTATGAATTGTTGATTTTAATTTAAAATCTTGTAAAAATATGTACATATTTATACAGTATCGGCCATAACTGAAGCACCCCCTCGTGAATTTTTTTCTTATTAGATTTTCTTTTATAAAAACAATGTTTTAAATTTCGACTATATATTATTTTCATTTGTTAATACATACATATACAATGTATATGTATGTATATTATACATACATATACATACATATTTATTATTGATAAACAAATACTTTTAAAGTTAATTTTTCTATAAGAGGTAACTAAAAATCAAAAAATATTTTGAGGTAGAGAATGAAACGGACAAAACTAAAGCACCCCTTCATGGATATAATATACAAAAAAATATATTAATTAATATTTTGTTGCAAATCCTTTGTTTTGGATTACACAATCACATCTCTTAGGCATAGAAGATATTAAGTTTTTATGGTGTCGTGCAATATTCCTCCCCAGGTTATTTTAACTGCTTGAAATAAATCGTGAAAATTGCGATCCTTATTTCGGCAATTTTCACGTTTTATTTTCTTATTAACAATGTCCCTCAAGTTCTCAATAGGATTGAGATTGGGAGATTGTGGAGTCCAATTAAAAACTTGAATCTTATTGCTCTGTAGCCAAGTCTTACAAACTTTGGAGGTGTGCTTAGGATCGTTATCCTCTTGGAAGCTCCCTATAAGTGGCATCTCTTCACTGGCATAAGGCAACATTACATCTTTCAGTATATCACGGAACATAAACCGATCCATAATCCCATCAATTTTATGAATTGGCCCAATTCCATGACCAGAAAAGCAACCCCAGATCATTACATTGCCTCCTCCTTTTGGTCTGCGGACATGCCTTATTAAATCGGAACTTTTTAAGTTGTATTTGGATTCGTCAGAGAACAGTACTGTCTCCAATTATTGGACACTCTAGTCGATGTGGGCTTTGGCAAACTCCAGTCTAGCTTTCTTGTTTTTAGCTGATATAAAGGGTTTTTTTTGCTGGTCGTCTACTGAATAAATCGGCTTCTAATGCTCTTCTACGGATTGTTCATTCGCTAACGTATAATCTTAAACTTGTTCGTACTTTACTAGCTGATGCTGTAGGATCTTTATACCTTACACCACCATAGTGGGGAGGGTATTATGCGTTTGTGCAGATGTTTGTAACGCCCACTTAAAGTATACCGATCGACTTAGAATCACGATGTCCGTCCGTCCGTCTGGTTGGCTGGACGGCTGGCTGGCTGTCCATGTAAACCTTGTGCGCAAAATTGCGACCTGTACAATTTTGAAAATATTTCGATCAAATTTGGTACATATTACTTTTTCGACCCAAGGACCAAGCCTATTGAAACTGGCTGAAATCGGTCCATTATTTCACCTAGCCCCCATACAAATGTCCCCTCGAAATTGGTCTTTATCGGTCATAAATGTTTAATTTATCTATGTATCTACACAAATTTCGCTCCAAATAAGTTTTATATATACAAAATTCATGTCACAAAATTTTGTTACGATCGGTCCATAATTAGTCATAGCTCCCATATAGACCCGCTTCCGAAAATCACTTTAGCGTGCATAAATCGCTTAAAAATGTTGGTATACTCACAAAATTCAACATAGTTAACTTTAATATAGACATAAATCACACGACCTAATTTCAAGGTGATCGGTCCATAATTGGTCATAGCCCCCATATAAGGCCTACTTCCGAAAATCACTCATGAATATAAATTATTGATATTTTAAAAGAAAAATATTTTTACTCATTTACTTGGTGTAGGGTATTATATGGTCGGGCTTGACCGACCATATTTTCTTACTTGTTTTGTATTGCTCTTTTGATCAAGGAATCATAATATCGTGTTTTTTTTCGCGGACGTCCTCCAGAATGTACCGGTGATCTGCGACCAGTCTGCAAAAACTTTGAAATGAGCCTGGAAATAATTGATCTGTTAATTGAATATTATTTACTCAATTCATGTCGTGATAAACACGTCTTCCAGTCTTCAATAACTTTAATTTTAAATTCACTGGAATACTTTTTACTTGCCATTCTTTTTTTCAAAATAAACTGTATAAAACTTAAATTATGCACACTATGCCTGCCTTTATGTTTATCTTCTGGAATTTTTAAATGCATTCGTTGTGAGTTCCATTAACTTACATTGCAAATATGCAGTAACGTAGTCAAATTTTTAAACATCTTATAAGAGGGTGCTTTTGTTTTGTCCGTTGAGTTTTCTGTTTTTATATGATTTATCCTTAGTAATTTAAAAAATTATAAAGTTTACATTCATTTAAAAAAAAAATGGAAAATTACACTCTGATTTTTTTTACACAACAAAAACATGAACAAAATTTTTTGAATTTTTTTTTCATAATACAATTTCGTGAGACAAGTACATACATACTGTGAAAACTCACTTTAATTTATAAACAGAATCAGCAGTCTCAAAATTTATTGAGCAACCCTTCTATATCTGGATCAGCATAAACGACAATTAATATAAAACGTCTGTTATCAGTTCAGAATTGATTGAGACAGTCCAATAATTTTGTTTTAAAAATAATCTTTACATTTGTTGCTGTTTTTAATGGAATATTTCAAACACCTTTTACAGTATGTACCAGGGCAGTACAAATAAGAAAATTTATTATTTTTTTCTTTTTTTTTTCAATTATTATCTTAGTTTGTGCTCTACACACTTCAGACGTTACAACAGCACGTACATACATATGTTTGGAAAATAAAACTAGAACTACATATTTCTAGTTTTGGCAGCTAGTTAAACTGTAAATAAAAATTATAAGAAACTATTGTTTGTTATCAACAGAGCAAATTACATACATACATATGTTTGTATATACATACATACATATATTAGGGAGTCATTCGAATAATAATAATTCGAATAATCGAAGAAAAATATTTTTTATGCGAATGAACACAATTTTTTCAATTAATATTGGAAATTATTTAATCAATATTAGGTACTTAACATTTTTTTTAAATTTTATAAATCATTTTTGCTGGAAGTTGAATCTTCTTAAGAAGCCAAATATATGTACATATGTGCGTTCCATCTATTTACATTTTTGGAAACGTACTAGATGTAACATTCTGTGTAAAGTCGGAAACATTATACAAACCTGTTCATTTCCGAGAATTTTATAATTCTAAAGTCAAAAACCAGTAATGTTTTTCGTAATAAGCCGTTTTTATAGACTTTTTTAGCTGCGTTTTAAAAGAAGTATACAATAACAACGTTTATTAAGTACTAGCTGACCCGACAGACGTTGTCCTGTCCATGTTACAAAAAAAGGGTTGTGTTCGATTTGTGAATTTGTGAGAAGCGGTTTGAAAAAGGTAAAAATAGTTAAAAAGAAAAAAAAAACGTATTTTTGAATGATAATTTTTATTCATATAGGACATAGAATAAAATATACATAGAAGCGCTACTGAGAGACAAAGAACCTAAGTTTGTTGTCAAAAACCTAAGTCTTGCAACAACAGAATACATGTAAATCAATGTACATATTTTAAGTTTTTATACAAGTAATCGAATTTTGGTGTGAAAAATGAGTGATCAAAGATCGAGCTCCTTTTCTTGATTAAACGCTTATTGCCCAAGTTATTATCGATATTGTGAGTTTTTATATAAACAAATCGATTTTTGGCCAGAAATATGAGTGATCACAGATCGAGCTCCTTTTCTTGATTAAACGCTTATTGGCCAAGTTATAAGCAAATTTAGATATTTTGAGTTTTTATATAAAAAATCGATTTTTGTTCAGAAATATGAGTGATTACAGATCAAGCTGCTTTTCTTGATTAAACGCTTATTGGCGAAGTTATTAGCGATTTCAGATACTGTGTGTTTTTATATAAAAAATCGATTTTTGGTCAGAAATATGAGTGATCACAAATCGAGCTCCTTTTCTTGATTAAACGCTTTTAGGCCAAGTTATTATCGAATTTAGATATTTGGAGTTTTTATATAAAAAACCGATTTTTGTTCAGAAATATGAGTGATCACAGATCGAGCTCCTTTTTTTGATTAAACGCTTGTTGGCCAAGTTAATAGCGAATTTAGATATTTTGACTTTTTATATAAAACATCGATTTTTGGCCAGAAATATGAGTGATCACAGATCGAGCCTTTTTTCTTGATTAAACGCTTATTGGCCAAGTTATTAGCGAATTTAGATATTTTGAGTTTTTATATAAAAAATCGATTTTTGGCCAACGCAAATAGAAACACTCATCGTATCTCGGATGGACCTAATGTGTCGTTGGAAAATAAATGGGGGAAACCTGGAACTGGAATTCCTTGTTTCCGCCGTTGAAATTTCTTTGACGATTGATTCCAAGTATAATATCTTGGCATTTCGGAGTATAGCAGCGTTCGGGCAAATTTATCATTCCGTCACATATCAATAAATCTGGTCACTGTTGTAGATGGCGGTCGATCAAACATTTTCCAGATGTGCTGCTAAATGAACAACCGTTGGATATCTTTCATGAATGGCAAATGAAAAAATGTGCCAAATGGCTTCGTTACTGCTAACATAGCGGCCCATATGAAATTGCCATGTCACTACCTTTGGTCACATATTTACAGATGCATTTGATAAGTGGGCGTATTAGTGAGCGTAAAAAACTTTTGTGGAATATTGCGAACATTTAAAAAAAAAAATAGCCAAATCGGTCCAGGCGTTCTGCGATTTTAGATATATCAAACAAAAGTGGGCGTGGTAAATTTTTATTAAGAATTTTACTACGAACATTTAAAAACAAATTAGCCAAATAGCCGTTTTCCGATTTTAGATAAATCGAAAAAAGTGGCCGTGGTATTGGATAACTGCGAACATTTCAACAAAAAATTTGCCAAATCGGTGTAGCCGTTTTCCGATTTTAGATAAGTCGAAAAAAGTGGGCGTGGTCAATTTTTCATTCCGTAAAAACCTAAGTTGAACTATGACCAATATTTAAAAAAAAATTGTCTAAACCGGTCCGGCCGTTCTCAACTGATGCAATTACCAACGAACGACAATTACGTTATTAATGCAAAAATCAGGTATAAACACAATATTTTGCCATTTAAAAAATGTGTGGTCAAAATTGTGAAAACTTTTTAAAATGGGTTAACTTCTTACTACCTTCAAATACACAACACAATGGCCCATAATCATAGTCAGAAATAAAGAATACTTTAAGAGAATTAAACTCGACTTTACTCTAGAGTGGACTTTAGGTCTATCATAGACAAGTTAAAGTATTCTTCTGACGTTGAAGTCGACTTTAAATATAAAACTACCTGAAGCTGTTATTAACTCGTTTAACAACAGCATCAGCTGTTCTTCACCAAGTAAAAAAGTTCGGCAGAAAGTAAAAAATGTTTAAGTTACAAGATATTGGTACAGATTTTGCAATTATTGAACAGTTATCAATAAAATTAGTACCAAAATATTCTAATTATGATATTCATCTTATATATATTTTATTTTTCCACTACAAACAACTTTTTTTCTTTAGTTGTCCCGGTTACTTTTATTGTATGTCAGCTGTTCAGCGTTGTCACTTGTCTGTATTTTGTTGTATATTGTATGAAAACATTTTCTACATTTGCGGTGGCACCCAGTTAAAGTCGGTTCAATTTAAAACATACTTTAATTTTGACTATAGTTGCAAAATAATTAAAAGCCGGTTTTTATTTTAAAGTTGTTTCTAAAAAGAACCGACTTTAGTGTTTGACTATGATTATGGGCCAATATTTTTAAGTTTGCTTCCTTTAAAAATCAAATTTTGATCAGCACAATTGAAATTGACAAGGTTTTTATGTTTTTTAAAGTTTGGGGTCATTTTAACCCCAAATGCCATTAAGGGTTAATTTCCATTTTTGTGCTGTTAATGTAAATACTAATGAAAATTCACCCAAAAATAAATAACATTTCGCTATCTTTAAATTATAAATTCCAAATATTGACGAATTTGACCTTTGACCTTCATGATTTAAGGTTTAACGTTTTCCAATTTTAGTAAAACGTTCGTAGTATATTTAGAATTATATGGACTATAATATTCTGAATAGGTCTTACTTCAAATTCTTAACAGTAAGCAAATAGAGCTCATTCGCCAAAAAATGGCCAAATAATTGGTTTTTCTCGAAAATTTCAAAATTTAAATCGCAGGTACGGAAAAACTATAAGAGATATTTTCATAATTTTTTCATATTTTTATTCCCTATTATATTCTCAATAAATCCCAATGAGATGATAAAAAAATTCTGAAATTTGTTTAACAAAATTTTGAAAAATATGAAAATGGATATTTGAAACTGCCGTTTAAAAAAATTTATTTTTTTGTTCATACCTAAGAATAGGTTAACGGTATCCTACGAAGACAATAACTCATATACAAGTAAATATGGATATGTTTTAAGTAAAAATGAGCTTTAATTTTAATATTTATCAAAATATGTTGAATTTGTTCCTACATATCTTGTTCTAGTGGCCTGAGATACATTAATGGCCTGGGGTATTTTTAATAACTTTAATATTTTTTGACTAATTTCTGTTTTTTATATCTAATTAGAACGACAATTAAGTACACATTTCTATTCTTTTAAATTAAATTGCAAAAGTAATTTCTTAATGGCAAAATTTTTACAAAAACTGAAAAAATATGCATTTTTCCCCTTGTAAATGCATCTCAAAACTTCAGAGGGCTTGCGGCACGTCTTAACCCCAACCGATTTACATGATGATGAGAGTGGCCAAAATCCAACTTTCGTTTATTAAGGGCCACCGTAGTATATATAGTATATGATTTAATTGGAATAGCAATGTCAAAATTTATACTTACGCTACAATTTGGTTGATAAAAAAGTTACTTTTGGTTCAGATACATTAGGATCGTTCATTATGGTTTTCCATTCAGACATAAAATTTGCTTCAGATACAGAAATTGCAAAAATTTCAATAAAATAAATGTTCATGAAAATCGTAAGATAGAGTATATTGAATATATTACCTTGATATAAATTGAACCTAACCTATAAATTGATGTAAAATAAAACTCTATAAATTTCGGCCGATAAGTTTTTTATTCACTGTATGAAATTATTGTTATTCATAAAATTTCGATTATTTCGGTAACGGTGTTTCAGCGGTAACTACAAGTTTAGACGTTTTGGTAACAGTAGTCGTGATGCAATGGTAGTTTAGCTATGATGGGAAATTAGCGGTAACGGAAGCCAACTTTATTTTATAATAAAACAGTTAAAATTGTTCAATCATAATCAAACATTTTACATATACTTAGTATGAATGTATTCTAATACGAATTTAGCATTCTTTAAATATTTTGTTACATTTATCAAGTCTTTGTTTCTTTAGAAATCAATATTAATAGCATTTGGAACTGTAGCAAAAAGTTAAAGGAAAAATAAAGAATAATTAGTTCGTATTATTTTAATACAGTATTTACATATGTATGGTTTTAAAAGCATTATCATTTATGTAGATCGAATTAATTTACAAATTATTGATGTTTTTGAACTTTGCCAACAATATCGCTCCAGAATGTGCCATAACTTTTTAAAACGGTGCCACTGGAAAATAAATATAAATAAAGAAACATAAATAAATACATGTTTAAGCTGATAATTGAAAAATACATATATTGAAATCTTTTCAGTTTTAAAAAGTCATGCTACTAAATTAATAATCTGTATTACAA
Organism: Calliphora vicina; assembly: GCF_958450345.1. Lineage (NCBI taxonomy): Eukaryota > Metazoa > Arthropoda > Insecta > Diptera > Calliphoridae > Calliphora > Calliphora vicina. Next base: position 170,103,261 of record NC_088780.1, read on the forward strand.
ATAAATAAACATAATTGTGCATATGTATGTGTGTATCAGAGCTGTAAATGAATCATTCTTTTTTGATTTTAATTCATTATGAATTAGCTAAATTTTGAATTAATTCATTGAATTGAAAAAATGAATTGAATGAAATTTGAATCAATTCAAACGAATTAGGCAGAAATGAATTTCAATTCATTTCCAATTCAAATGAATTTGTAAAAATGAGTTGCAATTCATTTACAATTCATTTGAATTGAATTGATTTTGAATTAATTCAAATGAATTAGAAAAAAGAATTAGCAATTCAAATGAATGATTCAAAAATGAGTTGCAATCAATCAAATTCAAGAGCAGATCTCTAGGGGGAATGAAAGATATCTCCTACCAAAATGAAAATATCCAGTACAAAAATTGAAAAGCCTTGTCCTGTATACGCTCAATGAAAACATGGTGTTTGGAGTTTATTTCTTCAAGAACTGATTTTTATTTAATATTCAAGAAGCAATTAATAATTTTTGAAATTTTGTGACCCACGACCACCCAACAACAAACTTTTTGCTAATATTTATATTATATTTATTTCAAAAAAATAAAACTATCTTCCAAAAATAATCAAAAATCAGGAAAACTAACAATGTATGTAGTTCAAAACACAATTGAGTTTCATAAATAAGGCTAATTAGATTTAATTAGAATGCATCATTCACCTTAAACAACAATAGCTTTTCAAAATTATCATCTGAAAGAAATCCATGTTTAGGGATGTTTAGAACAGAGGCGTACGAAAATAATCTTTCAACACCAGGTAACGGCGCATTATATTTAAAGGAAGACTTCTTAACCGTCGATTAATTATTCTGCATACTTAATAACATTGAAGAATCTGCTAAATATGCTGCGAATTTCGCGTCGGAGTTGGAAATGAATTGATAATTTTTTTTTCTAATTCGTTTGAATGAATTCAAAATCAATTCAAATGAATTGTAAATGAATTGAATTAATTCAAAATCAATTCAATTCATTTGAATTGGAAACGAATTGCAATTCATTTTTACCAAATACATTTGAATTGACTCAAATTTCATTCAATTCATTTTTTTGTGTGAATGATTCGCGAATTAATTCAAAAATGAGTGATTCATTTACAGCTCTGGTGTGTATGTACAATTATGTTAAAGGTATTTACAGACGACAATAACTTGTATTAATACATTTTAAACCTAAAATATTATTAAATCCTTCATTTACTATTTATTGATGTTTTTCTGCAAATTGTATTTATTTTTTATATTTTCTTAACAGTTACCTTTGGCCCGACCGACCATTAAAAAAGTTCCTATTAATAATATTAAAAAACCAAAGCAAAACTAAATTGGAAAACAAATTAAATAAAAAATGGATATCGACAATAAATGAAACCTGCGACACAGCTATGAGCCAAGCCTTGATTTTGTTTATGCAGTCGCCAACAGGCTCTGAGGGCGGCAAACAATTAAGGTCCAAACAAAAATCTTACCGCTAAAAGGTGGGATCCGTGTCACTCGAAAATATTATCAAACTTATTGAGGAAGTTGAGGTACGCTAAGATATTTTATGCCAAGAGGTCGCAGATGCCATCCAGGTAAGTTTTAACGATTGCAAAGGAAAATGGGAAAATCTCCGCACCTCTTTCAATTGCATTTTGCAAAAATTCAGAAAAAAAGTCAGACCAAGGTAATGATGATGATCAATTTCAAATTGTTTGTTTCAAATGATTTGACAGTTCTGGCAATGTCTAACAACGGATCTGGCAATTTTTATCATACAACAATCTGACAACAGTGTGAACTGATAATAGGTCTGTTCATTTACTTTCCCAGTAAATACTTGCAACGAGAGAATAAAATCAAAATTTACAAAATTACTCTCTTAAAATCTCAAAAATAGTAAAAAGTAAATGAACGCTTTTCCAGTAACAATTGTTTTATACACACAATTTTCATATTTTATTCCTTTTAAAATAGCTATGTTCAATAACTAAAAGTTGTTACTAGTTAGTAACAATTGTTACTGGAAAAGCGTTCATTAACTCAAAAAACTTGCAAGTAGAGAAAAAATCAAGAACGTATAAATTTTAGAGAGTGTTCTCTCGTTGCAAACTATTACAAGTTCTATTTTGAACTTATATTTCATATGTTTTGTGTTATTGTTTTTTTATTTACAATTTTATTTTTGTGGTGAAAAAATGTCAAAACAAAAGAATTTTCAATAAAATTGAAGAAAATGTTTTTTTCATTTAAAATATTTGGCGTAAAGTTAGCCTTTCAAAAAGTACAAATTCATTATACATCCTCTTAGAAAATTTTTAGATAACTTAAAAAGAATAAAAGTACTTTTTACCCAAAAAAAAATGCGAAAAATCGCCTTTTTTAATTTTTTTAAATTCAAATGCATGTAACTTTGGACTCAGCCATGATTTTTAAACACTTCTTTCTTTATTTGATATATAGATCTATTGTTAATCCTATAAAAGAAAAATGGATAAAATCGGGGAATGTTTGGAACCGCGGTCACCAAAAAACTGGAGTGGGGTGGGTAAAAATGTTGAAAATTAAATTTTCAAATGCGAATATCTCCTAAGCTATAAGAGATAATTGATCCTATGTATATAGGATCATTTTAAAAATTGAACATACCCGGCTTTGGGAACCCCTGGTTCCGCTCCTGGTGGGCTCATGAGGTCCAAATTCAAAACTTAAACTCGATTACACTTCCTCTTTGCGCATGGGTTTAGAAGTTACAGATTTATTTCCATCTTTTTTTATTCTCATACCACTGTGCGATGTTCAAAATCATGTATAAGACGAACTTCATGCTTTTCTTGCAACAAAACGTTAGTTTACAATATTTGTGTGTTTATCATTCGATTTATTAAATATTTTGCAACATTTACGTACGCGGTAATTAACATCACTTATATACATATGTATATTTTAAGTTCATGGCCTTCATCTATTTCAATGTAATCATTATAAATGTCATCCTCAATATCACTTTCGATGGCTGTTTCAAAATCACATTCTCCATCACATTCAACCCTACTTAAATCTAAGTTAATATTTTGATTATTAATTGCGATTCTTCTAATATTTTGCCAGCTAAATAACAAATATTTTATTCCGTACCTTTTATTTTCATTGGTTCAAGTCCTAAGTTAAAAATTTTGAAAGATTTGTTTTTAGAATTGTAACTTCTTGCAGCAATTTATATATATTTATAGAAGTTTTATTCGATTATTCTTTATAAAATTGTTCGAATAATTATTCGTAAGAAATTATTCGATTAATCGAACGATCATTAGTCGAATGAATACCCTAATAAATATATAATACTTATAAGTACATGTAATCAATTTTTGCTGGTTATGTTAATTTTTTTAATTTCTAATAATATAAAATTATTTTACTAAGGGATTGAAATAATAATAATGAATCTAAGAATTAAAGAATTGATTCAGCGTATTGCAATTTTAATTTGTTTTCATAAATTAACATAAATTTCAAGTAGTTTTTATTACCGCAATAGATCATTTTAGTAGGATTATTTAATGTCCATAAAAATTTAGGTCTAATTGCTCAATAATACCATGATTTTACACTGCGAAAAGCATTGAGTTGAATCCGCATACATGTACATACATACATATGTATTGAAAAGACAAGTTTTAATTAAGAAATATACAAAAAGATACTCATTAAAAGTGATATAATTAAAAAACAAATGAACTGCACTTTTTAGAACGCCTAGCAGTTGACGTCTTTCCATTCTAGTCATATTTACTTGCAACTACATATGTAGTTCTGAATATGGTGCACAAACTGATCTGATCAAGCTATGAACACTGTTCATTTATACATACATATGTATGTATGTATAGAATAGAAGATACTTACGTGAAATAAACACGTCCACGCTTGTTCTGTGGAGCTTTCCATATTAGTTTCGCCGCAAGTTTGTCGCGATTGTCACCGTGTGTTATGGCCGAACATTCTGGTATAGTGTTTGTATTCTCACTGCGTTGCCACTCCCCAATCCATTCATTCGAATTAGCATCGCGTGCTTGCAAGAAAAAGCCACGGAACAGTTCCTGTTTGCCATGCGGATAAATGACCACTACGATCGTACGTAAACACACACACATAAACACACACAGGAAATAGGAAAATAAAAATAATTGTTTAGTTAATCACTTTTGCGCATCTGTAAACAATCTCAATGTCTGTCTACCTGTAACTTCCTGACCAGGATTAAAAGATTCTGTATTGGCCACTACTTCGTAGGGATTCTTGTCGAGCGGTTGAGAACGTGCCTGGCCATGATTTGGTTGATTCGGACGTTTCTTGACACATGTATCTGAAGGAGCACCGTCCGGAAATGATTTCACCACTACGATTAAATAGAAAATGCTTAATATTTGTATGGCACTTGGAAAATTCATTCTTAATTTATTTCGACTATTTTAATGGACACAACAAACGCTAATGGTTTCTTTTTTTTTGGTTTGATTTTTGATTGCAGAAAAATTCCGATGCGCGTTAAACAAAATCTGTATTGAAAATCTTTTTACTTTGCCTTAAGGCCTGGGCTTTTATTAAATATTTTCGTTTGGAATTGAAGCTTTGATTTAGTTGGTGGGTACCAAATATAATCATAGTTAAAGCTTGAGTTGTGACGTGTTTATGGCATAAACACACACACACTCCAACTCACAGAATCGATGATAAAAAAGCTTTTGATTTTACCTTTTTGCCTTTTAGACAAATTGGCAAAAAGTGCAGCAACGATCAAAAAACTTGTCATGTCAAGAAATGGTTCTGCTTTTGCATTATTTTTTCTTTTGGAGGAATTCATATTTAGCAACTAAATCTTGTGTGTAAGAAACAAATCTAATGGTGTATTTTCCAAGTTTTGGTCATTTATGTACTATGATTTTTTTTCTTCTTAAAATGTAACCAGTTTTTAATTAATAAATTTTGTACTCCTGCGGAAATTACTTTAGCGCGACATCGTTTAGTTGCATTAAACTGAATTTGAAATATAAGAAATAAATACTCGTACATAATGTATGAATGTACATTAGGGTGGCCCTTAATAAACGAATGTTGGATTTTGGCCATTCTCACCCCCCCAGTTTGGTGAATTATCCTGAAAAAATTGTGGGTAAATCGGTTGGCGGCACAGCTCTCTGAATGCATTTTTTCAGTTTTTGTAAAAATTTTGCCATTAAACAATTACTTTTGCAATTTAATTTAAAATAATAGAAATATGTACATAATTGTCTTTCTAATGAGACATAACAAACAGAATGAAATTGGTCAAACAATTTTATAGTTATTAAAAATACCCCAGGTCATTAACGTATCTCAAGCAACTAGAACAAGAAATGTAGGAACAAAATTAACATATTTTGATAAATATTAAAATAAAAGCCCATTTTTACTTAAAATATATCCATATTTACTTGTATATGAGTTTTTGTCTTCGTAGGATACCGTTAACCTATACGCAGGTATGGCCAAAAAAATTAAATTTTTTTAAATGCAATTTCAAAACTCCATTTTCTAATTTTTCAAAATTATGTTAAACAAATTTCAGAATTTTTTTTATCATCTCATTGGGATTTATTGAGAATATAATAGGGTATAAAAATATGAAAAAATTATGAAAATATTTCTTATAGTTTTTCCGTTCGAGAAAAACCAATTATTTGCCCATTTTTTGGCGAATGAGCTATATTTCCTTACTGTTATACATTTTAAGTAAAACATTTTCAGAATATTATAGTCCAGATAATTCAAAATATACTACGAACGTTTTACTAAAATTGGAAAACGCTAAACCTTAAATTGTGAAGGTCAAAGGTAAAATTTTTCAATATTTGGAATTTCTCTTGGAAAGATAGCGAAATGTTGTATATTTTTGGGCCGATTTTGATGGAACTTAACAAAAATATAACATAAAGCCTTGTATTTACAAAAAACAGCAGAAAAATTAAAATTAACCCTATATAGCACTTGGGGTTAAAATGACCCCAAACTTCTAAAACCATAAAAAATTATGATTTTAAAAGTTTGGGGTCATTTTAACCCCAAGTGTCATTAAGTGTTAATTTCCATTCTTGTGCTGTTATTATAAATACTAGAGTTTATGTTATATTTTTGTTAAGTTTCATCAAAATCGGCCCAAAAATATACAACATTTCTCTATCTTTCCAAGAGAAATTCCAAATAGTGAAAAATTTGACCTTTGACCTTCACAATTTAAGGTTTTAGTAAAAAGAGTAAAAAAGAGTATATTTAGAATTATCTGGACTATAATATTCTGAATATGTTTCATTTAAAATTTATACCAGTAAGGAAATATAGCTCATTCGCCAAAAAATGGGCAAAAAATTGGTTTTTCTCGAACATTTCGAAATTTAAATCGCAGGTACGGAAAAACAATTAGAAATATTTTCATATTTTTATTCCCTATTATATTCTCAATAAATCCCAATGAGATGATAAAAAAAATTCTGAAATTTGTTTTACAAAATTTTTAAAAATTTTAAAATGGAGTTTTGAAACTGCCGTTAAACAAATTTTATTTATTTGGTCATACCTGCGAATAGGTTAAGGGTATCCTACGAAGACAAAAACTCATATACAAGTAAATATGGATATATTTTAAGTAAAAATGGGCTTTTATTTTAATATTTATCAAAATATGTTAATTTTGTTCCTACATTTCTTGTTCTAGTTGCCTGAGACACGGTAATGGTCTGAAGAAGTTTTAATAACTTCAAAAATGTTTGGACCAATTTTTGTTTTTTATGTCTCATTAGAACGACAATTACGTACACATTTCTATTCTTTTAAATTAAATTAAATTGCAAATGTAATTTTTTAATGGCAACATTTTTACAAAAACTGAAAAAAATGCATTTTTCCCCTTGTAAATGCATCTCAAAACTTCAGAGGGCTTGCGGCACGTCTTAACCCTAACCGATTTACCTAAAATTGTTTAAGAATGATTTTTTTACTAATGTTCACCAAACTGGGTGGTGATAATGGCCAAAATCCAACTTTCGTGAATTATGGGCCACCCTAATATACATACATACATATTTATTTAGATACTCGTGCATACAATACGTTTTAACTGGGTCATACATTAACGCCAGTCAGTATTTCATACTATTAGCCGGTCAGCTAACCAACCGACCAGCCAGCCAGCGTGTCAGCCAACCAAACAACCAACTAACCGATAATACATGCTTACTAGAAACAAACTTTGTACGTACGTACTTACATACGTACGTACATTCATAGATACTAAATAGATACGTATTGTGTAATTATAGTCTGTATTTTTGGAATTCCTTACATATGAGTTTGAGTACATATTTTTAAGATAACTTACCTACATACATATGTATGTACATATATATGTATGCACTTATGAACATTAGACCTGCTCTTAACAATTCGAGTTCTTCTTTAGTATCCCCCCGTCTTGACTAGACATCAATTTGTTTATACAGCGAACGATTTCCGCACATGAATTAAGTTTCTCGTGAGGACGGACAACTCTTGTCAATGTTATGTTTTTGTTCGAACAAAGTTGTCAAGAAAATTATTCACACAACTATGTTGGACATAAAATGTAATTTTCACATATAGGCTAAAGAACACAATAAGATCCATCCAAAGCAAATAATTTTTTGAAGGGCAGATCTAATGAACATACACTCTGTACACAAATAACTTTAGCACTATTTATTTGTGCTAATATGTACCTTGCTAATGTTGTACCGTTACTTTATATTTTAAAAACAGTTGTTCTAAATTACTCTCTGACTTCTTGTCAGACAATTAGAGTTTTTCTTTTCCTGCACTTTTTTAATTTCCCGGGAAATCGGAATTGATTTTGAAATTTCCCGGAATCCCGGGAATTCCCGCCGATTTCTAATTTTGTTTATATGCAAACCTGTCACCATTTGTCATTTATGTATATCGAAATGCCTTCTATTTTCATTAGATTTTGTTCCAATTAATTCTGTTAAATTGAAAAAAAAATAACCATTCTTGCTAAATTTGATCAAGTTGTATTCGTATTGATGGCTTTATTTGTAATAAATCGACGCTCTCTTCCCCTAAACTTTTGTTTTGTCCACCAGTTTTATTTTTCCCATATATTTATAGCGGAAATCAGTCTTCGTTGCAAACTACCCTGTAAATCTTTCATTTGTTGCAAATGCTATATTAGCGGTATTCACTGTTAAGTGCGAATGGTCTAGCATCATTGCAAATGCAAAATTTTACCGTAATCCAATAACAAAATACACACAAAAACATTTACAATTTTGCATTTGCAATGATGCAATACCATTTGCAGTTAACACTGAACTCCGCTATTGTGTTGTTGTGCTACTGCAAAATATAGCACTTATGCTAGATTTACAAGGGTTTACAACGAAGAGTGATTTCCACTTATGTGCTAATCAATTAATTGAAAATTATTTTTTCGCTTCTATTAAACTTTTTAGCAACGCTACTATTTTAACATTTTCGGTACGCAAATCCACTTTTTCCTTGCTCCTTTTTACTTAAAATTATTCAACGAGACATTTTAAAGAAATTGTAAGGAAAAATCAGAATTTTCAGTAACGTTTCCAGTATAATTGTTTGATCACCGCACAGAGAAAACAGATTCGTGTTCACTAGCACATTCATAATCTAGAAATAATCTATCTTCCAAATTATATGGAAATATAGGTTCGTGAAGCACAAAAAACATTTTGTGATTAGTTTGTACTGATGGATACGCTGTTTGGATATTTGATGTGAAACCTATTTAATAAAAAAATTATGAAGAGATTTTGTGTACCAAGTTCGAGCTTACTTAAATTTGGGACTTACATATTTCAACTTCCCTTTGAAATTGCTCCCCACCCCATTTTGCTACACACCGCAAATTTATTATTTAATTTTTGAAACAAATAAAACATAATTATTGTAATTCTAATAATTACGTTTTTATTTTCATATAATATGAAATTGTATGTTAACATAAATTACACATTCTATATCATAATTTCCAAAAACTATTTTCCCCTTTTCAGTATCTGGCAACGACTTTCTTAATTGTTTACAAAAATCAAACATCAAAAAATTCCAATAAACTTCAAAATTATTTTTGTGAGAGAGAACCCTGTATATTTGAATCATGGCAAATAGTTTTGTTGAAGTAATAATCAAAATATATAACATAAGGGTAACATAGAGACGAGACGTAATTGTCAAAAACCTAAGTCTGTTGTCAAAAACCTATCTCTGGCAACAACAAAATACATGCTAGTCAATGTATTTTGTTGTTGTATCAGACATGTGATTTGTTGTATTTTTGTTTGACAAATCGGAGTGTCTCGTTTCTATGTATAATTCTCTATGATATATAAACTAACCAAGTTTTTAGAACTAAGTAAAAAATCGGCATTTTTGGAGCAAAAATCGCGAAATCGGCACTTTGCCCCGATAGACCAGTCGATACTGTGCTGAACAATTAATCTGAGGGTTGCGGGTTCGATTCCCGTCTGAGACTCTGGGTGTTACTACAGACAAGCAAAACGCTTCGCAGTTTGTGTTGTTTTAAAAAAAAAAAAATTAAGGTATAAATCTGGCAGGCCAGACTCTATATCATACACACATTGAAAAGTGAATGAGTATTGTGCGCAACAAAAATAAAACGAATGTGATCGAATATACGATCCCAGCAGTTAAGCAAGTAGTCAATGTATCCCTTAAAGACAGTAATTGTCACAAATGTCCTACCACTTGGCTGACTCCATTTTATATATTTTGGTCATTTGACACGTGTGTGCACTTTGTATTGCAGAGAGAAGACATCTCTAAGTAATCTGGAGTGTAGTCACTTTAAACGTTTTGTGAGTATATAATTCTCATACAGTTTATTTTTGATTAAGTATACTGATATCCCATGTAACATAGCATGAAGTCAATAGTCACTTTAGTGTCTCTTAGTAACATATGGTGAAGACACTTCAAACTTTTTTTTGTACTGCACTTTATTTTATCCACCAGAAGCGTTGACTACTTTCGATCAGCTATCCGATAGTCACATTGTAATCTAAAGGGTCAATTGACCCCCTGCTTAGGACATGCAAGTGTTAAATTAACTAGTCAAGTAGCTGATCAAGTAACCAGTTACAAAGCTAGCCAAGTAACTGACGCTATGTAACCAGTATGTGAATCCAATGCGTTGCCTATTTTGCACCAGCTATTAGACAGTCCCATTGTAATCAAAAAGAGACAATTGACCCCCTGCCTAAGACATGCCCGTGTTAAAATGACTAGTCACGTGGCTATTGAAGTAACTAGCACCCACCCTAAATGATGGGTAAAACACTAGTTCGGTACTGTCTCCTAGAACTGCTGGGATGCTACCATGCCCTGCCGCGTATATGTATGTTTTACATTTTCAATGCTATGACAGTTTGCAAAATTAAATTTATTTCAATTGTTGTTTCTTTACGAATGTCAATAAAATCTACCATTTCATTATTTTCCGTTGGTTGAGAACACCGAATTGCCATTTTTTATTTAATAACCGAATTTATCGATTACAAAGTGTTGGTTGTCATTTCCAAATTAACCAAAATTATATTAGTAAAGACACAAACCAACATTTTATAGTAATTGCAGCCACAATTCCACAACAATAACTGTATTTCAGTTCTAACAATTAAAAAACGAATATAATGTTGTTTAACGTAATTAAATTTTAATAATTACAAGCGATTTTCAATCAATCTGTTTTCTGTGTGCAGGACCAAGGAAACAATAAAGTTCTATAATTATTTGACAGAGTGTATTTATGCAATATACATACATACTATGTACGTACAACAACACAGCTAACTAAATCAGCTTGTGGTGTTTGAAAATCGCTTCAAACTGTGTTATGCATAAATAGAATATGTAGTACGAAACCTCTTAGGGTCAGTTTTTTTAGAATTGTGTGTTAAAAATCACTTTAGCCGTAGGTTTATAACTAAACTTTTTCTGAGAAGTCAAGAAAGTTGGTAAAAACTTGGTGGTTTTCAAAATTTTTATGCAATGACAATTTATAAAATATTTGACCAATTCACAATCTTGTGTAAATGGTCTTGCATTATTTGTACAATATATAGAAATATATACAGAAATACACCATTACATAAATTTTCAATGCAAATACACAAGATTGTGAATTGAACTATTGGGGGTTGTCATAAAATCCAATCATATTCAGAATCGGTTTTGAAAACGACTGAAGAAGTACATTGGTTTCGTGAAATCGAAAGTTATCGGTTTTATATTCGATCTAGAATTAAATTCTTTATCGATTAAACAAACAATTACATTGGTCATCATAAGTCAAATATACCTTTTTTGTCGTTTTCAAAACCGAATCCGGCAATGATTAGATTCTATGACAACTACAACCCCGACTACACTAAAAAGAAGAGCATAGAGTGGGAGATACTTATACTCAGAATTTTTAATTTATATATAAAAAGTTTCTAATTGTATTTCAGAATTTTCCAATTGTTTTTCAGAAATTTTCATTTGTATTTCAGAAAATTCTAATAGCAATACCAATGGAAATTTCCGGTAAACAATTGGAAAATTATGAAAAAAAATTAGAAACTTTTTAAGTATAAATTAAGAATTTAGAAATACAAATTAACATATTTTAAACAACATTATGAGCGTTTACTGATCATGTTTAAAACTATATGTATGTCATTCTGTTTTCTGTATAATCTATAAAGTTAAATAAAGATATTAAGTTAACCTAAGTTTAAACGAAAATGTTTGTTAAAATATAAACCAAAACCGGCATTTAAAGATGTAAATAGTTTATTGCTTTATGAATGCGAAACTTACACCCATGACTATTTCGTAAAAGAATTTTTATTATTTATTAAATGCTGTCATTTGGATTTCATATAATGTGCAGTATTGTATTGTATAATATTAGGTTGAACCGAATGTTGTAACGAATGAAAGATGTATTTATTATTTGATGATTTCTATAAAAACCGCTATTGATTGTTCAAATGAACACAAATAAAATACAAAAAAAATAATATGTTTAAGGATAAAGAAGTCGATGCTCCCAACTAAATTAACCATTGGACTATAGGAATGAATCAATAGATTTAACGATAAATATCTGCTTCTGTAGACTATCGATAATAGATCATCCAAAGTAGACTTGAAGCACTGTAAATAGAAAGAATGAAGTGAAGTATGCCTTATACCGGTAAAAACTTCATTCGACACTTGTCAAATATGTTTATTTTAATGGACATCACACAAAATGTTTATGCAAAAACTTCAATACGTAGGCGACCTATTTATGCGCTTATCTGCAATACAAACAATAAGTGAAAATAAATCACATAACACATTTGATTCAGTTTAATTTTTTTAATTAAAAAAGCGTATTTCGATAAAACAGGAAAATATTTGAATTCGTTATGTTGATATAACTAGAGTTTTTCACGGGAATTCTCGGGACGAGAAATCCCGGGAATTCCGCAGAATTTTCAATCCCGAAATCCCGGGAAATTGTGCGAGAATTCCCGGGAATTGTTTTCCTTAGTTTTATGTGATTTTTCGAACTTGACTTTCTCTGAAAGATGCTTAAAGCTCCAAAAAAAGTTCAGAAGATTCATACATCAAAAAAGATTTAACCCAAATTGACCAATAACAAGTTCATTACTCAAATTATTCCATGGCTCATGGCTGTCACAGAAATACATATATTCCGATCGAAACTTTCATTATTTGGGTATTTTGCTTTTTCACAAAGAGTAAAACGGAAATTTTTGGAATAAAACCACCTTCCGTGGAATTGTATTTTTTTTCATATTTCTTCAATTTTTAATTAACATCTTTACTTAATTTTTGATTTAATAAGAAAAACATTGCCAATTCAATATTAAAAAAAAATAAATGTTTTTTGAAAAATTAACAGAATTAATTGGAATCTAACAATAGTAGAATTAAATCTAATGAAAACAAGTAAGAGAGCTATATTCGGCTGTGCCGAATCTTATATACCCTTCACCAAATTATACTTTAAAATAAAAATTTTAAATATTTTTAGATAAACAAAATTTAAATTTTTTTCCAGTTGTTTTTTCGAAATTGTTTTTAAAATTTTTTTTTTAAATTTTATAATTTTTTTTGAATTTTAAAAATTTATTTTTTTAGTTTTTAATTTTTTGAATTTTTTAATGTGAAAAAAAAATTCGGGTTAAAAAATATTTTTTCCGATTTTGACCCATTGTAGGTCCAACTTACTATGGTCTTATATACGTCGTTGCACAGGTCTTTGAAGTATCTATCATTAGATATCCATATTGTCTATAATAATGATTTAGTAATCCAGATATGGGTCAAAAATAGGTCAAAAATCGATGTTGTCCTGGTTTTTTCCTTATATCTCAGCCATTTGTGGACCGATTTTCTCGATTTTAAATAGCAACCGAGCCGGAAGAATTTCGGAGATATAGATATTGTATCAATATATATATATCTTGATATTCATATATGTATCAATATAGCTATATCGACTCCGCTATCTATAACGATTCAGAATATATACACACAGCCTCAAAAGTGAGTAAACACCAGCAAATTTTTTGATTTTTTTTAAGATCATGAAAATCATTATAGTCCGACTTAAATCTTTTTTATTCACAACCGAATCTATTATTCAACCCAATCTCCAATAAACCGAAACTTTAAAATTTTAATCGATGGATAAATTTTAGAATTTTTATTATCTTAAAAAAATCAAATAATTTTAGGTGTATACTCACTTTTGAGGCTGACTGTATACTTTGTGGGGTCGCAAATGAAAAATGTAGAAATTACAAACGGAATGACAAACTTATATATACCCTTGCCACTCATGGTGAAGGATACTATTTGTCATTTCGATACAAATGACAAATAGTGACAGGTTTGTATATAACCGAAATTAGAAATCGAGTCAGTTTATCTCTTCATATTAAATTTTTATTGGATTTTTTTATTTGTACACATTAAAATCAAAGAATATTTTTAGATTTTTAACGAAGTCTATATTCTTAAAATTTAATAATTTGTTCTAGGCGGGAATTCCCGGGATCTCGGGAAATTTCAAAATGAATCCCGATTTCCCGGGAAATGAAAAAATGCGGGAAAAGAAAAACTCTAGATATAACGATGTCCATCTGTCAGGTATATCACGCATCCAAAACTTGTATTGTATATTATAAGTACCTAAAGTTAAAGTGACAGTTTAAATACAGAAATTATTTTAACCGACAGTATATAACTCTAATGTAACACATAACCAGACTTTGTGTTAATGGGGGATAGACGAGTATATGCTACCTTATTTGTTTTAACTAAAATGAGAATTTAACGAAATTCTGTCGTTTGTAATATGGATGTTCAAATCCGATGACCGATTTTTATTCTCTAAAAACGTTCAATGTTTGGTAGTACACTCCAATATACCCGGCAGCACATGAAACTAGAAGCACCTGTGACCACCATTTGGTAGTAATTTCACTAGTAAATGGTGATGCAGATGGTGTCAATAGACTCTACCGTAATGACATGCGCATGTTAAATACGACAATTAAAAGACTTGCAAGTAGGTTGGTGGGTAACCAATATTGGATTATTTTTTAAAAACACATTTTTCATTGTGGATGTGGGGCTGCAGGGTATGTTTGTGAATGAATATATAAGTATGTGTGTGTACCAGTGTTGTCAAAAGTTAAATAGGAAAAAAGTAAAAAGTAAAAAGTCCAAACAAATTTGGAAAAGTACTATACTGTGTTCTTTGTGACAATATATTGTTGTCTTACACAAATAATTTATATTTTAATATAATTTCAACATTAATTTAGTTACTGTAAACATGTTTATGTTCATCACAATTATAAATTTGAGTATGGTTAACCGAAACATAATTATTTTTCAAACAACTAAAGAGTTATAAATAGGCAAACATATTATATTAAGTACAATCATTTCAACTTACAAATAACCATTAGATAAATGTTAAGTTTCTATAAGTGTACTGTTCTCACCATTTGTAGTATGATTTTGCATTCGAGTATATTGTTTGTGTTTGTCTACGCTATGATATTTAAAGTAAAGTTTGAGTGCGTGTAATTCTCATTCAGTCTATAGTTTTATTTGTATAATATCTTTAGGCAAGGCGAATTCAAATAAGGTGGAGTCAGTCAAACAGCTGATTACTTTTTTCCGCTTGTTTGGTTCTAGCGTCTGTCAAAGCTTGTTTTTATATATCAATATCTACATATGCTTATTAACAAAATATTCACCCTTATCGTGGTTGGCGTAAACGTCTTACGCCTACGACTGTTTCGTACTAGATTAAAGATAAAATGCAAACTGTTTCTTTAATCTAGTATGAAACTGTCGTAGGCGTATGACGTTTACGCCAACCACGATAAGGGTGATTTATTTTTACACAAATAAGAAAAGCCCCCACTATTAAATTATCGACGCGTATCCAAAACCAAAACCGAAAACCGGCCAACCGATTTTTTCATCTTTGTAAACTCGACCGGTTCCGGTTTCCTTAAACATTTCGGTTTTTTGAAAAACCGATTTTTTAAGACGGTTAACCGGTTTTAATGAAATATATTTTGAAAAGCTCATTTAAACATATTTTTGGAAAATTTTGATATCATTTTTAAAAATAGCGCATTTTTCATATTGAATAAAAATGTAATATAAACCGGTTAACCGGTTTTTTTTGAAGACAAAAACCGAAACCGGATAATCGTTTTTTTTTAAAAGATAAAAATCAAAACCGGTTTTTTCAATAACACACCTTTTCGGTTAAATTGGAAACCGGTTTTTTAAATTTGTCGGTTTTTTTACACTCTGGTTTTTACCGTTTATTTCCTTTAAATAAACCGGATACATACTTTTGATTGCAAATAAAAGTTTGCAGTTAAAAGTTAAAATTTGTAACAACTCTTTATTTATTTAAAATGTACAACAACAATAGTTTTAATAGTCACTCAGTGTTTTTATACACGTTTATAAATTAGCAGAAATACAGACACACTTTATAATGTACAAGTATACACTGGTAGTGCAGTTGATGTCAGTTGACTTAACTATGCTTCAAAATAGACTCATCATTAACTACTGCAACCGCAGCCACTACTCAAAACTTGTTTATTCGAATTCTAGAGCTTTCAATGTTAATGTTATCAGCTTAAACATTTAGTGTTGCCGTACTTACAAACAATGCTAATAACCGCATGCTATCAACATTGTTGATAAGTAGAAGGACATGTTTATAAACATAGATGAATGTTGCAGACACACGTTACAGACCCTTAAATTAAAATCGCTATTGCAAATTTGTAACAATATTAAGTTTTAGGCCCTTATTTTGTAAATCACGTCACCAAAGTGATATTTATGTGCAAAGCAAAAACAACAATTCATACATTTCAAAAATTTGTTTTTGTTTTATGTACAAATTGTGAACCAAACAAACGCACAAAAATTCAAGCGTTGATTTGCCTTTCATAATTTGAAAAATGTGTACATAAAACAAAAACAAATTTTTGAAATGTGTGAATTGTTGTTTTTGCTTTGCACATAAATATCACTTTGGTGACGTGATTTATAAAATTAGGGCCTTACTACACATTTTTTTAATTTTTCATCTCTGTATTTTGAAATTTGGTAATACCAATTGTTGTTTTTGTAGAACTGCCACCACTTTGTATGCATTCGCATTGATCTTTAGGTATCTAAAAGCGAAGATCAATACATTTTAGTGAATTTATCATTAATATTTAAATTTATAAATTTGATATTTGTTTATGCCACATTCCGGCATTCTTGGTCTCCTCGTTTAGGCCAAATCGTATTTTAATTGATTTTAAACGCCCGACGGACGGACACTTTGTTCAAAAATGTTTTTGTTGGGAACAATCTATCAATCAATTTTCAATACCAAAATGAAAGTAAAGTATTATATCCTTTTGTAGGTGTGTTACAAACGGAATGCCAAAATCATTATACCCTCCATACCACCAAAAGGTGGTGGATATACAAATGCTGAATCTAGCTGTAATTATGATAAAAATTGGCAACACTGTTTCTTACTTGGCCTAAACACTCACAAGTTAAATACTTATTCACATTTCATCGTTATTTTCCGAGCAAAACCACAACAAGGATTATGTAGATGTAGAGTTAAAACCTGCAAAATGAACTTTGAATGAATGAATTCTTCTCTTAACAAATTTTGAAGTGAACATACATACATATGTATGTATGTATGTATGTATTTGTAATGTCTTCTTCTCCTTACTTGCAGTTTGTGGTGTTTAAATTTACATACAAATATTATTTTATTTGTGTGAAAGAAGAAGATTGAGTCAAACATGTTTTGTTCATTTCTTTTACTTTGTGTTTCTAAGAATATCAACAACAAACCAAAATGAAGTAGGAGGGGGGGTTTGTTTGTGAATGTGTTGTTGGTGTTTGTGTCAGTGGTTAGGAATAAAAAAAAAAATAACAAACTATGTCAAACTGCACGCTTTAGTATGTTGAAAAACAATGTGTTTGATTTGTTGTGATGTTCCTGCCACCGAGTAAATATTCTCAATCATAAGACGCATGCGTCAAAATTTTATGAAAACACGAGATTTGAAGAGCGAAAAATTGGCAGTATAGCATGCGGAAACAGGACATAAGTTCGCATTTCAATTTGGTTGAGGAAAATTCACATCATACGCTACCGTCACCATTCAGACGTAAGTGAGCTGTTACAACGCATAAACGTTTTGTTTTAGAAAACGGTTAAATTCACACAAAAATAAAACTTAAATTAAATACAAAAAAAGTAGAGTAAAAAAAAGAAGAAAAAGTAAAGAAAAAAAAACAAGGAGCCCATAAACTTTTTTATGATAGTGGCCTAAATTTAGGCAAAGTTATAAAAAAAACACAAATTTTACAAAATTTCCAAGGATTAATTTTAAACAACGGTAGTATAGTTATTTAAAAAAAAAGGAAATAAATTTAAAATAATATACTTAAATGTATGTATTATTTATATACATCAATGTATAATATACAAATGTATATGTATTATATTTGATATATGTATGTACATATATATTTATATACAATATACATGTATATATATGTATGTACGCACGCAGTATATAATATAATAATAATTACTTATGTCTGTCCAATCATCCATATACAACATATATCATAAATACTTAAAAAAAATTGGCTCAAACAAATTATACTAAAATTTAAAAAAAATCGAAAAAAAATCTTAACATTACAACATTAAATTGCCTCAAGAAATATAATAGAAACTATTAAAGTAATATAAATATATACTATGTATGTGTTAAAACCGTGCATTTAACTCTTTGTGTGTTTGGAAAATCGTTTAAAGATTTGAACTCAATAAAAGTGAAGAAAAAAAATAAAGAAAAACTCCAATATTTTCACGTGACGACGTTCTTATTGCTGTTTTTGCTATTTCAGTTGTTTGGAGCCATTCACATGCATATAAATATGCATAAATGTGTGTTTGTGAGTATTAAGGTGCCATGTCATGCCAGGCCAGGCCAAACCACTCCACGACATGATTTACTAGCTCCCATTGAAGTATTCTATACGTATTCGTAACTAAACATTGGAACACTTAAACCTCCTTTTCCTCCACCCCCCTTGAATAAGTATAAAACAAAACAACAATAACAAAAATACATACGTACTTAGTACTTTGTTAACGCTCTTTCTTACAATTTTTATTTACTCTAACCATGTAGATATACTACATACATACATACATGTGTATATGTATATATTGCCTAAATAATGACTTCTGGCGGTGTTATTTGTATTTTGTGAGTGTAAAAGTGGGCCTTTTTTCCAACGTATGATTCATAAAAACGCAAAAAACAAAAACAACACAGCCAGAAAAAAAAATACTAAAATAATAAAACAAAACAGAAGATACAGGAGTATTGATGGAAATAAATGAAATAAAAATCAAACAAAACAAAACAAAATGAAAACATATGTCCTTTTCTAAAGGCATACACGCACACAAACACCCTTTCTATATCCGTTTGAATTTAAATTGAAGAAAAACCGTCTCAGTATATTCATATCAATAATTTAAAAAGAAATTAAAAAAAATAAATATTCCCAAGCTATAATATACATAAATGCATGGAAAATTCTATATAATTCATACTTAGATCTCAGAAATACTCACAGTGCATTTGAGCTGCTAAAGCTTCTATCTTTTTATCTATTTATCTATACATATGTATGTGTTTATTTATTTATTTACTTATTATACGTAATACATATTTCTGCTGCTGTTTCACAATTTCACAACAATGATCATATATGGGCTTAAACAATGTAAATATATAGTAAATAATACTACATAAATAAAAAAATAAATAAAAGAACATTAAGCACATATGTACAGTAGGGTGACCCCAAAATAGTAGTTGCGGATGTTCCCAACTAGAATAAAACTTTAATTTATTCTAATTCAGCGTTTCTCAAAATTGTTTGTTGTGGCCTCAGTATTTGGTGAACTGGATTCATGAATAAAAATTAAATTTTTTCATGTATTGCCACTAGGGTATTCATTCGACTAATGATCGTTCGATTAATGGAATAATTTCTTACGAACAATTTAAAAATGGCCATTTTCGAATAACGAATAATTCGAACAATTTTAAGTAGAACAAGTAAGAGAGCTATATTCGGCTGTGCCGAATCTTATATACCCTTCACCAAATTATACTTTAAAATAAAAATTTTAAATATTTTTAGGTAAACAAAATTTAAATTTTTTTTCCAGTTGTTTTTTCGAAATTGTTTTTTAAATTTAATTTTCTTTTTTTTAATTTTAAAAATTTTTTTTTTTTAGTTTTTAAATTTTTTTTTAATATTAAGAGAAAAAAAATTTTTTTGGTGAAAAAAAAAATCGTTAAAAAAAATATTTTTTACGATTTTGGCCCATTGTAGGTCCAACTTACTATGGACTTATATACGTCGTTGCACAGGTCTTTGAAATATCTATCATTAGATATCCATATTGTTTATAATAATGATTTAGTAATCCAGATATGAGTCAAAAATAGGTCAAAAATCGTGGTTGTCCTGGTTTTTTCCTTATATCTCAGCCATTTGTGGACCGATTTTCTCGATTTTAAATAGCAACCGAGCCGGAGATATTGATGTATCATTCGTTTATGTAAGTTATTTGGGGGCTTCAGAAAGTTGATTTCAACACACAGATGGACTGACGGACAGACACATGGCTATATCGACTCCGCTATCTATAACGATTCAGAATATATATACTTTGTGGGGTCGCAAATGAAAAATGTAGAAATTACAAACGGAATGACACACTTATATATACCCTTGCCACTCATGGTGAAGGGTATAATAATCGAATAAAACGAATAAATGTTCATAGATATATATTTAAATTTATTAAATTGCTTAAAGTTTTTCATAATTGACTCACAAAAATTGTATTGTTTCTGAAATTCGACAAATAACTAAAGACAAAGGGACTTTCGATCACTGTAGATGAGTGTTCCGATAGCTCCTTCTATAAATATATAAATATTACTGTAAGAAGTTGCAATTCTAAAAACAAATCTTTCAAAATTTTGTAACTTAGGACTTCAACCAATGAAAATAAAAGGTACGGAATAAAATATTTGTTATTTAGCTGGCGAAATATTAGAAGAATCGCAATTAATACTCATTATATTAACTTAGATTTAAGTAGAGTTGAATGTGATTTTGAAACGGTCATCGAAAGTGATATGGAGGATGACCTTTATAATGATTACATTGAAATAAATGAAGGCCATGAACTTAAAATATACATATGTATGTATACAAGTGATGTTATTAACTGCGTACGTAAATGTTGCAAAATATTTAATAAATCGAATGATAAACACACAAATATTGCAAACTAACGTTTTGTAGCATGAAGTTCGTCTTATACATGATTTTGAACATCTTTGTCTAACATGGTAATAAACTTTTTGCGTATTTGTAAATGCGTCAATCATGCACTGCCTGACTTCAAATTAGCCACGTTCACTGACAATGATATCAAACTTTGGACAGATTCCCTTTATTGTGCAAAGATTCGGCAACGTTGATAGAGCTTGATGTATAATACAATTTGTTATAAATAATTTAGAAATATTGAATAATTAATTTACTAAAGAATTAGTTACTCAATTTAAAACCCGAATTGAAGAACGACATAAAAAAGATCTTGAGGATCATGTCCAACTAGCTCAAATTTTTTAAAGCATAGCTCCAAAACGGAAATTAAAGGGTTTGCTAGATAATTGTTTTGTAGATTGTTCGGGAGTTAATCTGATCAGAATATTTGTGATGCAAATTTAATGATGGACCTTGTTTTCGTTTTTTAACATTATCAATACTTGAATTGTTAACTTTAACGTTATTTTTTGTTTTTCTTTAACAAAATATTAAAAAACCGACATCAAAACTTCATTCAATTAGCATTCGAATAATTCGAATACCCTAATTGCTACACAAAAAAAAAAAATTAAAAATGAGTTTTAATTACGAAATTGATTATTCAATTAATAATTTATTTGAATTTGCTCCAATCATCAAAATGATAGCATTAATTAAATTTAAATTAATTAAATTAATTGAAATAATCAGGCCATTCACACATTTTGTTGGAATGGTTTCAATTCCGAAATTTTTATTCCGATCAATTTCGTTTTAGGTTCTTCAGATTCCGTGTAATTTTTTAATTCCAAAAATATTTAATAGTTCTATATTTCTGATTTTAATTTGACAAAGCAAAAGGGTAAAGAAAAACAAGAAAGAAAAAAAGAAAAAAAAATAATTACAAAGAAATAATCAATTCCATTTTGAAAACTGAAAGAGGTTTCATTCGGATAGAAATTTTCGTTTTACTTTTTCTGAACAAGCAAAATACGGAATTAATTCCACTTTCGATCGGAATGACATGCCTGAATATCCAATTGAAATATTATTAAAACAAGTAATTGAAAAATTCAACAGATTTCAAATAAAATTTTATGATTGAAATATTAAATCAAATAAGTTAATATAGTAATTGATGCAATTAATTACAAACATACATAAAACTGCACCCTTAAAAAATTATTACAAATTTCATTATTTTTTAAAATTATATTTAGCAGTATTTAACAAAAATAATTAATATTTTGTGAAAGAATCTTAGATAATTCTCAACACATAAGATATTGGAAAAGTATATTTAAATAAATATTCCAAGTTTTTGTATTGTTTTGAACTAAAAGTGGCTGTAAAATGTTCAAATTCCACACATACAAGAGCGTGGTTGCCATGAACAATTTTATAAACTGGTAAACAACCACCGTATTATTTGGAATCTAGAAACTAATTTTCCGAACTTGTCTCCCTTTAAGGATGAGGGCATCTCTGGAACGAAAAAATAGTGAATATTAAAGAATATTTATATCCTAAGGATTATTATTTCGTTTTGCTGCTCTGCACTAGTGCCTTATTTAATATTGATGTTTTTCTTCTCCCTTCGTTGACCATCAATAATCCAGGAATGGAAGTATAGAATATGAGTATATTTTGAAGAGTTGAAAATAAATTAATTAGGTCTTTGTATGACCTACCACTTATGAAACCTCTTTTAACCCGCAAAAATTATAGAATACGTCATCTTCATTTTTGAAAATATTCCCTATCAATAAATAAAAATAATTGAATTAATTAAAAATTTTATTAAAAGTAACTGAATTAAAACTTTAATTTAAATAATATAATAAAACGTGTAAGTCCAAATATATTCGCTTTGTTGCAATAATGTTAATTATTTAAAATTTGTACAAATAATTATTTTAAATAACTTGTTTTAAATTAATACGTTATAAACCTCAACGAATCATATCAACGAAACGGGTTTTTCTGTTTTTTGAAATTGCATCTAGTTCGAATTTTATTTGAATTTTTCGAAATCAATTTGCTTCTTGATAATCATAATCACAAATGTTGCAAGTATTTTAATTAAATTGAAATGTTTGTTCTATATAACAATGGAGAGCTTATTAATATGGGCATTTCATCATATTTTCATAGGGAAACAATCAAATTTAAATATGTAATATAAAGAAATTTATCATTTATTCATAACCCAAAGTCACTCAAGGGCGGGCCACTTTTCTCGTTTGAATATTTATAATGCACGTTTTTCTCGATACAAGTTCTTAAATAGAGACAGTATGCATTGACTTTTGATATCTAAAATCGTTCTGAGGGTACAAAGAGTCAAAAAAGAATCCATAAGATTGCAAATAAGTGTAAGTTTTTACTCTGCATTATCACATGTTTAGATGTCTCGTGCGACATTTAAAAATTCAAATAAAATAAAGTTCTGCATTGACTACAAGAGAATGCCACCCTTTTAAATATTAATTTTCCCTGATGTCTAATTACTTGGCCGACTCCAATTTACATATATATTTTTGCGTCGTTGGACATTTATGCACTTTTGTACTACAGATGCGGAGAAAATATCAGATCGCAAAGAAAATAAGTTTTGAAAAATTCAAATAAAATTCGAACTAGATTTCTAAAAACAGAAAAACACCCTTTTTTGGTGAATTTATATGAGGTTTGTGACATATTAATTTAAACTGCATAATTAATTACTTTAAATAATTGTATGTCATTTAAAAAAAAAAAAACAACCTAAATTACCAAAAATTACACAAAAAATCTGATATAGCATTAAAAACCATTCACGTGATACCAATATTTTACATGTTTCCTTTGCAAGAAATATGAAAAATCACAAAACCTTTAAATAGGACCTTTTTATCCTTTTGAAAAATGGTATCTTTAAAAAAAATAAACTTTCATAAACGGGGCCACCATAATGTACATCAATAAATAAAAAAAAAGAACATTAAGTACATATGTATGTATGTACATATGTATGTATACTTATGTATTAAAAAAAATAGTTTCAAAGATTCCACGCACAGTCGTGTGACCTAAATCGCATGACCGGAATTGCATTGGTTTGCAATTGTTGGCTCCATATATACAACTCCCATTTCTAACTTGAATATGTTAAATACAAGCATGCATTCATAATATTTGTACCCAATAACCACAAAACATTGAAATAAAATATAAAACACACAAGTTTACAAAAAAAAAATATTGTTTTGGTCATTGAATGAAATTTTAGAGCCAAAGAAAACTTTAACTTGTATTTAGTTAAATAAAACTTAAACCGTTTAATATAAAAATTCCTAAAAATACGTAAATTTGTTCAAATATTGTACAAATTAATTAAAAATTTAAATTTTGTCATATTTCTCGGTATTTATAAATTTATCCACTATTTCCGGAAATGCTCACATTAAAGATTTTATAGTTGTTTCCGTTACCGAGGTGGACGAGGTGGTCCACTTACGCTTGAAATCGGGCATGCCCTGAAATACCTTTCCTGTGTTCTTTAATTATCTTTTTTACAAGAGCCCAATACTTTTCCACAGGCCGAAGTTGTGGACAGTTGGGTGGATTTGCTTCCTGTGGTACAAAATTTACATTCTTGTAAATTTTTCCATAGTGACATAATGCCAAATCGGTCCAGAATATGAAAGCAATCACACTCCGTTATAAAATTTCAATATTTTTTTTCGACAAAATCAAAAACTTGACTCTTTTTTTAAATGTTTGTGTTAGAACATTTATTTTGATACTATCCCACTCGCATCCCACTAAGCGACCAAATAGGTCTTAAAGGAATAGACCCAATCTTTTGAGACAAATATTGTATATGTTGAGTTACAAAACATTTATTTTGCTATATATCCCACTCGTATCCCACTAAGCGACCAAATAGGTCTTCAAGTAAAATATCTAAACTTTATTTTAGGAAAAAAAGGGCCCATTTTAAAAAAAACGTCAAAAAAGTTTTTGATTTCGGATAAAAATATTAAACATTTTTTATTTTTTTTTTAATATTTCTTTTCGAAAGATTGAAGAAATAGCTTTCTAAACAATTTGGGACACATTTTGCTAAGAACAATAGGTAATAAGTTACATGGATGAGAAAAAACAAGTGTTTGGCCAAAATGTTAAAGACATCGATTTTAAAAGTTGGGTCACTTGACGTGTATTTCTGTGTTTATCATGCCTGATGTCACAAGTGATTGGCTTCTTTTGCTACAATTGCAAATGTCAGTTGTAGCAACACAAGAAATTCCTGGGGAAATTTTTTTTTTTTTATCCGGTATTGTTCTTGAACATTACATAGTCCATCAGCTACATAAAAATCTTGACCCGGAAGTTGTGAAAATTCTGTCAGTACATAAGTTTCATTATTCATCACCAGGGCAACCAAAAATAAGCTCTAAAAAAGTGTTTTATGCGCATAAAATATGCACTTAAAAACGAAAAATATGCACTTAAAAATATTTGGTTATTGTTTGATTTCAAAGTTTTATTAAAAAAATATATAAGAAGTAAATAGAATATTGAGCTCATAAATTAAAATTGGTTATTATAGGATTACATTTCGATTTTAGTGACTTCGGCCATACAGACAAATAGTTTGATTCAATTCATTTTATTATATTTATCAAATAATTACTTAAGTTTTCAAACTAAATCCTTGTTTTCGATTTCCGTAGAGTTTCTTAGACAATATTTATCAATTGATTTGTCTCATCTTTTAAACAGCCTAATACTTATAATTTTTTTTTAGTAATAAGTGGCATAATATTTAAATTTCTCAATCAATGTGCCCCAATGTTTATGGGATCAGTAGGGAGAGGATGTTCCGGATAAATTTCTCGAAATTCTACATAAAGCATAAAAATCCACTTTTTCATCATTTGAATAATTTTGAAAAACTCTATTTAGAGCGTGTGTAATTTGTTGGTAAAAAATTGCAATTGATTTTGTAGCATTCATCATGTATGTAGTTCAACATCTAAATAAAATCGGCTTCTAAATTAAATAGAATTATCAAAAAACCTTACAATAGTGGAATGATTTGTTCTGATTTGTTTAAGACTGCGTCAATTAAAACTCAAAATACCGTGACATTTCCTATGTTCTTCCTTACTCATCCATTGTTTCGTCTTTCTTAACTTATTCGTTAAAAATTTGAGTAAATCTATTTATGATTTCAATGCGAGGTTTTCGATGGATCTTAATAATCAGAACATTTGTTGAATAGTTGTTTAAATATTCATATTGGTAAACTGTTAATACCCAACCATAACTGTCTCTAGCAAACTTAAGTTTGATTTACTTAAGATGTTGCAAATAATAACATACAATTTTAAAATTTTCTTTTCATTTTTTTACATAATTTTAACTATTTGTTAAATTTTGATGTATATTTTTTTAAATTTAATTCAAATATATGAAAAATAAGCTCTTTTAAGTCAACGAAAATTCAATAAAGATAAGTCGATAAGTCTCATTTTTTCATTAAGTAGTTAGGCCAATTAACATTGGACCGTAACAAAATAGTAAAATATTGAAATAAAGAATTACAATGCAAAATAAAATTACATTAAGAAAACAAAATGATGAAAAAAATAAAATATGCAACAAAAATATGCAGTTAAATGAGTTAAATATGCAAAAATATGCTATAAATCGCAAAATATACTAAAATATGCACTAACAAATCGATCCCAAAATTCTTAAAATTGTCTGAAGCGGATAAATAACTAAGTCATATACGACGCACAGCAAAAAATATGATATTGCATATTTTTGGTTGCCCTGTTCATCACACAACAAGTTCGCTCGTTCTTTTGCTTCTAACAATTAAATGGGAGATGTTTTCCAATAAACATTTATAATAATTTGTAAAGAAATTTTAAAAACTCAATGTGAAATTTTTTATAATATGATATATTTTGAATTTTTATAAAACAAATCACTATTTTCGGCCATTGCCTGTAGTAGAGTGCTCGTTTATATCGTTTAAAAAATTTATAATTAGTAATTTTTGTAGCTAGTTGTTATGAATTTTAAACATCTTTAAGAAAAATTTAAAAGAAAAACTTGTAAGTTCATTTTTATAAAATTGTTTTGCAATTTTTATACTCATTTCAAAATTTTGAATTTGATTATTTTTCTGAAATGTACGAAAATCCATTACATGAATAGTTTTATTAGATTCCGATTGAATATTCGGATTCGGTCGCAATTTATTTTTTATTGTAAAATTTCTAAAAAAAAACGTTTCATGCATTAAACACATTCAAGACAGCAGGCTACCAACTTCAATCTGTCAAAAATAAAATGCACACGTTTATATGGAGACGATTATTTTAACGACAGCACAGCTACACGGCCACACGAATGTGAACTTAATTTATAAAATTTTTATTTAAACCATAAAATACATAGTATGCATTTATGGTAAAGATGTTTGCACAGTCTTTAATAAAATTCAAATAAAAATTTAAAAGTCAAATGTGAAATAGAGTATTTAACAATTTTACAGGTAAACCCACACAATTCCATACATAGCTGCAGACAAATAAACAGTATTTTAAGTGTTGACACCAAGTCCCTAAATGTATTTTGGTGGCAAATTAAATGGTAACACATATGTATATTAAGGAGGTTCATATTAAGTGCATATGATCTTGCAGTACTTAAATTATCAATTTGAATTAACAAGCATCATTTGCATTTCCTTATTTAATCAAATCTGTATTTACAAAACTTGAAAGTGGTAAATTCGGGAAGTTTCGAACCATACGATGTGGTATGAATAGAATAAATTTTATATTTTCCAAAAAAGTCGTTCCCCTAATGTACACATAGCACAAACATACATATGTACATGTAGGCATATACATATACATAAATATTTTTTATGTCTGCTGGTATGTAAATGAAAATTCTTCTACCTTATTATGTTTATCATCTTCAATTCGCTTCAATTAATTCTCTTTTTCTTTCTGCTTAATAATTTATATTTATTTATATATTTTTTTATCCAGGTATTCTTTTACATAATTTTGTATGAAGCACTTCTACTACTTGCCTTTATGGCACATTTTGCACATACTATCTATGAACGTTGTACGGATGTAGGGTCTCTTTTTGGTTTTTAGTTCATACTTCGTGAATAATTCAGTTGTTCACTGCAGCATTACCTAGCAACCGCAATATCATCATGATTCCGTTTCTTTGTGTTGCATGCGCGAGTGATTGAATGAACGAGCTAGCTGAAGCTCTGACAACATAGTACAACGTATGAACGACCATACAATTCTGGGACCCTCATCACTAACACTGACTGCCTGCCACCTCTACCCTACTGAAGAATAATATAACCAACCAACCAGTCGACCGACATAAAAGCCATTCAAAATTTATAAATTTCATCCCATTCTAGTTTTATTCACTCATTCATTCACATTCACACGTTCATGCAAGTAGTAAAAGTGGTGTATGTATTGTGTTGTATATACAGCTGCGGTCAAAATAATAGCATTTAAACAACAGCTGTCTTGTGTCACAAGTAATGATTCGGTGCAAAAATGATTTCTTTTATAGCGTTCAAGCATAATTTCTCAGCTTCAATTCGTATGGTGCCCAAATTCCCTGCATTTTAATGAATCCTGCTGCTCACAAACGTTTTGAAATTGCTGCTACAGTAGCTCCTAATGAGTTTGCAAGGCTCTTGTTGAGTTTAACAACAATCTTAATGGAGTAATGCCTCCACACGCAGAGAAAATATATAGTTGGGCATGGTTACTGTAACCATTTCAATATTGTTACAAGTTTTTTAACTATATTATAGTCACAGTAACCATTTACATGATTGTGGTAACCATAATATGGTTAACTTACGATTCACATGATTGTCTCAACCATATATATGGTTACAGTAAACATATATATGTTTGTGACAACCATTTATATGATGAAGGACTTATCATATTATGGTGCTCTCGGCTTAAGGCTTATCATAATCTGAGAACAACATATTATGATAAAATTATTCATCATAAATATGGTTGCCACAAACATATATATGTTTACTGTAACCACATATATGGTTGAGACAATCATGTGAATCGTAAGTTAACCATATTATGGTTACCACAATCATGTAAATGGTTACTGTGACTATAATATAGTTAAAAAACTTGTAACACTATATAAATGGTTACAGTAACCATGCCCAATTATATTTTTTCTCTGCGTGCAATTCTTGGTCTTGTCTTCAGTGTAAAAATTACCACTTCTGAACCGTACCGTGTGCTTCAGCGGCACTTTTTTTCAAATTGAAGAAGTAAAACAAAACTTCCCGTATATGAGGTTTTGTTGTCACAAGATTCGACTAAAGGTCAAATGAAGGTCATTTTGAACCATCGTATGGAATATTCGAAACAGTGTGTTGTGATTTAATACGATTTATATTTTCACTGGAACACAATTTGTCAATTCACAAGGTCTCTTATCAGTCATATTGTCATAATGTCCTAATATATCACGACTCGGCGGCTCGGCTTAACCGACTCTTAGGCATTCGGCGCATGTTTCTTCTGGCTGGTTACGATAACACAATAAATATAGCATACAGAGTAGTATTAGTTTAGGATATTTTTAGCTTGAAAAGCAATAAAAACCATTGTAAAATATTAATACATTATGACAATATGACATAATAATAAACCTTGTGAATTTACCAAAGTTCTTTTAATACTATTTTTTAATATCTAGGACATTATGATAATATGACATGATAGGAGGGATACATTGTGAATTGCCAATATAAATTTAAAAAAAGGCTTTGAAAACTTTTTACTTGTAGAAGAAATGGAGAACAATTAACAATTTTTGCATTATATTTTTTAAAATTACATTAATACCTCAATTCTGTTCGACAATTGTTTCGTCTTGTCTGAGGAAGAAAACTAGTCGAAGTTACGATTCAGTAAGACAATATATTTTAATCGTCTGGGTTACGTGGTTTGTGTCTATCACCCCTATCGCGAATCAATATTTCACATGAAATATGTTCACATTTCCCATTTTTCGTTCATAAACTTTGTTCATGTGAAAAAATTCCCCATGTTGTGAAATTTTTAGATGGAATTTTGTAAACAATAAACAGCTGTTACAAACAAAATCAACTATTGTGAATGAAAAGTTTAGGGGAATATCACGATAGCAATTTTCCCATCGGGGGAAATGGATATTTCATGGGAACATAAATTTCACATGTTTTTCACGATAGGGGTGTATGATCTACGTTATTATCATGTTATATTGCCAAGATATTTTTTTTTTTAAATTTATATACTTTTGTTCTACTTTTTTCATTAAATTTATACATTTTAACTGTTTGGAAATAATGTTTTTATGAAATTGTTTTTCTTCAACTCGAAGAATTTCCGTTTTTGAAACAAAACCAACAAAAGAAAAACTACTCTAGAAGACTACAAAATTGTTTTCGTTTTAAAAACTGTTTTGATATTTAAAAACGTCCACAATATTTTACTGAATCAAATATTTTACGTTATTAAGTGCTATAATCCTAGATAACAACCATTATTGTTTTATAGAATTCAAAAGTAATGACCCCTATCGTGAAAAACATATGAAATTTATGTTCCCATGAAATATCCATTTCCCTCGAAGAGAAAATTGCTATCGTGATATTCCCCTAAACTTTTAATTCACAATAGTTGATTTTGTTCGTAACAGCTGTTTATTGTTTACAAAATTCCATCTAAAAATTTCACAACATGGGGATTTTTTTCACGTGAACAAAGTTGATGAACGAGAAATAGGAAAAGGGAACATATTTCATGTGAAATGTTGATTCGAGATAGGGGTGAATAACTCAAATATGAAAAGAAGAAAATTCGTCAGAATTGGGGCATAATTGTTTAAGCTTCTGTACTGCTATTATTTTGATCGACACTGTATTTGTGTATGTGTGTGTGTGCATTTGAGTTTGTAGTAGCAACCATGAACTCATGAAATACCTTTTGCCCTTTTCGTAAGATGTTTGTTGGTTATTTGTTTGTTGTTGTTATTATTTTATGTCATAAAAAGCTCAGTAGAAATTGTAATGCATCGCTATTTTGCAATTGTATCTTGGTTCATATTCTTATTCTTGTCTTTATTTTCATTTACATACACAATGTACATTAGACCTGCCCCGAAAAATAAAAAAACTACACAAAATTTGAAGCCAATCGTATAACGAAATACCGTGCCGGAAATTGATTGTATGTTGTATAAACGGGTAAACACTGGTACTTTTTGATTAAAAAAAAGTTTGATATTTAAATAATATTTTGTTAACAGATTCTACATATGTACGTATATTAAACTATTTAAAATCGGATCGAAAACAAAAGTTTGGCATCATTTAAATTTTTCATATACCCGAGGTATTAGAATTTGGTGTCTTTAGGATCCGCCCCTTCGTGTTTTAAATCCAAATTAATAAAAAATCGGACTATCCGTTTAGCAGCATTTTTTAAGAAATCATAAAAAGTTTTCCTGCACGGGTTTCCGTTTCCGATTGGCCTCAAATTTTACAGCTACTAAAGACGAAATTGAGACACATCCAAAGCGAATACATTTTTTAAGAGCAGCTCTAATGTACATAAGACAATTTTTCGACCATTTTGTGCGAGTACAAAAATATAAAGTATATAATACTGTTTAAGGCAAAAATAAGAACACTTTATAATACGTAAGAGACAAGGTAAGACAACACAAGGCACTACAAAACAGAGCAGAACAGAACTAAATAGTACAGGACAGGACACGACACGACATGACGAAGAAAAACATGCTACAAATACAAAGAGACATTTAAATCGTGTAAAGATTATTTTATATTTTATTTGTCTCTCATTTTACTTTTCAGTCTAAAATCGATTCGAATCTTATTATAGCTATTTTTACTTTTTTATTTTATAATTTTGAAAAAAAAAACCAAAATTGTTTTGTTAAGAAAACTTTAAATGCTGACAAGTCAAAAAAAAAACGAAAAAGAAAAACATTTTTATGAAAAAGATGAAAAACTTTGTTTTCCGTTTTACGAATTTTGTGATATGTATCTTTTATATTTAAAAAGAAAAACCTACGAGGGAGAGCAATATGAATACCATGTATTCAAACACTCACACGTTTATTATTTATTTATATGTAAATGCCTTTAGGTAGATAGATTTCCTTTTTTTATTTCAATGTGAATTTATGTGATGATTTTATCGTTTCAACAACAACTTGTTTGCGCTTAAAGCAAGGACAGAAATTTCAATTTGATGAAAATCTAAGCTTGACAGGATTTCCTTAATTTACTCAAATTTTTAATTCCGTCAAATCTGCCAACACAACAGGCGCAACAGAA
Organism: Calliphora vicina; assembly: GCF_958450345.1. Lineage (NCBI taxonomy): Eukaryota > Metazoa > Arthropoda > Insecta > Diptera > Calliphoridae > Calliphora > Calliphora vicina. Next base: position 170,135,853 of record NC_088780.1, read on the forward strand.
AATAATATTTTATTAAAACAAAATAATAATATTAATAATAATTAAACGTTGGACGAGAGAAGTTTTAAAAAGCCAACGGCTTTTTCCCGCTTTTTTTATTAGAAGGGAAGGTCATATGAATTATAATTGATAGAAAAAATAAGAATATCATATTTAAGACATAGCCAGGTGCTGAATTCACTTGGTCTTTTAATATGATTCCCAAAAACATATTATGCTTTACTTTAATAATAAACTAATTTTTTTAAGATAAAATTTATTAGCTTTTGTTTAATAAGAATTTTTAAAAATGTATCTATTATTATGAGCACCAAATTTTTCGAAATTTAAGAAATTTAATTTACTTTATAATATTTATTATTAATTATGAAATATTTTGTTTTTGTTTTTTACTCTCCTTTTAACTATAAATAAAAATCGACTGAATTTTTTTTATAATTTTACAATATACCATTATTTTTTTCGTTTTTAAAAAATAAATTTTGGTGTATCTATTATTTTGAGCAGATGTGTATGTTTTTATGCAGGCAATGTTTTAAGTCATACATTTACTTACCAATTTATAAAAATACCGGAATATTTTAAAGCTTTTATAAATTAAACCATCTTAAATAAGACACATACTTACATACCCAACTTGATATTGACTGCAATTACTCTTTAACACATTGACTGCCATGTCGGACACATATGTGTGACACTGCACTATGCGGTTTACGCCACGTCGGACACATATGTCCGACACGACATTTAATCTCTCTCGCCATATCAGACAATAGTGCTGGTACTTAGTATTTTTTCTCGCTCAGTATCCCATAAAAAATCATTTTCGCCATTTCGTAAGACCCTCTTATTTATAAAAAGAATCTGTTTCTAAGCAGTAAATATTACTGACAGTAGCCTAAATTCCAATATCGACGTTTTCGAAGAGATTACACAAAGAAAATGCTGTGGCCCCCAGCATCTTATTTGCTGAAAGTGCCTTGGCAGTCAATGTGTTAAGGTGACTTTAGACGATAAGACTTTACAAAGAGAAAATAAAATGAAAATTAATCAGTATGTCAAAAAATGCAACCATGATCTAATACAACTTTCTCTCAATGTCGAATGGTTTTCATTACAAACAACGTTTAATGTTCGTTTAATTACGTTCTCTTCTACACAAAAATGTGTGTTTTTTTATTTTTAAATTATTCTAATTATTTAGTGATTACGTCTTTTACGGTAAGTATTTGCCATGTGTTAGGATCAGAATTTAAAAAAAAACTAACTGGGTTTTGCACGGTTGCTGATAAAATAAACGAAACAAAATGTTCCCTCTTAGAATGTACAGACTTGTAGCATAATTTTCTTAGTATATTCCAGAAAATATGCAGAAAAGTCTGAAACAAATTTGCACACTATTCTGTCTAGTGTCAGAATTAGTTCGGAAAATTCTGACATCAAATAAGTCCGCAAATAATGTTTACTGGGATGTTACTTGTTTACAAATGCATTAGTTTAATATTTAGTAGAATCTATTCGCTCCAGAAAAATATGCACTGAATTCAATGATTAGGATTGTTTACTAAATACTACATCAACTGGCGATATTACGTTTTGTTTATGGAATGGCCATTTTTCAATGTCAAACAAAAAGCGATTGTGTCGTTAATTAACACAATATATGTAGTTGTATCAATTATAATCCATTATCAGCCAGTATAGCCTCCAAAACATTCATATAAACAAAATTTGTTCAATTCCATTTATTCATGTTCCAAAATAACAAACAGATAGCAAAATCAGCAACAGAGAACGACAGACAGCATCTCGACTGAGGCCGAGAATCCAAACACAACAATCTGAAACATTTTGTATCAAACCATTAAACATTAAACAGTTTAATGCTGATAACAGTGATTTCTATATAATTGTGTATTTATTTAATTTTTACATTCATCACAACCAAGGATTAAATTTCGTTGACAAAGAATAAAAAAATCAAAATCAGATCAAGCAGAGAAAATTATAAGGATTCAAAACACGCACATTAAATAAAACCACTGCCTGCCTGCCTAAAAGGGAAGAAATCAAATAAAACACTTAATAAAAAGGCAAAGGCAAAGAAAAAGAAAACGTATTACAAATTACAAATAAACAACTTACAAATAACGTACGGGTGGTAAGTCTATCCATTATATTGCAAAACATATCTATTAATTTTGTGAAACGTATTAAATCTAAATACATACATAGTTGTTGTTATCTAACAAAAGAAGATGGTCAGCTAGACAGAGGAACATAGAAGAATTTTTGCTAAATATTACTGCTAAAATTATGTTCATACATTTACCCCCATATTCATAAACAATTTTTAAATTTATAAAACTAAATTTTATAGAAAATCTGTTTTGTAATCCGATGTTAAATTTAAAAATTGATTATGAATAAGGCCTTTAATGTTGATATATTAGTAACTAAATATGATAAACAATATTCTACTTACAGTGACCGACAAAAGTCTACATACAACCATTATTTTCGGAACTCGCGAACTTCTAAACCATAATAAGTAAAAGTAATGATGCAGTTATATTTCAAATGCATTTTTATTAATATAACAAAAAAATATACCTAAATTTATAATTAATTTGAACTGTTATCACATAAAATTAAAAAAATATGTTGACAAAAGTCTACATACGATCTGTACACTAAATAAACATTTTTCAGCGAAGACAAATTTTCATTAAATTCAATATTTCGTTCAAAAAAAACCAGGACATGCTGTGGTCGTATGTAGACTTTTGTTAATGTTTTTTTTTATTGTTTTTTATGAATAATTTTGCAAGTTTACATTGCAACAACATCTTTTTTTGGTGCATAGCAATAAAAATAGATTTCAAACTAAACTGCATTATTATTTTTTTATTTACCGGGTTTTCTCTAATAAAGTGGCAAAAATTGTGGTACGTAGACTTATGTCGACCACTGTATGTAGTATATGGGGGATTTCACGTCATGTGAACCAACTTTTAAAATCTATGTCTTCCGATCGGGATGAAATTTGCACCAAGGTTAGACCTATTGAATAGTAAGAACTCTCGGAGTTAGAGTCAAAATTTGACATTTTGGCCAAACATGTGATTTTTATTTTTTTTAAATATTTTTTTCGAAAGATTGAAGAATTAGCTAACTAAACTATTTGGGACACATTTTGCTAAGAACAATAGGTAATAAGTTACATGGATGAGAAAAATCACATGTTTGGTCAAAAGGTCAAATCTCAGAGAGTTCTTGACCGATCTTGTTGAAAAAATGTGTCTGAATTACTATTCAATAGGTCTAACCTTGGTGGAAATTTCATCCCGATCGGAAGACATCGATTTTAAAAGTTGGTTCACTTGACGTGAAATCCCCCATATACATATAAAAATTATTTGAAATTTACAGGTGGGGAAAATAAATTAAAATTTATTTTGCTCTTTCCTTTTTATATTGAAACCTTTCGGTTTTGGGTGGGAAATTTCCTTTTATAACCCCCCTGGATCCGCGCGATTAAATGTGAACTCAAGCAATGCTTACGATCAACTGACTGGTTCAGCAACTCTTTATCATTATTTATATAGCGACTTCTTCTTACGATTTCCAGCATGTTCTAGCAGATACACTTCTAGAATGAACACGCTGTACTAGAAGTCTCCACTTAACCACTATATTACCATTGTAATTTTAAGTCGGCAATATTTAAAAATTGATCAAATTTTCAAAGTCCCATTAGAGAAAATGTTTCTAAGAATCAGCTCTTGGATTATACATTGTGTATTAATTAAGCGCAATTAATGTACCAAAATCGAACTCGTATTTAAGTAAAAAATTTTATTCCTAAAAAGTCCATGCAAATTATTTTCTGCGATTTTTATGATAATCGTAAACGAAAAATTTAATTCTTAATTAGATTATGAGCCTGATTCAGAAACACGAAAGGAAAACAATTTTTAAATAATTTTTCAGTGTTTTTCATATAAAAATTGGAAAATTGTTTTTCTTTCGTGTTTTTGAATCATTATTTAAAGTAAATAATTTAGAAAAATTACTTAATATGTCAAAGCGCTATAGTGGTATTTTCCGATGTCCAAAACCACAATAGATACTAATAAATTTTCTCTGGGAATGTACAGAATTATTAAATTTTTTTTTTAAACTTTCGCAATACAAATTTCAAATATTTTCTTATTAAATGTATAAGATTAATAGATTTTTATCAGATCTGTTATACAATTTTTATATTGTTACGTTTTCACCTTTCAAACATGGTGGTTTATTCCCTTTAAATAAACCGGATTCTTTTAATTTGCAAATAAAAGCATAACAATTCTTTATTTATTAAAATTTACATAAATATGCCCTCTCTTTTAATATATGTATTTATTTTATGCCCCCACTGGTAATGCAGTTTTATGTTAAGTCAAGCAGTACTTACGATATACTGACTCCTCAGCAACTTACTGTTATTATTTATACGATGATCACCTAGAGCTTTTAAAGCTGCTTCACATTTAATGTTGTCATAATTATAAACAATGTTAATATCAGCGTTTTATCATCATTATTTATAAGTAGAAGTATCTACCGATAGAAATGTTAATAAACATTAAATTTGATATTGCAATTATATATTATCAACTTAAATGTATTATCCTTTTTATTATTTAATAATGTTATTAAATCAAGTTAATGGAAAAGCTCGGTTCCAATATAACCTGATATCAAGTAGGCATTTGAAATAGAAAATCTAAAAAAGCGAGAATTACAATTACCGAGCGGGACAAATGCAAACATAGAGTATGGTTTTCGGTTTACTAAGTACATATATCTAGTAGTTAAATTGAGAATTCGTGATATTGGTAAATTGGTATTGAAGTATTTCCATCTACCAGTCAAAGATATCGGATTATTTTTAATAAAATAAAGGCAACATTGTTATATAATTAAACAAATTGTTTATTTCAAACAATTACTTTTTGTCCTTCGCTTCAGCTCAGTCCTTCAAAGGACTTAAAAAAAGGTATATTTTTCCGTGTATTTATTATTTACAAAAGTTTTTACAAAATAAATACCAACTAACCAAATTGCCTGTTGATTCAACAGTTTTAATTTAAATTACATTGTTGTACAGGTACAAAGAATTTGTAAACAGGTTTGAAATTAATTTTGTAATGTTTATTTAGACACCCAATGAAATGTGTTTTGTTTGCATTGAACCAACAAAGTTTGATGAAATATAAACAATAATTAAATTATATGAAACGAAATTAATTAGATAAAACACATTTTCCCTTAAAAAAATTGCATCCCCAATGGTTTGGTTGCTTTGTGTTAGTAAAATAATCTTTCTGGGATAGGGATACTTAAATTCAAATTTTTTTTGAATTAATGATTAATGAAATGTAGTACATTTTGTTTGTTTTTATATAATTAATTCAAGAAACCAACACATGCTACTTGCATACGACTCAGCTATAATAAAATACATTTAAATAATGCGAACACTTGTGTGCCATTAATACCCTGGGGAATTTATTGGGTCAAGCCCATAGGTCCTGACTAAGCATTATGGCTCATTTTATCTATCTATGTATGTATGTTTGTATGTATGTATTTGACAAAAATTACTTGCCACTCATTCATGCCACCACATAAGCACATTTTAATACTGCTGCTCCTACAACAATTACAATTAGAACATCAACACCAACAACCAAAACAATTATGATGATAATCCCAGCAGTTAAGCAAGTAGTCAATGTATCCCTTAAAGACAGTAATTGTCACAAATGTCTTATCACTTGGCTGACTCCATTTTATATATTTTGGTCATTTGACACGTGTGTGTACTTTGTAGTGCAGAGAGAAGACAATTGGTTACTTTATGCATCCCAAGTAATCTAGCGTGAAGACAGTTGACACTTAAGTTGACACGTTTTGTGAGTAATTCGTACAAACTGTTTTTTATGTTAATTATGTTGATATAATTCTCATACAGTTTATTTTTATTTTTGCTTAAGTATACTGATATCCCATGTAACATAGTATGAAGTCAATAGTCACTTTAGTGTCTCTTAGTAACCTATGGTGAAGTCACTTCAAACTTTTTTTTGTACTGCACTTTATTTTACCCACCAGAAGCGTTGACTACTTTCGATCAGCTATCCGATAGTCACATTGTAATCAAAAGGGTCAATTGACCCCCTGCTTAGGACATGCACGTGTTAAAATAAGTAGCTGATCAAGTAACCAGTTGCAAAGCTAGCTATATAACCAGTATGTATATCCAATGCGTTGCCTACTTTGGACCAGCTATTAGACAGTCCCATTGTAATCAAAAAGAGACAATTGACCCCCTGCCTAGGACATGCCCGTGATAAAATGGCTAGTCACGTGGCTATTGAAGTAACTAGCTCCCACCCTAAATGATGGGTAAAATCACTAGTTCGGTACTGTCTCCTACAACTGCTGGGATAATATAGAGGATACATACATACATAGATATGTATGTATATGCAAGTATAATGTGTGTGGATGGATTATGATGACAATGATGATGTGAATAATGACTATAAGTACGACTGTGATGACACAATCCTTTTTTTGTTTGTTTTGTTTTTTTGGGTAATTCTGCAAATTCATTGTTTTGTTCCGGCTTAAGACCGCCCTTCCTTCAAAACGCTACACAGTACAATCTGCGGGAATGGAATATGACATATGTATGCAGCAGTTCTGGGTGACTGATTTCATCTATGATCCATCTATCTATGACCAGTAGTTACATAAAAAAAAAATCTAATAACTGGTTCAAAGTAGTCAACGCATTGGATTCACATGCCGGTAAGGACATTCAAATCAAAACGTCTACGATTAAAAGTTTATTCGCATACTGTTAGTAATCAAATTTTGCCGTTTGATTTGTCGACTCTAGCTTACTTGGCGTAAGTGAAATAACTAGTCTCTATAAAGAGTGATCAAAAAAAACACTATTCCAGCCATAACTTATCCTTGGTCCAATAAATTATTACTTTTTTAATCAAGTTTTATCAACTCTTTCGAAGAGCACCTAACACTTCTATCAGAAAAACAGCTGATAAAGTTAAATGCAGGAATGGTATCTCAGGACATGACCGATTTTAAGCGTAAGTGGACCATCTCGTGCAAAAAGTTAACGGAAGCATCTATAAAATATTTAATGATTTAATGGGAGGATTTCCGGAAAAAGTGGATAAATTTATAAATCCCGAGTAATATGCCAATATTTTAATATTTAATATAAAATTATTTTCAGTCACCTTTAAGGGACAGTTACATACATATATGTAAATTGACATTGTCAGATAATATTTCTGATGAGTAAAAAAGTTATTACTTAAATTAGACTTTTGAAATGACCACAAAAGGGATAGTAAAATGATAAATAAAGTTTAGTACAAAATAAACCTTTAAAGCATTGGTCTCCAGCAGTACGACCGCGGGCACCGTCTATGTGTGAGTTTCTTATACATGTGAAACCGAAATTAAAAAACGAACATGAGTTATTTTACAAGTGTTGCCAGTAAAGGATATTTTCATAAGAAATTTGGTTCAGTGTACACACATTGTAACATTAGAATACGAAGCAAATCTATTGTTGTGAGAGTTTGGTTAACAATGCCTTAAAGTGATTACATTCTAGATTACTTAGAGGTATAAAAGTGACAATTTACCCAACACTAAATTACATGGGGTGCATAAAGTGACCAATTGACTTATCACTGTACTGCTAAGAGCAAATGAACAAAAAATATGAAAATTGGAGTCTGCCAAGTGATCGGACATTAGTGAACAATACTGTCTATAAGGGATACATTGACTAATTGTAGACCTGCAGGGATTACTAATGCACACAAACTTATATGCAAACTTAAACATTTTATTTGTGTTTGGTTATTTATAACTGGAGGATACTTTATTAAACATTTCAATGAACTTAATATGCAAAATATACATTATACTTACATATGTATGTACATTAGGGAGGCCTCCTCTGTATTTAACTATTTCTATTTTCGTTGTCCCAAGGCCTACTAGGCTCAATGAAATACAAAAACTATTTTTAATTCTACATATTGTTTTTATTTTTGGAAATACTTTGACTCAAAACTTAAAAATTCATTTACAGCCAACTTCTTAATGCTATTAGATTTCAGCATTTGGTTTTTATATTGTGTAGAATACGTATTAGACCTTGGGATCACCAAAATGAAATAAAGAAATTCAATACATATAATATTGTTACGTTTTTAACTTTTTGATTGCAAAGAAAAGCAGTTTAGTAGTTTAAAATTGTAACAACTCATTATTTATTCAAATGTATGTACAACAACAGATTTAAATAGTCACTCAGTGTTTTATACACGTTTATAAATTCGCAGAAATACAGACACACTTTATAATGTACAAGTATACACTGGCAATGCAGTTGATGTCTTCACTTAACGATGCTTCAAATTAGACTCACTCGTGCGGTGTTCTCACGGTCAATTTATATACACTGCATTACCATATACATAGAAAGTTCTATTTCTACAGTGATCTTCAAACGAAATGTTCGAATTCTAGTACTTTCGATGTTAATCATTAATCTCAATTCAAAGCCTTTGCTGTATGTTCACAGCAATGTTATAATACCCACAGATATGTTAAAGTTTGAAAAGCACTGCTTGTTTGAGAGGCATTATGCAACTTTAAATCAGCCGTTAAAATCGTTATATTTGAATTGAAGTACAATTTCGTAACAATATGAATTTAAGTTTGTTTAAACCAAAGAAGAAAGAATAACAAGAAGGGAAGCGTCTCATTTTTTTCAACAACAACGTCTCTCTCTTCTTTTGAGGTGTGTGGTGAAAGTGGTTTGATAACCAATACATATAAATAAAATGATACCAATACATTCTTATAGTTAGGTTTTTTTTTGACAACCGACTTATGCTATGTTGACACTTGGGCTTTTAAACGCGTTTAAGCAAAATTTTGATTAAGTTAATCAAAGCCGTTCACATTACATTTGAGATTATTAAGTTGACACTAAAATGATTATGTTGACAAATAAGAAACAACAAACTAATTTATATTTCTTTAAGGCATTAAATATGTAAATAAATACTTTATTAAAGATATCAGCAGATTATTTTAAACTTTTTAATTATGAAATTGTGAACATTTAAGGTTTTTTAAGGAAAAAAAAATTCTGTCAAAATATATTTATCGGTACTACACTGAAAGGTGGCCGATATGTTCAGGTATGTTCAGGTTAAGTTTTAATCATGTCAATTTGAAGTGATCAACAAATCATCTCGATTTTGAAGTGATTAGAGCTTAATCACGTTTGAGATGATTAACTCTGCAAATCTGAACATAGTATTAGGTTTTTTTGACAGCGTTTCAATTGTTGTTATTATTCTTTGGTTTACACCTTATGGAAATTTATTATTTCTCAATATTAATTTAGGTTTTCTCAACATTAAGTTGTATTTTCTCAACTTAAATTTAAATTTTCTGAATACTAATTTCGATTTCTCAATTTCAATATTTTTTTCTCGATATAAAATTGGATTTCTTAATTCGTAATTTGTTTGTAATTTTTCAATATTAATTTGGTTTTCTTAATTTTGATTAGCTTTTTCTCAATATTAACTTGCTTTTCTGAATTACAATAATATACGGAATATATGCAAAAGTCATGCCACCAAATTTTATTACGATTGATCCATATTTAGTAGGGTGATCGATTCTTCGACATTTTTTAGAAACCGGTTTTCGGTTTCTTCGAAAAATTGCAATTTTATATAAACTGGTTTCGGTTTCGGGTTTTTAATAACCGGTTAACCGGTTTTTTGGTAAAATATTAAAACGCCTAGAAATAAGAAGAAAAACAGTTCAATTTATTAAAATAATAGTGATTAAAACAATTTTGATTACTTCTTTTAACCTTCACAAGGTATTCGGTTCAAATTTGCCCCATTTTGAAATGAATATATAATTTTTCCTAAAAGTTATTGGTTGATATTTTATGAATTTTATTTAATTATTAAAAATTTATTTAGAAAAATAAATTGGCAAAAAATATCTATAAACTTCTTTTGACTTAAAGTCTTTGGGTCATATTTGACCTGGAGCAAAAATCTTGAATTTTGTTACGCACAATCAAGTTAAATTTTTTCAGAGCTTTGTAGCTCTAATATATATCTATCTGTCTATTTTCATCATACTTGCTGTACATTATGCTTGATTCCAAGGGTAAATACCAAAGCAATGTTTTTCTTATCCTTCATAAGATCTTCCCAATTTTGCCCATTTTGAATTTAAAATTTATTTTTTTTTAAATTTGATTTATTTAATTTCAAATATCAACAACTTCGTTAGGTTATTTTTTAAATTCGCAAAAAAAAATATTTTCTATTTGGGTCAAATTTGACCCGAAGATCGTCAGTAAATTTAAAGAACTTATGAAGGTTAAAATAATCTCTTAGGAATAACACAGTTTAAATGCTTTTGAGTATATCGATATTTTCTTTGATTTTTATAAATCTAGACATTGAAAATGATCTTTCACTCATTGTACTTGTAGGACATATAGATAACAATGCATTGAGCAAGTTTTCAGACCTTCCAGATCACTTGTGACATTTGTAAAAATATAAAAAGTCTTCTAAAACAGTTAGAGTATTTCTTTTAAAATTTTTTTTGGAATTTTTTAAAGTTTTTTTAAAAAAAAACCGGCTATTTGAGGAGAAAAACCCGGTTTCTTCGATATTCGAAATGTGAGCTTTTCAAAAAAACCGAAACCGACCTTACCAAAAAAACCGGTTGTTAAAAACCGAGCCGATCACCCTAACATTTATGGCCACTTCCGAAAATCACATTAACGAGCAAAGATTTATTGGGCCATAATTAGTCATAGCTCTCATATAAATGTTTAAAGAAAACGTTTTTTTACTCATATACATAGTTGTGAAACTTTTGAACTGGGTGTGCGATATGTACCCATCTTACTTGTTTTTTCGGTTCATATTTGGTTCAGTGTTGGTTTTGATGCATTATTAATTTGCGAGATAATGGCGAATGAATACAATTGTTCAATTCACAATCTAGTAGTATGTTGTATGTTTTACGTTGTATGTATTATGACTTTGAACACAAATTTTGCAAAAAAAATAGTATGTTTATAATGTCAAGACATGAAAATGCCATGTTAATGTACAAAATATGAACTATCGGCACCATTAAAACTTTGAAAAATATCCATATAAATACATATACACAACTATTGTAAATTCAGACAACTTATAACTCATACAACTAGCTGTACAATGTCAGTTGTGAACTGACTACTGAACAAATAATTTAATCGTTTCACTCAGTTGTCTGTGAGTATAGCAGTGTGTAGTGTTAATTGTTTCCCAGCTTTATTTCTTTGTTTCACATGTATTTATTTATATTTTATTAAAGCCTGGACATGTGCCAAATACTCGTAACTACAATTCAAATATGTGTACAGGAATCCATTGAGCCAGCCGTACACCTCATATGTGAAATCGTATTCATATTAATTCAATGTGTAAAATTCTTTTTGATTGTAAAAACTGTGCTTTCATACACATAATACATATTTATGTATGTATTTACATTAGGGTGGCCCTTAATAAACGAATGTTGGATTTTTCCCCTTATAAATGCATCTCAAAACTTCAGAGGGCTTGATTTTTTTACTAATATTCACCAAACTAGGGGGTGAGAATGGCCAAAATCCAACTTTCGTTTATTAAGGGCCACCCTAATTTACATATGTATGTAAAATATGTAAAATATATTTAAAATTCGTTGACAGATTAATAATACACATTTGTGTAGACATTTGTATGGATTATAGATGGAAAAATGTAGGTAGCACGCAACGTATAAATGTATGAATTTTTACATGCGACTATGTTTGTAAATATTTTCATGTAAATAAATATTTATTAAAACTATTTTATGTCCAACAACTTATTTTCATTCACCTTTTTCTTACATACATATATCGAATTGTTCAAAAAAATACTTGTTGATAAGGTTGGAATTGTTGTATCAAGTTAAAACTTTGGTTTTGAAAAGATATATCATGTATATATGTACATAAAAATGTGTTTAAATGTAAAAAGGAATTCATCTGGATTTAATTCTAATTTAATTTGTACGAAGATAGCATCAAAAAATTGACTAATGAAAAATTAAAAAAAAACGATATTTTTTTTTGGATTTTAGTTTAATTTACCTGATTTTAAAACCTTGCACTAAAATCAATAAATTTTATGTTTTGGTGGATATGTATTTTGATTTATACTCATTGTTATACAGTACATTATATCAAACATTTGGTCTGATTTAAAATCTAAACTGCTGATAAAAAAGCTCTTTTGATAAAGCATTACAATAAATAATTGAAGGTAATAATTAAATCGATAAGCCACAGTATCAAAATATTAACAAAATTCTTAAAATGTATGAGTTTTATGATAGTAAGTTTTAAATTTTTACGTCAGTAAAATAAATGTGTTAGATATTAAACAAAATATTGGTGGTATTGATACCAAAGGCATATATCGTCATCTAAAATGCAAAATAACGTAACAACAAAAATACCAAAATCGAATGTTTGATAGATAATGATGAATAAGTTAAGAAATAATTAAAAAAAAAACTAAATTTTAATTTGGAAATGTTTTTGACTTTCTGACATTTAATGACCAAATGGGAGAAATTAAGTTGATATCATAGATACTTTTAATTTTTCAATGGCTTTTTGCCCATCACTTTAAACATTTTTGAAATGATGTTACGCTGAGTATTAGTATTGCCGTCTATAAATACCTTAAAAAATATTGTAGAATACCGAATTTTAATAACTCAAGTAATACGCGAAAAAAACCGTTTTTTGGCTCTCCTGAAAAGTTGTGTTTTTCAAGATAGAGGGTTTTGAATATAGGCCCCCGATATGCAGAATATTAAACTTGTTGACAAAACAAGCACGAGTTCTTGTAGTGCTTAAATTAATTATTCGTTCAGAGGTATTTTCCATCAAAATTGAGTGAAAGCAGCAGTTGGATTTGTTTTGTATTTGTACATACATACATATGTACAGTATTATACGAGTATTTACAACATTTCGTATATTCCTGGATATTTGCTCCTATACATACATAGTTGGCGGTTGCAGTATTATTTAAGAACTCATTCGCTCTTAAACGAAACATTGATTCTTTGAACCAGTGTTGTCAGATTAAGGGATTTTCCCCCAAATTGGGGATTTTATTTTATAAATGGGGATAAATAATTGGGTTTGGGGAGATGGGGAACAGTTGGGGCAATGTTGTATGTTTTGGGGAATTTTGAATTTTTTTTGGGGATTTTTATTTTAGTTTTTATTTTGACGTTGTACTTTTCGTTCTATTTAATTTATGTAGTATATACGATTTAATGTGTAATAAAGAACTAAGATTAAATGAAATGATTTATGGCAAAATACATCTATGCCTCGTTTCGCTAGCAGTAAGAATTTAAAAGCTATCAATAATTGCGGTTTTCATCATACTAGTGAATGGTATGAAAAGCTAATAATCGATTTTCGACTTTTCGATCAACCATTTTCATATCGATTTTTACAGTCGATTAATCGAACCCAATAATCGATTTTTTAATAATCGATCTGCATTTTTGGGAACTATAGCAAATGACCCATATACGTTATAATTACGGAAAAAACTCATTTTGGGAGAGTATTATAACTCATTTATTGAGAGGTACTCATTTTATAAACGCAAACATTCGACAACAATTTTGTGGACAAAATACTCCGAGCTTAAAAATCGGAGTATATAATCGATCACGAAAAAATCGTTTTTAGACCCTGAAAATCGATTTTCGACCATAATCGTAATCGATTTACATAAGTTTAGATTCAATGGATTTGGGATACAATTTTGAAGAAGAAATTGAAAATCAACCATTGATTATGTCGTTTAAAATAAAGATGACGTGTTTTATGTAAATTCTAAAACAGGTAGTGAATCACGTTTTTGATTTTATAAACCAACTTTTATCATTGGTCACTGTGAAAGTATTGTAGTACAAATAAATTACAAAGTAATAAAAAAAGGAAACTATTATTTTTAATGGGGATTTTTGGGGAATTTCGGGGATGAAAATGTTAAAATTGGGGATAAGTCTCGAAAAAAATCTGGGAACCCTGCTTTGAACAAATGTTTGCAATCTGTTCTTTTAGTTTTACATAGTTACATATTTGTTTTACACTATTTTACGATTTATTTAAATTTCCTCCAACTGCGAATGTACATACACACTGCATTATCCACTTTCCTCCCACATTGCGCATAAACAAGTAAACTTACAATGGATATAAAAATATTTGACTTGAAGCACTTTAACTTTGACATGGCAATGTTTCAGGGAATAGCATATAGCCACGCGATATTTCGTGTTTGGTTTGATTTTATTCCTTTTCCTTTGGAATAAACCAAACAATGAAAGAACTATCGGATGTATTTCGTTACTTTTCTACTTTTACCATTGTTATTTGAATTTACATATTGTTGTTATTGGTATTAAATATAACGTCGCGCTAAATTACATCAATTCCTCAACAACAACAACAAAAAACACTATATACACACATATGGCTTATTTGCAACGAAATCGCTATATGTAACTCTAAAACATTGATTTTATATTAACTCTTCTCTGGAGTTAAATTGTTACAGATAATTTAATCTTTTTGCAACAAAACGACTGTTATTTTGTATTTGTGTACATATTTATTTCTAAAATCGATTTAAAATTAAATTTTCTAATATCAAAAGGTGTATTATGTATTTGAGTTGTTAGAAATGGGCAAAATGTAAATAAATATATGTTTGCATATTTTTTTTATTATTTAATGTAATATAAGGAAAACAAACAAAACTTAAATGTATATGAGAAATTGTGCTTTATCGATTAATTAAAAATTGCCTAAATTCATACAATTCCTTTGGGTAACATTTAAAAAGAAAATACTTGAATGTCTAGTATGTTGTTCAATTCACTGCACAAGATATGACAAAGTAAGCTAGCTGTTCATTGTCATATGTACTCGTGTGTAGAGTATGTAATTTAACCATTATTTTACTTTACAACCATACAAAGATGTGCAATTGATTTACTTACGCCAAATAAAGTTTATTGTTTTTTTTATTTGTTTTTTTTTTGTTGCGGAAAAACTGATTTTATTTAGCGTAACAAATTACTGAAGACATTTACTCTCAAATACTAATTGTATTCTGCTTTGATACACTGGATCTGTTATTTTAAAGAATGCGTTCTTCTTATGGTTTTATTATTTTTGAAACGGTGTATTTCTTTATTAAAGAGTGTGCCAAAAAAAAAACTTATGCTTGTATTAAATTAAAAATTAAACACTTCAATATAAAAATTTCAAATTCATTAAACATTAAAATTTTGGCATATAAACTTTTGGTAACAATTCTTCATTGTCACTATATTGCCAGCATATTGCCAGATCTGACAACATTGTAAGATCTGGCAACCGGCTATACATAGCTTAAGTTTTTTTTGGCTCACTCTATTCTCTATGAGAATGATAAAGTTACCATAAAAAATTAACAATTCAAACCTTCAAATACATGGGTGGATCTATGTATGTACATTAGAGAAGCCTCAAAAAATATTGTAGATGTTTCCACTAAAATATATCATACATAAATTCATATATCTCCCAAAGGAAGCATATGAAATGTTGGTATCATGAGAAAGGTCTTTGAATTCAATTCCATTTGATTTCAATTCCATGTTTCGTGTAAGTTTTGTCTGAGGGATCTGATTGAGTGTATGTCATGAACACATATGATCGAGGGGAAGATAGGTTTCGAAACTCGGTGAAATGGAAAAATTTAAAAAAAAACTTAAATTGTTTGCAAAAAATTACAAATGTCTTAAAAGTAGATTCAATGGCGCATATTCATAAACGATCACCAAGTGTTAACTTTTATAAGTATGTAGGTACCTATTTAAGTTATTCACAATTGGTTACTTTCAGAGTTGTAACTAAATGCCAACTAACTAATACATTGAAAAAAACAGCTGATTGATTTCATTTTAATACATCCATACAAAAAGAAAAGCAGCTAGAGATGTGTTTTTTTTTTTTTTTGTCAACAACTTTCTATTGAAAAACTTAGTTTTACATGCCCTTATTTTAATTGATTACATACAAACTATAACTATAAATTTTGTATGGACATTTTAGAGAATAAAACTAGTTTTTTTAGTTTTAAAGTAGATCTACTTTCTACTTTTATAAGCGGCACAAGCGGCACACGAACATGTCAGCTGATTTTGACAACTTGTAATAAATTCAGGCCTTGAAAGTGACTCGCAAAATTTAGAAGCTCAGCTTTAACATTAAAATGAGATCTGCATTTATGCTGCTGAAATGCCAAAAATAGTTTTTATGAGTATAATCGTAGAATGTAAAACATATTTTCTTCTTTTATTAGTTTAATTTGCAAATTAGTTTCTGATGGCTGTTCTGAGTTTATTGGGTCATAATTACCCTACATTTTTTAGCTTTTTAAAGTTTGCGGGTTAGAGGGTTAAAACAAGATTTTGATTATTTACACAATTTTTCACAAAATTTTAAATAAGTTCCACTTCAACTATAAGTGAACGTGTTATTTCTGTTTCTTCTTTAATCAAAAATAAATTAAGAAATCTCATGTAATCAAATCATTTAAATTGTATTCTCTTCTTGAAATATATCGCACTCGTTCAACAATACTGTATCAACTCAAAATTTAAAAATTTTCAGTAGAGGGAAAAAACGGTTTGTGGTTACATTTTAAGAGAATTTTTAAAATCCGAATACATCATAGTAAGCAAATTCCATTTGAAAATATATTTACATTGTTTTTCTTTAAAATGTTTGCAATTTTTTCAAAATAAATCTATTTTTTGAGTTAATAAAATTTTTCTGAAACTTCTCGATATTTTGTTTGTATTATTTTATCAACAAAACAGTATTAACTCAAAAAAAACCAAATTTAAATAAAAAAAATTGATTATTTTTAACTTGAATAAAGGCTCAATTCAAAATAATATTTTTTTTTATGAAAATATACGATGTATTTGTATTTAATTTTTTGTTTTAACTCAAAATAATATCTTTTTGTTGATACAAAGGTAGTACTAATCATAGAGAATAGACATAGAGCGGAAACTCTCCTGTCAAAGACCTAATTCAGTTGTCAGAAACCTAAGTGGTGAGAATGTATTAGTAGAAAAAACTATGTGAAAACAAAAACAACACTCGTATTTGTGATTATTTTGAGTAATTTTTTTGTTTGAGTTTTTTCCTAGTTTCCGCTCTATGTTTCTCACGAAAATGGTCTCAAATGTGGTTTTCGAGATGAAAGAGTAATACGGAATAATTTTTACAGTAGATAGATATTGATTGATGTTGTTAGTTGATTTCTTGCAAAAAGTGAAATTTTAAAAATTTTCAGTTAATACAGTATTGTTGAACAAGTACGATATGTAATTTTATAAAATACAACTAACTCCTTTCTTTTGATTTAAAATTCTGTGTAATTTGTAGTCAAAAATATTGAACAAATTTAAGTTATGTTAAATAAATTTTTAAAAGACTGAATGATTTTTAATAAAAAAAAGTATTTAAGCTTTATTTATACCTTGATTCATAAATTGTCAAAAAAAAACCGGTTATTCAAACCGGTTTTGATTTACGCTTTTTCGAAATATTCGAAAACCGTGTTTTTGTATATGTCGAATATTTTATCACTCCAACATCACTTGGCAACATCGACAACATACATACATATTCCTTTATAAAAACGGGGCCAACCTAATGTATGGGCATGTAATATGTAAACTCGTAAAATTTGTTTCATTTACTAAATTCGCTAGTTAAGTTTGTGTTTCCTAGACAATTTTTTGTCGAACCTTATTCGAGGACATACTACATACATAATACATAATGCCTAAAAAAATACATAATGCCAAAAACAAATTGGTTGCCACACACCAAAGTCCCGTTACCATCGAACAAGCACCGCAACAACAATGCTCGTAGTTGGGAAATATGAAACCACATCGTGTGAAATGAATAAATCATAATAATAAGAAGAAGACGAAGAAAAAAGCCCCCAGTGAAAAAGGGTACGAAGTCTGGAAGAAACGTAGTGGAATGGGTTGACATTTAAACGTGCAAATAATTTAGCCATTATGAGTGAGTGAGTAACTAAGTAAGTAAGTACGTATCCAAACATGCCATAATTCTGAGCTAATGTTACCATTTATTTTCTTTTATTCTGTCCAACTCTTGACACACCAATTACTCCAGCATTGGCCTTCAATTAATTTGGGTTTTATGCTGAATAAATTCTCCTTTAACAGCTTTTGGGTGTTGTTTCATTAGAACATCTCGTATAAGAGTTTGAAATATGTATGTTCGTATGTCGATTGCAATTAAATGGTTGGAAGAAATTGTAAAATAAAATAATAAATTTAATATTAAATCACATTAAACATGCAACAAAACAAAAAGAAAGCAATAAATTTGGACATATTAACAAAGAAATGAAATTAAACAAAAGAAAAAATTATTTCTATACTTATGTACATACATATATGCATTTTAGCTGCAGTAATTATTTGTTTAAATTCAACAATTTACATCCGACCGCCCTCTAGAGAACCCATAATGTTCGACTTAAGTTCGCAGAGCTACGAATATTAAATGTTTTACTAAAACTTAAGTCACCTTAAGCAAATATACGATCAAATAAGCGTAAGATGTAAGCTGCACAGAGTGCACTTTTAATGAAAACTTAGGTTTCTAATAAAAATCAATAGTCGAGCATCTTAGAAAGCCTTATTGATCGTCCATTTACTTGACAAAGTATTCACTAGGGTGATCGGCCCGGTTTTTAATAACCGGTTATAACCGGTTTTTTTTGGTTAAGTCAGTTTCGTTTTTTTTTTTTGAAAAGCTCATATTTCGAATATCGAAGAAACCGGGTTTTTCTCCTAGAATAAGCGGTTTTTTCTAAAAGTGTGTTTTTTATGAGTTTTAGTGTATTAAAATCTTTAAAAAATATTCAAAATCCAAAAAACTTTAAAAAAAATACTTCAACTATTTTAGAACACTTTTTATATTTAGAAAAATATCACAAGCGATCTATATTGTTACGTTTTAACCTTTTCAAAACGTTGGTTTATTTCCTTTAAATAAACCGGTTACTTTTGATTGCAAATAAAAGCCGTTTAGTAGTTTGAAAATTGTAACAACTCTTTATTTATTCAAATGTACAACAACAACAGAATTAAATAGTCACTCAATGTTTTTTATACACGTTTGTAAATTCTCAGAAATACAGACACAATTTATAATGTATACGAATTCACTTGAAAAATACAGCACACTTTAAGGCACTCAGTTGATGTTTATTCGAATAGCGTCTCTGATAAACTGACTCACGACTGCAACCTCTGCCACTATTTATAATACTGCATTACCATCTAGAAAGCTCTATTTCTACAATGTTCTTTAACTGAATATTCGAATTCGAATATACGGTCGCAGCAAACAGCGTTGCCAACTTACGATCAATGGTCAACTGAAAGCTTTTATTTAATAATGCCCACAGATATGTTACAGTTTGCTATTACATACAGCACTGTTATTTGAAAGCATTATGCTACTTTTAAATCAGCCCTTAAAATCGTTATATTTGAATTCAAGTACGATTTCGTAACAATATTATATATTTTTTCCATGTTTTTTAAACCTAACGTAGTTGTTGACTTTTGAAAATAAAATAAAAGTCGTAAAATATCAAACACTCACTTTAGAAAAAACTCAATTTTAATTTCAAAATTTGTCAAATTTGACCCGAATATCTTAAGAAAACAACAGCTTTAGTATTTACAAGGGGAATCCCAGTTTTTATAATGTTCAGCAAGTATGATGAAAAGATACGTAACAAACATTTAAGATTTTGGCTCCAGGTCAAATTTGACCTAATGACCTTAAGTGCAAAAAATGTTATAGATATTTTTATGGCAGATTTGTGTTTCTAAAACGTAGTTTTTGATATTTGAAATTAAATAAAATTCATAAAATATCAAAAATATCAACCACTCACTTTTAGAAAAAATTCAATTTTAATATCAAAATGGGTCGAATTTGACCCGAAGACCTTGTGAACGTTAAAAGAAGTAATCAAAATTTGAATTAAAAAGTATTTAAGCGTTTTAAAAAGGCTTATTTTTTATCTTATTTCTAGGCGTTTTAAACCGGTTTATATTAAATTGCAATTTTTCGAAGAAACCGAAAACCGGTTTCTAAAAAATGTATTCACATAAAAATAAACTGTATTTTTGATGTCCAGATATAGTTTTTTTAAAAACACATTCTTTGGACATGTAGTGGGTGTAATTAGTATTTTTCTTTTATATTTTTTTATTAAAACATTTAGTTTTCTTATATATATTTATGTATGTTTTATAGTATATACTTTGGTTTCATACTTGCATATATTTTTCGACGCCCCCTAAATTAGAGAAATAAATAAAACGCAAACTTGGTGTAACTTTCGTGTAAATACAATAAATAAATATTTGCCATTCTTTGACTTCAGCTATTGTACTTACATCCATACATACATATTTACAATTCTAAAAATATGCATATTTTATGAATCATACGAAAATTTTCCAATTCGTAAAACAATTTAAATATTCCGGATTGCGTGTTTTGTTGGCAATTTATAGACGCTTGTATTGTAATAAATTAAAAAAAATAAAAAATAAATAAAAATATTTTATTAAAATCTATATATGTATAGTTTTGACAATTTCTATTCTTTTGCCAATCTACTGTCTCTGCGACTGCATTTAATAAAATAAAGAAAATACATACTGAGATCCACATACATTAGGGTGGCTCCAACAATATGAGAGTGTTCCTAATCAATTATTTCTCTAGCCGTTGTACAGTGAGCCAAAATTCAGTGAGTCCTTCATTTTAAAATATTTTATTATATGGGGTGAATGAATTAAAAATTTCGGATTTTTTTAAATTTGTAGCCTTTATTTTGAAACATTTGGGCAATATAAATTTATTCAATGTATTGACCATTGTTAGCTATGACTTTTTTTCAACTTTCTTTCAACATATGTTTGGATTTTGAGCCAAAAGTAATGCTCATCTTTTGAGGCCAATAACACAGTGCAGCAGTTTTTTTTTTTTGTTAAAACTTTTTCCCTAAAAATAGCTTTTTCGTGCACTTTTTTTGAAAAAAATATAGGAAAAAAAATTCTTTTTTTTCACTATTTTTAGAATAACTTCCAGGGACTCCTACTTTTTCAATAACAATATTTAGCACCGTAGTTAGCTACGGTAAAGCTGAATAATTCTTGTGAACATATCAATGCATTCTGAACGTGTCTAGTCACTCTAAATAGCACATAAAAATAACTTTGTACCTTAACAATTTTCGTTTTTACTATTTTTTGACGCTAAACCAAAATTTTGTTTTCCTATATTTCCATAGGACATAATAGAATTGCCCGTTGGTCGAAATTCGATCACTTTTAAAACGCTTTTTACCACTTTTATGGAAAGAATTTTGAAACAAATTTTTATATTGTGCATATCTTGGAAACAGAAATTTGTAAACCATATGTGTTTTTTCAATATTGGTGGACAATAACATACTTAACCCTCCGTTACTCGCAACTGATCTGGTTGATACAGGCAAACATTTTTTTATTGTAAATTTTTTTAAACATCCTAAATTTTAAGCAATTTTTTGATAAAATAATATTATTATTGCAATTTTATTTGTATTACTCTTTTAAATATATTGCATTTAATATTGTTTTTATGTTTTCGAAATAAAAAGTGAAGAGATTATTTTCAAACGCGCCTTTTTTATTATTATCAATTTGATACATTGCGAGTAGTCTCGATTGAAAATGATTGCGACTAACGGAGGGTTAAAAGTGTATCACAAAAAATCGCGTTGCCTATTTATAAGAAGAAGATGCATGAATATAATACAAACAGTTTATTGATTGTTTGATTCACTGTTTTAATTGAAAGTAAAACAAAAACTTGTAGAAACTTTTAAGTCTTTTTACTAGATTTTACTTTATAACTTACTTACGTATTGGGTGAGATCCCAAAAGGATAACAACTGAAAAAGGATCACACTGCACATGTGTATATTATCTACAGGATTATATTTTAAAATGCCGAATAATGTTTACATCACCAATCAATAAATAAAGCAAAAAAGACAAACAAAATACTATGAGATTCATAAGTACATCTGGGTTAACACATACTATATATGTATATCTACATATGTATATACCTAAATATATATGTACATATGTATGTATATACCCAGTTGGCCATATCTTCAAGATATCCTCAATGATAGGTGGACGACAATGTGTATTACTCGACGACATATTTTTTATTTTTTTTTTAAACAAACACAAACTGCGAAGCGTTTTGCTTGTCTGCAGATACACCCAGAGTCTCTGGCGGGAATCGAACCCGCAACCCTCAGATTAATAGCCCAGCACACTATCGACTACTATGTGGGACAAATGGTGGACGACTAAAAGAGTGACAATGACATTCTCACAATAACCATGAAAAGGTCGACTAAATGTTGACAGAAGACCACATTCAAGACAATTTCGTTTATCTTGTGGTTCACATTTAAAATTTAAAATAATTAAAAAGCGATGATGTTTCCGAAATACAAATGGAGCAAAATTTTAAAAACGAATTAGATTATTCAATCAATATTGAAAAAGAAAAGCCTTAACATTTAAAATCAAATGCTGAAAGTCGTTTTAAGCGGGAATTAGCTTTATTTGAAGCAAGTAGCAATCGGAGAAAAAATTTAAATTGTCTTTATAATGCTTTATTAACGATAAAGCCACCACCTGTTTAAAGCGAAAGAGTTTTTTCGGTGTCTGGAAACTTTGCCACTAAAATAAGAAATTGTCAAATGACTTACTGAATGAATTTTGAAAACTCAATTTAAAAAAAAAAAAATAGTTATATGACGAACATATAAAATTATTTATATGAAATAATAGCTGTATTCACAATATAGAGTACTTTCTATAGCAAAGTAGCAAAAGAGCAGCTTAGAAGAAACCAAAAGCAAAATACATTAGAACTACTTTTTTACTTATTTACACTTTTTAAACTATATGATGTAATTTTTGTTTTGGAAATGAATTAAATTTAATTTTAAAATATATTCTATAACAAAATATAATAAAAAATATGTATAACAGAAAAATTAAAAGAATGAAGCTAAAAACTGCATTACAAATGCAATTATATTATTGATCGACAGTGAATTACAAATACATTTACAATTTATAAAATTTTAATTTTATAAATTTCATGAATGAAAGGTAATTAATATCGCTAATATTTAATTTTATAGTAACAAATGATCTCCAAATATTTTATCCAACATTTTTTTTGTTTTATATTAGTAGAATAGAATTGAATTGTAATGCATTGTTTTTAATTTTCTTTTAATAAAATTAAACAATTTTGTAAAATAATATTCTTTTTTACTTATTTTTCTAGTTGAAAAGAAGTTCCCGGGAATTCCCGGAAATGAAATTTTTCATTCCCGTTTCCTGGGAAATAAAATTATCCGGGAAACCCCAAACCCTATTCACAGTGTTAGATATATGACAATATTCAACACATTGTCGCTCATCTTGTCATCAAATGTGTTTGATATAAGACATGTCTTACATAAATCGTCAATGACAATGCCGTCTTCGACGATTTGGCCAACTGGGTAAACTCGAACACTTGTAAATGTAAATATACACTGACACATGAATATTTACTTCATACATATGTACTATGTATGTATTTACTGCATATAAACATATCGTCGCTGCACCTATCAAAAGAGCAACAATATCTTTTCAACTCTGTTTTAAAATACAATCTGTTCTGAAATACAATTGGAAGCGATGTAAATAGGAAATCAATGGCTCTCTGATGGTCCAATAAAAAAGAATAAACATAGCTCTTTTTGTTGGCGCAGGAACGATATGTATGTATGTACATAGGTACATATGTTGTGTGCTGTTTGCCAGGGATACGAGCCTCAACTTTAAAACATTTTATTCTCACTTTGAGGGCACACAATTTGTCAGCATGCACAGACATACATGCAAAAAAATAAACCCAAAGTTTCGAAAGAATTAATTGCTTAATTCACCTTTTGAAGTACTACACAGAAAAAAGTTTCAACATAAATAGTATGATTTGATTCCATCGATTTTCAATTCATAACATTTATAAATAATTTCATAAATTGCATGATTTTGTTCATATTTTTTGTTTAAAAATAAAGCCTAGGAGGCTTAAAAAAAATATTTAAATTTTCATTTATCTTATGTACATAGTATGTATGTATATATATTTTTATGTTGTTTAAAAATGTTTGAAATTTTACTTGGAGGATTTTTTTATTTTTTTAAGATTATCAGCAACAAAATGAGAAAATATGAATGAAATGTTTAAATCTTAATGGATTTTTAATGATATTTTTTACGTTTCAGATTTTGTTGATTAATCTTGAATGATTGATCAATATAGGGCCATTATACAAACATATTTTAACAAAATCATTATGCAGTGCAATTTTGTAATGCAATTTATTATAAAACTAGTTGACCGCCCGGCTTCGCCCGGTAGCATTTACTAATGTTTGTTCTTCAAGTTTCTCTGTTCTTATTTATTTGCAAATAAAATATCTAAATTTATACTGCATACTTTAGGGAGCTTTTTTATTACAGTTGACGATCCAAAAAAAAAAATTCCCCGTTTTATCCGGAAGTTTTGAATTTTTTTCTTTACAAACCATCTCCTGAAAATTTCGAATCGAATAAAAAAAAAATCAGCCAAATCGCTCCAGCCGTTCTCAAGTGATGCCATTACATACATGGATCATTTCATTTTTATATTTATAGATTTATAAAATATCAACGAATTTATGTAAAAGCAGCAAACATTTTCGTCATGTACAATTTTGTAATATTTATGAACATATGTATGTATTCTTATTCTGAATGAAAATACTTTGCGAACAAAAAGTCACGTTCGATTAATAATATTTATTAAAAAAATTCATTCCAATTATGAATTTATTTTGTTCTAATTTGTATAGATTTATTCATTATAGGTACATACAAACTCATTGCTTGAGATTCAATTCTGGGTCTTGAATCCTAATGCTTTCAATATACATATGTATTAGTATAGTTACTTTATTAAATTTAGTTTTAGTTCGATATATTTCTTACAAATTGTATTATCATAATGTTCAATTGAATTAAATTATATTATGAATGAATCCTTCACCATTTCCAAAGTTATATAATTTGTCATGTCTGTCCGCTTGTGTGCTCCAAAAAAATTTAATTGCGAATTTTCACCTTAAAAAATCGAACATTTAATTGTGAAATTTCATGAGTTCAGGTCGGTTTTATAAAATTAAATTTTGTATACAGAAACGCATTACTGTATATTTGGTTACATACAGTCCTTACATTACCAATATACTCCATCTGATGGAGCTGTAAAAATCGTTTTTTAGAGCATAATGTAACAAAGTAATGTAGCAAAAGTGGTGTAAGTTGAATATACCACTAAATAAATATGTATTTTGGGGTTACACCACTTTTGCACTCATAGATAGCATCAAATATAATAAATTATTAATTTTCTGAGGGGGTCCATTACAATTTCAGAGTACATACTTACAACTAATTTGTATAACATTTTATAAAGATTGCGGCATAATCAATTATTTTTGAATTAAGATTTTAGTGAATTGAATTAATTATTTCAATGCTCTGTCTGGTGCATACCTATTTTTATACAGACATGTAGTAGTGCAATGAGATGAAATAAAAATAGTTACTTAGGTCCTTTCGAACCGAAACATTGTGGGCTTAAATATAAATACTAATATGTATGTGTGAAAATATACATATATGGGGCATTTCATGTCAAGTGAAGCAACTTTTGAAATCGATGTCTTCCGATCGGGATGAAATTTGCACCAAGGTTAGCTCTATTGGATAGTAACTCAGATACAATTTTTCAACAACATCGGTCGAGAACTCTCTGAGTTATAGGGGGTAAAATTTTGACAATTTGGTCAAACAGGGGTTTTTTCTTATCCATGTAACTTATTACCTATTGTTCTTAGCAAAATGTGTCCCAAATAGTATAGATAGCTATTTCTTCGATCTTTCGAAAAAAAATATTTAAAAAAAAAAATAAAAAATTTTTAATATTTTTTTTCCGAAATCAAAAACTTTTTTGACTTTTTTTTAAAATACGTTATTTTTTTTTTTTTTTTTTTTTTCTTAAAATAAAGTTTAGATATTTTCCTTGAACACCTACTTGGTCGCTTAGTGGGATGCGAGTGGGATATCTATCAAAATAAATATTTTGTAACTCAAAACATAAAATTTTTGACTTTTTTTGCAAAATCAAAAACTTTGTTGACTTTTTTTTTTCAAAATGGACCCTTTTTTAATCTTTTTTTTTAGGTCAAACAAAAGCTTAGATATTATCCTTGAAGACCCTTTTGGTCGCTTAGTGGGATGCGAGTGGGATATCTATCAAAATAAATATTTTTTAACTCAAGACTTACAATTTTTGACTTTTTTTTTTGCAAATACGATTTTTTTTCCAAATGAGCCCTTTTTTTAAAATTTTTTTTGTAGTCAAAAGAAAGCTTAGGTCCATTCCTTTAAGATATTTTTAGTCCCTTAGTGGGATGCGAGTGGGATATCTATCAAAATAAATATTTTGTAACGCAAGACATACAATTTTTTAATTTTTTTTTGCAAAATCAAAATTTTTTTCCAATATGGGCCCTTTTTTAATTTTTTTTTTGCTCAAAAGAAAGCCTAGGCCCATTCCTTTAAGATATTTTTAGTTCCTTAGTGGGATGCGAGTGGGATATCTATCAAAATAAATATTTTGTAACAATTTTTTAATTTTTTTTGCAAAATCGAAATTTTTTTCCAATATGGGACTTTTTTTAAAAATTTTTTTTTTGCTCAAAAGAAAGCTTAGGTCTTTTCCTTTAAGACCTATTTTGTCACTTAGGAAGATGTGAGTAGGATATCTATTAAAATAAAAATGTTGTAACTCAAGACATTCAATTATTGACTTTTTTTTTGCAAATTCGAATTTTTTTTCAAAATGGGCCCTTTTTTAAAAATTTTTTTTTAGTCAAAAGAAAGCTTAGGTCCATTCCTTTAAGATATTTTAGGTCCCTTAGTGGGATACGAGTGGGATATCTATCAAAATAAATATTTTGTAACTCAAGATATACAATTTTTAATTTTTTGGCAAAATCAAAAACTTTTTTGACTTTTTTTTAAAATGGGCCCTTTTTGTAATTTTTTTTTTGCTATAAAGAAAGCTTAGGCCTATTCCTTTAAGATGGTTTTGATCGCTTAGTGGGATGCGAGTGGGATATATATCAAAATAAATGTTTTGTAACTCAAGACATACAATTTTTGTGTTAAAACATTTATTTTGATAGATATCCCACTCGCATCCCACTAAGGAACTAAAAATATCTTAAAGGAATGGACCTAGGCTTTCTTTTGAGCAAAAAAAAAAATTAAAAAAGGGCCCATATTGGAAAAAAATTTTGATTTTGCAAAAAAAAATTAAAAAATTGTATGTCTTGCGTTACAAAATATTTATTTTGATAGATATCCCACTCGCATCCCACTAAGGGACTAAAAATATCTTAAAGGAATGGACCTAAGCTTTCTTTTGACTACAAAAAAAAATTTAAAAAAAGGGCCCATTTGGAAAAAAAATCGTATTTGCAAAAAAAAAAGTCAAAAATTGTAAGTCTTGAGTTAAAAAATATTTATTTTGATAGATATCCCACTCGCATCCCACTAAGCGACCAAAAGGGTCTTCAAGGATAATATCTAAGCTTTTGTTTGACCTAAAAAAAAAGATTAAAAAAGGGTCCATTTTGAAAAAAAAAAGTCAACAAAGTTTTTGATTTTGCAAAAAAAGTCAAAAATTTTATGTTTTGAGTTACAAAATATTTATTTTGATAGATATCCCACTCGCATCCCACTAAGCGACCAAGTAGGTGTTCAAGGAAAATATCTAAACTTTATTTTAAGAAAAAAAAAAAAAAATGACGTATTTTAAAAAAAAGTCAAAAAAGTTTTTGATTTCGGAAAAAAAATATTAAAATTTTTTTATTTTTTTTTTTTAATATTTTTTTTCGAAAGATCGAAGAAATAGATATCTATACTATTTGGGACACATTTTGCTAAGAACAATAGGTAATAAGTTACATGGATAAGAAAAAACCCCTGTTTGACCAAATTGTCAAAATTTTACCCCCTATAACTCAGAGAGTTCTCGACCGATGTTGTTGAAAAATTGTGTCTGAGTTACTATCCAATAGAGCTAACCTTGGTGCAAATTTCATCCCGATCGGAAGACATCGATTCCAAAAGTTGGTTCACTTGACATGAAATGCCCCATATGTATACAATACATGTACGTATGTATGTATATCAGTATGCACTCTAGTGGATGTATGTGTAAATGAAACCTATTGGAACTGGGCCAACAAAATTAACACACAAAAAAAGGAAAAAGGGAAATGTACAAGCATGAAGAAAATTGTATCTTAACATCACATCACATTAAATGTAAAAATAAAGTTATTCTAAACGCGGTGTGTTGGAGTGTAAATACATACATAAGTACATCACACTGTTATTAGGGGTTCTTAAATGTTTTTCCATGTCTCCCTTTTGAGAGTCAACCTTGAAGAATTTGGATCACTTTGTAGTTCATTTCAGTTGCATAATAACAAAGTAACTAACATTCATGTAAAACCATCTTCATTTTCTGGAGACTGCCCTGCCCCGCAATGTATGTAATGGGGTACGCGGCCTTTTAGAGGTTCATATAATCATTTCAGGGAGACGCAAAGAACTCAGGAAAACCCTACTACTAATTTGTTTTCCAATTTTTATTTTACAAACAATATTTTCTTATTCCACAACTTTGACTTATAATATCTATAATATCTTCTAATTAATAATTTACTTCGAAATCTGTTTGTTGTCTGTGGATGAAATACCTGATATATGTATGTAAATTCTACATGTTAAAATAACAAAACACATATGAGGGTTGTTTTTGTTTCACATCGATTTTTAAGAACTGAGTTAGGTCATTGACATATGTTTATTTCTCTATGGAAATTATAATATTAAGAAAACACAAATTGAATTGACAAAATATTCCGAATTTCAATTTGTTTTTCTCAATATTAACTTGCTTTTCTGTATTACAATAAAATGGGTCAAGGGTCTCAGTTTTGTGAGAATTATATAGACTCAATTAAGGAAAAAAAATTAAATTTTATCAAAATCGTCCACGCCCACTGCCCATACAATCCAAATCTATTTTTTCGCATAAAATTTTCACTATAGCAAAAGTCTTGAAATTTGGTACATACATGGTTTCAATAAAATTGGACACGCCCACCGACCATGATATCCATATATACATAGATAAGAATTTTTTGATATTTCGTTTATCATTCGACAAAAATTTTTAAGTTTTCATTCTGTTCTGAATTGCCTGAAAATATATGTATATAAATAAATTTTTAGCTTAACACCTATGCATAGACTTTACGTAATTTTCAAAAAAAAAAAAAAAAAAAATTTCTTAAAATTATAAGTGCGCATTTCATCTTTAAACATTTCTCTACAAAACTGCATCATTTGATTTTTGAAATTGAGTGGTTTTTGACACAAAAATTCCTCTGTGGGCCGTACAGCTAAAGCTTGTGAGAACCCCTGTATTAAACAAAGTCTAAGTTTAAGGACTCGTGTCTTATATGCACTACCATAGTATAATAAATAAAAGGATTTTCTCAAGTAGTGGTACATACATATGTATGTATGTACATATATACAATATATATGTATATGTATGTACTCTTAGATGTACATATGTATATTAAGTATGTGTGAATAAATAGCTGTGGTTTTATTCAACATTATACTGAAATAGAATTCAGCAAATAAATGACTTTAGATTAGTCCTTTTAAAACACCTATGCATGTGTTTATTTACATACATTTGGATATGTTATGTTGACCCAACAAACATTTAGTTTTGATATTTGTTTTAGTTTAATGGATTTTTTATTAGTTTAAAATAAAATTTCTTCACCAATATAATCATTCGAATCAACCTCTAATATAAAAATGATGCAAGCGATCACCTAAATCGAGCAAAGTAAAGTCATTACAATTTCATACTACCTTTTTCCGAAATAAGCGTAGTCACTTCAAAATGGTTTGGAACATAATCGTGATGTACGCGAAGACAGAGTTATAAATTTGAATTTAGGAGACATACATTTGTTAACCGATTTAATTTAGTTTACTATTGCCAATTATATAGTAAATTACGTATTAGGAATCTCGAAAATATTAAAAGTATCTACAATTAATATTGTTTAAATGAAATCAAAAATGAAGATTTAACGATTTTTCTGAAAATGTATGCATTTGAGAATTATAACACGTTCCACCAATTTTATTGTGAAAGATGTAAAAATATTACATCAAAAATAACAACAATACATATTATGAAAAGGATTTTTAAAAAATTCACGTTATTTCTATAAATTTTGAAAGTGTTCATACTTCGTTTGCATATCGGGCACATTATCGATACGTAGCTCAAACGAAGTATATTTACGTCATTTTTGATTTTGTTTACTTATATACTTTTTAATTTTATACGATGGAACGTCGATTTTCTGCAAAAAATTTGCGAAAATTTAATCAAGTTTTCACTGATGTGAACATTTCCTGGGATTTAAACATATACACTAGGGTTCCTACGCGGGAAAAATTTCCCGGGAATATATTTTTGTTAATTTTCGGGAAATGTTTGTCGGGAATTTTCGGGAATTTCTTCATAAGTTTTCTTCTAAAAGTTACAATATTCAGATACGTTTCGATGACCAAATTTGTTGCTAATAGAATTATTCTATTATATCCATAGATTTTTTCGGTTCTACCAAAAGATAGTCAGTTGTCAAAGAAATATTACTGTTGAAATAACCGAATTTTTTTCACTCAACTCAATCCACAGCAGAAAATTTTGGTTATTATGAATGAATGAATCAAATTTAAAGCTTATGCTTTTAAACGAATTATTAAGATTCCTAACATTACAACATTTAGGGATATTCAATAAATATTATTTATATTTAGAGAATATAATAACAATAATAGTGGTTCAAATTTGTTTATCTACAATCAGATTTGAAAAAAATCTCTAACTACGCATATTTTATAGATTTAATATAGCAATTTTTAAGTTTTTTAATTAAACAAAGAATTGATTGATTTTATTCTGATTAAAACTACGACTGTGACAATACTGATCAAACTATTAAATTAGAAACCCTTTTAAAAGCTGGACCAACAACCAAATATAGTTATTTTATACTTCTTTTAAAACCCAGGTAAAATACAAGTCAATTTATCAGAAAATTTTTTTCTGGTTTTTGGTTTAATTTAGTGTTAAAAATTCCCGGGAATGAAACGATTTTTTAATTTCCTCCCGGGAAAGAAAAATGTCCGGGAAATTAGGACCCCTAATTTACACAGAAAAAACAGATTCGTGATGGCAACCGAATTTGTTGCCAATCGAATGATTTTATATTACTGACCGAATTTTAAAGTTGTGGGTACAAAATTTTAGAAGGGGTAACAAAAGATTTCTTGCTTCAATCGAAATTCTTCTTTATCAACTGGTTTTCTGTTGATAGAACCAATCGAATCATTCAATTGGCAATAAATTCGGTTACTATCACAAATCTGTTTTCTCTGTGTACATTTAGCTTGAATATAATATCGTCCCCTCAATAAAACAATAGTGCATAATTTTTTTGCCATTTCGAAATAATTGAGTTTAAAATTTGTGTGTTAGTAGACATCTAGAACAAAAGTAATATTTCAATTGATTTTTTGACCCACTTTGTGTAAGTAGAATTTCACCAAATTTTTACCACATATAGAATCAGTTACGTAGATTCTGATTATGCAATAAATATGTTTATACACTATTGTTTTATAAGGGGACGATATTTAGAATCAAAATAATATCAACATTTAACACAATTATTTGCGTTTCAAACTTTATAATGGCAGCGAAAAAAAGCTAACCTATTGCTTGATATTTACCAAAAATCCATAATTTGAAATGTTGTATCTGTACATAACCTATAATTTTTCAAGTAGAATCCAATACTTGTACTTTCTCATGTTCGTTTTATGACCTTCCATGTCAATATTAACATTTTGTTCTAAAATGCATTTTATAAATACACACACTCGTACATACATACATATGTATGTATATGGAAAGTATGAATGAAAAACAATAGTATTTATTGTTATTATTATTTCATATATTGCAGTAATATTTAAGATATTGCATTCATAGTAAAAATAATAAATTTGTTTCGTTATTTCTTTTCCGTTATTCTTTGTACTCCTTCTGCTTCTTCTTTACATTGTACCAGTATTGCCAACAAATAATAAAAAGTCTTTAACAAAAGAAACAATTAAAATGCAAAATAATACATAAATTCAAAAGAAACGATTTATCACCATCTATGGAAGTAGGTTTTTTCTATGTTGCATTGTAATTTGAAGAGGCACTTTTGATGGCTCATTTGATTCCAACAAAAGGTTAAACAATATGACCGGTATTGGGAAATATTCATGTTGAAACGAGAATACAAATAATTAATCTTATATGTATGTACATGTGTACATTAGACAGACTCACAGAAAAAAGTGTTTTATTTGTATCCGCTCAAAATTAACCTTGGTTTGTTTTATGTTTTCCAAATTATTTTGGGTCTAGTAAAATTTGTATTTTTTTCCGATATGAGAGAATCATCATAAGCGGTATGATTCCAACGGAATATAAGTCATTTTCAAGCTTGTTTGTTTAATGGTACCAAAAAGTCTATCCATGTACAAATTTGATAGAATTGTACCTCAAATTTTTAAAATAATAAGTTGAAAATGTACAAAATAACAAGAATTTAATATAAAATTAAAGTCTGTACATACTTTTTAATATATTTTTTAGTCATTACATTAAAGTAATAAACTTTCCTCATTACTGACAGCTCATTAAGTTTACCATCTTTTGTATGTACATTTAAAATAAAATTGCTTCTTTGCCCAACCCCCCATTCCTAGCGACAGAAACAAAAAAAAAAGGAAACTGATGTCATTTGCAATTTGACACTTAAAGCCTCCTTGTAATTTTGGTGTCATTTATTTGCTCACTTTGAAAATTACGTTTCTTCCATGAATTAAGTTTCTCACGTTTCTTTGCCACTTCAATGTTTCGTATTGAATTTTGTTTTAAATTACATATATATGGTTGGTGAGTAGTCTGTCTGCCATTGACTTTTAATTAGGTGTTAATTATTCACGAATATCTGCTTCAATGCAGTAACTTTATTAGTTTTGGTTAAAAATTCCACCAATGTTATCTGAAATTTGACTTAAAATAAAAATTGCATACATAAAAAATTTATGAATTCGTTCGTATTTGCCGGAATTCGCCACTGCCACCACCTGGTATAAACTCGCCTTAGACTTAGGTTATTCGAATCCTCGGATCTTAAAATCCAGTCCCATTTGGCATCCCTAATTTCTCAGTATAAATATTGTCAAATCAGTATAAATTTTTTTGAATCTTAACTTGTGTTTAAAGAGATTTCTTTTCTATTTGAGATCCAATCAGCGTGTTTGTTAAGTAAATATATTTACGTGTAGTTAGTAAATACATATGTACGAATAAGTTAAACGGATATGTTTACAAATTCAGCCAGCAAATCCATTAGCAAAACGTTTATTGTTGTAATTTTCAAGCCTAATGTACGGATTTCCTTCGTGAAATAGAGTTTGCCATCTAAAAGTACTCTTAGTATTAATGTACATACACACAAATAAATAAATATTGACTGTAATTTATCTTAAATATTTTAAGATTAATAACTAAAAATGATAAATCGGTAAAAAAACATTTCATTTTTCAAAATCAATAAGAAACAGTTAAGGTAAATGATTAAGTAAATATTAGATAGGACATGATACTCCGATTTTTGCATTGAAAACTAATAATTTAATTTGTTGTGATATCTTTCTCAGGAACCCCATTTGCTACTACCTTCAAGCTGAGGAGACATTATTTTACAGTGTGTAAATTAAAAAATATTAAAATAATACGCGTTGAAAAGCAACAGAATGGATGAGGAACACGACGACGAAAGAATATGAAATTAAATGGGGCTTTAAAGCCCCGCCAAGGAGCCTCCAGACAAGGAAGCTCCCCTGGTGTTGTCCAAAGAAAGTATCGCGTCAAGCGATATTATAAGGTGAATGAAAATGTAGTTAAAGGTCTGCCACTCAGTGAATGTGGTGTGAATAATAAAAATTTAATTGAAACCATAAATAATAGTAATAATATTTGTATAAATAATCAGCAGCAGCAGCAGCTCCAGCAGCAAACAGCACCATTAATACGCACACAACAGCAGCAAAAACAGAAATGTGGTGAACAATTTAGTAGCAGCAGCAGCAGCAATAGCTTAAGTAGTAGTAATTTGTCTACTTCTATAAAATACAAGAAACAAAATAAATCAACAACACCAAATACTACGCAGAATAGAGTTTCTTCAGTTGCAAAAACAAGGCCCTGTTGTATCGATTTGAAAAGTCGTGCGGACAAAGACAAAATTTCACAAACAACAACAGCAGCAGCAGAGGCTGTGGCAGCAATAGCAAAAAATAACGAAAAGAAAACAAACACTGAAATTGATTTGAAGCAAATAGCAGTCAACAACATCACAACACGTCAAACTAAGAAAACGAAAGTAAACAAAGAGAATAAGAGTCACACGAATAATAACAGTAAGGACGAAAAGAAAACAAAACAAGTTGAAGTCGTTAAAACGACATCAAATACTTCAAAATATCTCGTAACGGTTAATAAGAGCCACAATAAACACAACAACAGCAGCAGCATCAGCAATATCAATATCAGCAGTGGTGGTGGCCACATTTATTTTAAGGAGGTCAACAAGTTCTTATTATTAATTCCGAAATTTTATGAAAATCTCAATTTGACAGTCTTAATTTCGCGGTTATTTATCCAGTTAAAATTGTTGCTTTTCTTAATGTTCTCGCACGCTATAAAACATTTGACCGGAAATCCATTCGTTCATTGGAGTGGTGGCGGATGTAGTGGTACTAATTGTGTTCGTGGGGACACTGCTATAGATTGTCGTAGCTTCGGTCTGGTTGGTTATAAATTAGCGAAAATCATGCGTGCCTCACAATCGTTAGAGAGTTCGTTTGAACGCATTTGTTTTAAAAATGTGAACAAACCACGTTTACCCCCCTCAATTGCCTTATGTATGATGGTATACGCGGCAGCTGCCATTTTGCTGCCTCAGCCAGTAGTCGGCGATGAAGGTGAACCTTTCTTTCCAATCAATGGCTTAGAAACCACAACTCCCGAATTTGGTAAGTAGAAGGAAATATAAATTAAATATTCATTAATTCGTTTTACAATACTACTTAAATATGGTATTTAATTAAAGAACTTAATGAAAAAAGTTAATACAAAAAAAAAACATGATACCAAATAATAGACTTTTAAATTTGTTATACAAATACATATGTTTATTAATATAAAATATTATATGTAATAATATATGTAAGCCCAATTTATCAATGTAGTTTAGGTATTTCATGTGGACTAACTAATGTTTTAAAAGCATACACTACAGCAGGCAACCGACCACAATATGCTAAAATTAAAATAAACACGTTTATACGAAAATGATTATTTTGACGTCATCACAGCTACACGACCACCGTTTCCGCTGTAGCCTACTTAATCTAATATCTATTACGTTCCTTCCATGAATTAAGTTTCTCACGTTTCTTTGCCACTTTAATGTTTTGTATTGAATTTTGTTTTAAATTACATATGGTAGATGTGTAGTCTGTCTGCCATTGACTTTCAATTAGGTGTTAATTATTCTTTAGGTGTTAATTATTCTTTTATTAGGTTTAGTTGATGTGTATCAATGTATCTATTATTGCACTAGGCAACCGACCACAATCTGCAAAAATTAAAATAAACACGTTTATACGAAAACGATTATTTTGACATATTCACAGCTACATGACCACCGCCGTGGTGCACCGTTTCCGTTGTAGCCTACTAAATCTAATATCTATTTTTCTAGGTGCCAATGAACCGTATTTATGTATCGAAACGTCAAATTTCAATGTCAGCTGGTTACAATGTGTTGCCGTTTTCATTATAATCAAGTAGCTGACTACAAGGCGACGACAGCAATTTTAGTTGGGTAGCTGTGTAGTCTGCATTAGTCAATGTGTTTAAAGCATTTTACTTGAACCTTTTCATACAATCGCCAACATTTATTTAGTAAATGCTAAGAATTGTTCTGGACTTATTCACAATGTGTTGTTAAATTTCAATAATTTCGATTTGTGAAATTTGTGAAGAAATGATTTTTGTTTGTTTTCACTTAATTTAGTTGATAATCCAAGTAAAAATCTAAATATTTATTTGCACAATGTTTGAAGAACAGTTTTATAAATTGTATGTATGTACATACATATAATTTGAATATAACGCCATAAAAAGCAGAACACACATTCTTACAATATAGTACATACATATGTATATATGTATGTATGTATGTACATTAGACATGCCCTTAAGATATCGAAAAAAGTACCATTATTTAAACAATTTTACAACTTTCAATCGATTTCCGGATTCCGGTTAGATTGATAGTTAATTTAACCGATTGCACTTAAATTTTGCAGTATGTAGTTAGTTTTAGCTACCAATGAACAAAATAATAACGTCCATCCAAATCAAATCAATTTTTTTAAGGACCTGTCTAATGTAGTACATATTTATGTATTTGTGTTTCTTTTAACATCACAAACTAAAATAAGAAAAAGAGGGCATTGTAATTTCAGTGGGGTTCTTTTATGCTTAAAACATTTATTTCGCCTTGAAAAGTGGTCCTTTATAGAAGAGCGTAGTTTTTCCTTTGTTAATTTTCCATTTGACATGTCGTTCTAGAATTAACGTCATAAATATTCTTGTTTTTCTGAGTGGTTGTGTTCTTAATGAACAGAAAGAAGCAAATGAAATGCAGATTTCTATTAATAGACTCTAGCATGGTTCCATAGTAATAAGGCAATTGTAATTCAGGTGTAAAATATTTTTGTTTCCCAATTAATGTTTTTATAGCAAAACTAATTGTCTTTGTTTGCTTCAAAAAACCTTATTTTGTTCATAATTCTTATTAAAACTATATAAAAACCAAGAAACCAAAAGCTTCCCTTTATTTTGTCTTTTGAACACAAAACTAATTTTTGAAGTTTCCTTAGTAGCAACAACACACGTACGTGGGCTTTGTTTTTTTTTTGTTAAATTTTTTTTTTTTAATTTTAACGCTATGAAGGGTTGCAACAATGCGTATGATTATTATTAATAAAAAGTAAGAAATAAATATTAATCATACGTTATCGTGTATCACACAAATAGTTTAACTAAATACAAATACGAGTAGTTTGTAAGTAAATTTTCATAAATATTTTTCTTGTAGATTATGCCAGTCGTGGTCAGAAAAAGTTCGGGGATAAATGCGATAATACTTTAGAATGTGGTTTCCCTGGCTCCATCTGTGATCCGAAGAAAAAATCATGTCAGTGTACAGAAGATTTGCCGGTAACTAATCACATTGATAAATGTGGCAAAGGTAAGTTAAGACACTTTAAGACTCTCCAACTAATCTAACCACATTTTAAAACAAGAACAACAGCAACACCAAAATATTATTCCACTTTAAATTACATTAATGTCGGAGCAGTTGTCGAAACAACTTCTCCAATTCATGAGGCGAAAATAATATGTAAGGGCTACAAATATGTGGACTACATCTTTCATTTAGAGACATTATTACAACTTGCCGTTATAGTTAAAGTTACATACCTTTAAGGGTACCTTTTTCTATTGCTTAAAGTTATCTTTAACTATAACGGCAAGTTGTAATAATGACAATTAAAATCTTATTAACTGAAACTTCAATTGTAAATTTATTGTTTTTTTATAAACCGATACTTTTTGATGTCCGTCTGTCCACGTAAACTTTGTACGCAAAGTACTGGTCGCAGTTTTAAAGATATTTCCATCAAATTTGATACATACATTTTTTTCTGCTCAAGGATGGAGCCTATTGCAACTGGCTGAAATCGGTCTATTATTTCACCTAGCCCCTATTCAAATGTTGGACTTTATCGCCAATAACTGTTTAATTTGAACGGAAGTCATGTCACGAAATTTTATGATGATCCGTTCATAATTAATCATAGCTCCCATATAAGATCCGCTTTTGAAAATCATTCACGAAAATAAATTATTGAATTTAAAAATAAAAAGGTTTTTGCTCATGTACTCAGTTAATTTGTTAGATATTTAATATTTTCTCGTTTGAAAACAAATTCTCCATCGCGACTAATCCAACAGAGGAATATTATGTTCAGTGATCCACTATTTGGATTATTTTCAAACGAGAATTTCAGCATTGTCTTGTTAGGGGCATATTTCCCTCAGCGTAAGGATACATGGATACATAACATCGTTTAAAATGGATCTGTATCGGATTCCAGTCATAATATCTTTTATTAAATGAATTGGACACATACCAGCCCCACACCACAATATTGTCAACACCAAATCTGACTGTATTATTTGATATATTGTATTCGAGCAGTACGTTTTTCATCTTTTCACTAGCTATATCGCTTCATAGACATGTTAAGACATGACATGTTCTAATTCATATGATTGTTACTTTTCGAATGTAATGTTATGCAGATGTCGTCAATAAGTTCCCCCCGAGTTAACATTAATTGCTGCTTAAAACTGCAGAGTGTGTTTCTTGTTTGAGTGAATGTGTTATATTAGGATGGTTCCAAAAAAATATTTGTGGACTTTCTCATAGAAAATACATATGAATTCAAGTTATACATAGATGGCTACTGATTTTTTAAACAATTTTTAAATGCGTTTTTCTTTAGTCAATTTGAAATATTTGCCCTTGATATAAATTGTGAACCAATACCCTCCTAATGCACATATTATGACGGCGCCATCACTTGTGGCTTACTTTTATTCTCATTTCATTACAACGTTTTTTCTTTTTCTTCTTAAACATATGTATGTAGCTTAAGTGCCTTGTTATTTAACATGTTTCATTGTTGGAATTTAATCTAGGCCAAGATTTTGTACAATCTTAAAAGTTGGCTTTACAAAAAGTGAATAAACTAGAATAGAAATTTCGAAGCATTTAACATAAATGCTAATAAATGCTTTTGAAATATTTATATGTACATGTAATTAACTAGCTAAAGATAAATGTTATTCGGGGTTGTCATAGAATCCAGTCATTGTCGGTAACGGTTTGGAAAACGACAAAACAAAGTACATTCGTCTCGTGAAATCCAAAGTTAACGGTTTTATATTCGATCTTGAATTTAATTCTAATGTTCGGTTTGGAAAACCACAAAAAGAATTTAATTTTAGGTCGAATATAAAACCGATTACTTTCGATTTCACGAGACTTATGTCGTTTTCAAACCCGATTCCGACAATCGGGTAAAAATTCTAATTAGGAATGTATTTGAATTAAAGAAAACTTGAATGATTCAACAAGAAATTAATGAAGTTTAAAGTACTAAGGTATTAAGCCTATGAATCAATTCGTGCTGAATGCTTTAATGGAATTGTTAAGAGAATATATTTAATTTGATTTTGATAATTCCTTGCATAATTGGTTTTTCTATAATACATAAGGCATAGAGTAATACAAATAGAGCCGAAACGTCGCCGTCAAAAACTCATGCGATGAGAAAGTAGTAGAAAAAACTGTAAGAAAATAAAAAAACAATACCGTGAATTTGTTTGATTATGTTTACGATTTTCCGCTCAATGCAAAAGGTAAAATTTATATTTGTATGAAATTTCTTTAAGACAAAATGATGCATAACTAAATAATTATTTAGATTTGTATAAAAGAGCTAAATTTGTAGGTAGATGCCCGAATAAATGTATGTATGTAAAATAGAGTAAAATCTAAGTTATTTTTTCTCACGTCAATACAAAATCTAAATATTTGTCAGAAACCTTTGCAGAATAATACAAATTGTATTACGATTTTAAAGAATACAGAATATTGTCGTCTGAAATATACCTTTAATAATTTTAACACAAAACCTAAAATACACACATATGTACACCGCACACAAATATTAATAATTTATGTATGTACTATATTGTTTTGTATGAATCATTTAATAATTTATTTATTTCTTTACTTTTATTTATAAAATCCACAGAGGCCGCGGTAAATGAATCCTGTTTCTTTAATGAACAATGTGAAGTGAAGTACTTTCAGACAGAATGTCGAGATCAACGGTGTGTGTGTCGTTTTGACATGACACCCGCTTGGTTGAAAGATGGCTCTGTTGAGTGCAAAGGTAAATTGTTTAAAAACGTTTACACACTGACAGCTCAACTACACAAATTTATATTTATTTATTTATGTGTTATTTATTGTGTGACATTGTAAAAACAAAAAAACAAAACAAACGTTGCTTTCAGTGAATGATCTGGACATCTGTCACTGTTAATTCATATACATATTTATACGAATATATACATATGTATGAATATACACATACATTCATACATGTATAAAATTGTATTAAAAAAAAATATTCGTGTTATGTATGTATTTAATACTGAGTGAATCTAGGGAAGGGAAAATGTAAGATTTCATATGTAAAAGGAAATAAAAATAAAAAAAAATGTTTGTACTAAAATTTTCCCTTCCAAAAATGCGATTTATTTGGCAACATACTTGTATTTGCAATTTGCTATTTACGCACAACAATTACTTTTCGTCTATTTAAAGGGCGTGGCGATAAAAGAGGACCCGAAACGTATATAGATCCGGCAATGATTGGCGTCCTGATTGGTATGGCATTAATGTTTATCATTATATGTGTGGTATTAAGATTGTTTAGTCAGTATGTATCAGAAAATATTAATTACATATGTATTTTTCCACCATGCTGTATGTTTATTCATAAATACTCTGTTTGCAGGGCACGTTGGCGCGAAAACCGAACAATTTTTAATACACCAAATCCGCGTTTAATGAATGTCTCGCTGTTGCGCGAAAGTAAACTGTTACATGGACAAGAAAGACGTGGATCCCGAATGTCAGTAAGAGCTCCATCCCGTCAACCAAGTATGGCGTCTTTGCGTCCGCATTCGCCTAATCCGTCGTTAGGTAAGACAGGTTCGTATTCATGCACCCTTATTGCACCCAACTTTATTCAAATTACTTCAATTTCTATACAGATCACAGTTTTAATCAATCAGTAAATCAATTATTTTTTTTTTTCATTTATAAAATGTAAATATGTACGTACCTAAATTAG
Source organism: Calliphora vicina (assembly GCF_958450345.1). Classification (NCBI taxonomy): domain Eukaryota; kingdom Metazoa; phylum Arthropoda; class Insecta; order Diptera; family Calliphoridae; genus Calliphora; species Calliphora vicina. The sequence continues at coordinate 170,177,757 of NC_088780.1, forward strand.
GTTGAGTCGATTTATGTGGATGCAAAAAAAAAGTAAAAAACATAAAAAAAGTAGGGGGAAATGGATTTTGACCTTGCGGAAATTTAAAAATACGTTGCAAGTAGTGGAATGTTTCTGTAAAATTTAATAATTTGTAATTGAAAAGTTTGAAAATCGACTCACCCTATCCTAACCTACATAGAACATACATATGTATGAACCAAATGAAAATTAAGAAAACCAAATTATCAACACCGAAGAAGGAAAATGTTTTGTAAACTAAAATATATTTTGCTGCTTATTATTGAGATGAAAAAACTAAACATTTAGTTAGGCATGTGTTTTATATTGTATAACTTATTTTTTCAATAACTCAAAAGCTATCAGCTTACGTGACGTGTTTTCTAGAGCAGCTTCGTAAATTTTGTGTAGTTCCTTTGTAATTTTGTCTATATTAAAAACATGTCAACTCGAATTTTGATTAAACTATATGCTATTTTATCCAAGCAGTATATGTTTCAACTTGAAACATATACTGCTGACGAATGCTGACGCGCAATATTAGTTCGGCAAAAAAGTGTGTATGCTACTATAGCACGAACATATATTTTGGTTGTTGTGCTACAATAACGAGTTGACAACTGGTTGTATCTGCTACTAGAAATTGCAAACTAACATTGCAATTTGTATAGTAATATATGAATAGTAACAGCAAATTTATATTAGCAGAGTTATACAAAATTATAATAGTAACTATATTTTTAGTATGCAGATTGATAAAAATGTATATTTACTGCAATTGACGGCTGATATAGTAGCAATTGTAAACCCTGGTTTCAAGTTTTAGATATTTCTTATTTCAAAATGTGCCAAATTAAGAAAATCTGCATGAATCACCCGTATGTATGAAAAGAGAGTAATATTTTACTCTCTCATTCCGTTCTATGCGTTTATTCTATGGTACATTGTATATTTATACCAGAGATCGAAAATAACTCGTTCATATACCAAAAAACCCAAATTGTGATTTATATTTTTGTGATAAAAATAAATCAGTGACCTTTATTCGTTTTTGTTGTTATACCCTTCACCTTCGTGAGAAGGGATCTTCGGGATCCAAATCTTCAATAATTCTGTCAGACATGCTTTCGAGAAGTTTGCTATTTAAAATCAGCAAAATCGGTCCATAAATAACGGAGATATGAGCAAAAAACCGGGACAACCTCAATTTTTTACCTATTTTTGATCTATGTATATCTGGATTACTAAGTCATTAATATAGACAATATGGATATCTAATGATAGATATTTCAAAGTCCATTGCAACGATGTAGATAAGGCTATAGTAAGATGGACGTACAATGGGTCAAAATCGGGAAAAAAATTTTTAACCCGAATTTTTTTTTTCATCAAAAAAATTTTTTTGTAATAAATTTTTTTTCAAAAAAAAAAAAATTTAAAAAAAATGTGGAAAAAACTTTTTTTAAAAAAAAATTAAAAAAAAAAAATTGGAAAAACAATAGAAAAAACTTTTTTTAAAAAAAAATTAAAAAAAAAAATTGGAAAAACAATAGAAAAAAAATTAAATTTTGTTTACCTAAAAATATTTAAACAAATTTATTTTAAAGTATAATTTGGTGAAGGGTATATAAGATTCGGCACAGCCGAATATAGATCTCTTACTTGTTTTTTAATGGTTTGGTGTGAGATAAACAATTCATTTGTTCTTGTTCTTAATAACTGTTACTTTCTCTTTTATTTACATACAATAACATATTATTAGTAATTTTTAACAAATTATGGAAATAATATGATAAGTATGAAGTAATGAAATCTGAGTAACAGAAATGAGAATTTTTTTAAATTGTTATTAATCTTTTGATATATTTTATATATTTAATCCCAATCCTAAAATGTTCTCGAATAAATCACTCTCTCATCACAAAAAATTGTTTTTAAATGGCTGCGAATGATTTATACATACAATATTTTGCGAATTAAACAATTTATTTGATCTCTTGAAAACTTGAATTTTTTATATGACATTTTTTTAATATAGACTAGTCATGGTATATTTTCATTTGACATACATACATATAGATATATATGTATGTATGTATGTATATGTAATATTGTATGAATCGAATACATGTCTGAAATTCATGAAAGCACGTCATGTAATAGTACCTAAAGTAAACACTGCTCTGTTGCAAGATTCCCAGACTTAATTTATCAATTAAAGAAATTGAGTTTTATTAATTTTATATTGTATAATTTTAAAATTGCTTGTATTTTGATTGTTTTTTTTTAATATTCAAACTTATATCTCTTTTATCTCTTGACAACCGTTTTTATAAAGTAAAGTAAATATTTTTAAAGGAGAAATAATATGACAACTAAATTATATTATTTACATACATATGTTGAGACTTTTTTAGTAAAAATAAAGATAAAATTATGTGAAAGGTTTCAGCACTGGAAATGTTTTGTAGTACTCAGTCCAAAAAACCCCAAATTTTAAGTTATGGCCCTTTTACCGGAAATTATTAAAGTTTTGTTTAATTAACTCAATTTACATTAGACTGGTACATGAATATGTATATGAAACTAGAAGATACAATGTTTTCCAATGTATACGTATGTATGTATGTACATTAGAGTGGAACAAATACACTATATCTGACAAAATATCAACATCCTTCCTTTTAAGAGATCCATTTATAGTTAAGATAGTATGGATGATATCCCCATGATATTGTTCATTGTTCATTCATCATACCTTTATGAACCATTCTAATTTACATACAAACGTATGTATGTATGTATGTCCTGGAGTCTATATATTGTTTTAAACAAATTGGATTGAAAACTTTAGATTTTGATATAGTACATACAAACATTATTTAGAATTACTTAGTTTTAGATAATATGTACCTACATATGTATGTATATTTAGATACACATTGTTTTAAATATTTTATGATATTAAATGGCTTTCATTCATTTGTGGCCTTCCATATGGGGCCTTTTTATTACTGCTTTTCATTCATTTCAGGGCGTATGACGCGTTCTAAAAGTAATACTCGATCCAGTGATTCACGCGTTAGTGATGCTTCAAACTGCTCACGTTTGCTTGAGCACCATACAGCCAACACACACCATGCCTCGCACCCGCATGCGAATACAACCACACCACATGCTAGTGCCACCTATCATGGGCCACAAGCAAGTGTGTCACCACCATTACCTATAAATGCTCCAACCACAACTATAACATATGTAAATCAAACACCTGTGGCTGTAACTACTGCCTGCAGCTCAAATTTGATGACTCCACCGCCAACAATTACCAATAAACCGAATAAATTTTAATTTAATTATAAACCAAAAAACAAATAAATAAACATATCATCATTATTCTTCAACAACAAAAAAAAAAACAAAAAAAAACAAAAATTAAATGAAATGAAATTGTTAACAATAGCCCATTTTCTACGAGGTATGGTGTCAACAGTTTGTAGTCTCGATATTGTAGTTCTGAACCAAATACAAATACACTCACACGAACACAAAACAATTCTACTTCTATTTATATTTCTATTTCTTCCTACAAACATACTTAATACATATTTACATACTATATTTATTTAATCTAGTTGTATATCTGTCTGTCTGTCTTCATACTACTATACTCTACTATAATTACATTCAGTAGTTAGATGTTGCTAATACTATCACAAGAACAACAACAATAATAATTATACATTATAATAACAGTAATTAGTATTCGTTTCCACTTATTAGTTAGTTAGTTATCCAACTTTCCATCAATGTTTTTGCACAGACTTTTTTTCGAATTTAATTTTTAATATTTTACCCTGGAAGTACATATGGATATGTATAGATAGATATACATAACCCAGCAGTTTTACAAGTGTCTGACCACTTGGAGAAAGGTTTTTTTCCAAGCAATTGGACTTTCTAGGTGATGTCTTTTTAACTTACTTTTTTAAGGTCAATTAGCTTCCGCTCAATTAACACCCGTACATGTTAATATAACTAGTTATGTAGATAATCAAGTACCAGTTTTGTAGCTAGTAAGGTAACTAGTTACCGGTTTGTGAATCGCATGGGTCAAATACTTTGGACCAGATATCAGACAGTGTTTTTGCAATCTATGTAGGATCAATTAAATAGCTAATTTCGGGACAGTTACCCAAAACTGCTGCAATGTACTAAATAAAAATCCTTACATTCAACAATTCTTTCCAATAACCAGCAAAGAGGATCGAAGAAGCAATATATGTCTATATATACATATATACATATATATATATATATATTCAGCCCAATTATGAATAAAAAATTCCGCGGGAGTTTGTTCCCCTGGAGTTTTTTCCCATTGAATTTGAATAGGAAAAATGAGAAAAGGGAAAAAACTCCAGGAGAATTTTTATTCATAATTGGTCTGATTATATATCCTTCTCACGATGGTGAAGGGTATAGAAGGGTATAGGTATGTGTTCTGGACCATAAACTATTAAATTATAATAAACTTAAGCATACCTTTAGGCAGCTTTAAAAAAATTTATTTCGAATTTTTTTGATTTTATATGTTTTTTTATATGCTTTTATATGCTCTCAATTTTTGTTCTTTATAACAATGGCTGCAACTATGCCTCAAAATGACACCGAGGTCCCAAATCTTTGGGGGCCCATACTTTGGGCAAAACTGGGAGGCACGGTTCTTTTTTTTGTATTTTATCACGTAGTGGTGTCCATATATGGTTATACTTCCATGATTCAAAGAATTACACACAGTGTAATAAAAGTATTTGAATCAAAATAAAATATTACTATATAACGTATTATCTTAATTTACTATAATTTGTTTCTAAAGATTCAAAGTTTTTAAAAATGCAAAAAGTTATGCCCTAATGTTCATCCAGGAATGAAAAAAGTACTTAAACACACACAGTAACCCAATAAAGTGTACATACAGGAAAAATAATTGTGTTACTTTAATTTAAACCAGTTTTTCAGTTTTTTTTATGAACGTCATATTTCGATTTTAGCAAAAAAAAATAAAATCAAATAACGCCCAAAAATTCACCGTTATTAGAGTTATTGATTCTGAGTAAAATAACGAAAAATTTATTGTTGGCCCGGCCTACTTTTGGGTGGGCGGGGCTATTAAGTTTCATAATATTTTGAACATTAAAGCCCAAAAAACCAAAAAAAAAATCGTTTTTATACTCAGAATCAATAATTCTAATAACGGTGAAATTTTGGATTTTGTGCTGTTTTAATTTTTTTTAGTGTAAATAAAAAAATAAATAAATAGACTTTACTTTATGTACAATACCTCTGTACAGTTTCAAAGAATTCTGTGTAAAACATGAAAAAGTTGTGGAAATGGTTGTTTTTTATTTTATTCCTTATTGTTATACACGTTTATTGAGTGAAATAGGAAACACATTAATACTTTTTACACGATAACGAAAGTGTAAACCAACAAAAGTCAATTACTAACATATTTTACTATGTACAGTATCGGTCAAAACATTGTGACAAAAATGTTCTTTAAAACAAAAAATATATGACACGAAAAATGTCATCCCTGATTTAACAAAATAAAAATACAAAATGCTAAATATGTTTGTACTTAAAAAGTAAGAAAATTGAAATAATAAATACTAGTAACATGTAATAATCAAGCGAATTAAGTAAAGGAATTAAGTGTTTTGGTCCATAAACTAAAGCATACTTTTAGGCAGCTTAAAAAAAATTATTTCGAATTTTTTAAAGTTTTTTGCGATTTTGATCTTAAAGATGAAGTTTTTTTGATTATATGTATATGTATGTTCACAATTTTTGTTCTTTATGACAAGAGCTACAACTTAGCCTCAGAGAGTAAATTCCGAACCGTTCACTGTATCACTTTTTTGCAAAAATTACCGTAAATCTTTGGGGGCTCATAAAAAAAGTGCATGACTTTGTGCAAAACTGGGAGACCCGTTTTTTTTTTTTGGTCTTTTATCACGTACTGGTGTCCGTATATGGTTATATTTCCATGACTTGAAAAATTACACACAGTGTAGTGCAATATGTTTTGTCGTATGAATTTTTATATTTTCTTTTTGTTAAATTTGTTGTCAACAATAATGAGGATGTATGTATTTTTATTTTAGAGTACATTTATGTGTTGTTTCTATTGCGCGAATTTTGTCCAATTTATTTTGACCGATACTCTATGTACACACTTCTCTTAGTATATTCCACAGTAGTTACTTCTATAGTCGTTATTTATACCTTTCTCAAAACCGCAAGCATACAAACAAACACACACACGATACGTAGATTTGACAGTTGGAAACAAGTAGACAAGTGTAATTATTATTTCTTTTAAATCTCCGCAATAATTTGTTTGCTTAAAATATAATTTGAAGTACAAATCCAAATTTATTTGTTTTTATAAGTTTTTCTTTAACTTTTCTTTGAAATAGAAAACAAAGTCATTACATTTATCATTATTTAGCTATTATTATTACATTTCTATAGTTTCAGCAACTTTTGACAGACATTTGTAGCGTTGTGTCGCTTTGAGCTTTACCCCATTATACTTTTTCTTGTGGGTTTTGTTAAAGTCGCATGTTTATGCCAATGCAAGCAACAATCAACCGATGATGCCCTTAATGTAAACATTGAACTGGGCCATCGCTCAAATTCAGCCGGATCTATGCAGCAGATTTATTACAAATTAGACCTTACGGACCGGTGCGAAACCGCGTCCGTAAGGTCTGCGTACATTCAAACGATGTCATATTCTATAATTTCCTTAATTCCTCATACACAGCTTGTTTTATTCCATTTCAACAACGACCCGTCCTTTTTGAAAAACTAGCAATATTTTTAAAAAACAAAAGTACCAATTTTGGTCCATTTGAAAATATTGAACTATCTGGAAACATTTTGCAGAATTCTTTTTAAAAATTTAATTTATTGTAAATGTTTCTTACATTCAGTGATTAGTTTTTGAAATATGGGTACTCTTATACAAGCAACACATTTTTTAAGTCTCACATATTACTTTAAACAAACTGTGCTAATTCTAAAATTGCAGAAAATTAAAAAATTGTATATTTTACACCGTACATCACCCAAAAAAGGTACCTTGGATGTTAAAATTTTGTTAATTTTACGCTCACATATGTATATCCCATTATGGAGCCATTTGCATTTTAATATTTTTAGATACATTTAAAAAAAAAATCGTGATTTTATTGACCAATTTCGATAAATAAAAATCTTGACCCGGAAGTTGTGATAGTCCATCAAACAACAAATGTATTTTTTTTAATTAAATTTTTCCACAATTTGTTCGCTGTAAAGAACTTGGAAGCAAAAGAATTCCAAATTCTTTACAGCATTGTGATCTGGAACTTTCTAATCTTTAAACGACTTCAACCCAGCTTTAGCTTTTGCTCTACGCACAAAATAATCACAGCATTTAACTTTACGAGCTGCTTTTCTGAGAGAAGTGTTCGTTGTTCTTCGAAAGAGTGCTTCAACTTATTTTGCCTTACGAATATCTGTTAGTCCCTTTTTTCATCCTGATCCAGGTTTCCTTTTAATGTTCCTTATACTGTTTAGTGGCTTCTGAAATCTTTTGCTATATTTTTGAAAGTCCTTATTGGAATTTTTTGAAAAGTTTGAATTATTTTTTCGTTGTACAATTTGACAGATTAGTTTTGGCTGGAACAGTACATATGTATAAGTTTTTTCTGATTCAGCCTTTAATAATTTTCATTGCACTTTATACCAAACATTTCATACTTTAATGTATTAAAAAATTGGTCAAAAATTCATCAGAAAATTGCATTTGCATTACGAATGCACTTTTATATTAAAATATGCCTATGTATTTATATAATTCAAAGATGTCATAAGGTTAACATGGTTTCACAATCTACCAAATCGGACAACAACTTTACAAGATATGAATTCATAATCTTACAAACTTTGTAGAATTTTTTAAATTTTCTAAAATCGAAAATCGCGTGAATTAAATCGCGAGTTTTCCAAGATGGCTCCATGGTGTGTCAAATATTGGAATTATTTGAATATAGGCTATTGATAATTTAATTCTTTAGACAACGAAACACAATTTTTCTTTAAACTATTTTGATGTGTAGCTAACAAATACATACATATGTATCTGTAATTTATAAATATAATAAGTTTATGTATGTAGAAATTTGTATGCAATTTATTATTAAAATGTTTAATTTATTTCGTTCACATTATTATTTGCAATGAATCACAATATCTTTAATGTCACAAAATCAATGCACTCACTCACAATAAATATTGATTATTATCTGTATGTATGTAGAATTTTGAATGTATGTCTGTATGTTTACATATATCGTATGTACGTACATACATACATATGAATAATTCGAATATTATTGCCAAAACAGAAACAACAAGATTAACATCTATTAATTATATAATTACAGGCTCGCGATCAAATTCACATGGTAGTAATGCATCAGCCACCTCATTAAGATCAACGCGTAGTAATTCTGTTTCTCCAGCAGGTATCGTAGTAAATAATTCCCATCACGAGAGGAAAGGTTCAACATACCAGCCACATCAACATCATCCATCACAACAAAAACAGCAACAACTACAACCATTACAGCAACAAGAGCAACAGCCCTTAACCCAAACAAATATTATATCGAATCCTGTCGCTGAAACCGTAACTGTGGAAATAATTGAACCAGAAAAATAAATCACAAATGCAATGATGACATCTATCTATCTGAATGAATGAAAAACTTGAAACGGAGAACGCACGTACGTCGTTCTGAACGTAATGAATCGAAATTAAATAGAATAGAAAATAACACGTAAATATAACATACAAAATACACAGCTGCAACCAAATTAACAACAACAATATAAAAAGGTAATTTTACAAAATTATTAAAATAAAAGAAATATGCTTTAAATACAACAAACAAACAAACATACAAACAAACAATATTTAATAACTAAATTTTTTTAATACAAAAAAGAAAAACTAAAAAAAAAATTATTAAAAAATAACATAAATGAATGCACACTTTTTAATTGAACAACAAAACAACCAAAGTTAAATTATGAACATTAACAAGTTCAGCTACATATGAACAAAATAACAGAAAAACACAAAAAAAAATAAAAATATTTTTTAAATTTTAATTCAAAACTTTTTAAATACAATTTTAAAATAATGCCTTTAATACACCAAAAATACAAAACGCTAGTTTATTATTATAAAAAAAAATTATAAAAAAAAACCTTGCATAACAAATTCATTAAAACCAAAAACAATATAATAAATAAATTATCACAAGTTTCCTTTCTTAAAAAACGTATTTTTTAATAAAAAAAAAAACAAAAAACATAAATAAAGAAAAACAAACTCATATATTTTCCTAAATGAACTCGAAAACAACAAAAAATATACTATATATTAAATAATTTTTAATTAAATCATGATAATTTCAAAACGATTCGAAATTTATTTAACGAATAGTAGTAGATTTATAAAAAATAGGCCAAAAATGGTCATTGACTTAGAAAGAAATTATTAAAAAACAATGCACGCATTTTCATCTAGAATTAAAAGAAAAATAAATAAATTAATACTAAATCTCGTTGATCGTTGCGGGCAGCAATGACATTATAAAATATTATAATAGCAATTAGAATATACTATAAAACAATACAAATATAAGGAAATACTAAATAGAAAAAGCCTAGAATCATTAGATTATTAAATTATAATTGAGGAAAAAAAGAAATCGTTAAAACAAAACAAAGAAAGCAGTACGCTTACGGAATATGTATGTACTATACATACATAAGTAAACAAATAACTTAAATGAATTATAATAAAATATTCTTAAAAAAAAAATTATTCAATAATTTACTCAAACTCATTTAATAAAATTTATACTCTCGTACAATCATCATTTTTCATTCAATCATGCAAAAACTAAAATCAATTTTTTCATTTGCTATTTTATTCTTCTTCGTACATACCTGCTAACATATTTACATTAGAAAATGGTACATAATAAATAAAATATTTAAACAAAAATAAAAACAAAAAAAAACCAACAACTTCGGGACCATATTTTCGAATCAAAATATGCGTTTCAAACGTTTTAATTTCTTTTTTTTTTCTTTTCTTTGTTTTGTTTTCTTTCATTTTGATTTAAAAATTATGAAAGAAAAACCAATACAAAAAATATCTATATTTTATATATAAAAAAAAACTAAAAACAAAATCCTCTAAAAACAAAAGTCTCCAATCATTATTTGATAAATTGTTATACCTATTTATATTTATAACTAAACAAAATGTCTGCGGTACACTTTCAAAAATATAAACATTTATTATATTTACATCCAACTTTACATGCATATAATATACATACATTATTATTATTATAATTATTATAATTACAATTATTAAATATAAATTTAAAAACCATAAACGATTTTTTAATTAGCAATCGCAAATATGTAGTTAAACAAATAAAAATTATACATACTACATACATGCTTTGATATGCATGTAATCTATATTAAATAAATAAATAAATAAATAAAAATACCAAAAACAAATTAGGGAAATAATTAATTTAAAAAAAAGTTAAGCATACATACATACATATATTTACATACACATTTATTCATCTATCTTTTTAAAAATACAAACACTTTCATACATTAATATGTTTTCAAAACATAAAACCAAATAAAAATAAAAATAATATACTTATTTTTAAATCATTACATACATACTACACTCCCGCACATCTGAGTAGGATTACTATTCTCCTTATATTTAAATTATTATTATCATTATTTTAATGTTTTTTTAAAAAAAAACAAAAAATTAGATAATTCATAATTCTTATCATTAAAATTGTTTAAGAGAAACAAATTTATTCATTCTGGAATATTATTATTCATTATTGAATATTATTCATTATTGAATATTATTATATTGAATATTATTATATACAATATTATTAATTATTTGTAACGGCTTTATATAAGTTTTAAATTTGTTATTCTTAAATGAAAATTTGCAGTTTTAAATTCACTTCTTTAAAATCCTAACACTATGAAAATCATTTGCTTTATTATTTTTTGAAAAACAAAATATTAAATATAAGAACCTAATCAGATGAACGAGCGTGTATGTATGTATATGTACATATATTGTATGTACATTTTATGTTGTTTGCATGAAGCTATAAACGTACATTTGTTCACGATCTATTAAACTGAGTACGACACGGAACTCTGCCAAAACCCGAGATTTGTAAATCAAAAGACACAAATAATCTAATTTATAGTTAAATTAAAATCTAATGCACAATTTCAATCTATGGCGTTGTTTTTTTCATGTTTTTTTTTCAAACGCTGCCGCGTGAAAATCTAAAAATTTGTTAATTTTTGATTTTTTTTTAAATTGTGTTTAAACATTACCTAATAAGCCCAAAAATTCAAGTACTTGAACATAATGTTGGTATTTGACTTGAATTATATTTTAAACTTGAAATATTTTTGAAATATTATTTTTCAAACAAAAAACATATGTTTCCTTTTTACTGGGGAATGCTATTGAAATAAAGTGTAATTCAATGGCTTGACTATAATTCAAGGCTTGAATTACACATGGTTTCAATGTGAATTCTATTAAAAATGCTGATTGGTTAAATACACTATTCGTAGTTAGTAAATCTGTGTATTTCAAGTGTTATAAACACCGTTCCTCCTACTTCAAATAAAAATACGTTGATTTCAAAAGAAATCTGGTAATATTCTGAAATATTTTCTTGTCATATTTCTGCAGATTGTTTTGGAAAATTGCAGACTTATTGTAGAAAGTAATGTTAAATGCATAAGCTGATTTTTAGCATATATTTCATAATATTTCAAATACTACCAATAGTCGATAAAGACCTAAAAATTCCAGCACTTGTAATTTGACTTGAATGCAAATATTATATTTTAAACTTGAAAAATATTTTAAAAGATTTAGTATTTTTCAAACTAAAAACCATGTGACTTGAATTTATGTTTCCTTTTTATTGGAGAATGCTATTGATATAATGTGTAATACAACTATGATTCAATTGCTTGACTCTGAACTCAAGGCTTGAATTACAGTTGTTTTCAAATTGAATTCCAGCAAAAATGCTTATTGGCCTGTTATTCCTGTTGTTTTTAGCCAACAAAACCAGTCATTGCATCCAAAAAAAAAAAAAAAACGCAGCAGCAGTACACATACATACATATTCTACTTAGATTTGTTAAAGTTTTAATTTTTATATAATTTTCATTACATAAATCTGAATTTTCCGTTTCATTCAGAATTTTAAAAATCTTGAACAGATTAGCATAGGTAAAGTTTACCTCTTTTTAACCCATTCTAAAAAAATGTGTTCTGGTACTAGAAATAAATTAAACTTTCATTTGGGAAAATCGACCTGTTCAAAAATATAACAAATAAATAAATGTGCATTAGAGTTTAATTCTTAAAACACGAATACTTTCCAAAATACTTTTCACAATTCCAAAACAGTAATAGAGCATCAATTAGCATATTTATTTAAAATACTCTGCAGTTTATTCAATCTCTAAAACACAATTAAACGGTTAAATACGGTTATATTTTGAATAATTAACAAGCATTTTTTAAAACATATTACAATCATAATTTTCTTTATCTATCAATCAAGTAAATTACAAATAATTCCGTTCCAAATAGATAAACTTTTGTAAAATTTATTTAAGTATCCATAAAAATCAAAAAAAAAAAACTTTGTTTAAATGTATCCCAACAATTTTTTATCATCCGTACAAAAACAATCAAAACTATAACACAATTTTGTTCAAATGAAATGCATCCGAAAAATGTTTATAAATTATTAATAGTAAAGCGAATTTAATAACTTCAAAAAATAAAGAAAGATTTCCAAAATGGGCAAGATTTTTGGCTTTACTATTAAAAATTCTATAAATATGGTAAAACAAAATCATTTATTTAAAGCTCAACTGGAAAAGCTTACCTGTGACAAATTCAAGATAACAAAAAAAATATTAAAATAATCATGAAAATATAAACAAATAAAAAAACAATAATTTTTATATTACGTCTATAGCTTCAGACTAGAATGAACATTTGAAAGTAAAAATCTTATTAAATTAAATTAATGAAAAAAACAAAACAAAATAATACTTTGTGATTTAGTTAAAATTCAACGAATTTTTTTAGAATTGCTTGCTAAACAGAAAGACACCAAAAATAACAAATTAATATATGTAAACGAGACTAGTTTTGAAGTTTGGGGAAGAACTTCAAAGCTGTTTTGTTTAAAACAAATTAATAATTCAAATAATTTTTGCATTAAAACATTCAAAATGAAAACAAATAATAACAACAGAACGATCCAAACAGATCCGAACAACTAAGTTTTATGTAATTCTAAAAATAGAAATGAAAAAAATAAACAAACAGACAAACAAACAAACATATATGTATAAATAGTAACTTAGCAAAGTAGCGTGTCTTCAATTAATTAAAAGCGAAGTTTTTCTCGTTTACATTTTTAGGGCTTAAATGCGTTTTTAACTTAAAATAAAATATAAAAATATTAAATTAAAAAACCAATAAATAATTAAATAAATTAATTAATTAATTAAATATACACGCAACAATTAGAAAATAAAACATATTTACATATTTCTATTAAAATGTACCAGATACTTAAAAAGAAAAAACCACAACCAATTACACAAAATCAGCTCCATTATAACTTTAATATCTTATTTTACTTCCAAACATTGTTTGATTTCTGAATATTAAATATTGAGCATTCAAAGTAAGTATCAGAATAATTCAATGTTTCTCTACTTTTCAATAATGATACAAAAAAACGAACAAACTAAATCTATTCACAATTATACAGATGCACACTAAAGATGAAGAAACAATTGTCAACATTTATTGCCAACATCATTGTGACACCCTACTTATGCTATATTACATTCATTCATTCATTCACACATACGTACATAAATATTTTATACATATTAACACATGCTACACACAATTACAAATAATTCAGTTTCATTTTTTATTTTATTATTATTATTATAATAATAATAATAATAATTCAAATTAAGGGCAAATAGCAATAATAATAATATTTAAATTATATAAAACAAAAAACTTTTCGTAAAATATTAAAATGCCATTTATATTAAAAAAAAAAAACAAATCAACTAAAATCGACAACAAAAATTCATTTTATTATAATAAATTTATTATACCATACCTTATAAACAAAAATTATCATCTACAAAATAATTTATTGTTACCTTAATGTTTTTTGTAATCTAAATTTTCCACTGGAGACGATATACATAAATGTTATTTTTTTTTTTCAATACAGAATTTAGTTTATTAAAAAAACAATCTGATTTGTCAAGAGTTAGGTTTTTGACAATTACGTGTCGTCTCTATGTTACTCTATGGTAGGTGATACCATAGAAAAATACATAGAGAGAAAACTATTCTGTCAAAATCCTACATACATATGTATGTAAAAATTCTAAGAAATTTTCCCCAAGAAACCATAGGTATAAAATCAAATCCTCTCTTGCGTATTTCGTCTTTTATCCAATGATATTTCAGTATATATATTTTTTTAATAGTTTTTTTATTGACGAAATACGCAAGATAGGATTTGATTTTAGACCTATGGTTTCTTGGAGAAAATTTCTGAGAATTTTGCGTAGATTGCGTTTCTGCTATACGAGTTTTTACGTTTTGAACGTTCATACAAATCGACCCGGCCTTATGTACATACATATGTCTGTTGTCAAAGTGGTGAGAAAATATTATATATTTTTTTGCAAGCGACATTTCACTGTTGAAATTTAACATTTTATTGTCTGATTTTTTAAAATTGTCAAAATATCGAAATTTTTCATAACTTAAATATACATATGTAGTATATGAAGAATTACACCAGTATTTACAAACGATTGCTAAAGATATAAACGGTTTACTGTATTAAATACACAACAAAATTCGGTCTGCAAACCATAATTAACTATAATAACACTATGGGCCTTTTCGGAAATGCATCACTGCGCTGCATTTGATGCGCATCTGTGATTAGTTTGCGATGCTCATGCAAATCAGCTGATGCTGATGCGCAGACAATGCATCAGCCATTTTTGTGATGCTTGTTTGATGGGTTTTTGCGCATCATATGTTTCACTGTTGCTTTTTAGAACTCATGATATTTGCAGTGTTGGCAACTTTTGCATTTTAGAATGTACTGCGCATCAGCAAATGTAGTGAAATAACGATATTATTAAAGTTAAAACGAATTGATCGTGAAAAGCTATAAACATTTTCGTACTCTATCAATTTTTTCGTTCACTTTTTGTATCACTGTGTAATCGTTTGTGAATATCGCTGTTCTTTGGTGTAATAATAAGCAAAATTAGAAGCTATTATTCTGCATTGTAAATTTAAAAAGTCTACTCCACTGTGCAACATTAATATTTGTGTCCTTAAATTAATAATATACATATGTATGTACAAGTATTTATTGCGACGCTGGTTTTCTTATACAAATCTGAACATTAATGTAACAATATGAATTAAACGCACTCGAGCGTATTATGTATGTAAAACTTTTAATTGGTTCGAAAGTAATTAAAAATAAAAAGAAAAAATTAATTATTATTTATCTTGCAAATGAATAACAGATTATTCATGAGTCATCCACTATAGACAATGTACAACTTGAGCAACTTTTCCTATTGAATAACACTAATGAAAGTTTCATTTAATTATTTTAATATTGTAGCGATAAAAAAAACCATATACAATATAATCAAGTGGGAAATAAACAAAATAATATTCATAAGGAATTAGAAGGGCTCCTCGTACAAAACATATTTATACCCTACACCACCATAGTGGGGAGGGTATAATGCGTTTGTGCAGATGTTTGTAACGCCCAAAAATATTGGTCTAACACCCGTCATCCGTCAACCGACATTCGTCCGTCCGTCAAATAAGTTTTATATATACAAAATTCATGTCACCAAATTTTGCTACGATCGGTCCATAATTAGTCATAGCTCCCATATGGGACCGCTTCCGAAAATCACTTTAACGTGCATAAATCGCTTAAAAATGTCGGTATATACACAAAATTCAACATAAATAACTTTCATACAGACATAAATCACACGACCTAATTTTATGGTGATCGGTCCATAATTGGTCATAGCTCCCATATAAGGCCCATTTCGAAAATCACTCACGAATATAAATTATTGATATTTTAAAAGAAAAATCTTTTTGCTCATTTACTTAGTGTAAGGTATTATATGGTCGGGCTTGACCGACCATACTTTCTTACTTGTTTTTATATATTTTTAGCACGCTCCTTAAAAATATGGGAAAAAAATTTAAAATCATACGGATTTTCGAGATATTTTCCTTTTGGTATTGTAATTTTTCACTAAAAATCCTATTTTTCAACAATTTTAACCCAAGAACGTGAAAACTAACAGAAAGCTTTTAAAATGGTTAAATGATATAAAATCTATGGAAGATTTTATAGCTGCTAATATATTCAGATTTTTTAGTTCTTAATAAACTAAACAATTTTGCGATTAATATTTTAGAAGTTTTTGGTAATTTCAAAATAAACACTCTGATTTTTTTACAATTTGTTATAGTTTTTTTAAAAAAAAAAATACAACTCTCAGAAATAACATACGGGATAATCCATCCCAGCACTTTTTGGATTTCTCATTCATCACATTTACCACAGTTAGTAGTAGGTATTAAAAGTATTTATCAAATCATAAATATGTATGTCTTCTAAAAATTTTTAAAAATTTACAAATTTCACAAAAGTGTAAATACGCAACTTTTAAACCACACAATGTACATCATTTGATTTATTTGTAAGATAAAGGTAGGTCCTTTAAAATACTATGAATAAATCACATTTCTTTCAAAAGTACAATTCTTAATTAATAACATTGAAAGGTCTGTATCTCAAAAAGCTCTTTTAAATACATATATTTATTTAGCTTAAACAAAATAAAAACAATAATGCTAAAACATTTTGTTTAGTTAATTAAGTATTTTATATGTACATATATTAGTACATAAATAATAAATAAATAAAATCTATGAATATCAAAATATATACATACATAAGTTTCATATTGATTGACGGTGAAGATCGGAGCGAAAACCATTTTGATATACTATTTAAACAATTTTCTAAATGTACATATATCCTAATATACCTATGCATACATACATACATATGTATCTACAAATTTATGAATATGCAAGTTAAAAAAAAAAAAACTTACATGAATACTTACTTATTCTAATTCCAAATTGTACACATACCGTATCTACATAGATTTTATACAAAATTTTAACATAAAAACCAGTCTCTCAATTAATTATTAAAATGTAATGCTTAAGTCTTAAAACAAATCTTCTTAATTATTTTCAACAATAATAAAGAAATAAATCTTGATCTCTCGTGAAGAAAATTTAACAAAGCCACTCAATTAATCGTTTAGATTTTTGTCGCCCACACGCTTACGATAGCTTTCCTCCGCAAGACGTGTTAAATATTGAGCTGTACCAGCACCAGTCTTTTCGACAAACTTATACAAGTAACCTTTAGGGTTTTGCAACAACTCGAAGGGATGACCCAATTCGACTACATCGCCTGCATCCACTACCAAAACTCTATCGTTGTCCATAACAGTGTGCAGTCGGTGGGCAATTGTAAGGACAGTGCATTTGGCGAATTTAGTATGTATAGCTTCTTGGATGAGTTTATCAGTTCTGTGAATAAAGACAATAATTACCCCGATGTTGAACAAATACAAACATGAATTACTTACTCCGGGTCGACATTGGCAGTGGCTTCATCCATTATAAGAATTTTATTGTGTCTTAAAATTGCTCTAGCCATGCATACTAGCTGACGTTGACCCATACTGAAATTGGATCCGCCATCGTACATGCGAGACGACAGTCCTCCGTCTAATGTTTTAATGTATGGCTTTAATTTAACGTCTTCTAAAGCATTCCATATTTCGTCATCGGTCTTTTGTTCGAATGGATCAAGATTGTAACGTAAAGTGCCCGAAAATAGTATTGGATCTTGCGGTATAATCGAAATACGACTACGCAAGTCATGCAGCCCTAACTCTTCAATGTCGTGGCCATCTATATCGATAATACCTTCGTTTTTAGCCAAACGAAATATGGCCTGTATAATCGAAGATTTTCCCGCACCAGTTCGTCCTACTATGCCAATCTTTTCCATAGAATTTATAGAGAAATTCAGGCCTTTCAAAACGTAATCACTCTTTTCAGAATACCGGAGTCGCAAATTATTGAAGACCATGCGTCCTGCAGTGGGCCACGATTCGGGCAATTCAACTAAAGGATCCGTCTCCAATGCCGGCTCTGATGGAGTTTCAGCATACTCTATAACTCGTTCGACACTAGTCATGTTATTTTCCATTTCGGCTGTTTGCCTCATACCCCACTGACACATTATCACCAATGTCATGGATTGGGTAATGGCAAGGCCAACGTCACCACTGTAGAAATTTCGATCGATCAGAAGAAAACTGAATGTCACTGCCAAAATATATAAAACGCAAATCAAATCAGTCCAAAATGCAAAAGCTCTATTCGAGGTAACATATAGGTAAAGAGCTGAGGTGTTCTTATTTTGCAGGCCATGAAACTCATGTTCCAAATGACGTGTGGCATTTAAAGCTCTTATTGTTGTCAATCCTTGGAACGTTTGGTTAGTATGAGAATATACAGGACTTCTTGCTAAAATTAATAGTATATACATACAAAAGATTAGAAACAACAATTTGTTTAATTAATATTAAATTAAAAAAATATTAACTCTAAACAAAGGCTTTAGAAAGAATCAATCCCATACATACACACATATGTATAAGTATGAATACTTTAAATCCTACTAGATTCATATACTTACACATGACTTCAATCCTTTTTAAGCTGCGACTCGCTCCGATATAAAGACCACGACAAAAATACAGCAATAATATCATTATAAAGGCCGGTATTAAGAGCCAATAGTTTGCAATAGCCACAATAACCAGAACAGCAAATGAGTTGACAAAGAACTGTAAAAGATTGTATGTACATAGATATATCAATCATCATTATCATCGAGCGCTACTGAATATTTCCAATTCCAATCTAAATATTGCCGAATTCGCTTACCTCTAAAGAGTCTAACATGGCCTGTGGTAATGCCACATCTATGTTGGTGATATCACTAGAAAAACGATTTAAAATACGACCAGACGGATTTGTGTGGAAGAAATAAATGCATGCGCGTATAATGCCATTGAAGAGGCTGTCGTGCAAACGTAATGAGATTTTTAAACTGATTATAAAAAAGCCAAAAGTACGCATGATGTACAGCACCAAAGTGCAAATAATGAAGATTGTATAGACTACCACGAGACGTGTTCGCTTGGCACTGTATTCGGAATAGGTTTCGTGTGACATGGGCAAAGTTTCTTCCCAAGTAGCCCTGAAAATGAATTTGCATTATGAAATATGCCGGAATTAATAAATACATATGTAAGGATAATATATTGAATTTTTGCTGACTTAATGCAAGACCGTCTGACTAATGTTTGTGTTGGGTGCGGTCCTGCTTTAAGTGAGCGATATACATACATATGTACATATCTAAGAATGTACATATGTAAGAATGTACATACCACTTCGATATGAAAATATCCATTGTAGCTTGACAAGCGCGGGCCAATATGAAGAGTACAAATATAAAAATAATTAGCCATGGCATTCCTAATGCATATAAGTAGGCTAAATATGTGTGCAATTTGACAGACCCCTGCATTTGAAGTTCTTTACGGTCCTCTCCTTTGTATTCAGCATTTTGAGACAATTTCTCATGTGTTATGACCTTATCTTCTCTCTCTTTGTCAATTATGCTGTCGGCGTGTTGAAGATTTGTTTTCTGATCACCGTATTCGTGTTCCAAGTGTACTCTAAAGCGAATTGTCGTCTTCAGTGTTTCATACGACCCCTGCTCAGCGGCAGTTCCATTTTCCATTAAGATCAAACGATCGGTGTCCTTTAGATGCTGAACATGATGTGTCACCAACACTCGAATTTTATCAGATAGAAATCTTTTAAAACATCGATCTAGCAATCGTTTGCCAACATAAGAGTCAACAGCTGAGAGAGGATCGTCGAATATGTAAATATCAGCCTGGCGATAAACAGCCCGAGCTAAACTTATGCGAGCCTTTTGTCCGCCACTTAAGCTTATACCGCGTTCTCCCACTATTGTTGAATCGCCATGTGGGAAAAGCGAAATATCTCGTTCCAGCTCACAGGCATGTAAAACGGCCCTATAGCGAGCCTCATCATATTTTTCGACAAACAGAATATTCTCTCGTATACTGGATTCGAAAATCCATGCTTCTTGCGGAGCATAACTTAAAACACCGTTTACTTCAACATTGCCTTGTATGATTTCCAATTCTCCAAGTATGGCATTCAGCAATGTAGTCTTGCCAGAACCAACATTGCCAACAATACCAACGAATTCGTGTTCGTGAATGTGGGCATTTACATTTTCAATGTGGCTGCGGCGTTTATCCGACTCAACTTTATCCCAACTAGCGGATAATTTATGTAGAATTACTCCCTTTTTAATAGCTCTGGGATTGTGAACGCGACCACTGAAATTTCCTTTCTCATCGTCATCGTCAATTCCAAAGTTCTCTAAACCTCCGTCTGCTGGATCTTCACTCTG